>NC_139143.1:119775102-120375102 GCF_964270905.1 Leucopleurus acutus
TATATATTACTCATCCAGGGAACTTACTGAGATTAAATTCTCATGCCAATACTATTCCACTGACTCCTCTTTCAATACTTTCATTGTGATTCAGTCAAAACTTTACTTTGATAAATACTGCTAGAATGTTAGTAGATATTATATTAAGAAATAACCCATCATAATAAGAAAATTGGTAATATAGTTAAATACAGAGTTTGCCTTACATTCCCAGTAAGATTGCTTAAACGATCTTTTCTTATGGTCTTAGACCAAATTCTTATTTATTTACTTTATCTCAGAATTTAAATCACTTTTCTCAAAAATGTCTTTTACTTGTCACGCTACTACAGTAAAGACAGGAAATTTATAAGCATATTATGTTACTCCCTTGCTTAATTACCTCTACTATTTTTCTCTCTGATTATAAAAACAACTTCAAACTCCATAGCCTCATTTCAGCCTGCACAGGAATATTAGTCTTTGGTGCACCACAGAGAAGAAGATTCAAGAGTGATGTTTTTGAAATGACTGGGTACATGGTTATATAAGGGGGCGGGGTTAGGGGAGAACTTTCAGTGGTGGGAACAGCCTGAACAGTTGATAAGCAAACATATCTGGGACTGGAATGCAAAACATAGGCTAGAATACAGAAGAAAGTAAGTTGTGTGGGATTCAATTCTAGAGGGCCTATGAGGCTTTTATTAGGTCTTTTAATTGACGTGAACTGGTACTCAGAGAGCTTTTTACGGCATCTGAAAAGGGGAATACAATGATAAAGCTTCTCCTTTAGGAATATGATTCATACTATAATTGGCAGGTTAGGTTGGTCCAGAGACTGTACTATCTTTCTGAGGCTTCCAATTGAGTAAAGTAAATCAGAAACACCAAGAAATATTTGTAGTTGATTTAATCCCATGTATCTATTTCTTTTTTTTTCTTTTTCTTTTTTTTTTTTTTTTTTTTTTGCGGTACACGGGCCTCTCACTGTTGAGGCCTCTCCCGTTGCGGAGCACAGGCTCCGGATGCGCAGGCTCAGCAGCCATGGCCCATGGACCCAGCCACTCCATGGCATGTGGGATCCTCCCGGACTGGGGCATGAACCCGCGTCCCCTGCATCAGCAGGCAGACCCCCAACCACTGCAGCACCAGGGAAGCCCTATTTCTTTTGATTAGTACTGCAGTTCTGATGAACTGAGAAGCCTCGTATATAGTCTCAGTGGGGGAACACACATAATATGATAGTGAACAATCAATATAATGTCTTTCCTGAACTTATGCCCTGGTGTACTTTTTTTTTTTTTACATCTTTATTGGAGTATAATTGCTTTACAATGGTGTGTTTGTTTCTGCTTTATAACAAAGTGAATCAGTTATACATATACATATGTTCCCATATCTCTTCCCTCTTGCATCTCCCTCCCTCCCACCCTCCCTATCCCACCCCTCTAGGTGGTCACAAAGCACCGAGCTAATCTCCCTGTGCTACGCAGCTGCTTCCCACTAGCTATCTATTTTACGTTTGGTAGTGTATATATGTCCATGCCACTCTCTCGCTTTGCCACAGCTTACCCTTCGCCCTCCCCATATCCTCAAGTCCATTCTCTAGTAGGTCTGTGTCTTTATTCCTGTCTTACCCCTAGGCTCTTCATGACATTTGTTTTTCCTTAAATTCCACATATATGTGTTAGCATACGGTATTTGTCTTTCTCTTTCTGACTTACTTCATTCTGTATGAGAGACTCTAGGTCCATCCACCTCGTTACAAATAGCTCAATTTCGTTTCTTTTTATGGCTGAGTAATATTCCATTGTATATATGTGCCACATCTTCTTTATCCATTCATCCGATGATGGACACTTAGGTTGTTTCCATCACCTGGCTATTGTAAATAGAGCTGCAATGAACATATTGGTACATGACTCTTTTTGAATTATGGTTTTCTCAGGGTATATGCCCAGTAGTAGGATGATAGGTCATATGGTATTTCTATTTGTAGTTTTTTAAGGAACCTCCATACTGTTCTCCATAGTGGCAGTACCAATTAACATTCTCACCAGAAGTGCAAGAGTGTTCCCTTTTCTCCACACCCTCTCCAGCATTTATTGTTTCTAGATTTTTTGATGATGGCCATTCTGACTGGTGTGAGATGATATCTCATTGTAGTTTTGATTTGCATTTCTCTAATGATTCATGTTGTTGAGCATCCTTTCATGTGTTTGCTGGCAGTCTGTATATCTTCTTTGGAGAAATGTCCATTCAGGTCTGCCCATTTTTGGATTAGGTTGTTTGTTTTTTTGTTATTGAGCTGCATGAGCTGCTTGTAAATTTTGGAGATTAATCATTTGTCAGTTGCTTCACTTGCAAATATTTTCTCCCATTCTGAGGGTTGTCTTTTCATCTTGTTTAAGTTTTCCTTTGCTGTGCAAAAGCTTTTAAGTTTCATTAGGTCCCATTTGTTTACTTTTGTTTTTATTTCCATTTCTCTAGGAGGTGGGTCAAAAAGGATCTTGCTGTGATTTATGTCATAGAGTGTTCTGCCTATGTTTTCCTCTAAGAGTTTGATAGTTTCTGGCCTTACATTTAGGTCTTTAATCCATTTTGAGCTTATTTTTGTGTATGATGTTAGGGAGTGATCTAATCTCATACTTTTATATGTACCTGTCCAGTTTTCCCAGCACCACTTATTGAAGAGGCTGTCCTTTCTCCACCGTATATTCCTGCCTCCTTTATCAAAGATAAGGTGACCATATGTGCGTGGGTTTATCTCTGGGCTTTCTATCCTGTTCCATTGATCTATATTTCTCTTTCTGTGCCAGTACCATACTGTCTTGATTACTGTAGCTTTGTAGTATAGTCTGAAGTCAGGGAGCCTGATTCCTCCAGCTCCGTTTTTCATTCTCAAGATTGCTTTGGCTATTCGGGGTCTTTTCTGTTTCCATACAAATTGTGAAAATTTTTTGTTCTAGTTCTGTGAAAAATGCCAGTGGTAGTTTGATAGGGATTGCATTGAATCTGTAGATTGCTTTGGGCAGTAGAGTCATTTTCGGAATGTTGACTCTTCCAATCCAAGGACATGGTATATCTCTCCATCTATTTCTATCATTTTTAATTTCTTTCATCAGTGTCTTATAATTTTCTGCCTAGAAGTCTTTTGTCTCCTTAGGTAGGTTTATTCCTAGATATTTTATTGTTTTCGTTGCAATGGTAAATGGGAGTGTTTTCTTGATTTCACTTTCAGATTTTTCATTATTAGTGTATAGTAATGCCAGAGATTTCTGTGCATTAATTTTGTATCCTGTTACTTTACCAAATGCATTGATTAGCTCTAGTAGTTTTCTGGTAGCATCTTTAGGATTCTTTATGTATAGTATCATGTCATCTGCAAACAGTGACAGCTTTACTTCTTCTTTTCCAGTTTGGATTCCTTTTATTTCCTTTTCTTCTCTGATTGCCATGGCTAAAACTTCCAAAACTATGTTGAATAAGAGTGGTGAGAGTGGGCAACCTTGTCTTGTTCCTGATCTTAGTGGAAATGGTTTCAGTTTTTCACCACTGAGGACGATGTTGGCTGTGGTTTGTCATATATAGCCTTTATTTTGTTGAGGAAAGTTCCCTTTATGCCTACTTTCTGCAGGGTTTTTATCATAAATGGGTGTTGAATTTTGTCAAAAGCTTTCTCTGCATCTATTGAGATGATCATATGGTTTTTCTCCTTCAATTTGTTAATATGGTGTATCACGTTGATTGATTTGCGTATATTAAAGAATCCTTGCATTTCTGGAATAAACCCCACTTGATCATGGTGTATGATCCTTTTAATGTGCTGTTCGATTCCATTTGCTAGTAGTTTGTTGAGGATTTTTGCATCTATGTTCATCAGTGATATTGGCCTGTAGTTTTCTTTCTTTGTGATATCCTTGTCTGGTTTTGGTATCAGGGTGATGGTGGCCCTCATAGAATGAGTTTAGGAGTGTACCACCCTCTGCTGTATTTTGGAAGAGTTTGAGAAGGATAGGTGTTAGCTCTTCTCTAAATGTTTGATAGAATTAGCCTGTGAAGCCATGTGGTCTGGGGCTTTTGTTTGTTGGAAGATTTTTAATCACAGTTTCAATTTCAGTGGTTGTGATTGGTCTGTTCATATTCTCTATTTCTTCCTGATTCAGTCTTGGCAGGTTGTGCATTTCTAAGAATTTGTCCATTTCTTCCAGGTTTTCCATTTTATTGCCATAGAGTTTCTTGTAGTAATCGCTCATGATCCTTTGTATTTCTGCAGTGTCAGTTGTTACTTCTCCTTTTTCATTTCTATTGACTGAGTCTTCTCCTTTTTTTCTTGATGAGTCTGGCTAATGGTTTATCAATTTTGTTTATCTCCTCAAAAAACCAGCTTTTAGTTTTATTCATCTTTGCTATCATTTCCTTCATTTTTTTTTCATTTATTTCTGATATGAGTTTTATGATTTCTTTCCTTCTGCTAACTTTGGAGTTTTTTGTTCTTCTTTCTCTAATTGCTTTAGGTGCAAGGTTAGGTTGTTTTTTCGAGATGTTTCCTGTTTCTTAAGGTAGGATTGTATTGCTATAAACTTCCCTCTTAGAACTGCTTTTGCTGCATCCCATAGGTTTTGGGTCATTGTGTCTACATTGTCATTTATTTCTAGGTATTTTTTTTATTTCCTGTTTGATTTCTTCAGTGATCACTTCGTTATTAAGTAGTGTATTGTTTAGCCTCCATGTGTTTCTATTTTTTACAGATCTTTTCCTGTAATTGATATCTAGTCTCATAGCATTGTGGTCAGAAAAGATACTTAATGCAATTTCAATTTTCTTAAATTTACCAAGGCTTGATTTGTGACCCAAGATATGATCTATCCTGCATAATGTTCCATGAGCACTTGAGAAAAATGTGTATTCTGTTGTTTTTGGATGGAATGTTTTATAAATAACATTTAAGTCCATCTTATTTATGGACTTACATACATCTTATGTATCTTTTAAAGGTTGTGTTTCCTTATTTCTTTTCATTTTGGATGATCTGTCCATTGGTGAAAGTGGGGTGTTAATGTCCCCTACTATGAATGTGTTACTGTTGATTTCACCTTTTATGGCTGTTAGTATTTGCTTTATGTATTGAGGTGCTCCTATGTTGGGTGCATAAATATTTACAATTGTTACATCTTCTTCTTGGATCAATCCCTTGATCACTTGTAGTGTCCTTCTTTTTCTCTTGTAATAGTCTTTATTTTAAAGTCTATTTTGTGTGATATGAGAATTGTTACTCCAGCTTTCTTTTGATATCCATTTGCATGGAATATCCTTTTCCATCCCCTTACTTTCAGTCTGTGTGTGTCTCTAGGTCTGAAGTGGGTCTCTTGTAGACAGCATACATATGGGTCTTGTTTCTGTATCCATTCAGCCAGTCTGTGTCTTTTGGTGGGAGCATTTATTCCATTTACATTTATGGTAATTATCAATATGTATGTTCCTATTCCCATTTTCTTAATTTTTTTGGGTTTGTTATTGTAGGTTTTTTCCTTCTCTTGTGTTTCTTGCCTAGAGAAGTTCCTTTAGCATTTGTTGTAAAGCTGGTTTGGTGGTGCTGAACTCTCTCAGTTTTTGCTTGTCTATAAAGGTTTTAATTTCTCCATTAAATCTGAATGAGATCCTTGCTGGGTAGAGTAATCTTGGTTGTAGGTTTTTCTCCTTCATCACTTTAAATATGTCCTGCCAGTCCCTTCTGGCTTGCAGGGTTTCTGCTAAAAGATCAGCTGTTAACCTTATGGGGATTCCCTTGTATGTTATTTGTTGTTTTTCCCTTGCTGCTTTTAATATGTTTTACTTGTATTTAATTTTTGACAGCTTGATTAATATGTGTCTTGGTGTGTTTCTCCTTGGATTTATCCTGTATGACACTCTCTGTGCTTCCTGGACTTGACTAACTATTTCATTTCCCATATTAGGGAAGTTTTCACCTATAATCTCTTCAAATATTTTCTCAGTCCCTTTCTTTTTCTCTTCTTCTTCTGGAACCCCTATAATTCGAACGTTGGCATGTTTAATGTTGTTCCAGAGGTCTCTGAGACTGTCCTCAGTTCTTTTCATTCTTTTTTCTTTATTCTGCTCTGCAGTAGTTATTTCCACTATTTTATCTTCCCGGTCACTTATCCGTTCTTCTGCCTCAGTTATTCTGCTATTGATCCCATCTAGAGTATTTTTAATTTCATTTATTGTGTTGTTCATTGTTGCTTGTTTCATCTTTAGTTCCTCTAGGTCCTTGTTGAATGTTTCTTGCATTTTCTATATTCTATTTCCAAGATTTTGGATCATCTTTACTATCATTATTCTGAATTCTTTTTCAGGTAGACGGCCTATTTCCTCTTCATTTGTTAGGTCTGGTGGGTTTTCATCTTGCTCCTTCATCTGCTGTGTGTTTTTCTATCTTCTCATTTTGCTTAACTTACTCTGTTTGGGGTCTCCTTTTTGCAGGCTGCAGGTTCGTAGTTCCCGTTGTTTTTGGTGTCTGTCCCCAGTGGCTAAAGTTGGTTCAGTGGGTTGTGTAGGCTTCCTGGTGGAGGGGACTAGTGCCTGTGTTCTGGTGGATGAGTCTGTATCTTGTCTTTCTGGTGGGCAGGTCCACGTCTGGTGGTGTGCTTTGGGGTGTCTGGGGACTTATTATGATTTTAGGCAGCCTCTCTGTTAATGGGTGGGGCTGTGTTCCTGTCTTGTAGTTGTTTGTCATAGGGTGTCCAGCACTGTAGCTTGCTGATCGTTGAGTGAAGCTGGGTGCTGGTGTTGAGATGGAGATCTCTGGGAGATTTTTGCCATTTGATATTATGTGGAGCTGGGAGGTCTCTTGTGGACCAGTGTCCTGAAGTTGGCTCTCCCACCTCAGAGACGCAGCACTGACTCCTAGCTGCAGCACCCATAGCCTTTCATCCACATGGCTCAGAATAAAAGGGGAGAAAAATAGAAGAAAGAAAGAAAGAAAGAAGGGATGGAGGGAGGGAGGGAGGGAGAGAGGGAGGAAGGTAGGAAGGAAGGAAGGAAGGAAGGAAGGAAGGAAGGAAGGGGGGAAGGAAGGAAGGAAGCAGGGAAGGAAGGAAAGAAAGAAAGAAAGAAGTTAAAATAAAGTAAGATAAAATAAAATAAAGTTATTAAAATAAAAAATAATTATTAAGAAAAAAATTTTTTTAAAGAAACAAACAAAACGGACGGATAGAACCCTAGGACAAATGGTGGAAGCAAAGCTATACAGACAAAGTCTCACACAGAAACATACACATACACACTCTCAAAAAGAGGAAAAGGAGAAAAAAAATAAATCTTGCTCTCAAAGTCCACCTACTCAGTTTGCGATGATTCGTTGTCTATTCAGGTATTCCACAGATGCAGGGTACATCAAGTTGATTGTGGAGCTTTAATTTGCTGCTTCTGAAGCTGCTGGGAGAGATTTCCCTTTCTCTTCTTTGTTCTCACAGCTCCCGGGGCTCAGCTTTGGATTTGGCCCCGGCTCTGTGTGTAGGTCGCCGGAGGATGTCTGTTCTTCGCTCAGACACGACGGGGTTAAAGGAGCAGCTGCTTCGGGGACTCTGGCTCACTCAGGCCGGGGGGAGGGAGGGGTGCAGATGCGGGGTGAGCCTGCAGCAGCAGAGGCCAGCGAGACATTGCACCAGCCTGAGGCGTGCCGTGCGTTCTCCCGGGGAAGTTGCCCGTGGATCACGGGACCCTGGCAGTGGCGGGCTGCACAGGCTCCCCGGAAGGGGGTTGTGGATAGTGACCCGTGCTCGCACCCAGGCTTCTTGGTGGCGGCAGCAGCAGCCTTAGGCGTCTCACGCCCGTCTCTGGGGTCCGCGCTTTTAGCCGCGGCTCGCGCCCGTCTCTGGAGCTCCTTGAAGCAGCGCTCTTAATCCCCTCTCCTCACGCACCAGGAACAAAGAGGGAAGAAAAAGTCTTTTGCCTCTTCGGCAGGTCCAGACCTTTTCCCGGACTGCCTTCCGGCTAGCTGTCGCACACTAGCCCCTTCAGGCTGTGTTCACGCCGCCAACCCCAGTCCTCTCCCTGCGCTCAGACCGAAGCCCGAGCCTCAGCTCCCAGCCCCTGCCCGCCCCGGCGGGGGAGCAGACAAGCCTCTCGGGCTAGTGAGTGCCGGTCGGCACCGATCCTCTGTGCAGAAATCTCTCCGCTTTGTCTTCTGCACCCCTGTGGCTGTGCTCTCCTCCGCGGCTCCAAAGCTTTCCCCCTCCGCCACCCGCAGTCCCCGCCCGCGAAGGGGCTTCTAGTGTGTGGAATCCTTTCCTCCTTCACAGCTCCCTCCCACTGGTGCAGGTCCCGTCCCTACCCTTTTGTCTCTGTTTATTCTTTTCTTTTGCCCTACCCAGGTACGTGGGGGAGTTTCTTGCCTTTTGGGAGGTCTGACGTCTTCTGCCAGCGTTCAGTAGGTGTTCTGTAGGAGTTGTTCCACGTGTAGATGTATTTCTGGTGTATCTGTGGGGAGGAAGGTCATCTCCGCGTCTTACTCTTCCGCCATCTTCCCTGCCCGTCCCCTGGTGTATTTTTAAAATAACCTTTTCTCTGAAGCTTAAAAATAAGAATGAAGATTGATTTAGTCATCCTCTACAGAATGTGTGTGTGTATGCGTGCGTGTGTGTGTGATACTAGGTTTTGAGGACAATTATAAGGGCAAGAAAGTTTTGGGTTTTGGCTTTAGTTAATGTAGATACTGGTTAAAGTTAACTAGGACACAATGCATTTGAAGTTCCCTTTGCAGTATCACATTAGCTAATTTATAACAACACGCATTTTCATAATACTCTCAAAGGCTTTGCTTTAATGATGAAAAATAGTTTCTGAATGAAATAAAATTCATATATTCATTGCGCTTAACAAGCTCAAGAGTTCTCTTCAATTAAAGACACATAATGTTTATAAGAAAGATGATCCACAGTGGGAGTTTTGTGATATCTTGGACTCTCTAGGTCTAATTTCTGAATTCTAAGTTCATTTTTTTTCTAGTTTTAGAGAAATAAGTTGACAGAGCATGTAAGTAACTTGTATAATTTTTCTTGTTCTTCTAAAACTACCAAAAGTTTCAATTTTTATCTTTAGAGAATGAAAGTGGCCAAAATAATTGGGAAAAATAACAATTTCTGGACTTTAAATAAGAGGATCTGAATAAATGTTTCTTTAGCAATACCAAGGCAAGGAAAAGTGTGAATATACTAACATATCTGGAACATTATAATTCAATTAGGGAAAAGCATTCTGTCTTTAGAAAGGGCATTATGTGTAATTTCCTCCATAGACTCAATAACTGTATAAAAATATTTTATGAAATAAAGAGAATGAGGTCAGGTTCATGAATTTTTAGTTCATGCATCCTTTTAAGATGGTAGTTTGGAACAACTACATTTCTGGGGTAGCAGATGGATGACCATGGGGTAGCCGTGGGCCAGGACCTAAAGAAGCTTGATAATATCTGGAAGGCTAGGTAAAGTATTCTTCAAAATAAGTCTTTAAAGGCACACAATCATAGGCTATGTCTAGTTCTGGAAATTTCAGAAGTAATTCAAGTCTACTAAAAAGGAGAAAATGACGAGAGAAACGTTCAGATGAGTGGAGCATAGGTTTAGAGCTGGAACTCTGGAGACAAAGACACAGACACTGCTTTAAAGGCCAGTCTTTGTACTGGATCAGATGCTCTGCATTTCTATTCCGTCAACTGTCTAACCCTCATTTCCCTCATCATAAAATGGGAGAAATTAGTGCCTATTTTATGATATTGCTGAAAAGATTAAAATGGCATAAATCATGCAAAGTACTTAGCATAGCATATGATGCAAAGTAAATGCTAAATAAAAATGTTGGTTACATTTTGCCAGCATTGTTGCTGTAGTTTCTGTATCAGCCAGGTTCATTCAGAGAAGAAAAGCCACTATGAGCTACCTAGAATAAGGAATTTATTATGTAGATCATATGGACCTTACACAAATGCAGAAGCTAGTCAAGATATCTATGCCAGACTAGGTGGCCTTTGTACCTGGTGTTGGGGCAAAGTCACTATAGGTTAGCTGGGCTGGCAGTTGAAGAGAGCTGGATGAGAATGTTGGGGGTGGGGTAGGGGGACGGGGGGAGCAAGGACAAGCTACATCTTGCAATGATGAAGGGAACCCATGAAAACAAACTGGATTCCATGAGGATACCTGGAACCTCAGTGGTGTGAGGGACCTACTGGAGAAGCTGGTGTTCTTTACTATGGAGTTTCATATATACCTAGCCCTGGACACTAAGAAGAGATCTGGGGGGAGCTGGAGAAGCTGTGAGCCCCGGTGGTATTCCAAACAACAAGGTTAACTAGAAGATCAGCAACAACAAGTGTGAGCTGCCATACTGCCTGGCACCCTATACCAAATTTTAGAACACAAAAACGGCAGCTTTAAAATGTTTCTGCCATATAAATTTTGAGCAAATTTCTTTGTGACCAACCCTAACATGGGACTACACAGGAAAGGGAATTATGGGAAACAACCCAGCTTGGCCAAGCTGAAACAGTAAAAAGCCATCACAGTTCACCTCCTGTCAACTTGGTATTTGTACACACTTCTTTAAAACTCTACTTGAACTCTACTTCATGGTCAAGTACAGATGACAGCAAAATCAAGCATCCATCTAACATGATGCAAATATCTCTTACATAACCAAAATCATGCAAACCCTCTCTCCAAAGAGGACACAAATTCCCCGTATATATTTTTATAGATCATGTACATTTCTCTTCTAGTTGAATCACATATGCTTTTGATAGTTGATAACTTAAATTCTGAGATATCAGACTATTATTAACACATCCTATGTTAGATAAGAGAGAAATGGCTGAGGGGGAAAGATTGGTTACTATATACACAAACATATTCATATCAAACTCAAGAACCAAATACTCATAATTTTTATACTGTTTCTTACTACAACTAGTCATGTAGTTGTAGCTGTGTAGCACCTCCTTTTGCTACCTATTTGCCCTCAGTAAGCAGCTTGGCAGCTCATGGTTCCTTCTTTGCTGGGTGACTCAAATTTTCATTCCTGAGGGGTGTGAGTCATTAGGAGCCCTGTCTATATTGGGTTGTAGTTTTCCACTGAATTATTTTTAAAAAGCTTTGTTGAAGTTTAATTTACATGTCTATAATTTTCACTCATTTAACACAGTTCAGTGATTTTGGGTAAATTTTCAGATTTGTTTAACCATCATCACTCTTCAGTTTTAGAACATTTCCATCATCCCAAAGAGATCCCTCGAGTTCCTTGGAAAATAATCCCCATTCCCACCCTCACAGCCAGGAAGCAACTAATCTACTTTCTGACTCTGTAGATTTGCCTTTTCTGGACATTTCGTGTAAATGAAATTGTACAGGGCTTCCCTGGTGGCGCAGTGGTTGAGAGTCCACCTGCCGATGTAGGGGACGTGGGTTCGTGCCCCGGTCCGGGGGGATCCCACATGCCGCGGAGCGGCTGGGCCTATAAGCCATGGCCGCTGAGCCTGCACGTCCGGAGCCTGTGCTCCGCAATGGGAGGGGCCACAACAGTGAGAGGCCCGCGTACCACAAAAAAAAAAAAAAAAAAAAAAAAAAAATTGTACAGTATGTGATCTTTTGCATTTGGCTTCTTTTAAGTAGCATAATATTTTTGAGGATCATCCATATTGTAGTATGTATCAGTATTTTTTTCCTTTGACTTATATCACAGTACATGAAAGTTTTTTGAGTTGCTCGCAGTGATCTCCTGCATTCCAGACATGCTCTTCCTTACCTCATTGTATAGTATCAGTGTCCCCTTGATAGTCAGGATCAATCACTCCAGTAATACATTTAACTCTCTTCTTTGTTGATTCACAGGTTTAATAACCCCCAAATAGGCAGGTAGCAATCTCAACTTCTACTTTAATGGAACTATTGCTGTGTCTGGATGGAGATATGCCATCCTTAAGAACTAGGAACGCTAGACCAGCAGAGCCCAAAGTCATGGACACAGGAAGCAAAACTTTTCATAGAGTATCACAAAGGGAAGTGCCTGTGTGAAAAAGAAAAATATGCAACAATTAAAATAATTTAAAAACGTGACTATATACGTAGCCCCAGGTTGTCTAATCTGTTCGGATGCCCTTCTCAACCTTGTAACTCTGCCTGGTAGGGGTGTGATGACCTTATGGACTAGGAACTCTAATCTGATGGGAAATGGCTGCTCCCTTTGCATCATAACAGTCATAAGGCAAACAAAGATGTTATTTTTAAAATTTTTGTGTTATCATTTATCATGATTTTTGTATTAATTTTGATTTTAAAATATTACATTAAAATATTGTTGACACTGATTACTACATTTTCGGCACCTAGTTAAATTTTGCACCATCAGTGAGTGCTTCACTCATCTCATCTTAATTCTGGCCCTGATTAGAGGCAATACTGAGAAGAAACATTCCCATTTCAACCAGTTATTCCCAGACGTATAAATTCTTGGAAATGGGAGAAGGAGCATCATATACTGGTCACTGATTTAGAATATACACTGCATCCTACAGATCATTACCCAAGCCTTGCAAGGTGTTGTCCTTTTAACTGAGTCTTCAAAAGGCTATCCCACCATTCTATCAGGCTGGCTACTTCAGGGTGATTCGATGTGGCCCATTGCCACATTTCATTTGCTCTAAAGTGAACTGCTCGGTGAGAAGCAATGTTGTGTGGAATATAATGATGGTGAATAAGACGTTTTCTAAGTTCACTGGTGATGGCTTTGGCAGATGCACTGTAGGCAGGGAAAGCAAATCCACAGCCAGAGTAAGTGTCTATCACAATGAGAACAAAGTGATCTATCTTCCATGACAGAAATAGGCAATGTAATCAGTCAGGAGGTTCTCTGATTTCCCTGTGGAATGGTCCCATATGTTTAGTAGATTACGTAGCCAGCTCAGCCTTAGTGCTTAGAAGTCTGTATTGCTAAGCAAATACATAACCTCCATTTGGACAGTTTGTCATGATTGCATTGGGCAAGGATGAGGTAGCTAGGGAAAGAGGTTGACTGATGTCTGTAGAATTGGTCATCTTGTTCACTTGATAATTAACAGCTCTTTCTGTTGAGCTTCTTCTTTGATAAGCATCTATCTGGAACACAAATATCTTTGCTTCCAGAAACAACTATCCATGGACCTTTTCTCCAGATCTCTTTGTCACCAGTTTTCCAGCTGTGTTCCTACCAATTCTCTGACAATCCAGCCAAATTATTAGCTTTTGTCCATGACTTAGAGTAGATTTCTACCTTTGGTATTCCAGGAAAAATAAAAAACCAGATAGATTGGTTGAAGTCCCGCCCACTGGAAGGATTTCCCTTCAAGACCACTCCAGAGTGGATCTGTAGTGCTAAGTCATCCACAGTTCACTTTTGCGGTGTCAGATATCACGCAGAACCGAATGTAAAGTTAAACCCTTTTTCCCCTGAGTTAACTGGCAATGGAAAACACTCCATAAGAAGGAGGAACTGTAGCAGCAAGAGGGACCTTGGAAACCTGGGCTACTTGCTCACACAACTTATTTGTACCTACAGGACCTTCTCAAGTCCAGCTTCATATACACCACTTCTATTTTACAATAGAGCACAATTGTGCATACCCAATATTATGACTTAGTGGATTAGACAACACTCAGTTCATGATGGGCAGCTCAGGTTGCATGTTACTTTATGGCCCAGGGTAAGTCAGTATTCTATCTTTACTACGGCTCAGTAACAAACTGGATGGTCTTTCTTAGAAGAAGTATAGTTATGTGCTGAGAGTGGCATAGCTTTGCTCAAACATCTTAAATGTCTGCCCTGTAACTCATTTATAGACACCTGTCAAAGCCTCCATGCAGCATCCCTGTCTGCCACATACACTTTAAGTATCATGTCTGCTGGGTCATATGACCCAAGTGTCAGAGCAGCTTGCATGGCAGCCTTTGTCAGAGTCTTTATTTCTTCTACACTTCATCAAAACTGGCAACTTTTCCAATTACACAGTAAATACTTCAGAATAGTATACGCAAATGAATATATGTATTACCTCCAAAATCCAAAGAGACCCACTAATTGTTATGCTTCTTTATTAGTAGTAAAGGGGCCAGATATAGCAATTTGTTCTTTACCCCTTTGGAAGGGGTAGCTTAATGTGCCTTGAACATTGGAACCCTAGAAATTTACTGAGGTGTCAGGCCTCTGAGGTTTTGTGACTTAAATTTCTTTTTTTAAAATAAATTTATTTATTTAATTTATTTTTGGCCGCATTGGGTCTTCGTTGCTGCTCAGGCTTTCTCTAGTTGTGGAAAGCGGAGGCTACTCTTTGTTGCGATGCGTGGGCTTTCATTGTGGTGGCTTCTCTTGTTGCGGAACACAGGCTCTAGGCATGTGGGCTTCAGTAGTTGTGGCTCGCGGGCTCAGTAGTTGTGGCTCGTGGGCTCTAGAGCACAGGCTCAGTAGTTCTGGTACACGGGCTTAATTGCTCCATGGCATGTGGGATCTTCCCGGACCAGGGCTCAAACCCATGTTCCCTGCATTGGCAGGCGGATTCTTAACCACTGTGCCACCAGGGAAGTCTCTTGTGACTTTATTTCTTACCACCAGACATTCACGCATCTTACCAAAATGTCTAGAAGAGTTTCTACTTCCTGCATACCAGGCGAATCATCATATATCGTCAACGAAATTGACCATAGTAACATCCTATGGAATGCAGGAGCAGTCAAGGTCCTTGAGGACCAGATCTTGGCATGGGTTGAAGAATTGCTATAACCTTGAGGTAGGAACCTTGTTGGCCCTAGTAGTTAAAAAGAAACTATTTCTGATCATTTTCGTAGTAGGTTTAGAGAATAAAAACATAAGCTGGATGAACAGCTTGCATGCAAGGCATCAGGGATATGTCGATTTGCACCAGCAACAAACTTCATATGGAATAGGAGCTGCAGTTGAAGCTAACATCTGATTAAGTTCACAATAATCCACTGTCATTCTCTGAGGTCCATCAATCTTCTGTATGGGTCACGTCATTCCTATGCTTGAAACACTCCAATGTCTCCCTCAGCCTACAGGACAAAATTGAAAATCCTCAGCGTCAGCCTTAGGTGTTCAGACTAAGAAACACCTCGTGTTATTTTCATGTTTTCTTTCAAGTATTTTAAGGGATTTTATCCCTTAGTGAATTTACTATATTTTGAGTATATGGAGTAGGTAAATATAGAATTTTTTCATGTGACTAGCAATTTTTTTCAGCAACATTTATTTAAAGATCCATCATTTCACCAATGATTTCTTATTCCCCACTTGTCACTTACCAAGGTTCCATATATTCATGCATCTGTTTCTGAGTTTTTCACTTGGTTCCATATGTCTGTTCCATATGAATGTTTGTTTTGTTTTACCCTAAAACACTGGGAAGTCCTTAGAGAAGGCAGTATATAGTTTCCCCCAGCTTTGTGTAGCTCCCTCAACTCTGTTGTCACCCATGCATGGCACCCATGACTTGGATTTGCCTCCTCACACAAACATTAAAATTCCAGCTCTCTGCCTTTAAGGACTATATTCAGTTCTGATAAGCTTATAAGCTATTACTCACCATTCGAACTGATTTCCTGCTTATTTCTGGCACTTTGGATTTTCCTTTTCTTAACTTTGAGTTCACTAAAAAAATTAAAAATATATTTTTTGCAGTGTTTCTACGTGTTGAAAGCATGTACATGGTGTATCTTCCATGTCAGATCAGTTCATCACATTTACCACATTTCTATTATTTGGGATTTTTCTTCTTTCCTTGAAATTATTTTCTTTGTTCCTAAATTCCCCACCAACTCGACTAATATTCATTGCCTCAGGGTAAAGCAGATAAAGTTCTACAACAAAGACGTTTGTAGAGATGTTAAGTGGAATTTTTTAAACACTCAGCAGGCACACAGTCTGAAACCAAAGAGCTTTTGATTTGCAAGGGCTAGGACTTCAGAGGAAAGTTGTTTGTTTTGATTTCTAAAAAGATTTGGCTTGGATCATCAAAGCTAGAGCCTGCAGGACTAGAGCATAGATATTATAAAAGATAAATGTTGAGTAGGGCAAAATACAGAGTACAGTACTAGCCCCTTAGAGGAAGCACAGAAAATAAATGACAATAAAAAAGTCAGTATATCTAAAGGGAGTCACTACAGCAGGAGGCAAGGGAACCCTGTAGCAGAACCTACAGGTAGATCACCCCAAAAGCGGTCCAGATGGAGGATTCAGCTGAGCCTCAAAGAATCAGCAAGCCTGTGAGAACCAGAGTGATGCCTGGGGTAATCATCCAGTCCTACTCAATCCCAGACATCAAACAACAAGCTACATTATTAGTAGGGGAGACGAGTAAGAACCAGAGGGTATCAAGAGAACCAGAAGCCCCTCTTCCACTACAGTGATAATGGATAATACTTACTGAGAATTTACTATGTGTTAGAACCTGTTTTTAGCACTCACGTTCCCTATCTAATTTAATTCTAGTAACAACCTATGAGATTGGTGGTGTTATTATCTCTATTTTAAAGATGAGGCAATAAAATGCAGAAAATTTATGGTCATATGGCTAGAATTTGGTAGATTCAGGATTTAAGTCCCTATGTATCCAGACCCTACTAAAGGGAGAAATAAGGAGAAAATCCTTTAGAGGAATGAAGAGCAAGATGGAAGTTTGAATTTGAAAACGACTTGGGGGGCAGAGTCAAGATGGCAAACTAGGGGTGAGGAGTTTCAAGATGGCGGAAGAGTAAGATGCAGAGATCACCTTCCTCTCTACAAATACATCAGATATACATGTACATGTGGAACAGCTCCTACAGAACCTGCTGAACGCTGGCAGAAGACCTCCGACCTCCCAACAGGCAAGAAACTCCCCACGTACCTGGGTAGGGCAAAAGAAAAAAGAAAAAACAGAGACAAAAGAATAGGGACGGGACCTGCGCCAGTGGGAGGGAGCTGGGAAGGAGGAAAGGTTTCCACACTCTAGGAAGCCGCTTCGTGGGCTGAGACTACAGGTGGCGGAGCGGGAAAGCTTCGGAGCAGCAGAGGAGAGCACAGCAACGGGGGTGCAGAGGGCAAAGCGGAGAGATTCCCGCACAGAGGATCGGTGCCCACCAGCCCGAGAGGCTTGTCTGCTCCCCCGCCGGGGCGGGCGGGGGCTGGGAGCAGAGGCTCAGGCTTTGTTCAGATCCCAAGGAGAGGACTGGGTTTGGCTGCATGAACACAGCCTGAAGGGGGCTAGTGCGCCACAGCTAGCCGGGAGGGAGTCCGGGAAAATGTCTGGAGCTGCCGAAGAGGCAAGAGACTTTTTCTTGCCTCTTTGTTTCCTCGTACGCGAGGGGAGGAGATTAACAGCGCCGCTTAAAGGAGCTCCAGAGACGGGCGTGAGCCGCAGCTATCAGCGTGGACCCCAGAGACGGGCATGAGATGCTAAGGCTGCTGCTGCAGCCACCAAGAAGCCTGTGTGCAAGCACAGGTCACTCTCCACACCTCCCCTCCCGGGAGCCTGTGCAGCCCGCCACTGCCAGGGTCCCGTGATCCAGGAACAACTTCCTCGGAGGAACACACAGCGCGCCTCAGGCTGGTGCAATGTCACGCTGGCCTCTGCTGCCGCAGGCTCCCCCGCATCCGTACCCTGCCCTCCCCCCGGCCTTAGTGAGCCAGAGCCCCCGAATCAGCTGCTCCTTTAACCCCGTCCTGTCTAAGCAAAGAACAGAGGCCCTCAGGCGACCTACACGCAGAGGTGGGGCCAAATCAAAAGCTGAAC
The DNA here is from genome assembly GCF_964270905.1 of Leucopleurus acutus. Lineage (NCBI taxonomy): Eukaryota > Metazoa > Chordata > Mammalia > Artiodactyla > Delphinidae > Leucopleurus > Leucopleurus acutus. Next base: position 119,792,891 of record NC_139143.1, read on the forward strand.
CCCGGGAGCTGTGCGAACAAAGAAGAGAAAGGGAAAGTCTCTCCCAGCAGCCTCAGGAGCAGAGGATTAAATCTCCGCAATCAACTTGATGTACCCTGCATCTGTGGAATACCTGAATAGACAACGAATCATCCCAAACTAAGGAGGTGGATTTTGGGAGCAAAGATATGTATACTTTTTTCCCTTTTTCTCTTTTTGCAAGTGTGTATGTGTATGCTTCTGTGTGTGATTTTGTCTGTACAGCTTTGATTTTACCATTTGTTCTAGGGATCTGTCTGTCCATTAAAAAATTCTTTTTCATTACTTTAAAAAAATTTTTCTTGGGCTTCCCTGGTGGCGCAGTGGTTGAGAGTCCGCCTGCCGATGCAGGGGACACGGGTTCGGGCCCTGGTCCGGGAGGATCCCACATGCCACGGAGCGGCTGGGCCTGTGAGCCATGGCCGCTGAGCCTGCACGTCTGGAGTCTGTGCTCCACAACGGGAGAGAGGCCACAACAGTGAGAGGCCTGTGTACTGCAAAAAAAAAAAAAAAAAGAAAAGAAAAAAAAATTTCTTAATAATCATTTTTTACTTTAATAACTTTATTTTACTTTATTTTATTTTATCCTTCTTTCTTTCCCTTTCTTTCTTTCTTTCTTTCTTTCTTTCTTTCTTTCTTTCTTTCTTTCTTTCTTTCTTTCTTTCTTTCTTTCTTTCTTTTCTTACTTTTCTCCCTTTTATTCTGAGCAGTGTGGATGAAAGGCTCTTGGTGCTCCAGCCAGGCATCAGGGCTGTGCCTCTGAGGTGAGAGAACCAAGTTCAGGACACTGGTCCACAAGAGATCTCCCAGCTTCATGTAATATCAAATGGCAAAAATCTCCCAGAGATCTCCATCTCAACACCAAGCTCCAGCTTCACTCAACGACCAGCAAGCTACAGTGCTGGACACCCTATGCCAAACAACTAGCAAGACAGGAACACAACCCCATCCATTAGCAGAGAGGCTGCCTAAAATCATAATAAGTCCACAGACACCCCAAACACACCACCAGACGTGGACCTGCCCACCAGAAAGACAAGATACAGACTCATCCACCAGAATACAGGCACTAGTCCCTTCCACCAGGAAGGCTACACAACCCACTGAACCAACCTTAGCCACTGGGGACAGACACCAAAAACAACGGGAACTACAAACCTGCAGCCTGTGAAAAGTAGACCCCAAACAGAGTAAGTTAAGCAAAATGAGAAGATAGAAAAACACACAACAGATGAAGGAGCAAGGCAAAAACACATCAGACCTAACAAATGAAGAGGAAATAGGCAGTCTACCTGAAAAAGAATTCAGAATAATGATAGTAAAGATCACCCAAAATCTTGGAAATAGAATAGAGAAAACACAAGAAACGTTTAACAAGGACCCAGAAGAACTAAAGAACAAACAAACAATGATGAATAACACAATAAATGAAATTAAAAATTCTCTAGAAAGGATCAATAGCAGAATAACTGAGGCAGAAGAATGGATAAGTGACCTGGAAGATAAAATAGTGGAAATAACTACTGCAGAGCAGAATAAATAAAAAACAATGAAAAGAATTGAAGACAGTCTCAGAGACCTCTGGGACAACTTTAAACGCACCAACATTAGAATTATAGTGGTCCCAGAAGAAGAAGAGAAAAAGAAAGGGACTGAGAAAACATTTGAAGAGATAATACTTGAAAACTTCCCTAATATGGGAAATGAAATAGTTAGTCAAGTCCAGGAAGCACAGAGAGTGCCATACAGGATAAATCCAAGGAGAAACACGCCACGACAAATATTAATCAAACTATCAAAAATTAAATACAAAGAGAAAATATTAAAAGGAAAATCAACAAATAACATACAAGGGAATCCCCATAATGTTAACAGCTGATCTTTCAGCAGAAACTCTGCAAGCCAGAAGGGAGTGGCAGGACATATTTAAAGTGATGAAAGGGAAAAACCTACAACCAAGATTACTCTACGCAGCAAGGATCTCATTCAGATTCCATGGAGAAATAAAAACCTTTACAGACAAGCAAAAGTTAAGAGAATTCAGCACCACCAAAACAGCTTTACAGCAAATGCTAAAGGAACTTCTCTAGGCAAGAAACACAAGAGAAGGAAAAAACCTACAATAACAAACCCAAAACAATTAAGAAAATGGTAATAGGAACATACATATCAATAATTACCTTAAATGTAAACGGATTAAATGCTGCAACCAAACAACATAGACTGGCTGAATGGACACAAAAACAAGACCCATATATATGTTGTCTACAAGAGACCCACTTAGACCTAGGGACACATACAGACTAAAAGTGAGGGGATGGAAAATGAGATTCCATGCAAATGGATATCAAAAGAAAGCTGGAGTAACAATTCTCATATCAGACAAAATAGACTTTAAAACAAAGACTATTACAAGACACAAAGAGGAACACTACATAATCGTCAAGGGATTGATCCAAGAAGAAGATATAACAATTGTAAATATTTATGCACCCAACATAGGAGCACCTCAATACATAAGGCAAATACTAAGAGCCATAAAAGGGGAAATCAACAGTAACACAATCATAGTAGGGAACTTTAACACCCCACTTTCACCAATGGACAGATCATCCAAAATGAAAATAAATAAGGAAACACAAGCTTTAAATGATACATTAAACAAGGTGGACTTAATTGATAATTACAGGACATTCCATACAAAAACAAAAGAATACACTTTCTTCTCAAGTGCTCATGGAACATTCTCCAGGATAGAGCATATCTTAGGTCACAAATCAAGCCTTGGTAAATTTAAGAAAATTGAAATTGTATCAAGTATCTTTTCCCACCACAACGCTATGAGACTAGCTATCAATTACAGGAAAAGATCTGTAAGAAATAGAAACACATGGAGGTTGAATAATACACCACTTAATAACCAAGATATCAGAGAAGAAATCAAAGGAGAAATCAAAAAATACCTAGAAATAAATGACAATGAAATCACGATGACCCAAAACCTATGGGATGCTGCAAAAGCAGTTCTAAGAGGGAAGTTTATAGCAATAAAATTCTTCCGTAAGAAACAAGAAGGATCTCAAATAAACAGTCTAACCTTACACCTAAAGCAATTAAGAAAGATGAACAATAAAACCCCAAAGTTAGCAGAAGGAAAGAAATCATAAAGATCAGATCAGAAATAAATGAAAAAAATTGAAGGAAACGATAGCAAAGTTCAATAAAACAAAAACCTGGTTCTTTGAGAAGATAAACAAAGTTGATAATCCATTAGCCAGACTCATCAAGAAAAAAAGGGAGAGGACTCAAATCAATAGAATTAGAAATGAAAAAGGAGAAGTAACAACTGACACTGCAGAAATACAAAGGATCATGAGAGATTACTACAAGCAACTCTATGCCAATAAAATGGACAACCTGAAAGAAATGGACAAATTCTTAGACATCCACAACCTTCTGATACTGAACTAGGAAGAAATGGAAAATATGAACAGACCAATCACAAGCACTGAAGTTGAAACTGTGATTAGAAATCTTCCAACAAACGAAAGCCCCAGACCCCATGGCTTCACGGGCGAAATCTATCAAACAATTAGAGAAGAGCTAACACCTATCCTTCTCAAACTCTTCCAAAATATAGCAGAGGGAGGAACACTCCCAAACTCATTCTACGAGGCCACCATCACCCTGATACCAAAACCAGACAAAGATGTCACAAAGAAAGAAAACTACAGGCCAATATCACTGATGAACATAGATGGAAAAATCCTCAACAAAATACTAGCAGACAGAATCCAACAGCACATTAAAAGGATCATACACCATGATCAAGTGGGCTTTATCCCAGGAATTCAAGATTTCTACAATATATGCAAATCAATCAATGTGATACACCATATTAACAAATTGAAGGAGAAAAACCATATGATCATCTCAATAGATGCAGAGAAAGCTTCCGACAGAATTCAACACCAATTTATGATAAAAACCCTTCAGAAAGTAGGCATAGAGGTAATTTTCTTCAACATAATAAAGGCCATATATGACAAACCCACAGCCAAAATTGCCCTCAATGGTGAAAAACTGAAACCATTTCCACTAAGATCAGGAACAAGTCAAGGTTGCCCACTCTCATCACTATTACTCAACATAGTTTTGGTAATTTTAGCCACAGCAATCAGAGACGAAAAAGAAATAAAAGGAATTCAAGTCAGAAAAGAAGAAGTAAAGCTGTCACTGTTTGCAGAAGACATGATACTGCACATAGAGAATCCTAAAGATGCTACCAGAAAACTACTAGAGTTAATCAATGAATTTGGTAATGTATCAGGATAAAAAATTAATGCGCAGAAATCTCTGGCATTCCTGTACACTAATGATGAAAAATCTGAAAGTGAAATCAAGAAAACACTCCCATTTACCATTGCAACAAAAAAGAATAAAATATCTAGGAATAAACCTACCTAAGGAGACAAAAGACCTGTATGCAGAAAATTATGAGACACTGATGAAAGAAATTAAAGATGATACAAATAGATGGAGAGATATACCATGTTCTTGGATTGGAAGAATCAACATTGTGAAAATGACTCTACTACCCAAAGCAATCAACAGATTCAATGCAATCCCTATCAAACTACCACTGGCAATTTTCACAGAACTAGAACAAAAAATTTCACAATTTGTATGGAAACACAAAAGCACCGAATAGCAAAAGCAATCTTGAGAACGAAAAACAGAGCTGGAGGAATCAGGCTCCCTGACTTCAGACTATACTACAAAGCTACAGTAATCAAGACAGTATGATACCAGCACAAAAACAAAAATATAGATCAATGGAATGGGATAGAAAGGCCAGAGATAAACCCACACACCTATGGTCACCTTATCTTTGATAAAGGATGCAAGAATATACAGTGGAAAAAAAGACAGAGTCTTCAATAAGTGGTGCTGGGAAAACTTGACAGTTACATGTAAAAGTATGAAATTAGAACACTCCCTAATACCATACACAAAAAAACCTCAAAATGGATTAAATACCTTAATATAAGGCCAGACACTATAAAACTCTTAGAGGAAAACATAGGAAGAACAGTCTATGACATAAATCACAGCAAGATCCTTTTTGACCCACCTCCTAGAGAAATAGAAATAAAAAGAAAAATAAACAAATGGGACCTAATGAAACTTAAGAGCTTTTGCACAGCAAAGAACACCATAAAAAAGGCGAAAAGACAACCCTCAGAATGGGAGAAAATATTTGCAAATGAAGCAGCTGACAAAGGATTAATCTCCAAAATATACAAGCAGCTCATGCAGCTTAGTATCAAAGAATCTAACAACCCAATCCAAAAGTTGGCAGAAGACCTAAATAGACATTTCTCCAAAGAACATATACAGATTGCCAACCACCACATGAAAAGATGCTCAACATCACTAATGATTAGAGAAATGCAAATCAAAACCACAATGAGTTATGACCTCACACCAGTCAGAATAGCCTTCATCAAAAAATGTACAAACAATAAATGCTGGAGAGGGTGTGGAGAAAAGGGAACCCTCTTGCTCTTTTAGTGGGAATGTAAATTGATACAGCCACTATGGAGAACAGTATTGAGGGTCTTTAAAAAACTAAAAATAGAACTACCATATGACACAGCAAGCCCACTACTAGGCATATACCCTGAGAAAACCATAATTCAAAAAGAGTCATGTACCACAATGTTCATTGCAGCACTATTTACAACAGCCAGGACATGGAAGCAACCTCAGTGTCCATTGACAGATGAATGGATAAAGAAGATAAAGAACATGTGGCACATATATACAATAAAATATTACTCAACCGTGAAAAGAAACGAAATTGAGTTATTTGTAATGAGGTGGATGGACCTAGGGTCTGTCATATTGAGTGAAGTCAGAAAGAGAAAAACAAATACAGTATACGAACACATATATATGGAATCTAAAAAAAACCACAAAAAACGGTTCTGATGAACCTAAGGGCAGGACAGGAATAAAGACACAGACATAGAGGATGGACTTGAGGACACGGGGAGAGGGAAGGGTCATCTGGGACGAAGTGAGAGAGTAGTACTGACATATATACACTACCAAATGTAAAATAGATAGCTAGTGGGAAGCAGCTGCATGACACAGGGAGATCAGCTCTGTGCTTTGCGACCACCTAGAGGGGTGGGATAAAGAGGGTGGGAGGGAGAAGCAAGAGGGAGGGGATATGGGGATATACGTATGCAAATAGCTGATTTACTTTGTTATACAGCAGAAACTAAACACTGTCAAGCAATTATACTCCAATAAAGATGTTAAAAAAAAAACAAAAAAACGAAAATGACTCAATTTAGATCCTGAAGAAAATTGCCCCAAATAGTCAAGATTCTCCAGAGAAACTGAGCATGCGCATGCACATACACACATATATACATTTTTAAATAAAAAGATTTATTATAATAAATTGGCTCACATAATTATGGAGGCTGAGAAGTTCCTCAATCTGCTGTCTACAAGCTGGAAACACAGGAAAGCTGGTGTTATCATTCCATTCTGAGTTCAAAGGCCTGATACCTGGACAGCCATGGTATAGGTCCCAGTTCAAAAGCAGGGGAAGATTGATGTCCTAGTTCATACGGTTATGTACTTAGAGCAAAATTTCCCATACCCTGCCTTTGTTGTATTCAGGCCTCCAACAGATTGGATGAGGCCCACCCACGTTGGGGAAGGCAATCTCCTTACTCTGTCTACCAATTTAAATGTTAATCTCATCTAGAAACACCTTCACATACATACCCAGAAATCACTTCTTTTTTTTTTTTAATTGTATTTATTTATTTTTGTCTCTGTTGGGTCTTCGTTGCTGCATGCGAGCTTTCTCTAGTTGCGGCAAGAGAGGGCTACTTTTTGTTGAGGTGCACAGGCTTCTCATTGCGGTGGCTTCTCTTGTTTCAGAGCACGGGCTCTAGGAGCGCGGGCTTCTGTAGTTTTGGCACGTGGGCTCTAGAGCACAGGTTCAGTAGTTTTGACGCACGGGCTTAGTTGCTCCGCGGCATGTGGGATCTTCCCAGACCAGGGCTCGAACCCGTGTCCCCTGCATTGGCAGGCAGATTCTTAACCACTGTGCCAGCAGTGAAGCCCCAGGAATCACGTTTTAACAACTACCTGAGAATCCCTAGCCCAGTAAAGTTGACACATAAAATTAAGCATCACAGGTCCATCCTTTGTCAACTTGGCATCCATACACACCTCCTTAAATTATACTTAATCTCCAATAAAGACAACTCAAGGTCATAATTTCACCTAACATGACACAACTATTCTGCCTACAACTGAAAATGCACTAAAACCGTTTCTCAGAAAAGGAGCTAATGTTTTTAAGTGATATTTACTTTCATCCTTGATATCCCATAACCTAAATACTATGATGTAAGATTAATAATACTTAAATACTGTGATAATAAGTCAGTGCATCTTATGTTACAAGATAAGGGAATAAGAGAGGGAAAAAAACAGAGATACTTGCTTTATATATATGTATATATATAGATAAATACATACTTGCAGAAACATACTTATAACAAAATAAGGAGGAATACTCGTAATAACTACAGTCCTCATTTCTTTAACTGGTCACATGGTCACAGTTGGTATTTACATCTACTTTCTTCTACTATCCATTCTGTATTCCCACAGTCTTCAGAAAGCACCTCAGCATTTCATGGTTCTTTACCCAGTGGAGTGACCTAAACTTTCCTTCCTGAAGGGTCTGGACTGTTAGTAGTCTTACCTGGATTGGATTGTTGTAGTTTTCCATTGACCTTAATCACAGGACATGGTAATACTAAAAGACATCTTAAGAGATCCCTTGTATTCCAGACATACTCTTCCTTACCTATACTGTGGAGTTACAGTCCAATTTCCCCTTGGTAGTCAGGATCAGTTACACCAGCCAGCACAGTAACTCCCTTCTTTGCTTGTTGATTCAGCAGCATGAGGAGTCCAAGGATGTTGGGCAGCAGTCTTAGCTTTCAGTTCAATGGAATTATTGTGTGTCTCTTGGTGAAAACATTCCTTTCTTTGGAATGAAGACCTCTAGGCCAGCAAAACACAAGGTCCTGGGAACAGGAGGCACAAATTTTGTCTAGTGGGTCACTAGGGGTAATAAAGGATGGTGCCATTATTACTCCCATTTCTGTGCCTTGATTCCTGAATCTATAAATCCTTGCTATGGGAGAAACAGTACTATATATTGGATGCTGATTCAGAGCATACACAGTCTTCTGGAGAACCTTGCCCCAGCCTTGCAAGGTATTGCCACCTAGCTTGTACCATAACTGAATTTTCAAAAGGCCATTCCACTGTTCCATCAAACTAGCTGCTTCAGGATGGTGGGGATCATGATAAAACCAGTGAATTCCATGAGAATGGGCCCATTGCAACTCTTCTTTTGCTATGAAGTAAGTTCCTTGAGTAGAAGCAATACTGTGTGGGTAAGGCATTCTGTAAGTCTATGGATAGTAGTTTTGGCAGACATGTTATGTGCAGGGAAGGCAAATCTGTATCCAGAGTATCTATGCCAATAAGAATAAAATGATGGATGCAGTCCAATGTAATCAACCTGCCACCAGGGAGCTGACTGATCACCCTGGGGAATTGTGCCATACTGAGGGCTCAGTGTTAGACTCTGCTGCTGGTAGATTGAGCACTCAGCAATGGTTGTAGCCAGGTGAGCCTTAGTGAGTGGAAGTCCATGTTGCTGATCCCATGCATAACCTTTATCCCTGTCATCATGGCCACCTTGTTCATAAGTCCATTGGGTGATGCAGGGATGGCTGGGGAAAGAGGCTGACTGATAGCCACAGAATGAGTCATCCTATTCACCTGATTACTAAAATCCTCCTCTGCTGAAGTCATCCTATAGCGATCATTCACATGGGACACAAATACACAAACACCTCCCCATATTTTTCCCATTCAGAGAACTCTGATCTAGCAGCTTTTTGGGTGGCACAGTAAATGGGCCAGAGTAACACATTCAAATGAGGAATATATTGCTTCCAAAAATCAGAGGCCCACTAGGCATTGTGACTCTTTTTTGGTTGTGGGAAGAACCAGATGTAACAAGTTTTTCTTCCTCTTAGAAGAGAATGTCTTGACATGCCCCACGCCACTGAACCCTTAGAAATTTCAGTGAGATCGGAGACTCCTGAACTTTTATCAAATTTGTTTCCCACCCTCTGGCATACTAATGTCTTACCAATAATTCTAGAGTAATTGCTACTTCTTGCTTACTAGGTTCGATCAACATAATGTCATCAATGTCATGGACCAATGTGATATCATTTGGAAGGGAAAAGCTATCAAGATCCCAGTGAACTAAAGGATGATATACTGCCAAAGAGTTGATATACCTCTGAGGTAGGACAATGAAGGTGTATTGCTGGCCTTGACAACCGAAAGCAAACTGTTTCTGGTGGGCCTTATTGACAGGGGTGGAGAAAAAGCATTTGCCAGATCAATAACCGCATATCAGTTACCAGGGGGTGTGTTAGTTTGCTCAAGCAATAAAACCACATCTGGTACAGCAGCTGCCATTGGAGTCACTACCTGGTTAAGCTTACAATAATCCACTGTCATTCTCTGAGATCTGTCTGTCCCCTCACAGGCCAAATAAGCAAGTTGAATGCAGACGTGTGGGAATCACCACCCCTGCATCCTTCACGATGCCTGCCACGATGGTGGCACTAATCTCTGCAATTACCCCAAGAATATATTATTGCTTTTGGTTTACTATTTTCCTAGGTAGAGGCAGTTCTAGTAGCTGCTACTTGGCATTTCCTACCATAATGGCTCTCACTCTACAAGTCAGGGAACCAATGTGTTATGCTACTTAGTGACAAGATTGAGTGTTTTCCTCTGGACTGACATAAGTGGGAGTTGCAGGGGAAACATGAGTGAGTTAATTTCAGTTACAAAGAAATAAAAGTGGTTACACCGCTGCTCATCTGTACACATATGACACTGCTACACATATAAACCTCTGGCACATAGTAAGTAGTCTATAAATATTTACAATTGTTATTGTTGTAAATATTTATAGAATACTTAATAATACAATAAAAACAATATCCCTCCGACCATGCAGATTTTCATGGCTCCCTACCCAGGAGTCTTATACTAAAATTCCAGGTGTCTGCTTTATCCCAATGGTCACTCCTGGCACTGAATTTTTAAAGTGGAGCTGCACTTTTCTTATATTGGTTGCTTGCCTTATAATGTACACTTTTAGCTCTTGCTGCTACCACTTGCCTACTACCTGGTGTATTAGTGTGCTTGGGCTGCCATAACAAAATTCAAGAGTCTGGGTGACTTAAAACAACAAAAATATATTTTCTCACAGTTCTGGAGGCTAGAAGTCCAAAATCAAGGTTAATGCCAATTTGGTCTCTGGCAAAAAGGCCCTCTTCCTCGCTGGCAGATAGCCAGCTTCTCACAATGTCTTCACATGGCTTTTCCTTGGTGCATGTGCAGAGAGAGAGAGAGAGAGGGAGGGAGAGGGAGAGGGAGAGGGAGAGGGAGAGAGTGCACGAGAGCGAGCTCTGGTATCTTTTCTTATAAAGACACTAATTCTATTGGATCAGGGCCCTACCCTTACAACTTCATTTTACCTTAATTACTTCCTTAGAGGCCCCACAGACACACTGGGGGACTGGGAGTTATGGCATCAGTATATGAATTTTGAGGGACACATGGATATTTAGTCCATGATAGTCCACATCCCTGCCTGTTGCTCCACTTTCATCTGATTACTTCCTTTGCCCTGGGGAATCCCTATATTTGCTTGGTTATGACCATTTCTTTTCTGGGCTAACCATTCAAATCAAGCAAAGTATTCCTCTCCATTTTTTCCTTATTCCTCAGTTTATTTAAAAGCTTTTAACCAAAATTGTTATAAACCCTGTTAAGTTATTCCATTTAATTTCATTTGATATTTTGTCAACCACTATCAGAGCATGGCATATTTCAGTGGAAAGGCATAAAATAAAACTTTAATTCACTAGCATAGATTCTTAAAACACCAATTCTTTTCAAAGTTATTACAATAGATTATCGGGGGAGAGGAGGTGGGGACCTGCCTAGCCTTCTTACCTGCTTCAGAAAACTGAACAATAAGGAAGCCACTAGTAACCCTACTTATTTTAATTTACCTGACCATAGTCCTTTCTCTCCCAACCCCACCGTTCCCTACCCTCTACCTGTGCTGCCTACACACACTTATGCGCATACCAGAAGAAGAAGAAATAAGCTGTCAGCAATCCTTTGTGGTAAATATCATAGATGTGGGAATTGAGTCTCAAATAAAATATTATTTTAATTAAAGATTTATGTTTTTAGAACCATTTTAAGTTCACAGCAAAATTAAGAGGAAGGTACAGACATTCCTGTATATCTCCGCCCCCCTCACCATATGCATAACCTCCCCCATTTTCGACATTCCCCACCAGAATGGGACATTTATTACAATCAATGAACCAACATTGACACATCATTATCAATCAAAGTCCAGAGTTTACATTAGTGTTGTCATTCTATGGATTTGGATAAATGTATAACAACACATATCCATCATTATCGTACCGTACAGAGTATTTTTACTGCCCTAAAAATCCTCTGTGCTTTGCCTATTCATCTCTCTCTCAACTGCAATCACTGGCAGTCAATGACTTTTTTTTTTACTGTCTCCATAGTTTTGCCTTTTCCAGAATGTCATGCAATATGTAGCCTTTTTAGATTGGCTTCTTTCACTTAGTAGTATGCATTTAAAGTTCTTCCATGTCTTTTTATGACTGGATAACTCATTTTTGTTTAGTGCTGAATAATACCCTATTGTCTGAATGTAACACAGTTTATTTATCCACTCACGTACTGAAGGACATATTGGTTGCTGCCATATTTTGGCAATTATGAATAAGGCTGTTATAAACATCTACGTGCAAGTTTTTGTGTGGGCATAAGTTTTCATCTCCTTTGGGTAAATATCAAGCAGTGTGATTGCTGCATTGTATGGTAAGAGTATGCTTAGTTTTGTAAGAAACAGCCAACTGTTCTCAAGTGGCTGTACCACTTGACATTTCCACCAGCAATGAATGAGAGTTCCTGCTGCGTCACATCCTCATCAGCACTTGGTGTTGTCACTGTTCTGGATTTTGGCCATTTTAATAGATATGGAGTGGTATCTTATTGTTGTTTTAATTTGCATTTTCCCGATGACATATAATGTGGAGCATCTTTTCCTATGCTTAGTTGCCATCTGCGTATCATCTTTGGTGAGGTGTCTGTTAAGGTCTTTGTACCATTTTTAAATTACTTTTTTAAAAAAGTTATTATTTATTTATTTATTGATATTTTTGGCTGTGCTGGGTCTTCCTTGCTGTGTGTGGGCTTTCTCTAGTTGCAGCGAGCGGGGGCTGCTCTTTGCTGTGGTGTGCGGGCTTCTCATTGCAGTGGCTTCTCGTTGTGGAGCACGGGCTCTAGGCACACGGGCTTCAGTAGTTGTGGCACGTGGGCTCAGTAGTTGTGGCGCACAGGCTTAGTTGCTCCGGGGAGTGTGGGATCTTCCTGGACCAGGGCTCGAACCCATGTCCCCTGCATTGGCAGGCGGATTCTTAACCACTGTACCACCAGGGAAGTCCCTGGCCCATTTTTAAATCAGGTTGTTTGCTTGCTTATTGTTGAGGTTTAAGAGTTGTGGGTTTTTTTTGTTTGTTTTTGTATATTTTGGATAACAGTCCCTTATCAGATGTGTCTTTTGAAGTTATTTTCTTTCAGTCTGTGACTTGTCTTCTCATCCTCTTAAGTTTGTCTTTTGCAGAGCAGAAGTTTTTAATTTTAATGAAGTCCAGGTTATCAACTTTTTTTTTTTTTTTTTTTTTTTGCGGTACGCAGGCCTCTCACTGTTGTGGCCTCTCCCGTTGTGGAGCACAGGCTCCGGACGCGCAGGCCCAGTGGCCATGGCTCACGGGCCCAGCCGCTCTGCGGCATGTGGGATCTTCCTGGACCGGGACACGAACCCGTGTCCCCCGCATTGGCAGGCGGACTCTCAACCACTGTGCCACCAGGGAAGCCCTCAACTATTTTTTCATGGATCATGAGGAGGAGAGCAGAGGAAGAGAGAGATGGGAGTGGCTACAGAGAGTAGAATTAGAACCACTGGCTATATGAAGTTAAAGGAAGTTAAATTCCACTAAAAGTAAGAAAGAATTTTCTAACATGTAAAGCTGTCTTAAATGAAGTGGGCTGCCTTGTGAAGGAGTGAGTTTCTCACCACTACAGTTGGTTAAGCAGAAGTTTGTCACAGATATCAAATAGAATATTCAAGTGTTATCCAATTGTCCCTTGGTATCTGAGGGAGATTGGTTCCAGGATCCCCGTGGATACCAAAATTCGGGGATGCTCAAGTCTCATATAAAATGGTGTAGTATTTACAGATAACCTACTCACATCCTCTCATATAATTGAAATCATCTCTAGATTACTTATAATACCTAATATAATGTAAATGCGGTATAAATACTTGCCACTGTGCAGAAATTCAAGTTTTGCTTTTTGAAACTTTCTGGAATTTTTTGGGGGGGATATTTTCGAGCTGAGCTTGGTTGAATCTGCAGATATTGAGGGCCAACTGTATAGGGAATCAGACCAAATGACATTAGGGTCCTTCCCAAACCTGAGACTTTTAAGAATCAATGTCCTCCTCCTTGAACTTTGAAGATATATGCATATGTATGGAAGCCAACCCAAGATGCTTAAATGATTATGGATGGGAGTGTGGCAATTGTCCACATGGTGGAGTATGGAGCAGGAAAATGTCAAAGCCCCAAGGTATCAGTTCACTTTCACTAAGATATGCTGCAGTTACAAACAATCCCCAAATCGTGGTGGCTTACTATAATAAAGATTTCTTTCTCACTCTTTTTACCTGTTAGCTGAAGATTGACTGAAGTCTAGACCACTCTACTCTTGGAGTCCAGGCTGAAAAAGAAGCCTGTATCTAGACATTGCTGGAATTATGGAACCACATGGAGGCTATTAAAACTTCTTGGAGCTGATATCACCACTTCCATTCCATTTCTTTGGTCACAGCAAGACATTTGGCTAAGCCTGCCATCAAAAGGGAAGGAAAGATGGCCCTGAAAGGGAGGAAATAATTTAGCTATATTTAAATATACTACATCAAATCTTGTAGTCATGGTTTGACATTTGACAATCCCACACAATGAAATAAATGATCTCTAGGGAGTAAGAAAAACCTTTTTTGTATAGCATATATTTTGGAAGTGCTTTTTCCTTCAAAGGCAGAGTAATCTAAAAACCTATGATGGATTTCACTGCAGAAAGAGAAAATGGAACTCCCAGGCATTTATAGAAGGTATACTTGCAGAGTTGCAGGAAGAAATCATCTCCATTTATTCCATCATTGCCTTTCAGAAATATTAATATTCATGGCTACCTACATGTAGTTGATAAAGCCTTTGTACTTTAAAAATAAAATTTTGAATAATTAATCACAGAGATCGAGAATTCTCTGTAAGTCCATGACGAGAACTGTTTGGGTCATGGCAGATATGACTCTGTTTCATGTGGGGACTGTGCAGCTGAGTGGAGGACCTGGTGTTGGAATTAGACCAGAATGAAAGAGATAAGAAAACAGAAGATATCCAAAGTGTTTTTATGTCAAACTAATAGTCTGGACTTACTCTGGAGGCTATAAAGAGCTAAGGGAGACTTTTAAGCAGGGAAGAGACAGGATCAAAACTATTCCGACAAAAATATGGAGGGTGGATTAGAAATGGAAAAACATTTGAGACAAGGCTGAGTAATTATTATAATTAGAGTTATGTTGGCTATAAGTGAAGTACCCTGAACCTAGGCCAGAGTAGTAGTAATAGAAAAATGAGAACAAATGGAAAACTATTATAGAGAAAAAAAAGATTAGGTCTTGGTGACTGATGGATGAGAAGGCTGAATGAGAAGGACTCTGACAATTGCCAAATTTGGAGCTTGGTGCAGCTGGGCAAGTATAAAAATTCAGGCTTAGGGTTAAGCCCTTGTTGCTACTTCTTAGATCTGTGACCTTGAACAAGTTATTTTATCTTGCCAGCCTCCATTTCCTTTTCTGTAAAATTTAGCTGATAATAATACTCCGATCATAGAACTATTGTGAGAAGTTACACACTGTGACCAGTGCCAGCTTTCAGAGACCCTTTAAGGCACTTTTGAGACTTGGGGACATGTTAAGATAGACCAATCTGCCATCTAGACTGCCATTTTATTGCTGGAATGGATAGGCCACATGGACAACGGAGCATGAACGTCTCTAGTCTTGCTTCAAAATGGATATTCTAATAAATGCTTTCTAAATGTTAAAAACTTTTACTTTCATCTTGCCACTGTGTCAGTTCAGGTTGACCTCACAAATGTTTATCTTTGAAGACTTTTCTTCTCTCTTTAGTTCCTTACTAGATGCCTTAGAGCTGGAGCCTTCACCCAACTCCAGGTTCTCAGTACTCAGAATTAGTATAGATGTTACACATCCACTAGGGAGGAATGGTGACACATTTAAGGATTAGTGATTTGCTTAACAGAAAAGGAAACTACATAGAAAGTAGACAGTAAATTTTTAAAATTTTGGATCAACTATGACAATAAACCCCAATACTTTAGTGATGAATCAGAGTACTTAACTGTAATGCCTTAATATCACCCTAATACTGATTGCCCACCCCATTGTAAGCAACAAAAGCTATTACTTTTGTGATGTGACAATGAGGATGATGAAGGATAGATGGCCAATTGAAGTGTTGACAAAGACTATTAAGATTTCTTGAGGTACATAAAAAAATCAAAAGGGAAAAGTCAAACTGGAAAAATATGTTTGTATCCATTTACTCTGGATACATAAAATGATGATTTCTATTTATCCCTCAATATTCATTCTCCCCTTCTTTCTCTTAGTCATAGAACTCCCTAACTTTAGACTCAGCCAAAGACTGTATATCCCAATCCACTCTGTGGCAAGTTTTGGCCATGTGACCATCTGGTCAACGATATGAGTATGAGTGGGAAGTGCAGTCTCCAGGTCACATGCTTGAGAGGAAGCTCCTTGCCCTTCACTTTCTTGTTCCTTTTCTCATGAGAATTGAGTGACTGTCAACCATGTAAACAAGGGAAACAAAGATAAAGAACCCGAAGGACTTGGATGGCCTTGTGGAGCAAAGCCACTAATAGCCCAGCTACCTCCAGCCTCTTACATGGGAGACTACTAGTTTCCATTTTGTTTCAGCCACTGCATGTTTGAGTCTCTTCATCATTTATAGCAAGTTAGTGTAATACATGAAATAAAATGCCTGGTACAGTGCCAATCAACTATAAAAGAAAAGAACACACTTTAAAAAGGTTAAATGATTAAAATGTACCATTAAAGATGGTGTCTAAAATGTGACTATAATTGAATTTTAATTCTCTGGGTACAGAAGTCATCACACTTCCATATTGTGCATATATATATTGCTTGAATTTCACACATTCAAGGCTATTTCACTTTTTGAGTGAATGAATACTTTGTGAGTGAAGGTAGGGGATTCTCAAGTATGTTTTTAAAGATTCACATTCTTTGTGAGGGTTATGGCTCTCTCAGTCCTCAGAAATCAGACCACAGGATATTTGCCTTGGTACCAGCACCAACAGGACCCTTATTTTTTTGTCCGGACAAGGCATGAAGTCTGCTCCCACATCAGGTATACTGGGTGTGTAGGAAAGGTTTCAAGCTGCATAATGCAATGATGGCCATAGTGCGGAAGCTGCAGGGGAGATAAATGCAAAGTTAAAATGAGAAAAAGCACTTTTCTATTCACAAAGAAGGCCATGTTTCTTTGGTTGGCTTATTACAGACACTCCCATCCAAGCACCTGGTCTTTTCTTCACTATGTTTTGACATCGAATGTATTAAATATATCAGAGGATTCAGCTAGTATTATTCTGATACTTCTTTCATCTCCCAAGTTTTCTAAATGTACACATGATACTAGGACCTCTGAAACTCCACTGACCAGATTTTTTCCCCTGCAATCAAGAAACCCCTGCATTTATATTTCCATAAATGTAAAGCTGCCAATTGAATTAATGACAGGTGGACTTCAAAAGGTCACTAACCTAGAAGTCAGGCTTCTGGTTCTAGCTCTGCTATGCATAAATTTGTGACTTTAGTCACATAATCAGTTTGGGTCCTAATCTTTAAATGAAAGAATAGAACTAACTGGTTTCCTAAGGGCCATGTTCTGTGATTCTACAAATACGTATGTTATAAGAGGGATTCTATCCACATGGAGTTAAATTTTTGTTTTAGCATATTCAGCTCTTGAGGAACATATGTAAAGGCAGACTCTTTTGGAGAGAGTGTATGCATCATATATTTGAATATGTTTTAAAATGAAAATTTCAAAATTATGAGAGTTTAAAAATATTCAAAAAACTTTTATTGAGTGTCTGCTAAGTGCTAGAGATAGAGTGGGGAGTAAATCAGACATGGTCCTGTCCCCTACAGAGTTCAGGAAAGGTAGATATCAAAAAAAAAAGGTAATAACATGCATGATGAGTGTTCTGAGGGAGAAGTAGAGAAGGCTTTGGCAGTGTATAATTAGTGGGCTTAGGATAATCAGCGTAGGAGACAGTGATGTTATAAAGCAAAAGACGTAAATTTTGAGGTTGACTTTTGGGGAATAAATGACCATTTCCTTTGTATGGAAGTAGAGCTCAGAGGCCATGTACACCTGGGTTGAATCCCAGCTCTGCCACACACTGTGTCATCTTGGGTAACTTTTCTAAACCAGTTTTCTTAACCATCAAATGGGGATGATGATAGTACCTACCTCATGAGATTGTTAGGAGGATTGAATGAGATACTGGTGTGCCTAGCACAATCATTATACTAACTACCATTATAATTGCCATTAATGAAGAGTATTGTGTGTCTTTGGGTCTAGTCAAGCATTGATATCAATCTCCCAGCTGTCCCCAAGAACCCTGTTATCAGTAAAGCAGTCCTGAGTGGCATGAGAAATTTTTAAATTTGCAAACTGGCAAGCATTCTGTGGTTTATCAGAAACATCCAAGATGGGGCTTCATAAAGCTTCCCTGAGCTCTTGCTCCCATGTCTCTCTACTCAAGCTTCCCTTGGGGGAGCTCCAGCATATGTTCCAGAGCCCAGCCTGAGGGACATGGACCTGCAGCCACCCAATTGCTGTTCCAGCAAGATGTACACTTGATATAATTTGAACACAAATATAAACCTATGGTCAGTCATGACATGTTTAATTTCTGACAGTGATCCAAAGAATATGAGTTGGCAAAACAGAACAAACTTAAAAAGGAATGACACAAAGACTTCAATGAGAGGCAAGAGAAAGCTTTTTTGGCTCAGTTATAACTAGATCAGAGAATGTTGTATTCCACCCAAGTCAGCCAACAGCACACTCTCCCAGCTGCTCCCACACCTCTGCAGGCAGACATTCCTGTTTGTAAGACAATGAGGTGCCTGCAGCTATATATTTCCAGCCCTTCTTCATGATGTCTCTAGCCTCCTTGACAGCCTACCCTTCGTTACTCTGAAAAAGCCTCAGTTGCCTAAAATGTCCAGCAGCTTTGGCTCATATGGCATAACATGATATGACATGATATGGTATGATAATCATACAGCAGAATATGATTAAGTTTGGGAGGAGCTATGATTCACTCCAGAATTAGTGTCTTAATGTTCAAAATGACAAAGGGGCTGACATCAGCCCAGCACCTAATTCAGAATCTAAACTGATTAGAAACAGATAACCGTTATCATTTACATACATCAGCCACTTCATAGGAAAAAAAAGTTGCACTCTATATTTTCTCAATGATTTGAGTATTCTTTTGGTCATATCCTCTCCACGGAAGGTCCCAACCACTTAGCAGAGAACTCTTTAAATTAATAATAAATCTGTATTATAAAATTAATAATAAAATAAAAACTAATGTGTTGATGAATTTTATTCTGTCTTCAGCCCAGTATGAACAATACCACCCCCTTCTTGGCTACTTTCAGACAATCTCTTTCTGAACTTCCGAATGATAATGTTATTAATATTATTAGTAATATTGCTATTTCTGATCTATCACTTCATAAAGTTTTCAACCCAAACCGCTCTGAAACCAGCATAATTTGATGATTCTAACTCCTGGCATTTCACTGAACACAAGTCAGAGCATGGCGTGGCATGGCAAGAACACTCGGGAATGCTCCAGCTATGGATATGCACCACGTGGTTTCAGCAACTCTGAGGTAGAAGGGGCAGAGGCCCTGAGAGGACACACCAGAGTGATCCTCAGACATGGCAGTCAAACCTTCTGGGGCCTTAGGGTGTCTCCACGCATGATCTTGGGGCAAATTGCTCCAGTGAGTGATGCCAGAACGTAAGCACATGAAAAAAAGAATAACCTGTAAGTCCTGTCATCATGAAAAACCCACTCACAAAAGATAAACATTCAAGCTGCCTGTAATCCCATCTCACAAGAGATGAGCTAAGGGCAAAAGCTCTCCATATCCCTTTCCCCGTAGAAAAATGTCATTAATCCCTCCATTAATGACTTCAATAAAAGGATGTCAAAGGAGCAATTCAATAAGACTCAACCGGCATTAATTTGAGATCTACTTAAGAGGGGTAAAAATAAAGTGGCTGCACAGAATTATCAGAAAACTGGAAAGTATGTTAGTACCAGAGCAAAGCTCTGAACCATCTCAAAGATGAATAACAAATTTGCTGAAAGAAAAAGGGAAAAGCAACCAAACTTCTATCTCCTGAAAACCTTATATTTTGAGATCTTCAGTTATGCTGCATGATGAAGCTTTATTTTCCTAGTTAACACTCCCTGCAGCAAACCAGAGATGACAATGTATTGCTTGTTCCCTAGAGGAAGAAGCCAGCCAGACATTACGGAAAACAAGAATTGGGAGGATTTTGCCCTTTCTGAGCTAGTTTTCTTTGTTTGCTTTTTGGTGTTTTGTTTTAGGGTGTTGCTATATAGTAAAGGTCCTGCTGTGAGGTGAAATGCAGAATGTTTTAATCAGGCACACGGGATTTGCTTTACTCCTGTATGGTAAGATGCAGACACAGAAATGGTTGTCATGAAGGAGCTTTACGCTCACTGATCCCTAGAGAGAGAAGGCACAGCACGTGCCACAGGGCCACACAGGGAATAAAAGGGAGAGGGTAAAATGCAGGCAAGAACCTTTATTGTGGTTTCTGAGGGAAGGAACAGGTGAGGCGGGCTGAGCAGGTTTGGGATAGGCTAGTTTCAAGAATTTCAGCAGGCTGTGGGGGACAGGGGCTGGTTGTCTGGTCCCTGGCCCTGGGACGATAGGGCAGGGTAATAGTGGCCCTGAGTGTGAGAGCCCATTAGAGGAAGGGGTTAGGGGTGTGGGCTCTGGATGGGTTAGTTTGCATGTGAAAGACACGCTGGCTGGTGAGTTGCTTGCTAGCTCTAGAAATTAACTATCTCTGGGAGGGGTAGTCCCTCTGGTTCAACAAGACCTCAGATGTCCAACATCAAAATACAGAAACTAGAAAACATGGTTATTACACAGAAATATGTCATACTTCATAACTGAAAAAATCATAAAAGTACATAAAAATATGGCCAAACTTCATATTGAAAAAAAACAAAACCCTGAAAAACACTGAAGTTCTCAGTATGTAAAAGCCATAGTTTCATTTTATTTGCAAATTTACATTTTTTAGTACCATTTGGAGTAGTTCCAGTATAAGTATAAATATTGTAAAACATTTAATTTATACTTTTCTTATGTCATTTGTTACATTCATAGATTTATACAATGGCATGACATCTGGCTGGCTAAAAGCAACTTGTTTAAAAACTAACTACTATGTACCTTTTAAAAAATACTATATGAACAGAAAATGACATTTTTCTTACCAAATTGTGTAGCCTTGCCCCCCAAAAAGCTCAAAAATATGGTGCAAGTAAAAGAATATTATGACTATTCATTAAAAAAAATCATATTTCCGGATCTTCAAGGTGACCAGTCAAACATGGCTCAGTGATAATTGTCAGTCTGTCAGGATTAATACAATCCACTCATACAATCAGGTGTGTCTAGGGATAATGGATCAGCCTTCTTTGCTGGGTCCTCTTCTTCTCAACCTCTTAAGTTTGGAATGTCTTAGGGCTCAGTCCTTGGGCCTTTTCTGTTTCTATGAATATCCCCTCTCACAGTACCCTCAGCTAGACTTATGGCTTTAAATCTCATCTATATATTTTGAACTCCCAATTTTATTTCTCAAGCCCAGATATATTTCCCCAGTTCCAAACTCAGACATCCAACTTTCTACTTGACTTCTCCACTTCGGATGTTTGATAAACAAATCAAGCTTAATGTGTCTAAAATGGAACTCCTCGGCTTCCCTGGTGGCGCAGTGGTTGAGAGTCCACCTGCCGATGCAGGGGACATGGGTTCGTGCCCTGGTCCGGGAAGATCCCACATGCCGCGGAGCGGCTGGGCCCGTGAGCCATGGCCCCTGAGCCTGCGCGTCCGGAGCCTGTGCTCCGCAACGGGAGAGGCCACAACAGCGAGAGGCCCGCGTACAGAAAAAAGATAAAATAAAAAAAAATAAAAATAATAAAAAAAAGTAAAATGGAACTCCTTGTTGCCACGCCCCAAACCCTGCCCACACCATCACCAGACCTTCTACTTCAGCACACTTCTGCAGATCACTTGAAGCATCTCCATCCTATATATCAGATTAGTCAGGACTCCCCTCTTTCTCTCACATCCCACATCCAATCCATAAGCAAATCCTTCTGGACAGCCCTGTCCAGCTTTCACTGCTCCTTTTTTCTGGTTGCAAGTTTGGGAGCCTGAAGGTTGTGTTAAATCTCAAATAGTTAAATGTTGTTTTAGTCAGAGTTCATAATCTCTTTAGCAATATAATTTCTTCAAAAATTTAGAAGGCACTTGGTCTATTTTTCTGCTGAAATTCCTCATTGATTTTTGTACGTTCTCCAACTTTTACCTTTGATCCTTTAGTATATTAAGCATAATTATTCTAAAGATTCTGTCTGATATTTGCAACATCTGGGTCATCTCTGAGTCTATTTTTGTTGATTGTTTTATCTCCTCTCAGTGGGTTGTTTTTTCTTGCTTGTTTGTCTTATAATTTTGTATTGACTGCTGAATATCATGTGTAGGACAGTAGAGACTAAGGTAAATAGTATTTAGTCCTGGATATGGGAATACCTTTTCTTCTGTCAGACCATTAGTGTGGGGTTGAGTCAACATAGTCAGGAATTGAATTGGGCTTAGGTATTGTTTTGCTTTTGTTGTCTTCTGTGCACCACAGCCTTCAGATTCTTTTAGCAGTTGGGCTACTACTCTCTTGTGCTTGCAATGAGAGATTGAGTGCTGGAGGGTTTCTCTTGCTGTTTCTGCTCCTCCCTCACCTGTCAGTCTCTGCCTACATTCCAACAACTCTCTGTTGTCCTGTTCCAGCCTTATTCTTTGGCAAGCCCTGTGCAGCTGGGCCTTGGAAGTGAAGCTTTCTCTCTCTTTCTTTTTTTTTTTTACCTTTGGATGCTTTTTTTATTTTACATTTCATATATTATCCAGTTTCACATTCTCACAGGATCAGCAGTTACAACAGCTTCCTCCTTTCCCAAGTCTGAAAATAGCAAGAAAGCCACAGCTGCGGCCAAAGGCAAAGCACTGATGTGCTCATGAAACAAAAAATTGTGTACTTTTTCCTTCTTTTTCTTTTCTTTTTTTTTTTTTTGCGGTACACGGGCCTCTCACTGTTGTGGCCTCTTCCGTTGTGGAGCACAGGCTCTGGATGCACAGGCTCAGCGGCCACGGCTCACGGGCCTAGCCTCTCCGCGGCATGTGGGAACTTCCCAGACCGGGGCACGAACCCGTGTCCCCTGCATCGGCAGGCGGACTCTCAACCACTGCGCCACCAGGGAAGCCCCATTATTTTTCTTAAAATAAAGGTTGACACTAAGGCTCACTGCTGGAGAACAGAAACCCTTTTCTTCTTCACACCTCAAACACAATGTTAAACTTATGTGGGGGAATTCCCTGGTGGTCCAGTGGTTGGGACTCTGCTTTCACTGCTGAGGGCCCAGGTTGGAGAACTAAGATCCCTCAAGCCACATGGTGTGGCAAATAAAAAAAAAAAAAAAAGAAAAAGAAAAACCAAAACCAAACCAAACCAAACCAAAACAACAAAAAAAACCACCAAAACTTTATCTGAAAAACTTATCTGACAGGCAAAAAGGTCTCCTCAATAATTGCACACACTTGAAAAACTCTTTATGATTCACAAATATTTCATTATACAGGGTACAAAAATACTTTCGCTTTTTGGTGGGTTTTGAATTGTGGAAAGAATGAGGAGCCATGGCACGGGTGGGGTGCCCTGGGAAGAGGTAAGCAAAATAGGCAGAGAGGGCTACCCTGGTGGCGCAGTGGTTGAGAGTCCGCCTGCCGATGCAGGGGGCACGGGTTCGTGCCCCGGTCTGGGAAGATCCCATATGCCGCGGAGCGGCTGTGTCCGTGAGCCATGGCCGCTGAGCCTGCGCGTCCGGAGCCTGAGCTCCGCAACGAGAGAGGCCACAACAGTGAGAGGCCCGCGTACTGCAAAAAAAAAGAAAAAAAAAAATGGGCAGAGAAATAATTTCCTTAAAGTGTGTTGGCCTGTCTGAGGAAAAGGACGTGGAGGACCCTGATTTGAAATGACAAAGAAAACACTCTCTCTGTGTTGGGTGGTCCTTCCTGTTCAGGCTGGGAGTGTGTGTGGTAGTGGGGAGTGCTGGTGTCTGGGGAAAAACAGGCTGCAGCGCTTGGCCCTCAGTGAAGCAGGATGGGTACAGGGGAGAGGTACAGGGAGGGACCAGGAATGATGAACTATTCGTGGCCAGGACCTGTTGCTATGGCGACACAATGTGAGAACAAACTGTACACTCACATATACACAAGTTTGTGTCTTAATTCATGTCAGAAAACATGGAAAATGGAAGGCCTTGTTTCTCTGAGTTGGAGCTACAGAAGCAAGTTTGGGGTGGAGGTCGGGTCTTGCTCAGTCCCAGAGAGCCCTCTCAGCTGGATCTGGGTGGCCCAGCAAGAAGGCCCCTGAATCCTGCCATGAGGCCTTGGAGAGGGGATTTAGGGCTGGGCAGGGCTGAGGAAGAGGAGAAAAAGGAAACAGGAAGCAGTCCACTGAGTCAGGCTTAAAATTCACAGTCTTTGGAGGGAAGCGGCAGCTCTGCACAGGCCACTTGGGGGCAGGGGGCGCTCAGGGAATCTTCCTCCCCAGTGGGGCAGGGGCTTCAAGCCGTGGTGACAAGACTGAAGATCTAACAGAACTGGCGATATTTCCATCCTTTCTGGGTGGTGTCTGAGGAAGGGGGCCAACGTAGCAGAACAGGCAGGGCGGCGGCAGCAGTGGCAGCTGGACAGGTGAGAGCAGCAGGTGAGATGGCTGGGGTCAGCTCTGTGGGGTACAGAGGGTAGGAGGCCCAGGCCTCTGGGGATGTGGGGATCAGAGTGGTCCCCATCAGGTCATAGAGGCCCTTGCGATAAAGTGTACTCCTAGGGCGGGGTGGGCATTGGTGGGATTTGATATAGCCATTAGCTTGTTCTTGGCCCTCTCGGTTTGGCTTTGGCAAACTACCGTCAAGATCTGCAGATTCTTGGGATCTAAGTGAATACATTTCCATGCATTCTTGGCCACTTCTGCTCCTGCCCAGCTGTCAAAGATCACAAAACAAAGCCTCCCTCTATGTGAGCTTGATCAGGGACGCTTCATACTCCTTGGATGTTACAAGGGGACGCAGAGGGCAAGCAGGGCTTCCGGCTTCGGGGAGGAGGTGGGAAGGGGCGCGGTGAGCCGTGGGCTCCGGGGGTGGGGCACTGGGGCCATGAGCGGGCCAGCCTCTGTTTGGGGCTGGGATCACCTCAACTTTGCCTGATGTGGGAGATGGGGAGGGGTGCGGGGGCGGCACTGGGAACCTGAGCCGACTGGAGCTTTCTCACTGTGTCTACACATCCTGTCGATGGCAGCCAGACTCTGTCTTGTATCTGGGATTGGTCTTGTGCAGGAGTTTCTTGCCTCTCCCTCGCTGGTGGCAGCACTCTGATAAGATTCAAGATCCAGGATGGTTTCTTGCCTCTCTTCCAGAGCAGGTGGCTTTTTGCTTCTACTTCCTCCTTAGATGCAAGGCGTCTTTGCCTCTACCCTGTAAGCAAGAGGGTTTGCTGCCCTTCCTTGCAGAGATTAAGGCCTTTGCTTCGTAGGGGAGAAGAAAACAAGGGAGCAAGTAAGGCCTTGTGCCCATCCCCAAATAGCCGTCCATTACTTCTTCATACCTGCATTAGTGAGGTGGTTCTCTCAAATCTCCTGCCCAGTCCCCAGTCTCTTTGTGAGTACCCTGTGGAAGCCTGTGGGCAAAAGCTTGCAGTGAGTACAATCTCCCCTTGTTTCTAGGAGGTTCAGCTATCCCAAACTGATGCATCAGCCCACATGTGTCTTTAATATATATTTTTAAAATTTTAGCTATTTTTTCCCAACCCATTTATTTGTATGGCTGCCACCAGTTTTTCCCCTACTCTGCCACAGGTTGAAAGGCTCACGTGTTCCATCTGTCCTCGAAGGATTTTGTCCCTTATTAGAATTCAGGTTATGCAGTTGCCTTGTGATCTCAGCTCTCTGAAATGCTCAAGGAAAGTTTTTGCTTTTGTGGGTTAACTACCTTTCACACCCCCCCTCATGTTTAGGTTTAATGTGATAATCTTTACAGGTTTGTACATCCTAGGTGGGAGCTGAAATTTTGTGTTCTTCAGTTTTAAGTAATAGAAATTAATTCTAGCTAATTAAAGCAGAAAAGACATCTTATTACATTGATACCAGGTAATTAACAAAATCTACAGGTAAGGTAAAGAACAAAGCTCAAATTAGACAAGAACCAGGGTGATTCTAAGGGTCCAGTCAACAAGGACCACTTAGCTCTCTTGGCAGGGTACCTTTACAGGAAGGAACAAATTCCAGCAGTCCTAGGTTCTCAAGATTTGACCTTGGGAAAATTTCTAATTGGTCAGTTTGGCCCTCATGCTTTCCTCTTAGTTTTAAGAAGAAACAGTGGTTATACAAATGGAAGATAGGAATGTACCAAAATAGGTGTTATATCACTGGAATAGGGTGAGTGGACTCTGGATAGGGAAGAAAAACAATTTCCTACTATGTCTATAGGGGTTCCTGATTTACTGATTTCGATCTGTTATAAAGATTTCATTCATTTGTTTGTTCAACAAATATTTACCAAATATTTATTATATACAAGGCAATGTTCTTGTTAGAATTATGTGCAAATGAGCCCAAAATAGGGAACATTTAATTAATTAAATTATTAATTTTGTGATATATATGAATGTTTTTGCTTGCTTCCATGTTCTCAGTTTTATTCTTGAATATTTAGATAATAATGAGTATGTAAAATTTGAATCTTTTGTTTTGGAAGTGAGTTACAGGGGAAGAGTAAACAATAGTAATAGGGAATGTATTTTTACTCACTGAAAATGTGAAATCATCATTCAGATTGTTGCATGATACTTTAAGAGACAGAATAGACTTTAGAAGAGAAATGCTCTGTCTAGTATCAAAAATACTTAAAAAAATCTTTGTATAATTAGATGAATTTCAATAATTATTCTCTATATCCTGAAAATATTATGAGAACTAGTAACTTAAGGCAAAAGGGCAAGGTCAGAGGCAGTACAGAAGTACATCTGATAGAATTATTTATAGTGAGTGAGATTTTCATTCCTTGTACTTCTAAGGAAATTATTCTCTTGGAATCTGAGAATGGGCCAAATGGTTTGCAAGTTTAATTTTTTCTTATTTGCCTGGCAAATGGAATGGCTTTTCCTAAGGAATTGGTCTGATGATAAAATGTGCTAAGTCTGAGATACTTGGGTCCACAAACGGGATAAAATATATTAGCTTCTCTTCCTCAATGAGGCAGTAGAATGGGACAGGAGCTCAGGAATCAGAACGAGCTAGATTTAGACAAACCTGGATTTAAGTCGCACTTTGGCAATTTCTAACTTTGTAACACTCCAGAAGTTATTTAATTCCTTTACATTTTCAGTTTCTTTATCTATAAGATGGGACTAACATGGTCTTTTCATGAGTTTAAATGAAGATTAAATGAAGTATTTAGTATAGTGTATTTTACTTACTGAAAACTCAATAAAAAAGTACTATTTTTACTATTATTATTATTTTTTTTTGCGGTACGCGGGCCTCTCACTGTTGTGGCCTCTCCTGTTGTGGAGCACAGGCTCCGGACGCGCAGCTCAGTGGCCATGGCTCAGGGGCCTAGCTGCTCTGCGGCACGTAGGATCTTCCCAGAACCCATGTCCCTGCATCGGCAGGCGGACTCTCAACCACTGCGCCACCAGGGAAGCAGTACTATTATTATTAGCTCTCTTACCATAATAATCTACCAAGCTTTTATGTTCTCTGGATGATTTATGTTGAATTATTTATAATTTATTCTGGAAATGAACTTGATACACTGAAATCCTGTTATTAACACATGGATTTACTATAATTATCAACCAGAAATATTACAGTCTCACTTTTAAATAACCAGATGTGCAAATTACAATTATAAGAAGAAAGGTGTCTGTCACTGGGAGCAGCAAACAGAAAACCTTAAGCTACATCCTCGACAGAGTAAAGAAGTGGGGTTGCATTGGATAGGAAGGGCCAAGTTCCTTCTTCAAAACATATCACTGTTGTGTGGGAAACATGCACAAGACTGAAGATCACTCACTGCTTGAAGGGCTGACAAGCTTGTAGTCTCTCAAATCCAATTATAAAATCGTAGAGCCATTAATCAGTGGGACAAATATTTGAGGGTTTTTATATTTTGTCTGCTTTGTTGTGATTTACTTTGAATCATTCCTTCCTTAAATGAAAGGGGACTGACATCAGGGTTAAAAACTAGACAAACTAGGCCTTAGTTAGACCCATTTTTAATTTCTTATGTGACTCTGGCAAGTGCTCATGTGACTCAGTTTCCTTCTCTGTCAAGCGTTGGTTATAAAATTGTGTTTCCTCCAACTTCAGCAGCTGTCGGTAAAAAAGAGAGACACAATAACTACAACAATTAGTATTCCTGTTTTCTTTCCCCATGTTTCCTAGGATTTCCCCGCATCTTTGTGTGAGGTACCTTGAGTTTTACTCAGAGTGTTCCTGTTATTTCAGGGAGAAAAATGGGACTGGTGAAGAGTTGCCTGAGAACTTAAGATGCCCAGTTATCTTAGAGCACTTGCCATTTCCTTTCCCTCTGCTTGAGTTTCCAGGAAATCACGGTCTGTTGCTGCCTGTGATGCAGCTTCTCCCCAGTTTGCTGGTATTGCTGATGCCTGTGTGTGATAAGTGACTGTCCTCAAAATGGCCACAGCTGATATTAGGATAACAAACAAGCAGTAACAACACCAAAATTAAACAAAAACTCCCACCCATTTTTTTCATGGAGGTCCCAATTATTCCTGTTTTATGTCTTCAGTGTCTTATTGAGTTTTCAGTAAAACAGTTTTTCTTGAGCCCTCGTTTTCCTAGGACTTGAACCTGAGAACTGGGCTAGAACTCAATGTGAGCAAAAGATACCTAGCTGCACTCAAATTCTGCCACTGAGCACAGAGGCATAATTATTGAAACAAGCTTGCGAACCTGACTTTTTTTTCCCAGAAGATTCCTCAGTCTCTCATTGAAATATGTTCTTGGCAGACATTAGTCTTGTAGACAAGCCCTAACTGAACTTCAAAGCATGGACTGTCTGAGCTCAGCCAAGAACCCTAGTTTCATTGTCATTTATGTGTCCTATCTATAACATGAAATAGGTGTTAGAACATGTAATAACAACTAACACAGTTTGGCTCTACACAGGTTGAGTTTGCAAAATGGATACATGACTCAGACCAGATGCCCACTTCTCCTGTCCAAACATCTCAGCACCACATAAGAACTCCAGAATCAGGATTCTGTTCCAGAGAAAAAAAGACAGGGTCTTGAATTGACTGAGATTAAATCTTTATTACCTGATGGCGCGAGAAACTTAAGTAAAAGTTAATGTGAGTTACAGAAAAGCACAGTTAGATTTCTGCACCCAACATAGGAGTATCTGAACACATAAGGCAAATGCTAACAGCCATAAAAGGGGAAATCAACAGTAACATAATCAGAGTAGGGGACTTCATCACCCCACTTTCACCAATGGACAGATCATCCAAAATGAAAATAAATAAGGAAACACAAGCTTTAAATGACACATTAGACAAGATGGACTTAATTGATATTTATAAGACATTCTATTCAAAAACAACAAAAGACACTTTCTTCTCAAGTGCACATGGAACATTCTCCAGGATAGATCAAATCTTGGGTCACAAATCAAGCCTTGGTAAATTTAAGAAAATTGAAATCACATCAAGTATCTTTCCGACCACAACACTATGAGACTAGATATCAATTACAGGAAAACAACTGTAAAAAGTAGAAACACATGGAGGCTAAACAATACACTACTAAATAACCAAGAGATCACTAAAGAAATCAAGAGGAAATCAAAAAATACCTAGAAACGAATGACAATAAAAACACGACGACCCAAAACCTATGGGATGCAGCAAAGGCAGTTCTAAGAGGGAGGTTTATAGCAATACAATCCTACCTCAAGAAGCAAGAAACATCTCAAATAAAATATCTAACCTTACATCTAAAGCAATTAGAGAAAGAAGAACAAAAGAAAGCCCAAAGTTAGCATAAGGAAAGAAATCATAAAGATCTGATCAGAAATAAATGAAAAATAAATGAAGGAAACAATAGCAAAGATCACTAAAACTAAAAGCTGCTTCTTTGAGAAGATAAACAAAATTGATAAACCATTAGCCAGACTCATCAAGAAAAAAAGGGGGAAGGCTCAAATCAGCAGAATTAGAAATGAAAAAGAAGTAACAACTGACACTGCAGACATACAAAGGACCATGAGAGGTTACTACAAGCAACTCTATGCCAATAAAATGGACAACCTGGAAGAAATGGACAAATTCTTAGAAAAGCACAACCTTCCAAGACTGAACCAGGAAGAAATAGAAAATATGAACCGACCAATCACAAGCACTGAAATGAAACTGTGATTAAAAATTTTCCGACAAACAAAAGCCCAGGACCAGTTGGCTTCACAGGTGAGTTCTATCAAAAATTTAGGGAAGAGCTAACACCTATCCTTCTCAAACTCTTCCAAAAGATAGCAGTGGGAGGAACACTCCCAAACTCATTCTACGAGGCCACCATCACCCTGATACTCAAACCAGACAAAAATGTCACAAAAAAAGAAAACTACATGCCAATATCACTGACGAACATAGATGCAAATATCCTCAGCAAAATACTAGCAAACAGAATCCAACAGCACACTAAAAGGATCATACACCACGATCAAGTGAGATTTATCCTAGGAATTCAAGAATTCTTCAATATACGCAAATCAATCAATGTGATACATCATATTAACAAACTGAATCAGAGAAACCATATGCTCATCTCAATAGATGCAGAAAAAGCTTTTGACAAAATTCAACACCAATTTATGATAAAAATTCTCCAGAAAGTGGGCATAGAGGGAACCTACCTCAACCTAATAAAGGCCATATATGACAAACCCACAGCCAACATCATTCTCAATGGTGAAAAACTGAAACCATTTCCTCTAAGATCAGGAACAAGACAAGGTTGCCCACTCTCACCACTACTATTCAACATAGTTTTGGAAGTTTTAGCCATGGCAATCAGAGAAGAAAAAGAAATAAAAGGAATCCAAATCAGAAAAGAAGTAAAACTGTCACTGTTTGCAGATGACCCGATACTTTTCATAGAGAATCCTAAAGATGCTACTGGAAAACTACTAGAGCTAATCAATGAATTTGGTAGAGTATAAGGATACAAAGTTAATGTACAGAAATCTCTTGCATTCCTATACACTAATGATGAAAAATCTGAAAGAGAAATTATGGAAACACTCTCATTTACCATTGCAACAAAAAGAATAAAATACCTAGGAATAAACCTCCCTATGGAGACAAAAGACCTGTATGCAGAAAACTATAAGACACTGATGAAAGAAATTAAAGAATATACCAACAGTTGGAGCGATATACCATGTTCGTGGATCGGAAGAATCAATATTGTGAAAATGACTATACTACTGCAAGCAATCTACAGATTCAATGCAATCCCTATCAAATTACCAATGGCATTTTTTTATAGAACTAGAACAAAAAATCTTAAAATTTGTATGGACACACAAAAGACCCCGAATAGCCAAAGCAGTCTTGAGGGAAAGAAATGGAGCTGGAGGAATCAGACTATCAAACTTTGGAGTAACTACAAAGCTACAGTAATCAAGACTGTATGGTACTGGGACAAAAAACAGAAATACAGATCAATGGAACAGGATAGAAAGCCCAGAGATAAACCCACACACCTATGGTCAACTAATCTATGACAAAGGAGGCAAGGACA
This sequence comes from Leucopleurus acutus, assembly GCF_964270905.1. Taxonomy (NCBI): domain Eukaryota; kingdom Metazoa; phylum Chordata; class Mammalia; order Artiodactyla; family Delphinidae; genus Leucopleurus; species Leucopleurus acutus. The sequence continues at coordinate 119,824,612 of NC_139143.1, forward strand.
TACAATGGAGAATAGACAGTCTCTTCAATAAGTGGTGCTGGGAAAACTGGACAGCTACATGTAAAAGAATGAAATTAGAACACTTCCTAACACCATACACAAAAATAAACTCAAAATGGATTAGAGACCTAAATGTAAGGCCTGACACTATAAAACTCTTAGAGGAAAACATAGGAAGAACACTCTTTGACCTAAATCACAGCAAGATCTTTTTTGACCCACCTCCTAGAGTAATGGAAATAAAAGCAAAAATAAACAAATAGGACCTAATGAAACTTAAAAGCTTTTGCACAGCAAAGGAAACCATAAACAAGATGAAAAGACAACCCTCAGAATGGGAGAAAATATTTGCAAATGAAGAAACTGACAAAGGATTAATCTCCAGAATATACAAGCAGCTCATGCCGCTCAATATCAAAAAAACAAACAACCCAGTCCAAAATGGGCAGAAGACCTAAATAGACATTTCTCCAAAGAAGATATACAGATTGCTAGCAAACACATGAAAGGATGCTCAACATCACTAATCATTAGAGATATGCAAATCAAAACCACAGTGAGATATCACCTCACACTGGTCAGAATGGCCATCATCAAAAATCTACAAACAGGGCTTCCCTGGTGGTGCAGTGGTTGAGAGTCCACCTGCCAATGCAGGGGACACGGGTTCATACCCCGGTCCAGGAAGATCCCACATGCCGCGGAGCGGCTGGGCCTGTGAGCCATGGCCGCTGAGCCTGCGTGTCTGGAGCCTGTGCTCCGCAATGGAAGAGGCCACAACAGTGAGAGATCCACATACCGCAAAAAAAAAAAAAAAAAATCTACAAACAATAAATGCTGGAAAGGGTGTGGAATAAAGGGAACCCTCTTGCACTGTTGGTGGGAATGTAAATTGATACAACCACTATGGAGAACAGTATGGAGGTTCCTTAAAAAACTACAAATAGAACTACCATATGACCCAGCAATCCCACTACTGGGCATATGCCCTGAGAAAACCATAATTCAAAAAGAGACTTGTACCACAATGTTCATTACAGCACTATTTACAATAGCCAGGACATGAAAGCAACCTAAGTGTCCATTGACAAATGAGTGGATAAAGAAGATGTGGCACATATAAACAATGGAATATTACTCAGCCATAAAGAGAAAAGAAATTGAGTTATTTGTAGTGAGGTTGATGGACCTAGAGTCTATCATACAGAGTGAAGTAAGTCAGAAAGAGAAAAACAAATACCGCATGCTAACAAATATATATGGAATCTACAAAAAAAAATGGTTCTGATGAACCTATGGGCAGAACAGGAATAAAGACACAGATGTGGAGAATGGACTTGAGGATATGGGGAGGGGGAAGGGTAAGCTGGGATGAAGTGGGAGAGTAGCATTGACACATATACACTGCCAAATGTAAAACAGATAGCTAGTGGGAAGCAGCTGCATAGCACAGGGGGATCCTCTTGGTGCTTTGTGACCACCTACAGGGGTGCGATAGGGAGGGTGGGAGGGAGATGCAAGAGGGAGGAGATATGGGGATATATGTATATGTATAGCTGATTCACTTTGTTATACAGCAGCAACTAACACACCATCGTAAAGCAATTATACTCCAAAAAAGATGTTAAAAAAACCCCCATAAAACAGTCTTAAGGGAGATTCTGGTGGTTTGTTGACATGAACTCAGCTCCTCTTTCCTTCGCCCTCAGCTCTAAGCTATCTGCCTTTCAAGAGCCTAATGGCTGCTGGCTTCCATGGGAAGCTAGGGAGATGTTAGGTCTCAGGCTCTGTTGAGGTTCTAGCAGAGGGAAATTAGTCTGATGCTTTTTCCTTTATGGGAAGGGTAACGTCCTCAGTGGATGTTCCAAAATGCTGGGAGGTCAGAGATCTGTAACTCTCCAGACAGAAGACAATGTTGGCCCAGATCTTCTTACCTTCACACGGCCAAACCAAAGCTGTGCGGGAACACTGGATCTCCCTGTTCCTCAGGCTGTGGGATGTCTGAGAGCAGGGAGGGGGTTTCCTTCAAGACCAGCAGCAGGGTCTGGCAGGCTCCTGTAGTTAGAGATAGCTTCATCTTTCAAGGTCTGTGAGATTCTTTTCATTTAGCATCTGAGCTCCAATGAGTTGACATAGAAAAATAGCCCACACAATAACTGAGAGAAAAGCAGTCATTAGAACAGACACACCACTGATAGAGTGCTGTTGAAGGAGATGGTGACATTTTGAATTAAGATTCAAGACTAGAATAAAAAAATTCTTCCTATAATTGAAAATGTGGCTTCCAAAATAAAAAAAATTCAGGAAAAGAACTGTGGGAGAGGACAGTCTCTATTGAAACTGAATCAGTGGTCTGAAACATCAAGTGCTAAGAAATATCTCAAAGCATAAGGCAAAGCGAAGTGAACCTCAAAAGGAAATGGAAGTCAGGTCCAAGGGACCTAACACCTATGGAATTTCAAAGGGAGAAGAAAGAACAATTAGAGATAAGGCAATAAGTAAAAATAATCAGTATAAAAATTTCCCTATTTTAAGACCTAAGTCTGCTAAAATCCCTGAATGCCAAGGATACAGGGGAAATTCTCACATGTTTCCAAGCACTTATGAACAAATTATCTAAAAAAACCCATCAGACTTCTTATTTGCAACAATGGAGCTAGAAACAAGAATGTACTAGTATCTGTAGATTTCTCTCAGAATAGGACCACAACCAAAGAATTCAATACCTGGACAAGTATGAAAGAAAGGTATTTGAAGATATACAAGAAAGAGTTTACTACTTATGCACCTCATCAGAGGCAAATCTACAAGAAAAGGCTTTAACCAAATAAGACACAGGCCAGAATAGAAATTTCAAAATGGAAAAAGATAAAGACAGAAATAGAACTGGAGCGTAGGAGAGAAAGAATGTTGAAAGAGAAAGAATGTTGAAAGAGGAAGAAAGTGAAAGTATTCTAAACCTTATTGAAATGGAAAAGGAGGAAAATAGAATCTTGGTAAGGAAAGTAATTAATATCTGGCTCTCATATAATAGCCCAGTAATACTATCTGATTATGAGAACAAGAGAAGGGGAGATAACCATTTATGAAAAACAAATTAAAAGATGGTATAACTTGCAAATAAACAAGGGGAAAGAGGAATGAATAAAACTTGATCAGACAAGCAAGCATAAAAAAGGTAAAGGTTTCCCCTTATCCCACTTATCATAATGTGGTGTGACAAGTAAGTAAAAAATAATATGGAAAGAGCAATGTGATACATATCAAGCATTACATAAAATGTGATAGACTCAAATTCTATTATTACAAAAGTCTGTTACAGTTTTTTAAAAAAGAGCAGAATTTTGCTCTTTGCAAAATACATACTTAAAATACAGTAATAAAAGGGATTTGAAAATAAAAGAACCATAAAAACCAAAACCAAACAAAACATTGGAAATGCATAGAAAGACATCAAGAGAGGAAATATTAATGGCAGACAAAGTGGAATAGGAGGATAAAAGCACCCAATAGGATAAGGACAGACATTATAAATTGATTAAATGCACTGTTTTTAGCAAATAAAATAAGAAACTAAATATACAAACAAAACTTTTAGGATTACAAGGGGACATTTTATTTCTATGAAAAAAAAAATAAATGAAAGAACATGATAAAAATACAATTGTACTGAATTTTTCAGTATATTTCCAAGAATTCGAATAATTTAATAGACTTCCCCCGCAAAAGCTATAGAGAGGATATAGAGGAAACGAATAATGCAATTTATAAATTTGATTTAACATATTAATATAGAACATTTTATTTCTTGAATACGATATATAAAAACATGTTTCCACAGAATATTTCCAAAAATCAATCATGTGCTAGGCAAAAAGAAAACCTTAACAAATTCAAAGTAGAGCGCTTACACGTTATGTTCTCTCATTACAGTCCAATAAAGTTAATTGGAAATTAAGAAACACACAATGAGATAAGCCTGGTATGAAAGAGAAAATTAAAGAATTGTTTTAGTCTCTCTGGGCTGTTATAACAAAATATCACAGATTGAGTAGCTTATAAACAACAAAAATTTATTTCTCACAGTTCTGGAAGCTGGAAGTCTAATATCACTTCTGGTGAGGGTTTTATTCCTGGTTCATAGCAGGCACTTTCTCACTGTGTCCTCACGTGGTGGAAGGGACTAAGGATTTTTCTAGGACTCTTTTTATAAAGGCACTAATCTCATTCATGAGGAATTCACCCTCATAACTTTAGCACCTCCCAAAGGCTCCACCTCCTAATACCATTATCTTTGGGGATTAAGATTTTAACATATGAATTTGGGAGGGGACATAAATGTTCATACCATAGAAGCAATGGAAAAACAAACAATTTGTACTAAAATAATGGGGAACAGCAAAGGTGAACTTAGAGGAAAATGTGTTGCCCTTAGGTATGGAAGCAGAAATGTAAAAATAAAAGAATTAAGTACTTATCTTAATGAATCCAGATAAGAACATCAATAAAAGCAAAACAAAAGTAACTTTGAAGAGAGAATTAATATTGATAAAAGCTGAAATTATTAAAATAGATGAAATAGCAGAAAAGAATAATAAATTCAAAGATTGATTCTTTAAAAAGACCAATAAAATAAATACAATGTGAGCCTGATAAGAAAAGAGAATGCAATAAAAATTAGACAAGATTAATAATGTGAAAGTAGAAAGAACTTAAAAGAATTCCAAGTAAATACAGTGACTCTAAAGCAGTATTAAAAGAACAAGAACCTAGAAGAAATGAATACTTTCCTAGGAAAATATACATGATCACAAATGAGATAGAGGTGAAAACTTGAATAGACCAATTATTACAGAAAAGATTGGAAAAGTGATAAATGATCTCCTATCAAAAAAGGCAGCAGGCAGATGGATTCACAGGTGAATTTTTAATCTAACCATTAAAGAATAGATAATTCCAATATTATTTAAACTATTGTGGGTCTTAGAAAAGGATTGAAAGTTCTCCAGTTAGTTTTATGAGACCAGAGCACCTCCAATACTGATGCCAAAGAAGGAATGCAACAACAACAACAAAAGTGCAGGCCATTTCATCTATGACTATAAATGCCAAATGTTTAAATAATATATTAGAGAACATAATAGAGGAGTGAATCAAGTGAGTGATACACTATGACAAAACAGTCTTTTATTAGAGAAATGAAAGGGCAGTTCAATTCCAGGAAGTCTACCTACATATTGATTACATTAAAAATTAAAGGGAAAAATCCCAACCATTATCAATAGGTGGTGAAAAGGCATCAGACAAAGGTCAAGCAACCAATGCCAAGGGAAACTTGAAGCAAAATAGGAATAGAAGGAAATTACTTATAATAAAGAGAAGCCCACAAATAAACATTATCTTAAATGGCAAAAAATATATCTTTCACTTAAAATCAGGAATCAGACAGACATCACTGTAATCACTTGTATTGGTGATTCTAGCAAATGTAAGTAAAATAACTAGTATAAATAATGGAAAAGGAGATAAAGTTCCTGATGATGATGACTGTTTTTTTAGAAAACCCAAAAGACTCTCATGAAAAAGCAAGTTATAAGAGAATCTGGTGTGTTGAATACAAAATAAATTACAGAAGTAACCAGTCTAGCTCTGTTCACGCAAAAGCACCTAAGAAAAGAAATGGGAAGAATATTTTACTCAGAGGACAAATGCTAGAAAATAATTTGGTGTAAGTTTAGTAGGTGCGGAACATATATGAACAAAACTATGAAAATATTCTTGGGAAATGCATGACAAAATATAAGCAAATGGAAAAGTCCATTATCATCCTGGATGGAATGACTTATTGTTACAGATATGTCAATTCTCCAAAAATTAATGCATAAATTTACACTGTGCTAATTGGACTCTTTTTTCTTGCACGAAAAATACCATATAATAATTGAAAAGAGTCTTAAGTTCCAGATATCTACATATAATAGTAATTGTGAGTGAGTATAATCTTTAACTTAAGGCTTTTTGAAGAATTTTCAGAATGATCAAAACAATACTGAAAAAGACTCTAAACAATTTAATAAATACACTTCAGTACAAGAAATGTGAAATTATATATAGTAGGTTTTAAATACTAGTCTCCCATTTCCTTCTCAATAATTGGTAGGGTTAAGGGGCGAGTCTAGGAGACTGGATGTTTTTGTGAGCCCCAAGCTGTTCTTGTTTGTATGGACTGGTCAAACTTGGTTGTGCATTAGAATCACCTATGGTGCTTCATAAAAGTAGAGATTCTAGGGTCTCACCCAGGAGTTCCTGCAATCAGAATCTGTAGCAAAAGTGTAGAAATCACTAGCTAAGTCTATACTGCAATGGTCACTTCTTGTTTCAGGGTTTCTATTCCGAGCATGGAAACCTAATGGTTACCCAATGTTCCACTGAAACAGTCCATAGAAAAGGGTACAGTGTTTCCACTGGGAGGACTCTCATTTAAATCCTCTTTGTGAGAAATGATTCATTTCCTTTTAAGTATGAGAGTTGAAAATCGATTACAAAAAAAGAAAATAGATTTCCCATGGTAGACAAACATACGATGTGAAACTTGCTTTCTGTGTAGCAGGAGGCAGTAAAAGTATGTAGACAGTAACGTCATGTATTGGTTTGAGTTTGAAACCTGGCTTTGCTTTTTTCCAGCTGTGTTACCTTTGACAAATTAAACTTTAAGTATCTTCATCTAAAAAATGAGGATGAAAATAGTGCTTCATAGGATAATAGTACTTACTTTAAAAATAATAATGATTTAAAAAGTGTTAGCTAAAAGCAAATAAACAGAAATAATGATCTCAGGGGACCTGTAGGGTGGCCGCGGCTGTGGGGACTTGAAGTGGCATCTCGGTTCCCCGACCAGGGATTGAACCTGGATGGCGGCACTGCTTTGGGTCTCGGCCCTTTTGGGAAAGAATGTCAACAAAGAGATGGAAAATAGCCAAGCAGGTAAAGTGCTTATTAAGAGAGGAATACGTGCGGATAGACACATGGGTGGGCTCAGTAAGAGTTGTACCTTTGGGAAGTTTAGATCATTTATAAGGGGGCAGTCTTCCGGGTCTTTGTTTTCCTCTGGCCAATTGTCTTGCTTTGACCCTGTACCTGATTTGTCTCAGGGTCCTCCCTATGTGCACGTGCATCCTTTAGCCAAGATGGATTTCAACTTGAGGGTCTCTGGGAAGTTAGCAAAACTTATTGTGGTCTGGTGCCCCCTCTCCTCAGGAAACTTTCTGTGCATGTGTAATTTGGGGCGTCTCCCTGACCCCAACAATGAGAAAGATGTGACTTCCTTATCTTTTATCCAAGCAGGGCTTAGCCCCTCTCTGCCTCTGCCATTACTGTTATCTTAAAGTGTTCACAGGAGACAAAGTCCAGCTATTCATCCTATTCCTGTTGTTATTTCTATCTGAAGTATAAATAGGAGGCTAGTTGTAAATTCTACAACTGGAACCCATTTATCTCCTGCCTCAATTACGCTAGTAAATACTCTCCTCGGCAAGAGTAGCTTGGAAGGTTAATGTCACCATACACCTTAGTATGGGGCCAACACATAGTAGGTACTTAATATTCTTGAATCAAGTTTCAACATGGTGTGGCTCACACTGTACTTTTATCAAAGGCATTAAGTATTTTCTTTCTCTCTAGCTCTCTTTTTATTAATATAATTTTAAGTGTAATATCATTTGAACATCCCCAGGTGATTCTGGTTTGTGAATACAAATGAATTCACCTTAATATCACTGCCTAAATAAGTTTTATCAATCACCTCCCTCTACCCGGGCTCCACCACTTAGGACTGGAAATCTTCAGTTGTTTCTCTCAGATGCTCAGGAAGAATTCCACTCCTGTTCTACTGGTCTGTGCTCCTCATCAAGTTATCTTGACCCTGGATTGGGCACTAGTGTCCTTTATGAGAATATGCCTTCTCTGGGTAGAGCCCTTCTTTACTGGTGACAAGGTACACAGAGGTCTGTGGCAGATTGGGTTGAGAGAATGACCCTCTCTCCAGTTCTGTGCTATACTTTGTCACCAGAGCCCAAAGTAATACTTCTTAAATCTGAAATCCCACAGTCATTTGCAAAAATGATTCCTCAGTCTCTGGCCCTAAGTTATTTCCCCAAAGGGCTTAAAACCCTTCAAAGACTCTGTGGGAGAGCAGGGAATGCAGGCACAACATCAGTCCCTCCATTCCTTTCGACAGTTTCCCAAGGCCTCTGGCACAAAATTTCTCCATCCTTCTTTATTCAGAAACACATGCTCCAAGATCATCAATGTATACGAACAGATGGCTGGAGCTGTCGCCAAGTCCATCAGATTTATAGATGATAAGGTTCTAAATCCCAGTTTGGTCTCAGGTGGCCCACCAAAGACCTTATGCTCCTTGCTTATATCTCTGTCAACCAGACAGAGAATTCTAATTCAAAAGGCATCTTGTCTACCTCAGTTCTGTTCCTTTGTTGTCTCCTTTGAAAGTGAAATATCTGTGCGTGGAGAGAAGAATCACACATTTCCGAGGCAGAGGCCATCCTGGCCCTGAGTCACAGCTGCCTGGCTTCACTGAGGATCTAGTGCCCCGGCTTCTCAGCAACGTAGAGCTCAGGGCATTTCTGTTGCACTGGTACTGATGTACGAACATCTATAACAAAAGTTAACATCATAACAATGGCACAACATAAGGTTAACAATTTAATTTCTTAATTTTCAGAAAGCTTCTTTAAGGTCATATGAAAGTTGTTAATGCCCTGTTAACTTCTTTAAATTCTAGTAAGGTATATAAGGAGGTATATAATGACATTAGGCTCATTAAAAAACTCTTTCTCCTACCTGGGATTGGAAGAATAATAGCGTAAAGTGTAATAGAGTAACAATTGTTTAAGTGTTGTGTAAAATGCCATATAGTGATTAACAAAAAAATAGTGAAGAATTCCTCCTCACCTTCACATGACTTTAATCATGCGTTTTTGAAATAGATGTTTTCAGTCTAGTTCTGGATGAAGTCCAGCTTCTTCTTTCTGATCCTTATTCCTAATCTCAGGGTGACGTCCAACTTAGATACTGAAGTGTTCCTTTCTCCACTATGAAACCTAGTTTTCACAAGGGAAGGATAAGCAAACTCATGTTCAAGTGCCAATCATGGGTGTGATAAGGCTTAGCCTGTGTTTCCCAGAGGCATTCTAGTGGAAAAGCGTTAGTCAAAAACTCCAGGTTGCAATGCCTGGTCTGCCACTCATTCTATGATATGTGAACCCAGCACAACAAACTCTGAGGCCAGTTTCTCTTTTTTAAAAGTAGCAGCTATATGGGGACTTCCCTGGCAGTCCAGTGGTTAAGACCTCATGCTTCCACTGCAGGGGCCACAGGTTGATCCCTGGTTGGGAAACTAAAATCCCTCATGCCCCGTGTTTGGTCCATAGCTGGTACTCAATTTATGTTAAAAAGTCTTGTTAATTTACTCAAAAGAGAACAAAGCCTTAATCCAGAGAAAACGGCTATTAACTGTGGAATTTCATATTGAGAAGAATCTGGTGGGCCTTTTTTGGTCTCCCTTAAATTATATTTTATAGGTAGTTGCCAACTCTGTTCTTTTTTTTTCTTTCTATAAGGAGAACAATACACTTGTCTCCATCTCCACCATGGTCTGACAGGAACTTGTTTCAGCCTGGTTGTGTCAGGGGCAGGGACCACAAAAGTGCTTTCACTAAAGTCTAAGGGATGTCACGTGTGGGGCGTCTCTTTCCAGTTACATAAAGTTCACTTCATATGAAGACACGATTCCCTCCCCATTCCCAAGACACTGATCTGTAAAATGGTGCACAATGACCCTCAAATAGTTGTGCATTTCTTTCATCATCTTGTATAGATCTATATGTTAAAGCGGTTTCCTAAATCTACATTTTCCATCTGCTGTGGTGCAACCTTTGCGGAGGAAAGGAAAACAGATATCAGACTGTCGCTCACTTCTCCGTAACTACAAAGCACCTACAGGATGGGGGCACCACTTGATTTTATTTTCTAACTTTTAAGCTGGCTTTGGATAAATACCCTTTTATTTTTTGTTCCACAGAGATGCTTGGATAAAAGATCTGAAGAGTCCCTTCAAGGGCTCCAGACGGCCCGCTCTGTTTGGTGGTAATACATCAGTGGTGAGCTCTGCAGCAGGACTGGCGCCCCGGGGTCCCGCGCTGGAGCAGCAGGGGCACGAAGGCAGGGCTCCGGCCCAGCGCCCTTTCACATCTCCTTAGGAGGGGACACCGCCCAGGCGCCCGCGTTGCTAGGTCTTCTGTTTGCCGGCTTCTAAAAGAACCCAGAGCGGGACCAAAGCAAACCGGGAGGGGGGCCGGAAAAGCTAAAGCACCTTCTCAGTCGTCAGTAGGGAAAAGCGGACGCTCCTCGGTTGGCCCTTCCCGCCCGTAGCCATCCCGGAGAGGGGCGGGGTGCTGAGGAGCCCCCTCGTCCTTGGTTCCTCCCAACCGTCGCCGGCCCCGGCGCCCTCGCTCCCGCTCCGCCGCGCACGTCGCGCACCCCCGGTTGCCGCCCGCGAATGGTCTGGCCCGTCGGTAGCCACCACCCCTTTGGCAACGACCCCTGTTCCAGCTGCTCTGGGTCGAGCGCCAGCGCCCAGAGCTGTGGCTGCCGCGGGCGGTGGGTGGGTGGGAGGGCGGGCGGAGGGGAGCAGCCGACGTTCAGCGCGGGCTGCCGGGCCCGGGGCAGCTGCGGTGGGAAGCCGAGGCGCGCGGGAGCCGTGGAGGGACCGTCCGCAGCCCGGAGGCGAGGACCCGGGCTGGGTTTTCCTTACCCCGGTGAGTACCTGCTGCCCCGATCCTCCCTGACCCCCTTTCCCTGTCCCCACGCCCCCGAGGTGTCGGCCCCCGCCCGGACGGTTACTGCTCCGGGGACACTGGCCCCCGCGGGAGCAGCGGCACGGGGAGCTGCTGCTGTTGGTGCTAATGATTCAGCACCATTCGCGCCCTGAGAGATTTGGGCAGAATGGGGGAGGGGGGGGCGAGGTCAGTTGCTGCTCTCTCCTCAGCTTCTGGGTTCCAGATGAACGACCCCGGCGGGCGAGGTCGGGTGGGGGGAGCTAGGAGGCTCCCTGCTGGCTTGTTCTGTGATTCCGTCCTTTTCCCACATCACGGTACAGACCTCCGTGAGTGTGCGGTGCAGTATTCAGTGTGTCTTTTTCGCACAGGCGAGTGAAGTCTAGGGCCCTTTTCTACACCTGTCATTTTTTCTACTTCTTCCTCGGTTGGATGCCCAATTCGTGCCATCATTCGTGCAACTTGACATCGCGTTGCATCCCCCGCTAACGTGTGAGAAAGATGCTGTATCCAAGCTGTCTTGTATTCAGAGTGGGTTTGATTGGTCTTGACATAGTAGGAAAAGATTTAAGGGAGGTAGGAAATAATACTTTCAGAGCCCAGGCACTTTATGTATACGTACATATATATATATATATATATATATAAATAATTTCATTAAATCATGACAACAACTCAGAACCAAATGTACAAAGTGAAGAGCGGGGAAGTTAAATTAAGTGCTCAAGGTCACAGCATAGGTATTTGGATATGAGATGCCCTGATCCCAAAGCCCACGAACCTTCCACTGTATTAAAGAGTTGTGTATCCAAGTGTGTCCAAGTTATATGTACAGGTATATGATTTATTACATATTAAACATAGTATTAATTATCATAGAAGTAATCTCAAACAACAGCAACAACCTGTAAACTTCCTGTGTATGGAATTATCATTCTTTTAGTGTGAAAGTAGGAGCATTCTTTGAATTATATGAAAAAATATACTATTTTCTTAGAAAGCATATGCCAAAATGTAGTATCTGGACCACACTGCATAGGAGAGCTAGGTCATAACAGGAGCTGTTCAACACTTTTTTGGCAGTGATAGATGGTGAATGCTTTGTGCTTTGGCATAGCAGGTGATAGCTCCATTTTACAGACGAAGGAACTGAAATACAGAGAAGGTTCAAGATTACACAGCTAGCTAGTGGTGGAATCTGGACAAGCATTGACTCTTACACAAAACATGTGTTGTAGCAAAGTGTAGCTCTGTATAGTGGAAGACTGTATTGATTTGTTTTTACCCTGCCCTTCAGAGTCAACAGTTATATTGACCTTGTATGCTCTTTCTATAAAAATAATGGATGCTAGGTTTTTCTTTGTTCCTTGTTTGGCTATTTGATTTGCTTTCATTTACGATTTATGTATTTTCTCTTAAGATATGCAACTCTTGTTGATGTTTCAGGAAGCAGGTTGCTATAGTACAAATGCTCATTATCTCAAAGTACTGGACTAGTATATGAGGGCAGGTAGGATCATAGTCATCTTAGTCCACCATTTCTAAAGTATTTAACCATTTGCATTGGAGAATTCTTTTTTGAGTTGATGAGGATATTGATAGACTAAAGGGATAAAATGGAGGCACAAATTTACATTTGTTGTTCAGACAAGGCTGTTAAGAGAAGTAGGGTCTTGAGATGAGTCTTAAGTTTGATTTCTAGGAGGTCATTTCTTTTTGTTCTTTATATGGCTATAGACCATACCCTGACCTCAGGGAGGCCTCTTGTGGTCCAATCTGTTTAACCCCAAAGGAGACAGCAGAATTGGTATAAATGAATAAGCAAAAATACAATCCCACTGCTATTTAAAAAAAAAGGAAAGTGCATGTTCTAGCGTTGGAGGGTCAGTAGGAGCATTTTAAAACAGATGCAATACACTTTATTTAGATAACATCACTGAGTATGAATATAATACCAACTTGGCTTTGGAACTGTATTCTCTCTCTCTCTTCCCTTTGTGTGTGTGTGTGTGTTTGTCAAATGACTACTATCTGCAGACCATCTAAATTCTAAAAGTCTAGCTGGGGAAACTAAAAGTCTAGCTGGGAAAATATTTACCTACATATGAGCAATTAACCAAATAGGTAGAGGAAAAATGTAGTGCAGACTTAAGTGCCACATGAACACCTTAAGAAGAAGGAGAAATAGTAATGGCTAGGGCCATAAGAGGATCAGGAAAGTCTTCATGGATGGAAGTGTACTAAATCACTCTCTGAGAGATGGGAAGGCTTTTAGTAGGAAAGAGAAAGCCAGATGAAGAAGTTCAGCAGAGAAGTGGTCATGTACTGTTTGGATGCATGGTGACAAATTAGGAGGAACCTTGCGTATCAGGCAGTGAAATCTGCTCCTTATTGGGTAATCATAGGGAGCTAGTGTAGGTCACTGAGCAAGCCAAGTTTCTCTTTGGCTTGTCTTGCTCCATATTCCTTGTTCCAAGTGCCGTTTGAGAAAATGTTATATTTCCTGGGTACTGATATTAAAAGTACTAACCCAGAAAGTTTTCTATGCAAGTAAGATTTTTCCTCTTCCAAGGAGGTTTGCCTTTTTAAAAGCTTTCCCCCTTTCATTATAGTATTACAAACAATTTGGAAACTAAGAATATATTAAAAAAATCACCGTAATCTTACTAACTGAAGACAACCACTATTAACATACTGATGTGTTTCCTTCCACTCTTTTTTCCGCACATAGTTTTAATCATGCTGTGTATATTACTTTTTATACATTTTTACTTTGAATTTTATAACAGTAATTTTCACTTAATTACAATTTGACAGTGAACATTTAAAATGCCTACATAAGTTTCCGTGAGGTAGATGTGCCATAAATTCCTAATCACTCCTCATTGGCACTGTATTTTTTTAAAAAAATTTATTGCAGTATAATTGATTTACAATGTTGTGTTAGTTTCAGGTATACAGCAAAGTGAATCTGTTATACAAATACATAGTCATTGTATAATAAATAACACTGTGATGAACATCTTTGTTCATAAGCTCTTTTCTAAATTTTAGAAATTAGTTCCTTAGGATAGAGTCTCAGAAATAAAAGTTCTGGGTTAAAAGGTATGAATTCTTGTTTGACTTTTTTTAAAAAAATTGAGCTATAATTGGTATATAACATTTTATTAGTTTTGGGTATATAACGTAATTTAATATTTGTATATGTTGCAAAATGATCACCACCGTAAGTCTAGTTAACATCCATTACTACACATAGTTACAGATTTTTTTTGTGATGCTTACTTTGACTAAATTTTATGCAAGTTTTAAAACTCTACTGGATTCTGTATTCTTTGGAGCATTAGCATATTAAGTACAGGATATTTGCATGTTAATAATTAATAACACTCCTGTCTGTGACTCCTCAGATTATACTATTTCAGGCAAACTTGTCTTTTGATTAGAAAGATTAGTTAAATCATGGATACTGGGAGAAAGGCAGGCAGTTGGGGCCACTGAAGAGAGAAGATGTAAATAATGGAGGACAGGTTTGGCGAGAGTGAGCAAGAGTTTGTAGCCAGAGAAGGGGCTTGTGTGATAGACTACTTTCTGGTCCTGGTGTTGTATTTGTGGACGTCAACTCTCTCCTTTACCGTGCCCTTCCCTCAGGAATCCACCCCTATCCTCCACACAATATCTGTCTCTTTCAAACTTCTTCCACCCTTCTGTATCAGGTTCCCAGGTCTCAGCTGCAGTATCCCGGCAGTGCAAGGCTTATGAACTCACTATCGCGTTCTAATTTGGAGAATCCACATAGGTAAGCACAGGAATTCCAGACCTCCTTCAGTTCTCAGCAGTAGCCCAGGTTACATGGTGCAAGAGTGTCTGGTGGACATTGAAGACTCTCGCCCTCTCCCACGTGCACATTGCCAGAGATGGCCTTTGAGAACAGCAGCCGCTGGGGAGTCGCCTAAGGTTTCCAACATGCCCTGCCGGCATTCGGGTGTCCCCTCCTCTCGTTCCCAGTATTTCTCGACCAGAGGAAATTCCCCTCATTGAGGAGAGACAGTGTGCTTCAGTGTCCCACCAGTTGTAGGATTACATGACGCTACCTCCTTGGACAGGTACATTGGCCAGGCCTCTGCCTTGCTTCCCCAGGCTCTCACCTGGGTTTCCTCTGGATCCCACCCCCGTTCTCCTTGGAATTTGAGGCCAGGGAGCCACTGAGGCAGGGAGGCCATGAAGTGTCTCTGAGAACCAGTGGAAGGGGAGTTAGGGATACGGAAGTGCCTCGAGGGCACAAGTAGTTAGCAGAGAGGCAGGCACTTGGAATATATCATCAGTTTGGGGAGATGTGAAAGGAAACAATGAAAACTGAAGCATCACTTTACAAACCAAAAATAGCCTCCGTCTTTTTAGGACCTGACAGATGATTTCTGGTGGAAATTGGGCACTGAGGTAGGCTGAGTAATATTCTGGGCAGAATTTGTCGTGTGCTTAGTTGGGACCTACTATTTAAAACAGTTTGCTTAAGCTATTAGAAGGTGGTAAGTCTATTTCCATTCCTCCCAGGCATTATTTGTCAAAGTTCAACTGGGCTTAGTCAACAGTTTTCCCTAGGGTTAAGTTAAAGCTAAAAACTTAAATTATTTATTATTATTATTTATTCTCCACTACCCTTATTTCGTTAGTTCCCATTTGACATTTACCTGACACATTCCCACCCACGGTACACATGATAGTTGACAAAGCCAAGGTGTTGGGTTGTTTAGGCTCTGGGAGTTGAGTGATAAATCCAATTTTCTCTTTTTTCTTTCACTTCTTACTTGTAAGCAACTAGTTGGACTGTGTTTCTTTGACTTCTTTGAAGGTTTAGAATTAGGTGGTCAAGTGGTCACTGCGTCTCCCCTGGGGCTGATTACTCCTTTCTTTTGCAATTGATGATATTTTTGGTCCAATGGGCATGCTGAACTGTCCACATTGTTTGGTTTTTCTAAATTATGTTATGGCACCTGAGCTTCCGAACTTCTGTGTTATTTTTGTTCTGCGTAGCTATGTGAAATGGAACATTATGTTTGATAAAAGATTATTTTGAACATTTCTATCTCTTTTACCCACTACTTTGCAAAGTCTGAACTGGTGACACATCTAATTCAGCAAGGTGGCAGTAGCTTGTTTTCATAAAAATTCTCCTCCCTCCTCTGTGAGCTTATTTGCAGTGAAGTTGACTTTTTAAAGTAAAGTGAGCATTTGTAGATTTGGAGATGGATCAGCAGTAATCCAGGCAGCAGCTTCAAGATTATTTCTATGCTCTTTGCTGGATTAGAATTTTAGGGCTGTTTAGGTATACTTCTCATTTAAGGTAGTACTGTCTTTCTTTTGTAAGCGAAGAGAGCCCACTTAAAATTTGTGTAAAATCTAATTGATGTGATTCTAGTACTGTGTTTGACTGGCTTTGTGATATGAATGGTTGTATGTGTGGTGTATTGGTAGGAAAAGTTAGGAACTGTGGATTTAATTTGCATCATTGCATTTGATGGGAAGATTTTCATGTGTAATTTTGTCATTGCTATTATTTAAAATATATTTTTTCCAGGTATTTAATAAATAAAATCTGTAATCATGTGTGACATTCATAGTGATTGCTGAAAAATCAGGACAGTAATTTTAGCACACGTCTCAGTTTATATTTAGAATCGGTCTGTCTGCAGTTACCCAAACAAATATGTGCTAGCTACTCTATGGAGAGGAAAGATAGAAATTGAACACTTTCTACAATCAGTTTAGTTCACATGAAACCAGATGGAGACATTTTCATTTAGCTGTGGGTTTGATCACATCCAAGATGATAATGTTGTATTTAATTACTTACATCTCTCAATCTAGAATCCTGAAGATTGACAGATATTACTTCCTCCGTTTTACTGATGTGAAAAATCGAGCTAGGCAGAGGGAAAAAAAAAAAAAAACAGGCAAAATGCATGCCGAATCATCATAGGATTAGAAATTGGTCTACAGCTGCCCCTTTTATACTAATTTTGACAATAGGCGCTACTATTTACTGTTATATGTAAACAAGGGGATGACCTTCATTCATTTATTAGATAGTTTTAATGGTTTTACTACTTTTACAGTATTTGAGAAAAAAAAAAAGTCGTCAAATCCATTGAATACTTTTTCCTAATCTCTGATGTCTACTTTAGTCCATGTCAGTTTCACCCTTAGTCAACACACACATACTTCAATCCATTATTTTTGGAAAATTTAAACAAGTTATTTCTGGAATTTGCTGCAAAAATTAAAGGAAAGCATACATTTTAATATTCAGGAAAGTTTTAAAGGGAGGGATCAGTGCTTCTTAAAATCAAGTGGACTATACATATGTGGAAAACTTTTTCACTTGTCAGAAATCAGTGCCAAATGGGCATTTCTGGCAGAAAGAAAAGTTTGCTGCTACATATGTTAGGAGGTTGTCATTTTGGAATAGGAGGCATTTTCTCTTTTAAAAATGTATCTTGGGGCTTCCCTGGTGGCGCAGTGGTTGAGAGTCCGCCTGCCGATACAGGGGACACGGGTTCGTGCCCCGGTCCGGGAAGATCCCACATACCGCGGAGCGGCTGGGCCCGTGAGCCGTGGCTGCTGAACCTGCGCGTCTGGAGCCTGTGCTCCGCAACGGGAGAGACCACAACAGTGAGAGGCCCGCGTACCGCAAAAAACAAAACCAAAAACAAACAAACATGTATCTTGGGTATGTGTTGAGAGCTATTTTCATCCTTGACTAAGGAATTAAAAGTTAAATGTATTTTTCATTAGTTATAATATGGCCTATTTACTTCCATAATGTGCTTGAAAGCATATCTGTGAATTTTGTTTTTGAATTCATAAGGAACCAGAATAATAAATATAGGATGAAGTGAAGGTCCTAAAGTATAGCTTCTACTGAGAACAAAATTAAACAAATACACTCAGCAATACCTATGAATATAGATATTTAGATCTCCAAGTAAAATTACCTAATGGTAATCCAAGAGTTTTTCTCCCGTTGGTATAACTATACATATTATGGTAATATGCAAGTGATATTCATGTTTTCTGGAAGAAAAGAGTCCAGAGTAGTGTAAAAATACTGTGATTTATGTAATTATTTGGGTGATTTCTGATATTTTGTAGGCATTCCACAAATGCAACAATTTTTTCTTTCAGTTAATGTTTTGTATTTTTTATCGTGATAAAAGCACATAACATAAAATTTACCATGTTAACCATTTTTAAGTGTATGGTTCAGTAGTGTTAAATATATTCACATTGTTGTGAAATAGATCCCTAGATCTTTCTCATCTTGCAAATCTGAAATTTTATATCCATTAAACAACAACTCCCCTTCCCCCAGGTCTCTGGTAACCACCATTTGCTTTCTGTTTCTATGAGTTTTAGTAGTTTAGATACCTTAATATAAATGGAATCATACAGTATTTGTCTTTTTGTGACTGGTTTATTTCACTTAATAAAATGCCCTGAGGTTTTATCCATGTTGTAGCATATGACAGTATTTCCTTCCTTTTTAAAGCCAAGTAATATTCCATTGTATATACACCACATTTTGTTTATCCATTCATCTGTTGATGTATATTTGGGTTGCTTCCACATCTTTGCTATTGAGAATAGTGCCGTTATGAACATAGGTGTGCAAATATCTCTCCAATACCCTGATTTCAGTTCTTTTTGATATATAGCTAGAAATGGGATTGTTATATCATCTTTGGAGAAATGTCTATGCAAGTCCTTTCCCCATTTTTACTCTAAACCAGTCAAACAACTGTTTTTTTGTTTTTGTTTGTTTTTGCGGTACGCGGGCCTCTCACTGTTGTGGCCTCTCCCGTTGCGGAGCACAGGCTCCTGACACGCAGGCTCAGCGGCCATGGCTCACGGGCCCAGACACTCCGCGGCATGTGGGATCTTCCCGGACCGGGGTACGAACCCATGTCCCCTGCATCGGCAGGCGGACTCTCAACCACTGCGCCAGCAAGGAAGCCCCTTTCCCCATTTTTAAATCTGGTTATTTGATTTTTTGTTGTTGAGTTGTTGGAATTCTTTATATCAGATAAATGATTTTCTCCCACTCCATAGGTTGCCTTTTCACTCTATTGATTGTGTTCTTTGACATACACAAAAATTTTGTTTAATGTAGTCCCATTTGTGTAGTTTTGCTTTTATTGCCTGTGTAGCACTGATTATTTTTAGCAGTTTAAAAATGTATTGATAGAATTGTTTCACGTTGCTGTTTATTATTTTCCTCTTTATTCTTTGAAGTCCATGAGATTTTTTGAGACTTTGCAATTATGATGCCTGGTGTAATTATTTAACAAATTAAACTTAATTTTGATTAACTTTTTCTTTTTCGAAGATCCATTTTTTAATCTGTTTAATGTAGAATTTTGTTGCTATAACTTAACTAATATGTTAATAGGAATTATGTTAATCCTGTACATTAATTTAGGGAGAATTAACATTTTTAAAAAATTAATTAATTTTTGGCTGCATTGGGTCTTTGTTGCTGTGCCTTGGCTTTCTCTAGTTGCGGCAAGCAGGGGCTACTCTTTGTTGCAGTGCTAGGGCTTCTCATTGCAGTGGCTTGTTGTGGAGCATGGGCTCTAGGCACGCAGGCTTCAGTAGTTGTGGCACGTGGGCATGGTAGTTGTGGCCCGTGGGCTTAGTTGCTCCATGGTATGTGGGGTCTTCCCAGACCAGGGCTTGAACCCGTGTCCCCTGCATTGGCAGGCAGATTCTTAACCACTGCACCACCAGGGAAGTCCAGAATTAACATCTTTACTATATTGATTCTTCCAATCTGTGAACATGATATGTGTCTCCAGGTATTTATGTCTCCCTTGATTTCTTTTATCAAAATATCATAATTTTAATTACACATACCTTGCACATGTTTTGTTAGATTTATACTTAAGTATTTCATATTCTTTGGGGCAACTGTAAATGATACTGCATTAAAATTTTTTTGTTTCCATTTCTTTGCTGTCAATATATAGAAATGCAATTGGTTTTTGTGTTGGTCTTGTACCCTGAAACCTCATTGAACTCACATTTTGGATCTAGGACTGTAGATCCTTTGATTTTTTTTAATGTAGACAATCATGTCATTTGCAGACTGAAACAATTTCTTTTCAATCTGTATGCCTTTAATTTATTTTTCTTGCCTTGTTGCAATGGCTAGAACTTCTAGTATTGTGCTAAATAATTTGAATGGTGAGAGTGGACGTCCTTGCCTTCTTCCCAATATTAGAGAAAAATTATTCTGTCTTTTACAATTAAGTATGATGTTAGCTGTATGTTTTTTTGTAGATGTTCTTTATTAGGTTGAGGTGGTTCCCCCCTCTGTTCCTAGTGTACTGAGACTTTTTATCCTGAGTGGATATCAAATTACATCAAATGCTTTTTCTGCAACAATTAATATGGACATATGATTTTTCCCTTAGCCTATTGATATGGTGGATTATTGTATTGATTAATTTTTTTAATATTGAATCAGCCTTGCATACATGGAATAAATCCCATTTGGTCATGTATACATGACACACACATACATACACACATACAAACACACATACATATACATGCTTATTGTAGTATTCAATTTGGCAACATTGTTAAATATTTTTTGCTATTAATTTCAGGAGAGATATTGGTTGTAGTTTCCTTTTTGTTGTGCTTCCTTTATTTGGTTTTGGTTGTTAGAATATTACTGGCCTCATGTGGTACTAAGAAACTACCGCTTGTTGAGTTTGGGTGTTGTATCAAATTCAAATATCTATAATAACCTGAGAAGGGTATTAAAATACTCCTTTTTTCCAACTACATATCTCTGTGAGGCCAATTTTTTCCATATATTTCAACCAGAAGAACTTATCAAAATGAATGCAGAAACAGGTATGAGAATCTATTTTCTTGAAGAAAGATATTAGAGGAATTTGAAAAACTATAAAACAGTGTTACTCATTCCTTTTTAAAAAAACTATAGTTATTTTTTAATACAGTATGTTTTTGTTAACATGTAATGGTTTTATTATTATTTTTAAATGAATGAATAATTATTTTAAACATTTATCAGTTTTACTTTCTAATAAGGTGAATATTGATAGATATGACCCACAAAAACAAAGCTCAACAAAACTGAAAGAGCATAAAGAGTTCCAGCACCAAAAGTTTGAGAAGCACTACTAAGATGACCAAGGCAAGGAGAAAAGTGAAGCCAGAGGCATGGGCATATGCATCTCACACTTGGCATTGGTTTAAACAAGTTGTTACACGTACACATTTTCCTCTTTCTCCGTTAGTATTTTTATTTCACAAAAAGATGCTTTTTCCTCCACATCAATTCATTGATATGTATGCTAATCTCTTAGGAAAAAATACGATAAATAGACCAATAGAAGTCCATAATGTAATCTTTACAAAATGAAATGCCTCAAAATTATCTCCACCCTAACTTTAACAAATGTCTTATATAGACATATAACCATATTTTAAGTTACAAATTATAAAAGAAATATTAATTCAGTTATAACTTATGCAAGGATTAAGTAATTTAGAATGTTTTACCAAGAATTGACTAAAAGATAGTACAAGAAATATTTACATTACTGTCTTTTGATTTCGATTATTGTAAATGACTTTTCTTTTGTATTTTTCCCCAGTACTTCATTGAAGTATAATTTGTATATAGTAAAATGTACACCTTGTAGAGTTTTTATAAGATTTTGGTAATACCATTTGAAGATACCTAGTTTGTAATAGAATGAACATGCAAGATGAGATGATAAAAAAATCTTAGGGGGCTTCCCTGGTGGCGCAGTGGTTGAGAGTCCGCCTGCCGATGCGGGGGACACGGGTGCGTGCCGCGGTCCGGGAGAATCCCACATACCACGAAGCGGCTGGGCCCGTGAGCCATGGCCGCTGAGCCTGCGCGTCCGGAGCCTGTGCTCCGCAGCGGGAGGGGCCACAACAGTGAGAGGCCCAAGTACCGCAAAAAAAAAAAAAAAAAAAAAAAAAAAACTTAGAATATCAGTGAGGGGAAAAAATAAGATGAAGTGTGCTAGGGGAGACATTAGCTCACAAAATCCATGTTACGAAATCCTGCATGTTTATTAGAGCTGGACACGCTTTTTTTTTTAACATCTTTATTGGAGTATAATTGCTTTACAGTGTTGTGTAAGTTTCTGCTGTATAACAACGTGAATCAACTATATGCATACGTATATCCCCATATCCCCTCCCTCTTGCATCTCCCTCCCACCCTCCTTATCCCACCCCTCTAGGTGGTCGCAAAGCACTGAGAGCTGGGCACACATTTAATTCAAGTTTTCTAACTTCCAGGCAAAGAGGGACATACACAGAAAGTTTAATGATTAATTGAAAAGCTAATCAAAGAGAAAAACAAACCAATTGCCTAAGAGGAACAAAGTTGTTGCTATGTAAAATCCAAAGTGAAATTTATGCTACAGTTTCTTTTAAAGTGAATTCAGTATAGCAATTATTATAGCAAATTATAGCAAAATAATTTGCTCAGATCAATGTAATGGGTATTTGATTTTTAAAAATCTTTTGAGCGTTTGAGTCTAATTTTCTTTCATTAGTAATCCCTTGTGAATTTGCCTTAAGTAAGTCCTACAATCTGTACACATTTTCCACATCATTTAAAGCCTTCTGGGGCTGCCCACGGTGGACTAACTCAGATTCACTGTGATGTCTGCAGGCGGCTGAAGCTAGAGCACGGGCTCCTCTCTGCTTCCCAGGGCCCACAAGAGAAAGGAGGGCCCATCCTTCTTGTCCAGACTAAATCAGTGGGAAGGTCATGATCTTAGGTTTGGAGTCAGTTAGGTACTTTTAACATGTGCTAAAGAATGAATTAGACTCAATTATATATCCTAGCCTCAATGATTGTTTTCAAATTCTAAGCAACTAATTTGATTATAACGTAGCCAAATTTCCATCATATTAGAAATTTCCATTTTCCTCACTGCCAGATTAGAGTTTTGGGGTTTAAATAAATGCTTATTTATTTGTAACATATAAAAATAACATAATCTATTATTAATTATAAATGATTATTAATATATAGTATTATATGTTATAATAATATAATAAACTATAATTCTCATTCAGTTTTCCTTTTCCAAATACCAAAACACCTCTTGCTTTATTGGAAAGTCTTCTGTATAGTTTGATTTAATTTTGATTTAAACTGATCCTTAAAAAATGAGTCATACAATGTGTTACAAAAATCAGTTATAAAAATATAAAAATATTTAATTATTAGATTTATGCTACCTATTTATTAGTCTTGCTTTCATGGTTGAGATTTGCAGTTTCTCATAGGAAAACTAGATGAATGTTTAATTTTTGGCAAAGAGCAATTCTTCTCTATATTATGGAAAATCTGCAGGATGTCATTCTAGAGGGTAAATAAGAGGGGTACCCTTTCCCCTCCCCCTCCCCTCCCCTCCCCTCCCCTTCCCTTCCTTCCCCTCCCCCTCCTCTCCTTTCCTCTCCTCTCCTTTCCTTTCCTTTCTTTCTATGACTATAATTTATCTGTCTCATTTGAGTTTTGGATGTGGTTCTGGTTTAGGGTCCCTTAGTCTATCTCCTCTAATTAGTGGATTCTGGTCTGTGAGGAGCCAGATAAATGGACTGGGAAGCTGAGAAAGAAAAGCTTCTCTGGTGCATATAGTCCCCAGGGCACATTTGTAACTTAATCTCTATGACTGGTGTCTGCATCATTTTTATCCTAATGGTCTTCTTAAGCAGTTGTCTCAGATTGTATAATATAATAGATGAAGGGTTATTATTTTAACTCTAAAATGTTTAGGTATATATTTGGTAGGTGAGATAGTTGTTATATAAATTCTAATGGACTAAAATGAGGAAAATAGGAAATTCATTTTTTTTGTTATAGGTTACCTCCAGGTTATAAAGTACAAGCTAAATACTTAGCATAGTATAGGTGAAATAGTCATATAACTTGTTAATGAAATTACGTGAAACAGGAAAATGTTACTGTATTCTAAAAAACATACTTAAATTGTCCAATCTTGGGATCACAGTATAGCTCTGCAAATTATTACTTTTACCTCCCCACTGCCCTTTTCTGGCCCAAAGGAACCACATTTAAATTGAAATTCAAATGTAGCGAGCTCAGAGTTTTGTCTACTTCCAGTCCTTCTGTCTGTGCTCCAAGAGGAAATACTTGGCTTATGACCATTACTTTACCCTCTTTGGACATCATCAGAACTGTGGGTGCTGCAGCCTGCTTCTTCCTGAGATGAATCAGCGATGCTGTCTGCCAGTCCGCTCCAGCCATGGCTGGCTGTTCATTCTAATAGTTGGGCCCATAATGTTCCGTGAAGCTGCATAAAGTAGAAGGTCATAAAGCCATTTGATTTGGGCCAAAAATTTGAAACCAAAGAATGGTATGTGATTTTCTTCTTCACATTTTAAGATTGCAAAAGTTTGTAACTAGAAATTTTGAAGGTTAACTTTGCAGAAAGACTGGCAGAATTTTTCACACGGATTCCTAAAATAGATTTTTAGGGAGTATGCTTTCTGGCATTCTTCCAATTTTAATTCTCATTTATATCCTATTATAATTTTAAATTACTTTCTTCTAATGCTAAATAAATTTGAGTTCTGTTTTATTTAAATTTCTGTAGTTTCTATTAACTGCTTACTAGATATGGTGAATGATATCTGTTAAATGTCTTAATTATTCAGATCACTGTGATAATATTGGACTTTTGACTGGTCAGGGATATAAGATATTGAAACCTCATATTTGTATATATATTTATATATATAATGTATATTTTTAAAAGACTTTTTTTGAATAATCAAATAGTGCCAGTATTTCAATGAAGTTAAGAAATGTGAAAGACATGATAAAATACCTTTATTTAGATGAACATAGATGATAAAAAGAGTTTGGTGGAGTTAAGAATTTAAGATTAAAAGAGAATAAATCATTATTTGTTTCATTTTGATTTGCCTTTTAGTAAAAATGTTTTTTTTTCCCCATTACCATTTGTAAAATGGAAACAAAACATAACCTATTTAGTGTATTTTGTTTGGTATGTGTTCAGTAAATCTGTTTAATTAAAACCAAGTATGAAAACAGAAATTGGAAAAGTCTATTTAATATTAAAATAGATAAGAGAGTAGTCTGGTATAAACAATGTAGGCTAATGCAATAGAGATACCTTCAAAGTTTGTCTTCCTGCTTCTTTGATGTAATCCTTGGCAGAGAAAGGGTATCATGTAGACTAGGTGTCGATAAGCCAGATATTAAAGTAACTATATTTGTGATTATTTAGAAAGATGGAAGATGTGATTCATTCTTAACTTTTATTTTGTATCACCAAAATTTCATGAGTAAAATAATGCAGAGTTGCTGTAACCTAATTAAAAAAAACCCAGATAAACACATTAAGCTCTACTATGTATCAGGCTCTGTGTTTTGTTCATATTGCTCAGAATGAGAGACACTGCCTTTTCCAGTAAAGAACTTTAAATCAAATACTTTAAAAATATGATACAATGTGGTAGATTATGTAACAGTGTTCATGGGAAGGACAGACCATTCTGCCTAAGAGATAGAAGGAAAAGAAAGGGCATCTAAGCTGTGCTTGAATGTTGGGTGGTGAAAGAGAACATTCCAGGATTAGAGAAAAACACAGGTTAAGTGCATGCAAATTAGAAAATGAATGCCATTTTCAGGATCGTCTTTTTATCTCATGCTTTTATCTCTAGCTAGAATATTTTTCAAACATATTTGGCTGCAACTCATGGTAAGAAGAAATAACAATTTATTTCTTGCCATAGTATACATACACCCAAACACACCCATGCGTTCCCCCCTGCCCCCCACCAGAAAGAAAAATGTCAAGACTCAGTACTCACTTTTCCTCCTACATGCAATGCAGTCTGTCTCTCTTATATTTTCATCTATTCTATTCTTTCATTTAAAAATGCTGATTGAATCTCACTAAATTGATTTCATGACCCTCTATAGGTCATGGTCTGTATTTAAAAAACAAATAAGCAAAACCCTGTACTAGAGTTCAGAATTCATAGGGAGGACCCTTTCATACCCAATATGCAGGTTTACAAAGGAACTATTTGGCTTTTTCTCATCAGGGTTTCAAGATTGTGAGAAACAGACGGATGGCTTTAGCATATTTGCAGTTCAGAAGGCAACATGGTATAGTTCAAAGGTTTTGAGAGTTGAGGAGACCTGTCCAAGTCTTTGACAAGTTAGTGAATCTGTCTGAATCTCAGTTTTCCCATCTGTAAAATGGAACTAATAAAGCAATCTATGAGGATCAAATGAAACAACACATCTATTTAAATAGTGGTTCTCAAACTTTTCTGTATGTCTAAATCATATGGGGAGCTTTAACAAATTTCAATGCCCAGCCTGTATCTCAGACCAATTAAATTGGAATGTTTGGGGCTGGGACCCAGTCATCAGTATTTTTTTTTTCTTTTTTGAAACTTTATATTTTTTGAATAGCAGCTCTTCATATTCCCCTCCCTTCAACTCCTGGCAACTGCCATTCTTCTTTCTGTTTCTCCTTGTTTGACTATTATAGACACCTCATAAAAATGTTATTATGCAGTATCTGTCATTCTGTGACTGGTTTTTTCCACTTAACATAATATCCTCAAGGTTCACCCATATTGTCACATATGGCAGGATTTCTTTCTTTTTTAAAGCATAATAATATTCCATTGTGTGCATACACCACATTTTATTTATCCATTCATCTACTGATGGACATTTAGGTTGTTTCCATGTCTTGGAATGAACCTGGGAGTGCAGATGTCTCTTCATAATCATGATTTCAATTATTTTGGATAAATACTCAGAAGTGGGATTGCTGGATCATATGGTAGTTCTATTTTTAATTTTTTGAGGAAACTTCATACTGTTTTTCACAGTGCCTGCACCATTTTACATTCCCACCAACAATGTGAGAGGGTTCCAGTTTCACCTCATCCTCACCAACACTTGTTATCTTTTTTTTTTTTGAATAATAGCCAGTCTAATTGTGTGAGGTGATATCTCATTGTGGTTTTGATTTGCATTTCTCTGATAATTAGTGATATTGAGAATCTTTTCATATACCTGTTGACCATTTGCAGGTCTTCTATGGAGAAATGTCTATTCAACTCCTTTGCCCATTTTTTAATTGGTTTATTGTTTTGCTATTGAGTTGAAGGAGTTTCTCATATATTATGACTATTAGCCCCTTATCAGATATATGGTTTGCAAATATTTTCTCCCATTCTGTAGATTGTCCTTTCACTCTTTTTTTTTTTTTTTTTTTTTTTTTTGCAGTACGCGGGCCTCTCACTGCTGTGGCCTCTCCCGTTGCGGAGCACAGGCTCTGGACGCGCAGGCCCAGCGGCCATGGCTCACGGGCCCAGCCGCTCCGCGGCATGCGGGATCCTCCCGGACCGGGGCACGAACCCGTGTCCCCTGCATCGGCAGGCGGACTCCCAACCATTGCGCCACCAGGGAAGCCCCCTTTCACTCTTTTGACAGTTTCATTTGCTGTGCAGAAACTTTAGTTTGATGTAGTCCCACTTGTCTACCTTTGCTTTTGTTGCCTGTACTTTTGGTGTCATATCCAAGAAATCATTCCCAAGACCACTGTCATGAAGCATTTCCCTTGTTTTCTTCTAGGAGTCTACAGTTTCAGGTCTTACACTTAAGTGTTTAATCCATTTTGATTTTTTGCATATAGTGTTAAGATAGGGTCCAATTTCATCCTGTTGCATGTGGATGTACAGTTTTCCCAACACCATTTGTTGAAGGGACTATCCTTTCCCTATTGTTTATGCTTGGAATCCTTGTCGAAGATAAGTTGACCATATTTACGTGGGTTTATTTCTGGACTCTCTTTTGTTCCACTGGTCTATGTGTCTAGCCTTATGCCAGTATCATGCTATTATAATTACTATAAGTTTGTAATATATTTTGAAATTAGGAAGTATGTTACCTTCAGCTTTGTTCTTGCTCAAAATAGTTTTGGCTTTTTGATGTCCTTTGTAGTTCCATATGAATTTTAAGATTGTTTTCTCTATTTCTGTAAGAAATGTCATTGGGATTTTGGTAGGGATTGCATTGAATCTGTAAGTCATTTTGGGAAATGTGGCTATTTTAACAGTATTGTCTTCTAATTCATGAACGTGGGGTGTCTTTCCATTTACTTGGCCCTTTTAGGATTTCTTTTGTCACTGTTCTGTAGTTTTTAGAGTACAAGTTTCACGTCCTTAGTTAAGCTTATTCCTAAGTATTGTATAGGCATAAGTATTTTTTTAAACCTCCTCTGGTGCAGTGTATGTTGAAATGCCTGATTGTGAAGCCTATAGTGCAATGTGTGGAATATGGTAGGCGTTTGATACATGTCTGGTTTCCTTGATTAACAACATCAACAATAATGTATAGCTTACCCTTTTGTGGTGCTTACTATGTTTTAGGCACTGTGCTAAATAAACACTTTTCATATCATGTAGAAAACACCATGTTTTGTTTTTGTTCTGTCAAACAATAGAATAGCATATGACTGAGAAAAAAAGGGAGAACACTGCTTACTAGAGAGGAAAATGGCTACTTTTATCATCAGGAGCTGAGTTACCCATGCAGTTATTTCAATGAATTATAGAATTGTCTTTCACTGAACAGCCTCAAGAATATAGATTGAATACCTTAAAAAAATATTTTAGATTCAAGTTTAAACCTTACAGAGTGACTTACAGGGCAGGTATAGCAGATCAGTTTGATTCAGATAAATATCTCAAACGTGAGTATTCTAATTTTATTAGAAATGTATTGATATTATATAGTGGATTGTGTCTGGTGTATATTTTCTAGAAAGTACAAAAAAGTGAGTATTAACCTACAAATGCTTTTGCCACTTGACGTCAGAATCTGTTACGCTTAATATTATGATGACTGGAATATTTTTTGTGTGCTTATTAACAACGTCTATATTTTCCATTGTATTAAGTTGATATACTTAGTAGTCTTCTGGTATGCTTTTTCCTGTTGTTGTTTGTTTTGATTTTGGTCTTAGGAAGCTTATTTATTTATTATAATTATTTTTCAGTATGATTTTTCTGTAATATAATTGCTTCAAAAAGAATATCTGAATGATTTATTTCAAATATATAATTTATTAGTTGCCTTTGCATTTAAATAACAATTTACTAGTTCTTGTCATAATCTTTAGTTTGCTTCTTAGTTTTCAATAACAGCTTCCATAATGGTGACTGAGAAAGCATTCATTTTTCATGGATGTGTGTGTTCCTTATACTTAATAATGTTCAAATAACAAAACAAACATTTTTTTGTGTCCAGGAAATGGATTTGTAAGTTGCTACATCAACTTTGTTTAGATAAAGTGCATTCTTGTCTTACCTTTTTCTTTGTGCATTTTCTTTCAACCTATTCAAGTATTAAAGCATTTGTAGGGTACATATGCTCTTAAATTTAAATGAGTTAATAGATGTAAAGTTCTTAGAATAGTATCTGGTACTTAGTAAGCATTTACTATATGTTAGTTATTGTTTATTGACAGTGACTTACAAAAATGTGTAATGCAAAAGTGTATCATGGTAGAGTCAGATATTTGCAAAAGAAGTTGAAGAACTTTATGCTTTGTGACTGAGAATAAAAGTTGGTATTTCTGCTTGTCAGTGCACCTGAAAATGAAATGCTTGATATACCAACAGGCATCATGTATTCAAAGCTGAAATTAGGTATTTAAAATTGAAGTGTCAGATTTCAGGAAGGAAAATTAGCTTTTTAAGGTTTTACAGATGATTTAGTTTAAAAAGCTTTGCTATTGAGGTTATCAAGAAAATTAAAGAATTTTAAGCCTAAAGAAGGGCTTAATCCTTTACTTTGTTAGCCTTTGTAGGCACAAAATTAAATTCATTTGATAGCAGTAGAACAGTTTTGAGGTGAGGTATTAGTAGAGAAAGGAAGAACATTTTCTGAATGTTGGATTTGAATGAAGGATTATTTGTTTCCAGAGCATTCCAATATGATAAAACCCAAGCTAGGAATAATCCACTTGGATTGGACTTTAGAATTTGTGAGAAGTATCTAAACCATTGAGTTGAGTCTTATAAAGATTGACATGTGTTGTCGGTATGATTATCTGCCATGTGCTCTCACTCTGCTGTCCTCATTCTCAAATTATTACCTTTGACACTGTGGAACTATTAGAGTCTCTTGTGATTGACAGTTGAAATCTAGAATTTGTCACACAGGACAGCCGTTGTCAGAGGCCGTGTGATTTACTTAGAATTAATGACTAAGCATATTTTGTAGAGGCAAATGAAATCATACACTCCTATGTGACTGAAAAAATGGCTTACTTTTGTTAGGAAGAAAAATTTAACTCTCAACCCATCCTTTCCACCCTCTTCCCTTGGCTTTCCTCCCTTACTCTTTTATTCTATTTTTTTATTTTTGGCTGTGTTGGGTCTTCGTTGCTGCTCAGGCTTTCTCTAGTTGTGGCGAGCAGGGGCTGCTCTTTGTTGCGGTACGCGGGCTTCTCATTGCGGTGTCTTCTCTTGTTGCGGAGCACGGGCTGTAGGCGCGTGGGCTTCAGTAGTTGCAGCACATGGGCACAGTAGTTGTGGCTTGCAGGCTCTAGAGTGCAGGCTCAGTAGTTATGGTGCACGGGCTTAGTTGCTCTGCGGCATGTGGGATCTTCCTGGACCAGGGCTCAAACCTGTGTCCCCTGCATTGACAGGCAGATTCTTAACCACTGTGCCACCAGGGAAGCCCTCCCTTACTCTTATTTCTTCCTTGTTCCTTACTTCCTTTTCCTTATGAAAAGTTAACTTCATCCTTTTGAAGAACTTTTCCATATAAATATGCTATGATATACATTTCCCCCCGTTCTATATTCCCTTTGATTAAAGGTCTTAAGATGTGTTAAAATGATGCTAATGGAAACTAAGCCATGGCATTGTATGACATTGGCATACAACTGTGTTGTTTATAAAGTGCTGTGCTATGTCTTCCCATTAACTTTATTAATTTCTGAAAAGAAGAGTGTGCTCATAGAGGGTTTACTGTGGAGGTTAGTCACAGGAGAGATTTGGTGAATCTGAATGTGGATACAGTATAGGGATGAATTTTGTGCCTGGCTGCAGAGAGGTAGCGGGATTAAGGTTTTTTTTTAAAAAAAGCAACAAACTTGGTGTTGCTTTTAAGGTTTTTTTTTAAAAAAGCAACAAACTGGGTTCTAGCCTTAGCTGGTACCTAGCATGGCCTTAGGCAAGTCAACTAACTTATTAACTCTCAGCTTATTCATTTGTCAAATGAAAAAGAAAAATCTTATTAAATTGGCCTTATAGTGTTGTGAAGGGCAAAGGGATTGATAGTGTGAATGCTGGAGTAAAGCTGTTCTTTGTGCATAAGTGGTAAGGTACCAGTCTTACCACTTATAGCAATGTAACTTCATCTATTCATCTGTAAAATGGGAATGATAATAGTTCCAGACTCATAGCGTTTTTGTAAGTATTACATGAGATAATCTACATAAAGCATTTTACATAGTGCTTGGTACAAAGCAAATATTCATTCATTTATTCACTCATTATTGAGCGCCTGTCATGTCCCAGGTGCTTTTCTAGGTGCTTGGAAAACACCTGTGAGCAGAACCAAACATAGTCGCATTTCTTTGCAAGTTTATAGGCCAGTGACAGAGATGGAATTGATTAAAAATAAATGTATAATTATTACTATAAGTGCTATGAAGGAAAAGTACCCAATGCTCTGAGAGTAATGTCAGGGAAGGTGGGCTCTAACTAGGCAAAGGCCAGGGACCGATGGAGGTGGATTTCAGTCAGAAAGAGTATCATGTATAAAGCCTGTGTAGTGGGAACATGCAGTGGGGGGTTACCGCACAGAGAGTGAAAGGGAAGGTGGCTCAGAGGCTGGAAAGACAGGCAGGCTAATCGGCACTTGCATCTGTTCAGGGTTCCATCAGCGAAGCAGAACCACTAAGAGTGATATGGAATAAAATATTTGTTATAAAGATGAAAAGCAGTCTACAGAGGGCTTATAATTTTGCATCTGGTGCTGGGTCAGCAGGGCTGAAAATCGGAAAGAACTAATATGAACTAGAATCTACTAGAACAGATTGGAACCCATAAGAACAAACTGGAACCTATATCTGACTCTTGCCTTCTTTAGTCTTGACAATGTGGGTGACCTCCAGGAAGAGGTGCTGTTCTTTGCCATGGAACTGCACGTGTGCCTGGTCCAGAAAGGCTTGATGTGCCAGGATTTGGAGAAGCTGAAGAAGATCTGGCAGGATCTGGAGCAGCTGCAGGCTCAGATGCTGCTCTGTACCAACAGGGGGAGCCAGCAGATTAGTGTCAACATGCACAACAGTGCATGGCGCCCCTGTACTGACCTTTGGAGCATAAAGGCTACTTCTTTACTTCTGCCTTCAAAATTACATGCAGATTTCTTCTTGTGGCTAACTCTAACCTGAAACTATGTAAGGAAGGGATATCTAGGAAATATTATTAGCTTAGCTGAATTGACTAGTATCACAGGTCTTTTTTGGAAAGGTCTTTTTGGGCCATGAGTGGGCTTTTGGATTTTATCAGATGAGCACTGAAAAGCTGTCAAAGGGGTTTAAGCCAGCTAGGATGACGAGGCGGGGGGAAGGGAAGTGCGAGAATAACATGACAAGATTGTGATCAGATTTGTATTTTGGAATCTGCATTGTAGGAAATGGATTGGACTAAGAATATAAGTATGAGTAGTTCTATTAGGAAGCTAGTGTAGTGGTTCAAGTGAAAGAGTGATGGTGGCTAGGACTAGATGTGGAGGTGAAGGGGGCAGAAACAAGTAGATGGGTTCCAAAAATAATCGGGGATAAACAAAGCAGGACTTGAGCATGGAATTGCTAGTGGGTAGGGAGAGGAAGATTCCAAGATTATGAGTTTGGTTTTGAGTTTGTGGTGACATTGAAAATATCCAGATGGAAATGTTCAGTAAGCAGTATGATATTAATAGTAGTCATTGCTGTAGTAGTAGAAGTATCAGTAGTAGTTGTTAACATTTTTATAGTTGACTTATTTTCTGGGGGCCTGAAACCATTTCTAATTTATATATGGACACTCAGTGCACTGCTCATTCCCTGGCATAGAATAGGACTAATTTTTTTATATCCCTCCCTCTCTCGACCACTATTTGTTGACAAAATCTCACATTTTCTACTCTTGTAGAGAGTTAACCTCTCTATGTCTGTTAATTCTCCTTTTAGCTCTTAGAGTACCCTCATTCTGGGGTCAGTAAACTTTTCTGTATGAGGTCAGATGGTTTCTATTGCAACTATTCAGTCCTACTGTTTTAGGGCAAAAACAGCCTTAGACAATGATATGCAAATGGGGTGTCACTGTGTTACACTAAATATTTATTTATAAAATAGGCAGTAGCCTGGATTTGGCCTGTGGGCTGTAGTTAGATCCTTGTGTCTAGCCCATTAGGCATTTCATTCCTTTTTTATTTTTAATTATTTTTAACTCACTGGCTCAACATATTCAAGTTTTTTCTCTCATATCCCTCTCTTAATACACACCTCCAAAAAGACCCAACTTTCCTTTAGACCTTCTTTCCCCTAAACTACATGCCATCTTTCTTTTCCCATTCCCTTTTGAAGGTCATCTCTTCCTTCTTTTATCTAGTAAACCCTCAGTAATCTGACTTTTCCTGTTGCTGTCCCCCAAACAGTCATAACTTCCACTTTTCTAAATAAGGTGACTACTTCTTGGTCGTTTTTCTTTTTGATTTTTCTTTCTGTAGTACTCATGTGGTTGATCATACCTTACCTTTTTGGAAACCCTGTTCTCCTTTTGACTTCTGTGACCCTGAAGTCTCCTTATTCTCCTCCTATCTCTGATGGTTCTGTATCACTACCTTTTTAAAAATTGAGGTCTCACACACATGCACACACACATACACACACACAAATATATGTAACATATATAGAGTAAACGAAACATATATTAAGGATATGGCTTGATGGATTTTTAAGTATGTTTAAACTTGTGTAAGCATCACCCAGGTAGAGATATAGAACATTTCCAGCATCCCAGGTTTCCCTCATGACTAATCACAGTGAATGACCTCTGATTCTACCCAGAGGTGGCCTTTATTCTGAATTCTATCATTTTAGGTTTATGTTTTTTTAAAAAATTGAATCATAGTTGATTTACAATATTATATTAGTTTCAGTTGTACAACATAGTAATTCAATATTTTTATAGATTCTACTCCATTCACAGCTATTACAAACTAATGGCTTTATTTCTCTGTACTATAAAATATATCCTTGTTGCTTATTTATTTTATACATAGTAGTTTGTATCTCTTAATACCATATCTCTATCTTGCGCCTCCCCTGTTTCCCCTCCTCACTGGTAACCAATAGTTTGTTCTCTATATCTGTGAGTTTGTTTCTGTTTTGTTATACACATTTGTTTTATTGTTTT
The DNA here is from genome assembly GCF_964270905.1 of Leucopleurus acutus. NCBI lineage: Eukaryota > Metazoa > Chordata > Mammalia > Artiodactyla > Delphinidae > Leucopleurus > Leucopleurus acutus. The sequence goes on from NC_139143.1 coordinate 119,859,045, forward strand.
AGATTCCACATGTAAGTGATAACATAGAGTATTTGTCTTTCCCTGTCTGACTTATTACACTAAGCATAACACCCTCTAGGTACATCCACATTTTTGCAAGTGGCATTATTTCATCCTTTTTTATGGCTGAGTAATACCCCTGTCTGTGTGGGTGTGTGTGTATGTGTGTGTACATCTTCTTTATCCATTCATCTGTTGATGGACACTTAGGTTGCTTCCATATCTTAGCTACTGTACATAATGCTGCTATGAACATTGGGGTGCATGTATCTTTTTGAATTAGTGTTTTCATTTTCTTTGGATATATACCCAGGAGTAGAATAGCTAGAGCATATGGTATTTCTATTTTTAGTTTTTTGAGGAACCTCCATACTGCTTTCTATAGTGGCTGCACCAATTTACATTCCCACCAACAGTGTACTAAGGTTCACTTTTCTCTACATCCTCACCATTTGTTATTTATAGACTTTTTGATAATAGCCATTTTGACAGGCATGAGGTGATATCTCATTGTGGTTCTGATTTGCAGTTTCTTTGCAGTTTCTTTGATGATTAGTGATGTTGAGCTTTTTTTTTTTTTTTTTTTTTTGGGGTACACGGGCCTCTCACTGCTGTGGCCTCTCCGGTTGTGGAGCACAGGCTCAGGACGCGCAGGCTCAGCGGCCATGGCTCACGGGCCCAGTCGCTCCGCGGCATGTGGGATCTTCCCGGACTGGGGCATGAACCTGTGTCCCCTGCATCGGCAGGCAGACCCTCAACCACTGCGCCACCAGGGAAGCCCCCATGTTGAGCATTTTTAATGTGCCTGTTGGCCATCTGTATATCTTCTTTGGAAAAATGTCTATTCATGTCTTCTGCCCATGTGTTAATCAGGTTGTTTATGTTTTTTTGATACTGATTTGTTTGAACATTTTATATACTTTGGATATTAACCTCTTATCAGTCATATCATTTGCAAATATTTTCTCCCATTCAGTATGTTGTCTTTTCTTTTTGTCGGTGGTTTCTTTTGCTGTGCAAAAGCTTTTAAGTTTTTAGGTCCCATTTGTTTATTTTTGCTTCTATTTCTTTTGCCTTAGGAGACAGATAAAAAACAATATTGCTACTATTTAAGTCAAAGAGTGTTCTGCCTATGTTCTCTTCTAGGGGTTTTATGGTTTCAGGTCTTATATTTAGGTCTTTAATCCATTTTGAGTTTATTTTTGTACATTGTATGAAAATATGTTATAATTTCATTCTTTTATATGTAGCTGTCCAGTTTTCCATCACCACTTATTGGAGAGATTTTCTTTTTCCATTGTATATTCTTGCCTCCTTTGTTGTGGAATAATTGATCATAAGTGCATGAGTTTATTTCTGGGCTGTCTATTCTGTTTCATTGATCTACGTGTCTGTTTTTGTGCCAGTACCATGCTGTTTTGATTATTGTATAGATTTAGTTTTTCCTGTTCTTGAACCTCATATAAATGAAATCATACAGAATATATGGACATACTATTTCATATCCAGCTTCTTTCACTCATCATTATACTGTGATAGTAATCCATGTTGTTGTGACTAGATGTAGTTCATTCTTTTTTAATATGTAGTTTTCCATTGTATTGATATGTCACAATTTATTTCTTCATTTTGCTCTTAGTTGTTATTTGTGTTGTTTCTGGTTTCATCCTATTATTACTAAAGCTGCTATGAATATTCTCATACAAGTCTCTTGGTAGACATATGGGATGTGTTACTTACTGGGATTGTTGAAGTTTTAAGATAGAAAATGCTACTAAGTTGGAAATGTCAGAGGGAAAAGCTTTGGTTATAGAATCTGGAGTTTAAAGGAGAGTTAGGAACTAGAGGTTTAAATGGTGTAAATCCTTTCTTCCCATCTCTTCCTTTTCTTCCTCTTACCTTATATTTTTAGGATTGGTTTTTACAGGGCAGGGGGACTGGAGTGGGAAGTTTATTATTAGAGATAACAGAGGCATTAAAACCTTAACAGCAAAGAGAACCAAGGACTACATGCCAAGAACTGGAAGATAAATCTGAATAGGCAGTAAAACTGTAGGGTCCAGAAGAAACATTCAAGGATGGGGTACAGAACCAGGAGTGTAGCAAACTCCAGTGCATGCAGTGGAGTTGACAGAATGAAAGGTTCCAGCAGTGGGCCACTGAGGTGTATCCTGTGGATGTGAACCACATATGTAGAACCTCTACATCAACTTCATCAAAATCACACATACACACACACACACACACAAAACCCAATCTAATTAATATAGAATACCTACTATGCAAATACAGCAAGTAAACAATATAAGCAACTGTAGTGTACTTGATGTGCAATATCAAATCTCCTAGCACACCCATCTAAACCAGATTGTTATTCCTAAGTCCTCCATATAGAAACTGTATCCTAGACCTTGCTAAGAACTGGTGCTGATATTTTAACTTGTTTTTATATGATAGCTGGGCCACGATAGATGGTCTGTTCGTTGAATTTAAACGATAGTGTAGAATGGATCCATCATCAGGTAAGTGATAATTAAGTCTTGGACACAAATAATGTAATTTAGGGATAGCTGTTGATTAAAAGCCCTCAGTGTCCTGACCATATCTTTGGTACTTTACCACTTCATTATGCTCTCCCTACTTCCACCTGCTTGCCAACATCTGCATTACTTTCCCTTAGGGCTTTTGGCAACCTTTCTGGAAGCCATGGAACCACAGGACCCTTGCCTTTCCAGACCTCATCTCCCCACACCCACTCTCACCCCTCAGGAGGGCTAAAAGTGCTAGGGAAATAATACTCATCTGCCCCCTACAGCAGCCGTCAACCAGTGGTTGATCCATGGCTAGGTTAACTCTGAAGCGTGGTGTTTTACACTGGTTCTCAGAATTTCCTCAGGGATTAAGCTTCAGCCACCTATAGTGTAGCTGGCTTTGACTGGCTTGATTGGCTTCCTTCCCTTACCTGTCTCACTTCCCAGTTCCCCGAACAGGATTTCCTGTACTTCCTGAAATAAGCTACTTGTATCTGAATCCTATTATTAGGGTTTGTTTATGGGGATCTCAAACTAAGGGAGATCTCTTTCATAATATTCCCAGCTGAAAGGTAGACAAGTGAATAACTACATCTTATTTATTTTTATTTTTTTGCGGTACGTGAGCCTCTCACTGTTGTGGCCTCTCCCGTTGCGGAGCACAGGCTCTGGACGCGCAGGCTCAGCGGCCATGTCTCACGGGCCCAGCCGCTCCGCGGCATGTGGGATCTTCCCGGACCGGGGCACGAACCCGTGTCCCCTGCATCGGCAGGCGGACTCTCAACCACTGCGCCACCAGGGAAGCCCTAAAGGGAAACATTTTTAAGTGAGTTCAGTATTACTATGTGTTCTTAATTTTCTCTGAGTTGCAATGTGAATAAAACCTCAAACAAGTATAACTTGTACTGTATCTAACTTGCTAGATACTTTTACTTGATGATCTAAGTCTTGGCTTGAATTCCTGGAATCTGGGATCACTTAGTTTACATTTTGATTTACTCTAGAAATGTTAACCTCTGAGGTAGTTTAGAAAACATTTCAAGTACCAAAATAAACACAATGTTGTAATTCACAATCATAATCCTTGTGTACTACTTAGGAATCAGTCTTTTTTTAGAAGTAGCCAATTTATATAGATTTATTTTAAGTGGTTTTTATTAATACTGTATACTAAAGTTCATCCTGGCATATAATTCATAATTGATGATTTTTGTATCTTTGCTTTAAAGTATTTTGAAATTTCAGAAAACTAAAAATAGAACTACCATATGACCCAGCAATCCCACTACTGGCCATATACCCTGAGAAAACCATAATTCCAAAAGAGTCATGTACCACAATGTTCATTGTGGCTCTATTTACAATAGCCGGGACATGGAAGCAACCTAAGTGTCCATTGACAGATGAATGGATAAAGAGGATGTGGCACATATATACAATGGAATATTACTCAGCCATAAAAAGAAACAAAACTGAGTTATTTGTAGTGAGGCGGATGGACCTAGAGCCTGTCATACAGAGTGAAGTAAATCAGAAAAAGAAAAACAAATACCGTATGCTAACACATATATATGGAACCAAAAAAAAAAAAAAAGGTTCTGATGAACCTAGGGGCAAGACAGGAATAAAGATGCAGATGTAGAGAATGGAGTTGAAGCCATGGGGTGGGGGAAGTGTAATCTGGGACGAAGTGAGAGAGTAGCACTGACATATACACACTACCAAATGTAAAATAGATAGCTAGTGGGAAGCAGCCACATAGCACAGGGAGATCAGCTCAGCTTTGTGACCACCTAGAGAGGTGAGATAGGGAGGGTGGGAGGGAGACGCAAGAGGGAGGGGATGTGGGGATATATGTATATGTATAACTGATTCACTTTGTTATAAAGCAGAAACTAACACACCATTGTAAAGCAATTATACTCCAATAAAGATGTTAAAAACAAACAAGCAAACAAAAACAAATGGAATGTGGCATGTAAAGCAGGTAAGTGGTGAATATAAGATCTCAGTGTGAACCGACCAATCACAAGCACTGAAATGAAACTGTGATTAAAAAATCTTCCAACAAACAAAAGCCCAGGACCAGATGGCTTCACAGGTAAATTCTATCAAAAATTTAGAGAAGAGCTAACACCTATCCTTCTCAAACTCTTCCAAAATATAGCAGAGGGAGGAACACTCCCAAGCACATTCTACAAGGCCACCATCACCCTGATACCAAAACCAGACAAAGATGTCACAAAGAAAGAAAACTACAGGCCAATATCACTGATGAACATAGATTCAAAAATCCTCAACAAAATACTAGCAAGCAGAATCCAACAGCACATTAAAAGAATCATATACCATGATCAAGTGGGGTTTATCCCAGGAATGCAAGGATTCTTCAGTATATACAAATCAATCAATGTGATACACCATATTAACGAATTGAAGGATAAAAACCGTATGCTCATCTCAATAGATGCAGAAAAAGCATTTGACAAAATTCAAAACTCATTTATGATAAAAACTCTCCAGAAAGTGGGCATAGAGGGAACCTACCTCAACATAATAAAGGCCATATATGGCAAACCCACAGCCAACATCGTTCTCAATGGTGAAAAACTGAAACCATTTCTCTAACATAGGAAAAGGAAAAGGCTGCACACTCTTACTACTATTATTCAACATAGTTTTGGAAGTTTTAGCCACGGCAATCAGAGAAGAAAAAGAAATAAAAGAAATCCAAATCAGAAAAGAAGTAAAACTGCCACTGTTTGCAGATGACCTGGTACTATACCTAGAGGATCCTAAAGATGCTACCAGAAAACTACTAGAGCTAATCAATGAATTTGGTGGAGTAGCAGGATACAAAGTTAATGTACAGAAATCTCTTGCATTCCTATACACTAATGATGAAAAATCTGAAAGAGAAATTAAGGAAACACTCCCATTTACTCTTGCAGCAGAAAGAATAAAATACCTAGGAATAAACCTCCCTAGGGAACAAAAGACCTGTATGCAGAAAACTGTAGGACACTGATGAAAGAAATTAAAGATGATACCAAGAGATGGAGAGATATACCATGTTCTTGGATTGGAAGAATCAATGTACAGATTGAATGCAATCCCTATCAAATTACCAATGGCATGTTTTACAGAACTAGAACAAAAAATCTTAAATTTTGTATGGAGACACAGAAGACCCCCAATAGCCAAAGCAGTCTTGAGGGAAAAAAATGGAGCAGGAGGAATCAGACTCCCTGACTTCAGACTATACTATAAAGCTACAGTAATCAAGACAATATGGTACTGGCACAAGAAGAGAAACACAGATCAATGGAACAAGATAGAAAGCCCAGAGGTAAACCCACACACCTATGGTCAACTAATCTATGACAAAGGAGGCAAGGATATACAATGGAGAAAATACAGTCTCTTCAATAAGTGGTGCTGGGAAAACTAGACAGCTACATGTAAAAGAATGAAATTAGAAAGCTTCCTGACACAATGCACGAAAATACCCTCAAAATGGATTAGAGACCTTAATGTAAGACCAGACACTATAAAACTCTTAGAAGAAAACATAGGAAGAACACTCTTTTTTTTTTTTTTTTTTTGTGGTATGCAGGCCTCTCACTGTTGTGGCCTCTCCCGTTGCAGAGCACAGGCTCCGGACGTGCAGGCTCAGTGGCCATGTCTCACGGGCCTTGCCGCTCCACGGTATATGGGGTCTTTCTGGACCGGGGCATGAACCCGTGTCCGCTGCATCGACAGGTGGACTCTCAACCACTGCGCCACCAGGGAAGCCCAGGAAGAACACTCTTTGACATAAATCACAGCAATATCTTTTTTGATCCACCTCCTAGAGTAATGAAAATTAAAACAAAAATAAACAGATGGGACCTAATGAAACTTCAAAGCTTTTGCAAATCAAAGGAAACTACAAACAAGACGAAAAGACAACCCTCAGAATGAGAGACAGTATTTGCAAATGAATCAATGGCCAAAGGATTAATCTGCAAAATATATACACAGCTCATGCAGCTCAATATTAAAGAAAAAACAACCCAATCCAAAAATGGGCAGAAGACCTAAATAGACATTTCTCCAAAGAAGACATACCGATGGCAATAAAGCACGTGAAAATCTGTTCAACATCACTAATTATTAGAGAAATGCAAATCAAAACTACAATGAGGTATCACCTCAGACCAGTTAGAATGGGCATCACAGAAAATCTACAAACAACAAATGCTCAAGAGCGTGTGGAGAAGAGGGAACCCTCTTGCCCCATTGGTGGGAATGTAAATTGATACAGCCACTATGGAGGTTCCTGAGAAAACTAAAAATAGAATTACCATGTGACCCAGCAATCCCACTACTGGTGGGCATATACCCAGAGAAAACCATAATTCAAAAAGACACATGCACTCCAATGTTCATTGCAGCACTATTTACAATAGCCAGGTTATGAAAGCAACCTAAATGCCCATAGACAGATGAGTGGATAAAGAAGATGTGGTACATATATACAGTGGAATATTACTCAGCCATAAAAAGGAACGAAATTGGGTCATTTGTAGAGATGTGGATGAATTTAGAGACTGTCATACAGAGTGAATTAAGTCAGAAAGATAAGAACAAATATCATATATTAACGCATATATGTGGAACCTAGAAAAATGGCACAGAGGAACCGGTTTGCAGGGCAGAAATTGATGTGGAGAACAAATGTATGGACACCAAGCAGGGAAAGCAGTGGCGGGTGGAGGTGGTGGTGTGATGAATTGGGAGATTGGGATTGACATGTATACACTGATGTGTATAAAATTGATGACTAATAAGAACCTGCTGTATAAAATAATAATAATAATAAATAAAATACATATTTAAATAAAGGGTAGACAGAGAGACTTCCTATAAAGAACTTCTACATTTATTATTAATATCTTCACCACAACTTACCACCTCCTTGGGTGAAGGAAAATTCCATTTGACAGTTATATAGATTGAGATTATAAAGTTAGCATTTCCATTTTTCTTTGACAGCGTAAGATGGAAACTCTGTTGTGGGGATAAACATTAGGGACTCATAAGTTGAGAAAGTTATCTCAATTCCTTAACCTTAGTGTTACAAGAGGGCAAAAGAAAAGATACTTTTCCAGGCCAATATCTTAGGTGACTTTTATTAGTGTTTGTAATAAAACCTCTTCTCCTTGGAACTCAATTGTAATATATCTCATCTAACTAGAACCCAACTGAGAGTCAAGAAGCAGATATAATTGACTTCTCACTAGCCAGAGGGGAGTAATGTCTTCATTGAAAACATGAATTTAGATATAATCTGTGTGTCTTTGGATTCCATGCTTAAGTTCTTATTCTTTTTAGGGGTGGGTAAGGAGTGGAGGTGATGAGTAAAGAAGGCAGAGAAAATGGCAGGCCACTCTTCATTTTGGGATTAGGTGTGATGGAGGGTGGGTACTTATGACTCCAGTATTTTTCTGGTCCAGTAATGGTATAGAGAGGATCACAGCCACAGGCAACTGTGATGTTGGCCTTCCCTGATTATTGGCCACCAAGTTTGCTATTCTTTTTCATAATGCCTATGGGCATGGTGCTTTTCCACACTTTGCTTCAAATCAAGTCAGGTCTATTTAGCAGCAAAGCTGCTGCATTTCATGCCCTGCCCAGCCCTGGTACTGATGGAGCTAGAGGGTACTGGGGTATGAGGACGGCTCCAGGCTAAAATGCCACTCCCACTGTTCTTCCTCCAAGTTCAGTACTTTTTCTTGAGTGAAAGCCTTTCAATTTCTTATATTCCAGAGGCCTGGAATGGTTGTTTGTGACAGTTTTGTGCAGTGATAAACATTGTTTTGAGGAGAAGAATTGCTGAACTTTTCACTTCACTACTTTAGAAGTTCTTCATTTGGAGTCCAGTTTTAACTGGAATGTTAAAATTTATATTTTGAGTGAGGCCTGAGTAGAAAGCCTATCCAGATCATGAGTGACCTAGATTATAATTTGTTTTTCTTTGCTTGGGACAAAGATTTTAGAATTTGAGAGCTAGAAGGGGTCTTAGTTCTTCCCTTTTTTTCAGGTTAATAATTGGAAATGTTAGTACGTTGTGCAGTTACCACACAGATTGTTGGTGTCAGAATTGGATTTGGAAATGGATCACACATGTGTCAGTCACTGTTTCCCCTCCCTCTGTGCAGCTGCAGGTACTGATACCCTTTCTCTGCAGGCTCAACCCTTTGCCCTGAGCTAATCCTGCCCAGGTCAAGAGTATTTGAGGTTTCGCAGCCTTGCTGTAGTAGGTCTGACATGAGTTGTGCTGCCTTGAGCGAAAAGCTTGGGGAAGGGGCCTAGCAATCTTATTCAAGCCCTCCAGGAGATTTTGATGCATATTCAAGTTTGAGAACTGTTGGCATAGAGTGAAGGTTCAGAAGATGGTTGGAGTTGTCATTAGTTCTATACACTCTATATTCTGATAGCCAGTATGCTGCTATTTTTCATTGCAGTTAAGATCACATTCATTGTAAGACACACTGTTGTTTTATCAGTTTGGGGAAAAAAAAACCCTCTGCAATTTCAACTATGAAGCGACACTTTCTTAGTACTACAATTTTATTTTATACACACTGGAAGAGCATTTATTTTAAATGCTCTTAAAGATAATTTTAAAAAGTCACATCACTTTCATGCAAACAAGAAAAGGAAAAATATAAGTCAAATAAATTGATCAAGGCATTCCTTAAACTTCTTCACATTCAAAGGCAGACACTTTTGAATCTCTTATTCTTTAGAGTCCTCATTGTCCATGTTTTTCTGTACAACATCATCCTCTCTGTCATCAAGAGTTGGTGATGCGACATTTCTTAAAAGAGTGTTCCATTATCATATCTGCGTTTTTCTCTCAGTCTCTGACACTGGTTCTGCGAATTTTGATGTAAATGCACAGGCAGTGATCACTATGTCAGGACTGCCACCCAGCTGTCAGTGACTGTAAGATGCATCACAATTTTATATGTTTTTGAATGTTAAGAAACAAAACAGGGGCTTCCCTGGTGGTGCAGTGGTTGAGAGTCCGCCTGCCGAAGCAGGGGACACGGGTTCGTGCTCCGGTCCGGGAGGATCCCACATTCCGCGGAGCGGCTGGGCCCGTGAGCCATGGCCGCTGGGCCTGTGCGTCTGGAGCCTGTGCTCCGCAACGGGAGAGGCCACAACAGTGAGAGACCCGCTTACCACAAAAAAACCCAAAAAACAAAAAACAAACAAACAAAAAAACCAAAACAGTATGGTTTAGAATCAAAGAAATATGATGGTAATTATGAAATAGTCCATATAATCTACTCTTTTTCTCTCTTCTATTAAGATAAATCCTGTAGATTGTTCTTTATACAACTGTCCTCATCCATCCTTTTTATAATAATCTAACATCCTTAGTTTAGGCCTTGGTTATATTTAGGTTGGTATATCTTTTTCTCCAGAAACTTTTTGCCTTAAAGAGTATGTTAAATCATGGTTTTAGTCTCATGAAATGTAGCTGACCCTGTGGAATAATGAATGTATTACTCAGGGTTCTCTCAAGAAAGAGAACCAATAGTATATATAGAGTGGAAAGGACGAGGGGGAGAGGGAGTGGGAGAGGGAGGAGGAGAGAATGAATATGAATTGGTTTATGTGACTGTGGCCACTGGGAAATCCAAAATCTGCAGGGTTGGCAATCTGGAGACCCAGGGAAGAGCTGATGTTGCAACTCAAGTCCAAGACAGTCTGAGGCTGAGTTCCCTCTTTCTTTGGGGTTTCAGTGTGTTTTCTCTTAAGGCCTTCAACTAATTGAATGAGGCCCACCCACATTTTGAACATGCGGAGTGCTGTGGAGAATGCAGAATATATATACTGTACAGAAGCTTATATTCTAGTTAAAGAAGACATTAAAGTGAATATTTAAATAACTAAATAATAGCAGAAAATAATATAGGTAGAGACAATATTTAAAATTGCACACCAAATGTATATTGCTGTTTTAAGATTCATCTTTTTCATGTTCTTAAAGAAAACAAATCTTTTTTCTTTAATAGATTGATTGGGAAGATATAAATGAAGCTTTAAAAAAATTCTGTTAGTATAAGTTCTAGCAATGTGGCATGATCACCAAAGTCAGCCCAAGACAGAGATAGATGACAGTTTTTCAGTACCTTGTTTAAAATTGTTTTAAAGAAAGCATATTTTTATAGTCAGACTTGTATAATATATGGATAGCTTTTTAAAATTTCTCCTTCTTATTGAAGTATAGTTAATTTATAATATTATGTTAGTTTCAGGTGTACAGCATAGTGATTCAGTATTTTTGCAGATTATACTCCATTATAGGTTATTACAAGGTAATAGGTATAATTCCCTGTGCTATACAGTATATCCTTGTTGTTTATCTATTTTATATATAGCAGTTTGTGTCTCTCAATCCCATACCCCTAATTTGTCACTCTCTCCTTTGGTAACAAATTAGTTTTCTATATCTGTGAATCTGTTTCTGCTTTGCATATACATTCGTGTTATTTTTTAGATTTCACATGTGATATCATAGAGTATTTGTCTTTCTTTGTCTGACTCATTTCACTAAGCATAATATTTAGTGCATCCACATTGCTGCAAATGGCCGTATTTCATTCTTTTTTATGGCTGAGTAATATTCCATTTTATTATACTCCATATTATGCATATATTACATATATATATATATATGTATATATACCACATCTTCTAATCCAATCATCTGTTGATGGGCACTTGGGTTGCTTCCATGTCTTGGCTATTGTAGATAGTGCTGCTATGAGCATTGGGGTGCATGTGTCTTTTTGAATTAAGAGTTTTCATCTTTTCTGGATATATGCCCAGGAGTGGGTTGGGTGGATCATATGGTAGCTTTAGTTTTAGTGTTTTGAGGAACCTGCATACTGTTCTCCATAGTGTTTGTACCAACTTACATTCCCACCAACAGTGTATGAGGGTTCCTTTTTCTCCACACCCTCTCCAGCATTTATTATTTGTAGACTTTTTGATGATAGCCATTCTGACAGGTGTGAGGTGATATCTCATTGTTTTGATTTGCATTTCTCTAACAATTAGTGATATTCAGCAACTTTTCATGTGCCTGTTAACCATCTGCATGTCTTCTTTGGAAAAGTGTCTATTTAGGTCTTCTGCTTATTTTTTGATTGGGTTGTTTGTTTTTTGATATTGAGTTATAAGAGCTGTTTGTATAATTTGGATATTAACCCCTTGTCAGTCACATCATTTGCAAATATTTTCTCTCATTCCATAGGTTGTCTTTTTATTTTGTTGATAGTCTCCTTTGCTATGCAAAAGCTTTTTAAGTTTAATTAGATCCCATTTGTTTATTTATGCTTTTATTTATTTTGCCTTACGATACTGATCCAAGGAAATATTGCTACAATTTATGTCAAAGAGTGTTCCACCTACATTCTCTTCTAGGAGTTTTATGGTTTCAAACCGCTCTTACATTTAAGTCTTTAAACCATGTTGAGTTTATTTCTGTATATAGTGTGAGAGAATGTTCTAATCTCATTGCTTTACATGTGGCTGTCCAGTTTTCTCAGCACCACTTGTTGAAGAGACTGTCTTTTCTTCATTGTATACTCTTGCCTCCTTTGTTGTAGATCAATTTCATAGGTTTATTTCTGGGTTCTCTATTCTGCTTCATTGATCTTTGTGTCTGTTTTTGTGCCAGTACCATGCTGTTTTGATTACTGTAGCTGTGTAGTATTGTCTGAAGTCTAGGAGGTTTATACCTCCAGCTTTGTTCTTTTTTCTCAAGACTGCTTTGGCAATTCAGGGTCTTTTGTGGTGCTCTATGAATTTTAGGATTATTTGTTCTAGTTCTTTGAAAAATGTTATGGGTATTTTGATAGGTGTCATGTTAAATCTCTAGATTTCTTTTGGTAGTACAGCCATTTTAACAATATTAATTCTTCCAATCCAAGAGCATGGGATATCTTTCTGTTTCTTTGTATCATCTTTAAATTCCTCCATCAATGTTTTATAGTTTTTAGAGTATAGGTCTTTCACCTCCTTGGTTAAGTTTATTCCTAGTTTTTTTTTTTCAAAAAACTTTCTCATATTTCATTATTAGTGTAGAGAAATGCAACAGATTTCTGTATATTAATCTTGTATCCTGCAACCTAGCTGAATTCATTTATTAGTTCTAATACTTTTTTGGGTAGAGACTTTGAGGTTCTCTATAGAGTGTCATGTCATCTGCAAATAGTGATAATTTTACCTCTTCCCTTCGAATTTGGATATCTTTTACTTCTTTCTCTTGTCTGATTGCTGTTGCTAGGACTTCTAATACTATATGACTAGAAGTGGTGAGAGTGGGCATTCCTGTCTTGTTCTTGAATATAGTGAAGGCTTTTAGCTTTTCTTATTCCTTTTTTTTTTATTGTTTCACTTTATTGCACTTCACAGATACTGTATTTTTTTTTTTTTTTTTTTAAATTGAAGGTTTGTGACAACCTGCATGGAGCTAGACTATTGGCGCCATTTTTCCAACAGCATTTGCTTACTTACTGTCTGTGTCACATTTTTTTAATTTAAATTTTAAAATTTAATTTAATTTAATTTATTTTTTTATACAGTAGGTTCTTATTAGTCATCAATTTTATACACATCAGTGTATACAAGTCAATCCCAATCGCCCAATTCATCACTCCACCACCCCCACCCCCTGCCGCTTTCCCCCCTTGGTATCTATACGTTTGTTCTCTACATCTGTGTCTCAATTTCTGCCCTGCAAACCGGATCATCTGTACCACTTTTCTGGGTTCCACATATATACATTAATATATGATATTTGTTTTCCTCTTTCTGACTTACTTCACTCTGTATGACAGTCTCTAGACCCATTCATGGCTCAACAGATGACCCAATTTCGTTCCTTTTTATGGCTGAGTAATATTCCATTGTATATATGTACTACATCTTCTTTATCCATTCGTCTGTCGATGGGCATTTAGGTTGCTTCCATGACCCGGCTATTGTAAATAGTGCTGCAGTGGACACTGGGGTGCATGTGTCTTTTTGAATTATGCTTTTCTCTGGGTATGTGCCCAGTCGTGGGATTGTTGGATCGTCTGGTAATTCTATTTTTACTTTTTTCAGGAACCTCCATACTGTTTTCCATAGTGGCTGTATCAATTTACATTCCCACCAACAGTGCAAGAGGGTTCCCTTTTCTCCACACCCTCTGCAGCATTTGCTGTTTGTAGATTTTCTAATGATGCCCATTCTAACTGGTCTGAGATGATGCCTCATTGTAGTTTTGATTTGCATTTCTCTAATAATTAGTGATGCTGAGCAGCTTTTCATGTGCTTCTTGGCCATCTGTATGTTTTCTTTGAAGAAATGTCTATTTAGGTCTTCTGCCCATTTTGGATTGGGTTGTTTGTTTCTTTAATATTGAGCTGCATGAGCTGTTTATATATTTTGCAGATTAATCCTTTGCCCATTGATTCGTTTGCAAATATTGTCTCCCATTCTGAGGGTTGTCTTTTTGTCTTGTTTATGGTTACCTTTGCTGTGAAAAAACTTTTAAGTTTCATTAGGTCCCATCTGTTTATTTTTGTTTTTATTTCCATTACTGTAGGAGGTGGATCAAAAAAGATCTTGCTGTGATTTATGTCAAAGAGTGTTCTTCTTATGTTTTCCTCTAAGAGTTTTATACTGTCCGGTCTTACATTTAGGTCTGTAATCCATTTTGAGGGTATTTTTGTGCATTGTGTTACGAAGCTTTCTAATTTCATTCTTTTTATTATTTTTTTTTTTGTGGTACGCGGTCCTCTCCCTGTTGTGGCCTCTCCCGTTGCAGAGCACAGGCTCCGAATGCACAAGCTCAGTGGCCATGGCTCACGGGCCCAGCCGTTCCGCGGCATGTGGGATCTTCCCAGACCAGGACACGAACCCATGTCCCCTGCATCGGCAGGCGGACTCTCAACCACTGCGCCACCAGGGAAGCCCTAATTTCCTTCTTTTACATGTAGCTTTCCAGTTTTCCCAGCACCACTTATTGAAGAGACTGTCTTTTCTCCATTGTATATCCTTGCCTCCTTTGTCATAGATTAGTTGACCATAGGTGTGTGGGTATACCTCAGGGCTTTCTATCTTGTTCCATTGATCTGTGTTTCTCTTTTTGTGCCAGTACCATATTGTCTTGATTACTGTAGCTTTATAGTATAGTCTGAAGTCAGGGAGTCTGGTTCCTCCTGCTCCATTTTTTTCCCTCATGACTGTTTTGGCAATTGGGGGTCTTCTGTGTCTCCATACAAAATTTAAGAATTTTTGTTCTAGTTTTGTAAAAAATGCCATTGGTAATTTGATAGGGGTTGCATTGAATCTGTAGATTGCTTTGGGTAGTATAGTCATCTTCACAATATTGATTCTTCCAATCCAAGAACATGGTATATCCCTGCATCTGTTGGTATCGTCTTTAATTTCTTTCATCAGTGTCTTATAGTTTTCTGCATACAGGTCTTTTGTCTCCCTAGGTAGGTTTATTCCTAGGTATCTTATTCTTTTTGTTGCAATGGTAAATGGGAGTGTTTACTTAATTTCTCTTTCAGATTTTTCATCATTAGTGTATAGGAATGCAAGAGATTTCTGTGCATTAATTTTGTATACTGCAACTTTACCAAATTCATTGATCAGCTCTAGTAGTTTTCTGGTGGCATCTTTAGGATTCTCTATGTATAGTATAATGTCATCTGCAAACAGTGACAGTTTTATTTCTTCTTTTCCAATTTGTGTTCCTTTTATTTCTTTTTCTTCTCTGATTCCTGTGGCTAGGACTTGTAAAACTATGTTGAATAATAGTGGCGAGAGTGGACATCCTTGTCTTGTTCCTGATCTTAGAGGAAATGCTTTCAGTGTTTCACCATTGAGAATGATGTTTACTGTGGGTTTGTCGTATATGTCCTTTATTATGTTGAGGGAGGTTCCCTCTATGCCCCCTTTCTGGAGAGTTTTTCTTATAAATGGGTGTTGAATTTTGTCAAAAGCTTTTTCTGCATCTGTTGAAAATGAGCATATGGTTTTTATTCTTCAGTTTGTTAATATGGTGTATCACATTGATTGATTTGCTTATATTGAAGAATCCTTGCATCCCTTGGATAAATCCCACTTGATCATGGTGTATGATCTTTTTAATGTGTTGTTGGAGTCTGTTTGCTAGTATTTTGTTGAGAATTTTTGAATCTATTTTCATTAGTGATATTGGTCTGTAATTTTCGTTTTTTTGTAGTATCTTTGTCTGGTTTTGATATCAGGGTGATGGTGGCCTCATAGAATGAGTTTGGGAGTGTTTCTTCCTCTGCAATTTTTGGGAAGACTTTGAGAAGGATGGGTGTTATCTCTTCTCTAAATGTTTGATAGAATTCACCTGTGAAGCCATCTGGTCCTGGACTTCTGTTTGTTGGAAGATTTTTAATCACAGTTTGAATTTCATTACTTGTGATTGGTCTGTTCATATTTTCTATTTCTTCCTCGTTCAGTCTTGGAAGGTTATACCTTTCTAAGAATTTGTACATTTCTTCCAGGTTGTCCATTTTATTGGCGTAGTGTTGCTTGTAGTAGTCTCTTAGGATGCTTTGTATTTCTGCGGTGTCTGTTGTAACTTCTTTTTTATTTATAACTTTATTGATTTGAGTCCTCTCCCTCTTTTTCTTGTTTTTTTTTTTTTTTGCAGTACACGGGCCTCTCACTGTCGTGGCCTCTCCCGTTGCGGAGCACAGGCTCCGGACGCGCAGGCTCAGCAGCCATGGCTCACGGGCCTAGCTGCTCTGCGGCATGTGGGATCTTCCCGGACCAGGGCACGAACCCATGTCCCCTGCATTGGCAGGCAGACTGTCAACCACTGCGCCACCAGGGAAGCCCTCCCTCTTTTTCTTGATGAGTCTGGCTAATGGTTTATCAAGTTTGTTTATCTTCTCAAAGAACCAGCTTTTAGTTTTATTGATCTTTAGTATTGTTTTCTTTGTTTGTGTTTCATTTATTTCTGCTCTGATCTTTATGATTTCTTTCCTTCTGCTAAGTTTTGGTTTTGTCTGTTCTTCTTCTCTAGTTCCTTCAGTTGTAAGGTTTGATTGTTTATTTGAGGTTTTTCTTGTTTCTTGAGGTAGGTTTGTATAGCTATAAACTTCCCTCTTAGCACTGCTTTTGCTGCATCCCATAGATTTTGGATCATCGTGTTTTCATTGTCATTCGTCTCTAGGTATTTTTTGATTTCCTTTTTGATTTCTTCAGTGATATCTTGGTTATTTAGTAACATATTGTTTAGCCTTCATGTGTTTGGTTTTTTCCCTTTTTCCCCCTATAATTGATTTCTAATCTCATAGCGTTGTGGTCAGAAAAGATGCTTGGTATGATTTCAGTTTTCTTAAATTTACTGAGGCTTGATTTGTGAACCAAGATGTGATCTATCTTGGAGAATGTTCCGTGTGCACTTGAGAAGAAAGTGTAATCTACTGTTTTTGGATGGAATGTCCTATAAATATCAATTAAATCTATCTGGTCTATTGTGTCATTTAAAGCTTGTGTTTCCTTATTTATTTTCATTTTGGATGATCTGTCCATTGGTTGTAATTGAGGTGTTTAAGTCCCCCACTATTATTGTGTTACTGTCTATTTCCTCTTTTATAGCTGTTAGCAGTTGCCTTATGTATTGAGTTGCTCCTATGTTGGGTGCATATATGTTTATAATTGTTATATCTTCTTCTTGGATTGATCCCCTGATCATTAGGTAGTGTCCTTCCTTGTCTCTTGTAACATTCTTGTTTTTAAAGTCTATTTTATCTGATATGAGTATTGCTACTCCAGCTTTCTTTCTTTTTTTTTTTTTTGGTACGTGGGCCTCTCACTGTTGTGGCCTGTCCTGTTGCAGAGCACAGGCTCCGGACACGCAGGCTCCGCGGCCATGGCTCATGGGCCCAGCCGCTCTGCGGCATGTGGGATCTTCCCAGACCGGGGCACGAACCTGTGTCCCCTGCATTGGCAGGCGGACTCTCAACCACTGCGCCACCAGGGAAGCCCTCCAGCTTTCTTTTGATTTCCATTTGCATGGAATATCTATTTCCATCCCCTCACTTTCAGTCTGAATATGTCCCTAAGTATGAAGTGGGTCTCTTGTAGACAGCATATATATGGGTCTTGGTTTTGTATACATTCAGCAAGCCTGTGTCTTTTGGTTGGAGCATTTAATCTATTCACGTTTAAGGTAATTATCGATATGTATGTTCTATGACCGTTTTCTTAATTGTTTTCAGTTTGTTTTTGTAGGTCCTTTTCTTCTCTTGTGTTTCCTACTTAGAGAAGTTCCTTTAGCATTTGTTGTAGAGCTGGTTTGGTGGTGCTGAATTCTCTTAGCTTTTGCTATGTCTGTAAAGCTTTTGATTTCTCCATCGAATCCAAATGAGATCCTTGCTGGGTAGAGAAATCTTGTTTGTAGGCTCCTCCCTTTCATCACTTTGAGTATATCATGCCACTCCCTTCTGGCTTGTAGAGTGTCTGCTGAGAAATCAGCTGTTAACCCTATGGGAGTTCCCTTGTATGTTACTTGTCATTTTTCCCTTGCTGCTTTTAATAAT
The DNA here is from genome assembly GCF_964270905.1 of Leucopleurus acutus. Lineage (NCBI taxonomy): Eukaryota > Metazoa > Chordata > Mammalia > Artiodactyla > Delphinidae > Leucopleurus > Leucopleurus acutus. Next base: position 119,877,223 of record NC_139143.1, read on the forward strand.
TTTTCTTTGTCTTTCATTTTGGCCAATTTGATTACTATGTGTCTCGGCGTGTTTCTCCTTGGGTTTATCCTGTATGGGATTCTCTGTGCTTCCTGGACTTGTGTGGCCATTTCCTTTCCCATGTTAAGGAAGTTTTTGACTATAATCTCTTCAAATATTTTCTCAGGTCCTTTCTCTCTTTCTTCTCCTTCTGGGACCCCCACAATGCAAATGTTGTTGCATTTAACGTTGTCCCAGAGGTCTCCTAGGCTGTCTTCGTTTCTTTTCATTCTTTTTTCTTTATTCTGTTCCACAGCAGTGAATTCCACCATTCTGTCTTCCAGGTCACTTATCCGTTCTTCTGCCTCAGTGATTCTGCTATTGATTCTTTCTACTGTATTTTTTATTTCAGTTATTGTATTGTTCATCTCTGTTTGTTTGTTTGTTAATTCTTCTAGGCCTTTGTTAAACATTTCTTGCATCTTCTCAATCTTTGCTTCCATTCTTTTTCTGAGGTCCTGGATCATCTTCACTGTCACTATTCTGAATTCTTTTTCTGGAAGGTTGCCTATCTCCACTTCATTTAGTTGTTTTTCTGGGGTTTTATCTTGTTCCTTCATCTGGTACATAGTCCTCTGCCTTTTCATCTTGTCTATCTTTCTGTGAATGTGGTTTTTGTTCCACAGGCTGCAGGATTGTAATTCTTCTTGCTGCTGCTGTCTGCCCTCTCGCTTTTAGCTTTTCACCGTTGAGTATTCTATTGGCTGTGAGTTTGTCATAAAGGGTTTTTATTATATTGGGGGGTGTTCCTTCCTCTTCAATCTTTTGGAATCGTTTGAGAAGGATAGGTATTAGTTCTTTATATGTTTGGTAGAATAACCCAGTGAATCTATGTGGTCCTGGAATTTTGCTTGTTGCGAGTTTCTAAATTACTGATTCAAATTCATTACTGGTAATTTGTCTGTTCGTATTTTCTATTTCTTCCTGTTTCAGTCTTGGTAGTCAGCAGTTTAGCTCCTTGTTCTAGGCTGTGTATTTGAGATTGAAGAATATGTAAATTAAAAGACAATTTTAAAGCTGCTGCCTCAGAGCTAATTTTCTCATGGAAGAAACATGTAAGGAAGCCTGTTCTTATTTCACCTGAGTTGTGGCATTTTATGTAAGGACATTGGGAAGTAATTTTCTTTGTTTAAGAACAAAATAAAAAAAATGGAACGTAAGCTTATAATTATTTGTATTGGTTAAGAATCTGGTTTAAGCAAAAAAGGAATTTTTTAGTTTATTTTTTCAGCCATAATTTCTTCAAATACATTCTCATTACTTATCTTGCTCTCTCGTCTCCTTCTGGAACCCCTATAATATGAATGCTGGCATGTTTAATGTTATCCCATAGATCTCATATGTTGCTTTCATTTTTTTTTTATTTGTCTTTCTGTCTGCTGATCTGAATGAGTGACTTCCATTATTCTCTCTTCCAGATCACTTATGCATTCTTCTGTGTCATTTAGTCTGCTATTCATTGCTTCTAGTGTGCTTTTTATCTCAGATATCGAATTATCTATTTTTGATTGGCTTTTTATATTTTCTACTTCCTTGTTAAAATGATTTGTGTTTAGATCAATTCTCTCCTCTAATTCAGTTAGTGTATTTATTGCAAAGGTTTTGAATTATTTGTGTGGTAGATTGACTATTTCTGTTTCATTATTTAGTTTTTTCAGGGGTTTTCTCTTGCTTTTTCAATTGAGAGTAGTTCCTTTTTATTTTACTTAACTTTATCTGTCTCTGTGAATTTAGGTGAAATAGTTACCTGTTGTGGTCTTGAAGGGGTATTCTTATGTATCCTTATGTAGACTGTGTTTGCCCAGTGCGTTTGGTGGGAGGGCTGGATTTGATGTGGACCCCAGCTGACTTTCCTCAGGGTGTGCTGACCACTATCTCCTTAATAGGTGGTGTGGCTGGTGATAGAGCAGCTAGAGCCTGTGCAGGGTGTGAGGCACTACTTTCTCTTTGCTCAGTGGCTATCACTGCCTGCTTAAGGGCCTATCTGCTTCCAAGTTGCTGGAGTGGAATCCCTGAGTGTCAGGTTTGAGCTGACTCTGTTCCGTTTAAGTGTGTGTTTTTCCTTCTCTCTGCACTGGGGCCTTTGCCCCAATAGAGGGAGGTGCTGAAGCAGTTTGAGTTTGTGTACTTACAGAGATTTGATCGGCTGCTTGTGTAGGCATCTGTGGCTCTGTTCAGATGCAGCCCCCAGTCGTGTCTTTTCCCCTGTTGTGGCTGCCCCAGGTCTAGTGCTAGTCTATAGCATGGAGTGGGTGGGGTAGGAGCATTTGCTCAGCTAGAACTGGGTAGGGCAAGGTGGTCTCAGGAATTCTGGTGGCCATGGTGCCAGGAGTTTGGGCTGCTTCTGGGGTGCTCTTTGTGTAAGCGCTAACAGTGCTGCTGTTGCTGCCCCACCTGGACCACACCCTAGGCCCCTGGGTCACCTGTGCATCCCTAGATCGAGTCTTTTCCCAGGTCCTGGCTGCTATAGACCCAGCATCAAGCTGTGGCGTGGAGTGAGGGGGGCTGGGGTGTTCACCTGGCTCAGATTAGGTAGTGGAGAGGCGGTAGCTGCTAGGGCAGGCCTCTTTCCGCCTGGCCTGGGGGCAAACCAGCACCGGTGCTCTCTCACCAGTGGAGACTAGGCTTCCCCAGTCTTTCTATCTGTCCCAGCAGTTCTCCAAGTAGTCAAGGTGGCTTGTCTCTTATGCGTTGGACCCCAGGACTGGGACACCCACTCATTCCCCAGGAGGAATGTCTGCCTGTGTGATGTCCCTTTTCCTCCTAATCCCCTCCTAGGGGCAGAGGTCCCGACCTCATGCTTTTCTTCCCACCCTACCCAATTCCGTGTAAATCTTTTCTGCAGCCTTGGTTATATAGGAGTCCTGCTGCAGGTTTCCAGTTAGTTTCCCATGAGAGTTATTCCACTTGTAGTTGTTTTTTTGATGTGTTTGTGGGGGAGGTGAGCTCCACATTGTCTTACATTGCCATCTTGATCTCCTGTATATGGATAACTTTGAATACTAGGTAAGAGTAGAAAATAGTAAATGTAAATCCCATGAGGCACAACTGAAAATCAGCTTTGTTGATTTTATATAGTAGTTAATTTATAACACTGAGATACATGTTGTGGATATATGGTTGCGTGTATAATTTTATAGATACTTAGGGTCTACTTTCATTCTTAAGTATATTTCTATTGATATAATCAGTATGTCAGTCTGTTTTAGATGAATTCTTATCTTTTGGGTAATTTTGGATATGCTTAGCTACTTCTCTCAAAGATAAATGTGTATGTCGAAGGCAAGATGCGTATTTTTTTCTCAGTAGAGCACCTAATAAAATGATGAGCATTAAAAATGTGTATTGCCTTAATTAGGAATGTAATGAAATAATGGAGGGTAACTAAACTTCAAACAGATCGGTGATACATCCTAATAGTATTTATTTACTCTGTGTGAGTAGGGAAGGTAGAGGTCAAGAGAAGAAAGAACTATTAAAAGAGAAATTTGTATTGCTTGAGCGTTTAGTATCTGTGGATATTATATTATTGAGCACTGGTTAACTTCGGGCACTAATTCTATTATGCATTCCATTATTGTTTTTAGAATGAAGGACAAAAATAGTTCTTTTTCTATGCATTTCTATAAAAGGACTGGTTTCACAGCAAAGATTGTGGTGCCAGATAGATACACTGTTTTTAAAGGTATGGAATGACTTTGGGGAAAGATTCTTATTTTAAAATGAGCTAAACTTATTAAAATATAGTTAAGTTTAATTAGTTTTCTTAATACTGGGCCTGTTAGATAAAAGCTATTAGTATTTTACTTCTTTCCAAGAGCTGATCTTGTAAATTCTCTTTACACCTAGTTTAACGATCTAGAAACAAAGTAGTCTTATTATTCCTTCCCTCCTTAGGATCCTATGGTGACATACTCAGCTTAATTTAGCTGATGGGGGCATGCAGAGCATTATATGAACTAGGCCTGTGCATTTTCCTTTTTCCATATGGATTTTCTACACTTAGACTGACTCTAAGACCATGGATTAATTTTACTGGGATTTAATTTAATTTAGAGGGATTTGAAAACTGTGACAAATTTACCTGATTCTATTGATAGAAATTAATACAATGGAAATTTAAAAAGTTTTTATATAGTTTTAAATGTTACACTCCATTTACAGTTATCACAAAATACTGGTTATCTTCCCCGTGTTGTACAATACATCCTTGTAGCCTATCTCACACCCAGTAGTTTATACCTCCCACTTCCTCACCCCTATATTGTCCCACCCCTCCCTCCCCACTGGTAACCACTAGTTTGTTCTCTATATCTGTGAGTCTGCTTTCTTATTTTAAGTTCAAAAACCTCCTACAGAACTGTATCCCTCTGATATGGAAGCTCAGCAGTTTAGTTTCTATGTTCCAGACTGTGTGTTTGAGATTGAAGAATATGTAAATTAAAATACTTTTTTCTAAAGCTGCTGCCTTGGAGCCAATTGTCTCATGGAGAAAACGTGCAAGGAAGCCTGTTCTTATTTCACTTGAGTTGTGGAATTTTATGCAAGGACATTTTGAAGTAACTTTCTTTATTTAAAATCAAAATTAAAAATGGAACCTATGTTGGTTAAGTTCCATTGGTTAGGAATCTGTTTTAAGCAAAAAATGAATTTTTTAGGTTATGTTACTGAAAAGTTAAGGAATATGTTATCTGTCTTTGTCTCTGCCTCCTTCACGTTGACTTTATCCTCAGACTCTGTGTAGAGGCAAGATCACGACCAGCAATGCAGATCCTCTCAGGTTCAAATCCAGCTCAGAAGAGAACCTATATTCTTTAAGAGTCTGAAGACGAGTTCTAGACTTGATTCTTGCTGGTCTTAGTTGGATCCAATGTTCCTCTCTGAACCAGTTCCATGGTCAAGGGAATGGACTTCCACAATCACTTTAGATCTGAGTCATTTGTCTAGCCTTGGGGCTGGGATTGGCATCAACCCCATGAAGGCACATGGAATGAAAGCAGGTGGAGTAGTTCTTCACAGGAGATTCAGATCACTGTTCACAGAAAATGGGTAAATGTAAGCTGTGGCAAAAACGATAAATGCCTAAAGTCACTTGTGCCAGTGACTTTGCATTTGGTTTATCTTTTTCAGAAACAAAACTCATAATTTCTATTGGAGTAGCATGTCCATTAGAAGGCACATCTAGCTGATGATGACAGAAACTTAAAATAACCATGGCTTAACAAGATGGAGGCCCCCCCACCCCAGGTAGGCAGTCCAAGACTGAATTAGCATTTCCATGACAAAACCAACTCCCCTTTGAATTGCTGCAGCTCCTGCAATCACATTTGCATTCCAGGATGGAAGGAAGAAAGCAAATAAATGAGTGTCCATCAATTGTCTACCTCTCTTTTACTGGAAAGTCCTGCTCAACAACTTCTACTTGCACCTCACTGGCCAGAACTTGGTCACATGGCCATGTATACCTGTAAGGATGTCTGGGAAATGTGCTTATTTAGATCAGTACAATGCCACCTCTAATAATAACTCAATAGGTGTTTTGTTAGTAAGGAAGAACTAGTGAAAGGCTATTAGGTAGATAGCTAGTGGTCTTTCTACATGTGTTAACTCATTAACTGATATGGATGCCATCTGAGGTTTAACAACCCAATGCATTTTATACATTTACGACTTAAAACACATTTTAGAGGTAGATGGTAAGATGAATAATGGAACTAATATATACCCTAAAATTAGTAACAGGGTGTTCATTGAATGAGTATCAAACAAGGAAGTCAAAAAAAGAGTTAAAGATGATTCTGACTTATCTGTCTCTTGAATGCTTGGCTGTAGTGATGCCTTTGCCTAAGATAAGGAACATAAGAGGAGTGCCAGGTTTTCAGCAGAAGTTAAAGAGTTAAGTTTTGGACATTGAACACTATAAATGCTGGCATCAGATGACCTTTCGGGTGATGTCATTTGTTCACCAGCTGCGCATTTTGATATCTATTGTGCATTTTCTGGCAGAGTACAGAGAACTAGATACTTTAGAAATTTTCCGCTTCCCTCAGTCCCTCTCTTTCAACTTGTGATCTAGGTTCCTGAAAATCATGGAAAGTTGGGTCCAAGGAACCTTTAACTCCAATTCTATAGCTTAGAACAAGAGAGAGGTCTTTGTGGAGTCAAGCATGGGTTGCGTATTTTTCATTATCCTAAGTACGGGAAATACAGCTATTAATAAGGAAAAAAATGCCTTCAAGCTATGCTTTGTTATCATTACTTATTTATCAATCCCTATTTTTTCATGTCATACTACACTAAATTCCAAAGACAAGGAATTCCACAGAGCTTAGTGGAATTTTGTATGGGTGCTGTAATTTAATTATAAACATTGAACAAATGCTAAACAGTCTAAGGCAATTTGAAATATAAATAAGCAGTACATTCATGGGAGCTACTGTTGCTCAAGGTAAATATTAATTGTTGCTAGAATGAATAAATAATTCTTCTGTTTATTCTTATGTAATGTCACACTTGGCTTCCTATTGGGTCTTTAAAAGTGGTTGATCAAATGGTTTTTTTTAAGGTCTGGAAAACACTACGGATCTAGCTTTTGAGAATATACCCAGTCTGGGATAGGGAGACAAAAGTTTCTGTGTTCAGGGAGTAAGTAGCTTCTCTAAAAACCCTTTTAATTTGTACACACAATGAGTGGTGGCAAAGCAGTATCACTGTGACAGTTGTTTGGGTGATGTCATTTGTTCACCAGTCAGGCAGCTGGGCATTTTGAAAATCTGTTGCCATTTCTTGGCAGAGAGCAGAGAGATAAGAGCATTTATGCTTTGGAAAGGACCTTTCTGTGTTTAACCAAAAGCATTTTATTTTTAAAAGTGGAGGTTTTCCTTATCTTCAGTCATCACTAATTCCATTGTCTTATTGTCTTTTTTTTCCATCTATCCTTTTCTGCAAATATAAAACTGAAATCATCTTATCCCTCAAAATGCCTTTTCTTTCTCCTTTCTCTTGTTGAATGGTGCTGTCTTCTACCCAGTTCTCCTAAGGCAGAGATCTATAAGTCATCCAAGATTACTTTTTCCTTCTTGATCACCAAGTTCTGCTGTTCTTCCGTAGTTAACGTGTTCTTTCTCCCTGTGTCTGTTGCTTGTATCCATGATCGAACTCTTACCATCTCTCTCTTGGACTTGTGCAACTCTTGAGACTCTCTGTTCACTCCTGCCCCTCTCCCATCCAGCCCCCACAATAACTGCTGGTGTAATCTATAAAAAAGAAATTTGGATTATGTTACTCCTCTTTAAATCCTTCAGTGACTCCACCATATTGCTAGTGAGTCAGAATTGGACCTACATTTTCAACAGTGTGACTTAAAACAGAATACTTCCAAGGAGACATATAGTGGTTCAAACAAAAGTATTTTGGCTATTTCATTTCTACCTATTCTTTCAAAAGGCTAGAATGATAAGGGTATATTCATTCTTTACATTAAGGGTTACATCTTTGGCATGTATAGGAGCATAGCTGCTCACTTTCTGTAAAACAGGACTGGCTATTACATGCTCTCCCTTCCTCTCAAGAGGTATCATGGGGTATTTATCATCCCCATGTAGTTCTTTACACTTTTATTTCATATGCATTAATTTCTAAGAGATCTATATGTATATCTCAATGTTTATCATATATTATTGTTTTAATAATTTTAAACTTCATGTAAATAATGTACTGCCGTGTATATTCCTCAACTTTTTTGATATGCATTGCTTGTGAGATTCATCATGTAGTTCTAGTTCATTTAGTTTCACTTGTGTATAGTACTTTCACTGTATGAGTGTACCACAATGTGTGCACTGTCCTGTTGATCATTTTATCCCCTCCCCCACCATTTTACTGCTATCCATGACCTTTTCAGATCAAGCTCCCACGCTCCTGGACCAATACTTGGGAGTAGAGGGTATATAATTGATCTTTGTGGTTGCTGTTAATCTTCAAATAATTATTTTTGGTAGATTGCTTATCTTTAAAATGAATGTCTTTGTTGGTCAGCACTGGCAACTGCCTTGGGCTCAAGCAAGGGGTATAAATTGTCTTTCTAAATTAGCAAAACCTCACCTCACTTAGCAGGGCTGTCTGCAGTAGTAAATGAGATCCTTTGTAGCAAATGCCTTCCTTTGCAGCTGCTCAAAGCCCTGCGTGGCACGTGCTTTCTCCACTACTTGTTGCTTGGCCAGGTGATTTCTAAGTCATATGGCTTTGCTTCAAAAGACCCGTGAGGAGAGAATAGGCTCCAGTAGTGGTGTCCCTTACTTTCTTGGGGTTTGCATGTCACTGGTGCTTGGCCCTCTAGTACAGTGGTTATCAAACTTTAGCCTACATCAGAATCACCTGGAGAGCTTGTCAACTGGTGGGCCTCACCCCCAGATTTCTGATTCAGAAGATCTCAGGTTGGGTCTGAGAATATGCATTTCTCATACGTTTGCAGGTGATACTGCTGTTCCTAGGACCGTACTTTTGAAAATCACTGTTCTAGGTCAACATTTCCCAACCTTTTAAATTTTATTTTAATTTTTTTGACTCATGGACCCATTTAATATTAATACATAAATTCACATAACTACATGAATTTAAAAATAATTTTAGGCCTTCCCCGGTGGCACAGTGGTTAAGAATCCACCTGCCAATGCAGGGGACATGGGTTCGATCGCTGGTCCGGGCAGATCCCACATGCTGTGGAGCAATTAAGCCCATGCACCACAACTACTGAGCCTGCGCTCTAGAGCCTGTGAGCCACAACTACTGAGCCCAGGTGCCTAGACCCCGTGCTCTGCAACAAGAGAAGCCACTGCAATAAGAAGCATACGCACCGCAACCAAGAGTAGCCGCCTCTTGCTGCAACTAGAGAAAGCCCACGCGCAGCAACAAAGACCCAATGCAGCCAAAAATAAATAAATAGAATAAATAAATTTAAAAAAATTAAAAAATCAGTTTATAATTTCATAATTTTTACATATTATAAAGAAAGGCTTTAAGTTAAAAAAATTCTATCAGCATAGTATTAAGCATTGTGGTTGTCTAGAGCCTTGCTACTCTAAGTGTGGTCTATAGACCAACAGAGCTGGGAACTTGTTAGAAATGCAGACTCTCAGGCCTCACCCCAGACCTAATGAATCAGAATCTGAACTTTAACAACATACCCAGGTGATTAGTATGCACATTAAAATTGAAGTTGGTGGTCTAAGGCTCACATTAAATATGATCCTAATCATATGTAAAACAAATAAGAAACACTTCAAATTTTAACGTTTAAAAAGTAGCACATGATTCATTTACTTTCATTATCTTATTTTCATGTAAGAAAATGCATCATTTCTTGGAAAATAAAAATAACATAAAATTTGGTTTGAGGACCAACTGCTGACATTTAATGATGTTTTAAAACACAACAATGGACAAAATTGTATTTATGACCTGATGTTTGGAAATATTACTATTTTACCTAAAAAACCAACTGCCTTATTTTGATGATTTTCATGAAATAATAGATTCCTGACTGCTACTTGCAATAACCTCTCTGCAAATAATACATTATGTGTAAGGCGAGTGTTTTCCCCACCAAGTTAAATGGATATAATTTTTGTTATATTTATTATTTTTCATTTTTCTTGAAGTAGTAGTCGAAACATCTTTCATCAGTTGATAACAGTTTGACATCCAGAGAGAATTATCTTGGGGCAAATTTGCAAAATTGTTATCACTTAAAAATTTTATTTGTGTTTTAATATCATTGTTCATTATACCTCTTTTCTTTAAACAACCGTCTGTGGGGATAATAATAACAGGATACCATTTAGGGTTGGGAAGATCAGAGTTTTATATGTAGAAACCTAAAAGAGTGCCTGGCACATAGTATGTTTTACATAAATGACTGTGTCAACCCCATCCTCCTCTTCCTCCTTGTCTTCTTCCTCTTCTTCACCATCTTTATTTCATTCCATAGCAGCTCAGGATAGAGAAATTTAACTATCTACTGCGTAAAGCTGAGAGGTAGAGTGGACCCAATACAGATCTCAGCAATTTTTCTTCCAGGCAAGGGAGAACACTATAAAGTGGAGTCACGGAGAACTAGAAACTAGGTTCATGTAAGCAGTAATCAAGGTCTGAGTCTGTGGTGGTTCTTAGTGTTATTTACTGGCTTTTTTTCCGGCTAGTCATTTGATATGATTGCACTTCCTAACTCTTGTTGGCCAGGGTCATGTGACTGCTTGAGGCCATTGAATTGTGAGCAGAAATTGTGTGTGTCATTAGCTGCTGGGAAAAGATCCTCCAAAACTTTCTTTCCCTCTGGCACAGTGACTGGTTATTGTTAGGATGATGGCTGTTCTGACAGCTTGGGTTTCTGTGTGACTGTGATATGTGGAGCACCCCTGCCATGGTTGAGATGTAACATGATCAAGAAATAGACCTTAGTTGTTTCAAGCTGCTAAGATTTGGGGGTTGTTTATTATTGCAGCATTATATAGCTTGTACTGACTAATATAGATTTTTTGATGGGTTTTGAAAACCGAAAGTATGGAAGTGGGGTGAGGGTGAGCTAGATGCCAAAAACTACACAGTTCTTGCTAGGAGCCCAAGAACCAAAGAGAGTCCTCAGGAGTGTGTCACAATCTAGTGTCGGTATACGGGACACAAGGTGGAGGGAGTGGTTGGGATCTTTCTAGTGCCTCCCTCCTTCAGAAAAGTGATACACTATCAAAAGTATACAAATCTACATACATTGTGAAACATATCTGTTCTACTCCTTGCCAGTGTGAAAATAGAAATATGAAAATCAATGTAGAAAATGATGTAGGAAAACTAGGATTTAGGAAGAATCATGTTGAAGGGCTGAAAGATTGTTCAGTACCCAGAAGGTAGTAGGTTTCCCCATTTCCTCCCTATTGTACATGTTCACATCCACACATGCTTACATGCCCGTATGCTCACATATGCATAATATTTTTAAAAAATATTTATTTATTTATTTATGGCTGAGTTGTGTCTTTGTTGCTGCTCGCGGGCTCTCTCTAGTTGTGTCGAGCAGGGGCTACTCTTCGTTGTGGTGTGCGGGCTTCTCATTGTGGTGGCTTCTCTTGTTGCAGAGCATGGGCTCTAGGCGCTCAGAATTCAGTAGTTGTGGCTTGCGGGCTCTAGAGCGCAGGCTCAGCAGTTGTGGTGCATGTGGGATCTTCCTGGACCAGGGCTCGAACCCATGTCCCCTGCATTGGCAGGCAGATTCTTAACCACTACGCCCAGGGAAGCCCCTGCATAATATTTTTATCAACTCCACTTGTGATTACAAATCATTGTCCTCCTTAGTATATCATCCCCAGTGAGGCCTGTCTGGATACTGTACTTAAAATTGCAAACTTTCACCCTTTCCCCCCCCCACTACTGACATCCTAACTAGTAGCTCTGTTTTTTTTTTCTCATAAAACTTAGCATATTCTTTAGTTTATTTACTTATTTTTAAAATTTATGTCAATAATTTTATTGACATATATAGTTGATTTACAGTGTTGTTTTAATTTCTACTGTAAAACAAAATGACTCAGTTATACATACATATTCTTTTTCATATTCTTTTCCATTATGGTTTATCACAGGATATTGAATATAGTTCCCTATGCTATGAAGTAGGACATTGTTGTTTATCCATCCTATATATAATAATTTGCATCTGCTAATCCCAAACTCCCAATTCTTTGCCCCCTCCCATCACCCTGGCAACCACAAATCTGTTCTCTATGTCTGTGAGTCTGTTCTTGTTTTTGTACACATGTTCATTTGTGTCGTATTTTAGATTCCACGTATGTGATATCATATGGTATTTGTCTTTCTCTTTCTGACTTACGTTGCTTAGTATGATAATCTCTAGGTCCATTCATGTTGCTGCAAATGGCATTATTTCATTCATTTTAATGGCTGAGTAATATTACATTGAATATATACCACATCTTCTTTAGCCATTCATCTGTTGATGGACATTTAGGTTGCTTCCATGTCTTGGCTATTGTAAATAGTGCTGCTATGAACATAGGGGTGCATGTATCTTTTCTAATTATAGTTTGTCTGGGTATATGCCCAGGAGTGGATTACTGGATCATATGGCAATTCTATTTTTACTTTTTTGAGGAACCTCTGTACTGTTTTCCATAGTGGCTGCACAAATGTACATTCCCACCAACAGCATAGGGGGGTTCCCTTCACACCCTCTCCAGCATTTATTATTTGTAGACTTTTTAATGATGGCCATTTTGACTGGTGTGATGTGGTACCTTGTTGTTTTGATTTGCATTTCTTTAATAATTAGCAACGATGAGCATCTTTTTTGTGTGCCTATTGGCCATCCATGTGTCTTCTTTGGAGAAATGTCTATTTAGGTCTTCTGCCCATTTTTCAACTGGGTTTTTTGTTATTAAATTGTAGGAGCTGTTTGTATATTTTTGAAGTTAGGCCCTTGTCAGTCACATCATTTGCAAATATTTTCTCCCAGTCTGTAGGTTGTCTTTTCATTTTGTTTATGGCTTCCTTTGCTGTGCAAAAGCTTGTAAGTTTCATTAGGTCCCATTTGTTTATTTTTGCTTTTATATCTATTGCCTTGGAAGAGTGACCTAAGAAAATTTCTGCAGTTTACTGTTATTGTTTGTCTCTCCACAACTAGAATGCAAGCACCACAGAGAAAGAAAATTTTTATCTATTTTGTTTACTGAGAACAGTACCTGATATATAACAGTACTTGTTGAATTGCAGTACATTCATGAAGGAGAAACCCGGGAAGATGATCTGGATCCTGCTAGCTGCCTAGGTGTTCCAAGAAGGAAAACTAAAGCTGATGCAACTTTGTGATCTCAACCACATTTTAAACTACACTTTGATTCTCTTGCTTTCATTCCCTAGCTTTTAAAATAGTTCCAGTCAAGCAGAATTAACCTTCTTTGTGAAATTGTTAATATGTCATGTTTAAAGACTGAGTTTTGAAGGTAGCACAAAAAGTGGGAAAGAATATGGGCTTTAGAGAGAAATCACTTCATTGTCACCTATTAAGGTGTGGCTTTGGGCAAGTTACTTATCCACGGAATCTAAATTTTACCATATGTAAAATTAGAATAAAAAATGCTTTGTATGGACTAAATACACATAAAGTTATGTGAAAGTGCTTAGTATACAGTAGGTACTGGTTTATTTGGGTCCCTTCTCCTTTCTCTCATTACCAGAAAACCAGCTTTTATTACATTTCTATTTAATGTTATTACACATATTTTCAATTTAGCTCTAATTTTGGTTCCCATGACCTTTTGTTAGATTATTTTAGTAATCTTTGGTAAGCTAAAATTTCAGTACGTACGAAGAGCCCATATACCATTCACCAGGGCATGGGTTTGGGGGAATTGTTGGAGAAGGTCTGAGTTTCCTAGTTTTTTTACACAAAAGTAGTTTTGCCTTCATCTTGTTGTCATCCGAAATAACAATGCTATCCTCATTGGTTGACATTTTAGACTTTAGGGCTGGAAAGAATCAATTCCTTCCTTTTGCATATTAAGAAATTAAGTCATCTATTTGGTAGATGGCAGAGTAAAGGGTAAGAGTTCTAATGGACTTCTTGTTCAGTTCTCTTTCTACCATATTATACTTTCATCTAGATTAAATTATTTTCATCTAAATGAAATACACAATTTGATGGGTTTTGTTGTCCACATGATAATGTTGACACAAACTTTTATCACATATATTTAACTTTTTGAATAGGTGATACATGCTTGGGTCACTGAAGGGTATACATGAAAGTTAGCCTCCCTTAGCTCTGCCCCCAGCTACAAAAGACCACCACTGCTCTGTGCATATATCCATGTATTCACCTATCATTTTACACAAATGTAAACTTTTATGTACTTTGCTGTTTTCACTTAAAAATGTGAAAGTACTATATACATGTGTTTTGCTTCTCAGAGCTCCATAACCACCTCTTCTTACTCCCAGGTGTCGTTAGTGGATTGATTTTTTAAAATTCATGAACAAGCACTTATTGAGCCCTGAGTTAGGTACTATTCTAGGCTCTGGGAGTGGACGAGTAAACAAGATAGAAGAAAACCACTGTTTTCACAGAGCTTAGTTTCTTGGTTTGTGATTGGTGATATGATAGGGGTACAAATAATGGTCTCTAGGATAGGCCAGAAGAGGGAGAAATGAATTTCTTCAGACATGATCAGAGGAAGCTTTAAGGAAAAAGTGGAAATTTATTTGGATTTTAAGTGATGGGTAGAAATTCAGCAGGAAGAACTGGGAAGAAAGGGTACTCCATCACGAATATATTAGAATTTTTGTTGTTTCAGTCTTATGCAGCTGTTGTTTTGCGTGGTAGCACTTGAAGTTCTACATTTAAGGATACTATTTGCTTGACATTTTAGTAAATTGATTCCTTTTGGAGATGGCTTCTTTACTTGCAAAATAAAATTGTCTTAGACATCAATTTCTGCTGATCTAATTCTTTTTTCTTCTAATTTGTTTACTTGAACTAGATATGAGGATTTTTATAGATGACTTCTACCTATTTGACCCTTTTCATTCAGTTATAAGAGTTTTCATCTTTGTTTTACTTTTTTCTTATAATTTGATATGTGTATGTTGTAATTAACTATTATTTGCTTTAGTGCAGTTATGTGCTTACAGCAGAGGTTGTCAACCTTGGCTGTACACTAGGATCATTTGGAGAGCTTTAAAAATGCTGATGCTTAAACCCCACCTGGGTCTGGGATGTGGCCTGGGTACCAGGATTTTCAAAAGTGCCTCAGGTGATTTTACTTTGCAGCGAAACTTGGCTTATTTGGGAGGTAACCAAAACATGCTTTCTGCTTTTGGAAAGTAGGTAACCATGGTTCATCTGAGTGGTGTGATCAATCTGTCATCTCAAATCTCTTGTTTAGAATAAAGTGAAATGGTTAGAACTGGATGGCAGAATGAGGTCCTGGAGTTTGTTAGAGCACTTTTATTGTTAATCACCAAACCATAAATGGAATTAAGCATAATCTATGGAGAGAATAATTTTAAGGCCTTTAAATTCTGTGTGGGTGGGGGAAGGGATAACAGTTCTTGTTTTGATCTCTATACAAATCAAAGTTATTAGGCTCATTATGTAAGTCAGAAATTAATAAATCTGTTTTTACAGCCTATAACAATTATTAATTTATTGTTAGTATAGTTAGGCAAACATTGTTCTCAAGCTCTTGTTTACTTTGTCACCTACTTTCAATGTAATAAGTACTCCATTACCGTAAGAGGATCTTTGTTTATTCCAGTAACAAGGTGTTGCACAAGGACTTGTAAACTCAAATAGTTACCTCCCTGAGGTATCAGACCTTCCAGAAGGAAACCAAACTGAACCATAGACTACTCCTTTCTTTTATTCTGAAAAATGATCTAGTCTATTTCCAGCTTGGAATTGGGAACTGTCGTCAGGTTAGGGATGTTTACTGTGATTTCACTGTTGGGTTTGAAGTATCGTGAATTCCCAGATACACCCATATCTTGCAGTATGGACTGCAGTAGGGTCACAAACTTCTTGTACATCTATGTAGCATATTAGCACGCTGTCTGAAACTAGTGGGGCTCAGTGAATAGAACAGATAATCAGACAAAATTGGGTTCAAAGCCCAGATTTTTTATTTATAAACTGTATTACCTTGATTTACATAACTTATTTAACCTTAGTTTCCAAGTCTGGAAAACTGGGGGAAATGATACCTAAGTTCCAAATTTGTTAATGAGGTAAAATAGTTTAGATTCTTAACATAGTGCCTGCCCACAGTTGGTCTGTAATAAATAATAGTGCCCTGGTTTTGATATTGAATTATTCTAGAGAATTATTCTAGTGAAATGATACTTGAGAACAAATCAAGCTCTATATTTTCTTATTGAATCTATTATGAATCTTATTATTAATAATGTCTGTTGGGAGTGGTGTATATGAGTCACATTTTATGTAGCTGAATTTTTAAATACTTGTGAACTTCTCATAAACCTGATAATATCCTGATAAAGGTGTTGATACCATACCTGTGTTTATTGTGATAGGTTTTATAACTTTCATTATGTTTAGAGACATTTTACAAGAACTTGAAGATTCTTGAAGTATGAAGGGAGAAGTTAGAAAGTTGATAGTATAGACTGGGCAGTATAGTATAGTCAGGGCACAACCCCTAGGTTCATACATACACAATGAAAATATAAGTGAAGTGTAATAGGCCATGTTGAGGCATAGCCAAACTAATTAGTTCATTCATTACAAAATGTTTATTGTGTTCCTCCGTGTGCCCAAATAAGATCATCATGGTAAGGACTCCTATTTTCTGCCTTTCAAAATTGTTCTCATTTTTAAAGGCGTAATTCAAATGTGGTCTGTTTGATGAAGTCACCCCTCCCCCTCACACAACTTAAAAGGAATTTCTTTTTCCTCCATTCTGTCAGCATGTGATCTCTACCCTGGCACTGGCACTTATTTCACTGTTTCATATTAAAAGCGGGGCTGCAACTAAGTTACAGGCATTGGGTTTGAAGGTTGTATGGGGTCCTGGTTAAGGGCACTGGTTTTAACATCAGAGAGATGTTATTTTAATCTCTACTTTGTCACTTACTTTCTTTGTGAAGATTTGTCCTTTCTGAGCTCAATTTACTTATCTGTTAGATGGGGATAAAAGCTTCTACCTTATAGTTTTGTTGAAAGTTTAAGTGGTATAAGTGACCTGAGATAGTAAATGTTCAACAAATGGTAGTGAATATTGTTATTGTTGTTCTTGTTTGTGTAAAGCATGTTATTTATTGTATGCAAATATGATACATGACTTAAAACCTCCTCCTTTAGATTGTGCACTTTTAAAAACGGGGGACTATTGCTTGGCATTTTTACATAAGGTTTAATAAATTAATATTTGTTGATTAACTACATTAACTTTCATCTCTCCTTGACTTTTAAAAAGAAGAATATTGGCATATATCAAAAAAATGTCATAAAAGTTGTTTTCTAATGCCTTTGTTTTAAAATCACTGCAGGTCCCTTCTTATCTCATAATGTCAATGTCCTGAAATCTGAGGATTCCACCAAGATAATATGATAGGAACTTTCAGTGATTTGGAGCCGTATCCTACTTAGACTAATGCGGGCCTTCCAGGTTTCCTAAGAGCTTGTACAGCAGCACACACTGCTGTTGTTAATCGGCACAGGCAAGAATGCCATCTTTGCCTCAAGAAAGAGGTAAGCAGCTTGATTTAATCATGTGTACCTATTATGTGGCTGCATTATAGATCAACACTGCTAATTTTTTTAAGAATTAAAAATTAATTGGGGACTCGAAGAATCAGCATTTATAATTTTACCTTGTGGGGGGCATTTATGTTCTCTGGTATGGAGTTTTTTGTTATTTCAGTGATGTTTGGTTGGTTTACATTTCTTTTAAAGTTATTCAGGGACCCTCTCCCCTGGATCTGAATACAGAATTGCCTTATCAAAGCACGATGAAAAGGAAAGTCAGAAAGAAGAAAAAGAAGGGAACCATTACAGCAAATGTTGCTGGGACAAAGTTTGAAATTGGTAGGTCTCCTCAGAATCATGAGATTTTCATAATTGTTGGAAAAACTAATTTGATGTTGAAAACAACATAGAAATTCAGAGATAATTATCTTCTCAGAGATAATTATCTTCTATGTAATGGATTTTTGAATGGCTTCTATAAAATTTTCTTTTTTTATGAGATATTTAACATGTCAGTAATCAAATAGAACATCACTGTAAACTAAAAGGCTTTAGTGATTGATGGGATTGGATTAAATATATATGATTTTGATTAATACTTAGTTTTTAAATCAAGTGTAAAGTAATATGAGCAGTAAAACCAATGGTTCTAGCTTTAATCTTTAAATACAGAAGTGCTTAGGAAAATTGTATTGTTGTAATGCATTTTTCACTTGGGGCTAAAATTATGTTTAATCTTTAACATTCATTATTTTGTAAATCTTTTTTTTTTTTTTTTTTTTTTTTTGCTGTACACGGGCCTCTCATTGTTGTGGCCTCTCCTGTTGCGGAGCACAGGCTCCGGATGCACAGGCTCAGCAGCCATGGCTCACGGGCCCAACCGCTCCGTGGCATGTGGGATCCTCCCGGACTGGGGCACGAACCCGTGTCCCCTGCATTGGCAGGCAGACTCTCAACCACTGCGCCACCAGGGAAGCCCTGTAAATCATTTTTAAAACAGATTAAAAATGTAAAATGAAAAGTGCAGAATTTGAGATTTATATTAAACAATGAGAACCTGACAATAGAGTAAGAACATATTTCTCTCTATGCTTTAAAAATTATTTTGATGATACTGTTGCCTTTTATTAATAGAATTTTAGTTTTTATATGTAAGCAGTATCTGCAGTGGAGAGAATAGGTAAGAATTAATTACCTTAAATTAAGATACTTTTGCCCGGCACTGAGAAACTCATTACTACTACAAATACTCAAAAAATCTTCCTCTTTTTAAAACATAATTTTGCATTAAAAGAGTTGAGGAAACCATGTGAATCTCAAGAATGTTAGTTATTCTTACTCTTATTAACCTTTGAGGGTCGTGTTTCCACTTACAGTAATTCACCAAAGTTCATCAGGGGTCAATGGAATATTTCATAGGAATCGAGGTCCCCTAATACTCTATTTCAACAAGTGTTCCTCAGAGGAAAAAACTTTGGGCGAGTTAGTGTGGAAGGGTGAGATGTGAATTATGTGTAGCGTATTTTCTAGAGTGAAAAAACAAGAGTAACTGTTGTCAAGGTGACTAATGGGCGGTGTCAGCTTATCCTCCTGTTTGCTTTTAAGGTCTTGGTGGGGTTTATAAGCAACTTGATCTAAAGGAGAGTGTTTTTGACTGTAGTTCCCTCTCACTTCTAAGGGCTGAAGTTGCATTAGCCTTCTTCACACTGATTCCAGACCTCTTTGCTGAGCCTGCTCAGTTGTGCTTAGCAAAAGCCCTGGCTAGATCAGGCTTGGAGACTTGGACAAGGGACTGCTGGGAGAATACAAAGCTAAGTATAGGGGAGGGAAAGAGACAATTGGCTGTGTGTCCAGGAGAAAGTGTTACCTTGCTTTCCCTTATTTAACCTTGTGATATGCAACAGATTACTTCTTGTAATTTAATTACTGCTCCTTTGACAGGTTGAATTATATAATAGAAAGATAATTAATCCATAGTCAGGACACTTGTGTTTTGTTCCTGGTGTTGCCTGTTTCCTCATGTAGAATACTTTGATCACTACTAGTCTTAATATTAATTCTTTTATAACCCTGGACCAAATATTTTCACATGAATTACCTCATATAATCTTCCAGTAACCCTGTCAAATAGGCTGCATTACTCCCTTGTTGTCCTTTTCCCTGACTTTCCTCACTCTAATAGTGAATTTGAAGTGGCTAACAGCCATAAGAAAATAAATAAGGAAAAATAAAAACAGTAAAATAGGATGAATCTTGTGGCTGATCAGAATACAAACTGCATTCCATGAAATCCTGTATAGAGATGTGCATGGGTTTGACTCTGAGCTTCCTAGTAAGCAAAGCAAATAATCGAAACATAATCAGCTATATAGAATACACAGTGCCCAGAAGATAAAACCATACTGGTTATTCAAGAGAAATGCAATTTTTTTCTAATTCCGAGTCTTGAGAGAAATTTCTCCCATAATTCCTCTTGGAGACACGTTGTGGAATGGGGAACTACATTCTCACACTAGTCCTATAATTAATACATTATGAAATTTTAATTATTACTTTTTAAAATGCCCCTTAGCACAGTTGAAGAAACTGAAGCTCACTGAGAGTTAGCAACTTACTCAAGATCGTACAGATGGCAAAAGTAGAACTTGAATCTGAATTAATTTGCTTCCAAATTTAGTGTTCTTTTTACTCTATCATACTGCCTAAATAAAATATGAATTGAAATTTAAATTGAGGAACATGAAGGTGTCCTCTGTATCTAAAATTCAGAGAGTTGTTGCATGGATTCCTATTTTTAAAACTCCTGAACAGCCTCTGAAAGCTCTATGGGTCAAGGTAAAAAAAAAGTAGGACAAATTTGTGAGGAATGTATTTTTGGTAATTTTCATTAAATGGGGACAAGACAGATTGGAGAAGGGGGTACTTAATTATGCAAGGGGAAATGTGAGAAAAATGGTTGGTGTGGTTATCTCTATTTTATCAGTGGGGAGTTTGGTTTGGTAGAAATTCAATATTGAGGCAATTACTTCACTTCTTTTTGTACAGAGAGCTCCTAAAAGACCAACATTTAAAAGCACGGATTTAGGCTTTGGCTGCCAACAGCCTTCTATTTGAAACTGACATGTTAAAGGAAGTTCTTTTCTATGCAGTGGAGGATGGTATACTTAAAAAGATGCCAATTGATTTCTAAACCTTCAATTCAAACAAAAATATGATTAAATAGCTTAGGTGAAAAAAAAAGTGACAGTTTAATACCCTACATTGTATTTTTCTTTGAAGTTCAACTTTGTCAGCTCTCCAAGCTTTGAATTTCATAATAAGAGAGATTTATATATGACCGACCTTACAAATTTGACTTTGAGAATCTAAAAAAAGAATGGATCTTTTCCACCATTATGTACCCTGAATGTTCCCAGCCTCACCAGCTCATGTGTACATTAATACCCACATTTTAGTAGCTCATTATACTCCCTCCGTCCATAACTGCCACCAGTTCCATCTCTCTCCTCAGGGGTTTCCCAGTTATTTGAGAGGCCCAGGCCAATGACTTCCATGCACTCAGAAATGGGTCTGCCCCTGAGCTGCGGTTCTGGCCTTGTCATTGTTTTCTACTTGTGAACCAGTGAAAGAACTCTCCTAGGCTGTGTCACTACGGTCCTTGCCCTCCCCACGAGCTCTAGATGACACAGAAGCTCTTGGGCCCTCAGGACGCCAGCGCTGCATGGTGGTCTGCAGCAGAGAGAGGAACAGCCCTTTCCCCAAATTCTTGTACTGTATGTTGTCACGTAGGTCTTCAGAACAATCCCACGTTTTATCAAGCTTCTCATGGATAAAAGCAACTTCACCTCAACAATCCCTTCCCTGACCTCATCCGTCTCCAGTCACTGTCCTCTTCTTTTATTATGCCTGTGTTCTAGGCATTAGTGCATAAAAGGCCCATTCTTTCTCCTCAGCCAAAAAGAAATCAAGAGTCCCTAGGACTTGACCAGCAGGTGTCTGGTCATCAGTTGCATACTTGAGCCAAGTACATTCAGACAATTAATCCCTTTTTACCATATCTCCCCATATATAGGGCAGTAAAAAGAAAATGTTTAAAAATAAACATCGAAGTGCTGCTAATTTGTTACGCCATTCTATTAAGACTCCAAATTCTGTTGGAACCTAAATTTATCCTAAGTATTTGCTGATCTTTATTCTAAATTTGAACTTCATTGGAAGAAAAATGTCAATATGTTAATTGTGTCATTGTGATATCAATGTGTTGATTGTGAAATCTAAAAAACAAGATTTTCTCTGAGCATAAATTTTTTCCATAGGATTAGAGGGTTGGGAGCAGATAGGAGGGCCAGAGTTTCCAAATCTCTCTGTAATTCTGCTTCATTATTTTGTATCCTGTGTCAATATAGCTGACTTGGTTTTAACTGCTAAAAATAATTTGAACTAGGGAGGTGGAAAATATAGGATAGGTCTAATGATCGGGGCTATTTTTATCTTTTCCTTTTTGTACCTTACCCAAGGTCATGAAAAAGCCATAAGTACATTTTCCTGAGTAGAGGTGTTGTCAGCTGTGTGTGTATTTTCACTATGCTATGAATAATCACTAAACTCTTTAATAGTGTTTGTACCTGTTAAATCTCAGAAAATTGAAACTAAGGATTTTGGGTGCCACTTAAAAACAGTTCTCTGTTGCTATTGAGTATAATTTGGCATTAAATTGTTGTAGCTAAAGATAAGGTTATGCTATAACTAATGGAAATTTTACAAGTGAAATACTGTGAGCTAAAATTGATATATATCAAAAAATATTTTCATAATGAATGTATTTCAGAAGTATTTTAATTTTGGTTTAACTTAACTGTTTACTTGCAGTTCGTTTAGTAATAGATGAAATGGGATTTATGAAAACGCCAGATGAGGATGAAACAAGTAACCTTATATGGTGTGATTCAGCTGTTCAGCAGGAGAAGATTGCAGAGCTGCGAAATTACCAGGTGGGAAATTAATCATGACCAATTTTTGGTCAGTAGGAAAGTTATATGAATTCCATTATAATTTTCTTTAGATAAGGCTCTTAATAAGTTGACATATTAAATTTCAGTTCTAATTTACCTGAATAGCCTGTTTTGTTGCTGTCCAGTTATACTGACTCTTTGCCTGAAGACTGCATCCTCTCAAATTTAACTTTTAACCTCTTTCCATCTTTAAGGAAGAATTGATAGAGGAAAACTCTTCCTACGCTGGTGCTTTGCATTATGCTTAAAGATGAACAATGTGGAGTAGATTGCATAAAGAGATCTGAACACAGATATCCCTTGTAATGTCAGCTATGTGTAATTTGGCTTCATTATTTTATTTCTGGAATGTAATACAAACATATTAAAAAATAAAAAAGCCAAATACATGGAATTTTAGACAATTGAGATTTTGAATAGTTCTTCCTGTTAGTGTAGAGGGTTATACAAAATTGACTGTAGGCAACAAATTAGTCCATTTTCATCAGGTTTTTTGTTTTCTACTAAAAAAGATTAAACTCAAAGAATGAATGTAACTTTATTATAGTATAAATGAATATATTCATTAAGTTAATGAAAATATTAATGTTGACCTTTTTATTTTCCAGAGGATCAACCATTTTCCAGGAATGGGGGAGATCTGTAGGAAGGATTTCCTAGCAAGAAATATGACCAAGTAATCTTCATTTTCTTGTAGTAGAGAAGACCTGTTCAAAAATTACATTTTGAATGTCATAGTGCTATCTTTCACAAATTTATATTGATTTGAAATGATATTTTGTTGGAAGAGATAGAATTTTAGAGCTAGGAGTGTTTTAAAATTTTCCTGGTTCTATTCTTTGACTTTGCAGAGGAGGTAATTGAGGGTCAGAGACATGAATATCTTGCACAAAGTCAAATAGCTAACAGCAGAGCTGGAGTAGAAACCTGGTCTCCAGAATTTCAAGGTTCTTTTCACTGCAACTTGCTGTCTCTCTAGCAGCATAAGTTTTTCTTTTAAATGTAAAAAGTTTTCTGTACATGGCATTCAATATATACTTAATTATTTTCAGTTAAACCTTGCAGGAACTAATTTGTTGCATTATATCCCGCCTGTGGGTATGTATGTGTTCAGAATACTGGTTATTGAGCATCTAATATGAGCCAGGCACTGTAATAGGTGCCTGTGTGCACACATATATGCATACACACATGTATATGTTCCTACCTGGGGATACATGCACACATATTTATCTCAGAGACCATTATTTAGAGTAATAATCTGCTTTCATGGGAAAAACTGTTAACAGGTAAAGTGTTATACTGAATATACTGCGGAATTTTTGTGCAGTTTATATTTCTGTTGATTAGATTTTTTTTTATTTTAAGAAAGTTGATAAATTGTATGCTTGGATTTTTTTCTAAATATAACAAAGAATGGTATCATTCATAAACAGCTCATGGTTAGTTTTAAAATGTATTGTTCTATTAAAGCTTTAACTTGATCTAATTTCACATTATTGTTAAAATATAATAAATACATGCAAAGGTGTTGGAAATAAAAACAAGTACATTAGCACTGTTATTGTGCTTCCTTTAGATGTGTGTGTGTGTGTGTGTGTGTGTGTATGTGTGTGTGTGTTTCAAAGCAATCAGTGTTAGCCTATTTGGTACTGAGATTATTTACCTGGTTGGCTTATTTTGGATTTGACAGATGTAGTTGGTGATTATTTTCCTTCTCATAGAGGAAACGTAACTTTTTTTATCGGGTTCTCTTGAAAGAGCACTTGAAATATGTAACTGTATGACCTTCCAGTTTTTGTGGAAGCCAGGTAGCTTATATATTCCACACCCTAGTCTTACAGTATAGGCCCTGCTTCTGTGCATATTATATACTATGGTCCCATTTTAGTTTTAACTGATCTCGTTTGGAAACAGTAACTACTCATCTATAAAAGACTTGCATACATTTATAAAGAAGACTTTTTGAAACAATCAGATTTTCTTACATAGGTAATATTTTAAAATATTTCTAAGGATTTTAAAATTGTTATTGGGAATCAGTATGTACCAAATACTTAGCATTTGGATTAATCAAAAGCAAACATTTTATACCTAGTATTGTATCAGTATCCCTAAGTTATGTACCAAATAGGCAGCCTGATTTATAGCAAATACAAAAATGTCAGGCCATACATTGTAGCCATAAAACTACATGTATAGGTAGATGTAGTTGATGTAAACAAAACCTGACTCAGAGGCTTCAATGGTTTTCTCACAAAAGTAGTAAAACTCCAGAAAACACCGGGGTAAAAGGCAATCTAAAATTTTTCCCTATGGATGACCCAGCAAACTCCAAATCATCTTTTAAGAAGCAATATGAATGGCACCTGGCTGTGAACCGTACTAACCACCCGCATCCCAGAGGCAGAGTTAATGCCGCCTTCCACATGTTACCTTGCCTTATGTAGCTTTATTGCACCTATCACACTGTATTTAATTAATAGCCTATATATAAATTCCTTAGAACAGAGACCATGTTAATCCTCAGTGCCCAACACGTAGTATATACTCAAATGTTTGATCTACTAATATGTAAATTAATACATGGGGCAGAAATTCTTGTCTATTTTTTCCACTAATGTATCCCTAGTATCTAGAATAGTGCCTAACATATAGTAGGTGATTAATAGGCATTTTAAAAAATTAATGAATTGATCAATAAATGAAGAAATGGAGGGAATTTAAATCCTTGTAGTAAATGTCAGTAGCACAGAGAAAGAAAGTTTAGATAAGTTTGAATAGAAATTACTTTTCATATTATCTCTAACTTACAGAATGATCAAGTCCCGGCCTCTGGATTATACCTTTGTTCCTCGAACATGGATCTTCCCTGCTGAATATACACAATTTCAGAATTATATGAAAGAATTAAAGAAAAAAAGAAAGCAGAAGACTTTTATAGTAAAACCAGCTAATGGTGCAATGGGTCATGGGTAGGTATTTTTCATATGGAATACATAAAAATTTTAAAAAATTGGGGGAAAGAATAAGTGTGACCATTTGCTCATGGTTGAGTACTAATATGAAAAAAAAATAAAATAGCTTTCTAACTTTTGCTTTTTTGGAACTAAATATTTAATGAGCCCTTTTACCCTGTCCTGGAGACTTCAATAATTCAATCTAAAAATTTAATCAACAGGTTGTGAGACTTTGATAGGAGACTACAAAATAGAGAAAGTAAATATTTTCTAATTTTTTTCTTAAACATAAAATTTGCATTCATCATAATTTTAGAGTAAGCTTGGAGAGGAAAATCAGTTGATACAATAGAGCTAAATTGAGTTGGTGAATGAAATGGAAAGGGTGTTACTGTTTTCATCTTAAAAAAAAAATCTTAAGCACAAAATATCTATTTTCTTTGCTTTACAAATGATTTTTTTCTTTATGTAGCCATGGTAATTGGATTGAAGATGAGTAGAACACATTTTAAGTTAAAGTGCTGAGAACTAGACCTGTTAGCTGGGGATAGATTATACAACTTAATATTCCTGTTTACTTTTGCTTTCTTATGTTAGTTTTCTGCTGTTTACTTTTTCAAAGAAAATGTGGCTGAAGCTACTTTTAATAAAAACACAAGTAATTTTTATCTTTGATTTAGAGTGCTGTGGGGAAAAAAGATATTTGGAAATATAGCTGCCAGGTAAATTACTGTTCAACACATTTCCTTTTAACTTTTAATCATAATTTAATAATTTAATCAGACATTATTTTAAACTGTGGTTTAGTGACTTAAAAGACAAACGACATGTAGTGTTAGTGGAAATTGTATATTAATTGTTTAATGTAAATTTGGTTCACTATATGTTAGTATCAAGGTAAACATTTTGGGGAAGATAATTGAAGTTCACATTTTCTCAATTTTAATGTTAAAAATTATGTTAAAAATTCATTTTTATATATATTTAATGTTAGTATAATAGTTAATAATATGAATTGACTACAGTAATAAAATAGCTGAAAAAGTATACTATACATACTGTGCTGCCATGGTTTATCTCATGCAATGCAGAAGTACATAGGTAAAGTACACCTCTCTCATCTGTAGAATATATCTATTTCCTTGCTGGTTTTCTGTTTAATTGTCCTGTTCATTATTGAGAGTGGGGGGCATTGAACACTTCAGCTGCTATTGTTGAACTGTCTATCTGTGCCTTCAATTCTATCAGTTTTTGCTTCATATATTTTGGAGCTCTGTTGTGAGGTGCATATGTTTATAATTATTATATCTTCTTGATGCATTGACTTTTAAAAATTATTATATTACTGTTCTTCTTCGTCTGTTGCAGTACTTTTTGTCTTAAAGTCTATTTTGTCTGATACTAGTATAGCCACTTCAGTTCTCTCTTGGTTACTGTTTGCATGGAATATCTTTTCCATTTGTTCACTTTCAGCCTATTTAAGTCTTTGAATATAAAGTGTGGCTCTTGTTGACAGCATGTAGTTGGGCCATATTTTTTATACATTCTGCCAAATCTTGTCTTTCAACTGGAGAGTTAATCCATTCTTATTTATTATGTAATTATTGATAAGGAAAGATTTACTTTTGGCATTTTGCTATTTGTTTTCTTTATGTCTTATATAGTTTTCATACCTCAATTTCTCCATTTCTGCCCTCTTGTGTATTACATGGGTATTTTCTAGTGTACCATTTTAATTTCATTGTCATTTATTTTACTATATATTTTTTGAGTTATTTTTTAAATGGTTGCTTTGGGGTTACAATTAGCATCTCCATTTATAACAACCTAGTTTGGATTAATATCATTACTTTTAACAGTAAAAACAACAACAACAACAACAAAACTTGCTTCTATTTGCCTCTGCCCCCTTTATGACGTTTTTGTCACAAATTAC
The DNA here is from genome assembly GCF_964270905.1 of Leucopleurus acutus. NCBI lineage: Eukaryota > Metazoa > Chordata > Mammalia > Artiodactyla > Delphinidae > Leucopleurus > Leucopleurus acutus. The sequence goes on from NC_139143.1 coordinate 119,904,442, forward strand.
ACCTGTATATATTGTGTACTCATCAAAATAGATTTATAATAATTGTTTTATGCAGTTGTGTTTTAAATAATACAGGAAAAATAAGCAGTTACAAACCTAAACTACACTAGTAGTGACTTTTATTTTTACCTATGTAGTAATCTTTACAGGTGCTTTTTATTTCTTTGTGTAGATTTGAATTACTGCCTAGTGTCCCTTTGCTTCAGCCTGAAGGATTGTCTTTAGCATTTCTTATAGGCCAGGTATAGTAGCAACAAAATCTCTCAGTTTTTGTTTATCTGGTAATGTCTTAATTTCTCTTTCAATTTTGAATACTTTGTCAGGTATAGATTTCTTGGTTAACAGTTTTTTTTTTTTTTCTTTTTCTATCAGCACTTTGAATATGTCATCTTACTGTGTTCTGCCCTCCATTGTTTCTGATGAGAAATTAGCTCTTTATCTTAATGAGGATCCCTTGGGTGGGATGAGTGGCCTGTCTTGCTACTTTTTTCTCTTTCTCTAGGCTTTTGACAGTTTGATTAGAACATGTCTTAGTGTGGCTCTCTTTGAGTTTATCTTACTTGAAGTTTATTAGGCTTCTTGATTTGTAGGTTAATATTTTTCATCAGATTGGGAGATTCTCAGCCATTAATTCTTCAAAGAGTCTTTTTGCCCCTCTCTCTTTTCTTCTTTTGAGACACCCATTATTAGTGTGTTGATATTATTGATGTTGTCTTGCAGGACTCTTAAGCTCTGTTCATTTTTCTTCATTCTTTTTCCTTTCTGTTCCTCAGACTAATCTCAATTGATTTATCTTCAGGTTTACTGAGTCTTTCCCTGCCTTCCCACGTCTTCTGTTTAGCCCCTCTAATGTATTTTTGTTTCAGTTATTGTACTTTTCAACTTCAGAATTTTTGTTTGGTTACCCCCACCTACCCCGCCACCTTTAAAAGTAATTTCTATCTCTACTGATATTCTGCATTGGTGAGATATTATTCCCATGGTTTCCTTCAGTTCTTTGTACATGATTTCCTTTAGCTCTTTGAACAAATTTAAAATAGTTGATTTAAATAATTTATTGTCTAGTAAGCCAAATGTCTGGGTTTCCTCAGGTATAGTTTCTATTAATTGAGAATTTTTTTTGTGTATGGGTCATACTTTTTTTTTTTGAATGACTCATGATATTTTGTTGAAAATTGGACATTTTGTGTATTGTAATATAGCAACTCTGACAATTAGATTCTCCCTCCTCTACAGGGTTTTTTGTTACCATTTGTTCTAGTTGATGTATTTGTTTAGTGACCTTTCTGAAATAATTTTGTAAAGTTTGTATTTTTTAATTGTGTGTGACCTCTGAAGTTCCTATTCTGTTAGATCAGTAGTCAGTGTAATTGTCCAATCCGTTAGTAATTGAACAGAAATTTCCTTAAACACTGGGAACCAAATATCTGTATCTATACCTATATCCATATACACACATACATATATATATGTGTGTGTGTGTATATGGATATAGGTATAGATATACATATATATCCCCCAATCCTTGCAGATGGTGTGTGTGTGTGTGTGTTAGAACATGCCCTCAACACTTAGCTAGGTAGTTTATAACTCTGCCTTAGCCTTCACTTCCTACTTGATGGTTAGCTGGAGGTAAGAGCTTAGGGCCATCTCAGGTCTTTCCTGAGCATGCACTTAGCCCTGGGCATTCATGTGGTCTTCTAGAATCCCAGAAATATATGAGAGCTTTTCAAAGTCCTTATTCCCCAAAGATTGTCATTCCTATCTTTCCCCCCAATCTTTGCAGTTAGTCTGATGGTTTTCCCAACTGCTATTTGTTGCAGGGACTACTACATTTGTCTTTAAATGTTTTCAATATTGTCTCTGCCGACCACCCCCCGCCCCCCCACAAGTAGCTGCCTCAGCACTGGGAGAGTTCGCAGTTAGACAAGATAAAAGAAAACCTTTGAGATTGTCCAGGGAACCACAGAACTGAATTAAACAAATAGACAAACAAACAAACAAACAAAACAACCACAAGAATAGGTCTGTTCTACTGCCTCTAGAACCAGTACCTGTACTGGGAACACAGGTTACTGCTCAAGGCCACTGCTGAGCTGGGGGCTGGGGGTGGTACCAGAGTAAATTAAAATGCTAGGAATCTCTTTTACACAGATTCAGCTGTTTTTTTTTTGTTGTTGTTGTTTGTTTGTTTTTTATTACATGTTTCTTGGTTAGTATCCATGGTTCTAAAAAAGTTGCTTCTGACAGTATTTTTATGCTGTATTTTTTTTGTGTGTGTGTGATGGGACCACTTTCCTCTTGAGTATTACCTATAACTTTGTTAAAATCCTGACTCCATAACAAATTATTCTTTTAACCTTTTCTTTAAATTTAGGATTTCTTTGATAAGAAATGGTGACAAACTTCCATCTCAGGATCATTTGATTGTTCAAGAATACATTGAAAAGCCTTTCCTAATGGAAGGTTACAAGTTTGATTTACGAATTTATATTCTGGTAACATCGTGTGATCCACTAAAAATATTTCTCTACCACGATGGACTTGTGCGAATGGGGACAGAGAAGTACATTCCACCTAATGAAACCAATTTGGTAAGTGATACCAGACACTATGATTTTATTAATTTATTCAACATCTATTTTTTAAAACACCTATTGTTTATAAATGTTAAATGAACAAAGTTCCTCCTCTCAGGCTTTTATAGTCTAGAATAATTATATACATAAATAAGACTGCCTCTAATTTAAGACAGCTTTGTGGAAATTAGAAAAAAAAGTGCCTGCTTCTCCAGGTAGGCTAATTAGGAAAGTATACCCCATCTGGGTGCTGTGAGCATGAGGATGGATTTCGAAGTATATATGTGTGTGTAGTGGTACTGGATAGAAATGATTGATACAGAAATACAAATTAAAATAATATGCCATTGAGAAATACAGATAAAGTGTTATAGAATTGAGTGTAGGAATAGGTTTTGTTCAGCTTCTCATGGGAGAGGTAGTATTTGAGCAGTCTTTGTATGAAAGGTATGGTTTAAACATGTAGAATGTGGGAGAAAGTATATGAAACAGAGAAAGCAAAAGTTATCAGAAAGTAGAGTTATTTTTTGTTGGAACAAAAGAGAAGATTTTAAATTTATGTTGATCAATTGTGAAGTAGAGACATAAATTGGCAGTTTCATAGTACGTTTTTAATTCTGTTAAGTGGAGATTTTTGTAAGTATTTTTCCATTAAGATTATCTTTGTGTAACCATAACATATTGATGAAAGTCATAACTGTAGTTTATGAAGGTCAAACTGAAATTTATTATCATAATTTATCATGAAAGTCATAAATGTAATATATAGTTTATGAGAGACAAACCGTAGTTTATTATCCATACTTCAAAGTTTAGTTAACCTCTACCTCTATTTTTGGATCTACTAATTACAGTAAAAAAAATACCTAATTAAGGATTGTTTCCCATTTTTGTCAAAGGCCTGGTTATTGTTCTTCTATAATATTATGCACATAAATTACTACATTGAGTGGTCATTTTCCAAAATTAAATGACTAATCATAAATGTTGCTACGTTCAATTAACTAAAAAATGTTGTAAACCTGGCAAAGGAAGAATAAGGGAACTGTCAAAGTTTTTACAGGGAAGGAAGATAAAAGAAAGAATCATCTCTTCAAAGCTCATAAGGTGTGGATACATCCAAGCTCCAAGAAATATTTGAACTCTACTGCATTCTAGACATTGTGCTGGTTTTGGAAAAACGGTGACCAAGACAGATACAGTACTTGATCTCACAAAAGCAACAATCTAGTGGGGAGGCAGAAAATAAAATAAGCAATTATAATACCTAGTGGTAAGTGTAATGGTTTAAGAAACTGAGAATGCTGTGGCAGTGCATAGCAGGAACATCTAACTCAGTTGGAGATACAGTTAGAGAGGGAGTTTGTAAAGTGAAATCTGAAGAGTGAGGGGTTAGCTAAGTTAAAGGTGGGGTGGGATGGGTTAAGACTCCAGGTAGAAGAATGGCCCAGAGGTAGGAGGGAGAGTGATACATCTGGAGAGAGCACACATGTTCAATATGGCTAAAGTACAGACTAAGACATCAGGATGGAGAGTCCCAGAGGCCAGATCTTGGTAGATCATGGCTAGGATTTTGGAACTTAACCTAAGAAGAAGGGAAGCATTGAAAGATTTTAAACAAGGGAAAGAAGGAATGAGATTGTTGTCTTAAAAAGGTCACCTGGTCTATGGTGTGGGGAATGTGAGATGGGGCTGTAGATGGATAGGGGAGACTAGAGTAAGGGAGACAAGAAGCTGTATTCTAGTCTAACCACATGTGAGAGACAAGTTGACTTAATTTGAAGTGATAGTAGGGCAGGACTACGAATAAGAACACAGATTTCAGATATATTTACGATACCATGGGTAACACTGATATACCAACAGGTTGATTTGTAGAATAAGGGAAAGAGAGAGAGAAATTAAGGATAAAACTCAAAAGAGTTTTGGCACAGCAGTTGGGTGGATGGTGACATTCACTGTGATAGGGAGTATAGGAGCTTTTAAAGTTTTGCAGAAAGCTGATGTGTTTGATTTGAGATGCCTGTGTGACTGACTTCCAAATGGATCTATACTATTGGCATTTGGATATACAGTATAGGTCTAAAGCGCAGATGAGAGAACTGAGCTACAGGCGTAATTTGGGGCTTATCAGTTTATAGATTATAATTAAAATAGTTGGAGTGGGTAAGACTGGATTATATATATGTAAGGCAGATAGTCATGTTTTGAGAGGAAAGAGTAAAGGAAGAGATAGGAAAGGGTAAGACTTGAAAGCTCATTTAGGTGATAAAGTGATTTATTCTAATTTCTTAAGTTGGATGTATGTGATTTGCTTAAGTACACTGGGTTAGGAAATCATATTGAAAGATTGGGAGTCAGGAAATGTGGCCTCTAGGTTTCGCTTTGCCAAGTGCTCTTGAGTCACATAATCTCCTGGCTTTGGTTTTCACATATATGAAAAATGATGTTCTCCTGTATAAACATCGGTGTTCCTCATATATCTCTAAAATTTCACGGTTGAGTTCCTACATGAAGATATTAAAAATTTAAAAAGTGAAGTGCAAAACTTTATCTAAAGTGAGATCTCTCTTATGTAAAAGATAAGTTTAAGAAAAAAGGTGGAAAAAATAAACCAAAATGCTCCCATTGGTTGTTTTTGGACAGCAGACTGCTTCATATTTTTTTCCTTCTTCGTATTTCCAATTTTTAAAATAGCGTGCATTTTGTCATGAGCTGTATATTGATAAGCTACATGTAAGGAAATCATGAGAGAATTTCAGAAATTGAAATATAATAAACATAAATTTTTTTGCCACCCCGTGTAGCAGTCAGTCAATCCTTGAAAGGTTCTGTATATTCCAATTCATTATTTTGAGCCTATACACTATAAAATAGGATAGAGAATAGTTATATACTTTTTATGCATTGCAGGTTGCTATTTGATTCAGAGCTGCCATTACTTCTCCTTATGGCAAATGTCCAACTGACAGTGAACTGTTTAGAAGGGGGTTTTTGTCATGGTAGATGTGAAATTGTGGAATTTCCAATGCTACATATAAAAATAATGTTTTAAGAAAAATGCAAAGTTCCATTTCTTATTCACTTTTCCACTAGGATAGCTAGAGTTTTTATTACTGCTGTTAGTATTTATTTTAAGAAATTCCTGCCAAATGGAGAGCTCCTCAAAAAATTATTTTCCAAACAAAAATAATTTCTATTTTGGAAACTAAGAAATGTTATAGTTTGATTAATTTCCTTTTTTCTTTAAATCAAGCACTTAAAATTAGACAAGTATGAGGTTATGCTCTTTCTTTTAAATATCACTTAAAGTGATAATTTTCATGAAGGTAGGGACTATGTCTGCCTTATTAATCTTTGTGTCCACAGTGCACAGCACACATTCCTGCCAGTGGTGGGTGCTCCTTAAATATTGTTCAATGAACAAAAAAAATTCTTAATTACTGGTGGGCATATGGATTAATAAACAACATGTAGCTCATATGATCAGTTCTGCATATTTGCTTCAAAGATTTCAATACTGTAGACTTAAGTAACTGCAGTGAAAATAAAATATGATATAAATATCATTGGTTATTAACAAATCAGAATAGTAATGATGTGCTCAAAGTATGTATTCATTGTGATGCAACATTGCTATCTAAAGTGGTTTCTGGGAATAGGATCATGAGGGTGGGATTTACAGACCTTATGGATGTTTATGATAGATTGATAAGGAGCTATTAATGTATATTAATTGACAATTATGAGAAATTTTAAATTTTGTATTCTTTTTCAAGTTTATTTGAGGATAACACTGTCAACAAACATAAGAATATAGAGAGACAGGGCTTCCCTGGTGGCGCAGTGGTTGAGAGTCCGCCTGCCGATGCAGGGGACAAGGGTTCGTGCCCCGGTCCGGGAAGATCCCACATGCCGCGGAGCGGCTGGGCCCGTGAGCCATGGCCGCTGAGCTTGCGCGTCCGGAGCCTGTGCTCCGCAACAGGAAAGGCCACAACAGTGAGAGGCCCGCATATCACAAAAACAAAAAACAAAACAACAACAACAACAACAAAAGAATATAGAGAGACTAAGACCTAAGAACTCGAGTATGGAGCGCTATAAATTTGCTGTTAATCATTTAGACATTTGTACAGCATCGTGTGGTGCTTCTGTCTCCTGACTCTGAGTGCACTCTGTCTTGTTAACAAGTTACAGTGATCTTCCAGTCAGGATGGGAGGGCAGAGGTTGAGGTTGGTATCCTGCCTCTAGGTTTCTGCTACTTACTTGAGCTTTTACTTTTAAATCTTTGTTTGAGAAGATATAGAATACTCTCTCAGAAAATTCCTTTCCCAAAACAAGTTAGGATGAAAATTTTAGAAAAACATTAAAAACAAACCAACTAAGAAAAACAAACTTCAAAGTTACAGCATTTTTCTTGCTTAGCAATATGTAGTTTCACATTTTCATTTAATTACTCTATATATCTTTATTATTTTCATACTTTCTATGGTAGATATCTTTTCAATAATATACAAAGTAACTTTGAAGGTGACTACTTTCACAACCTTTTTTAGAAAAATGTGCCATTGCATTTTGAAAATTACCTTTATAATCATTAAATTATGAATATGTATATTTTAAACTTTAAAATTGGCTTTCCTCTTTGGATGCTTTCTTTTCTGTGAAACGTCATGGTTCTAGAGTCTCATAGGTGATAACAACTTTGGTTCTGACTTGTTACAGACCCAGTTATACATGCATCTGACAAACTACTCTGTGAACAAGCACAATGAGCATTTTGAAAGGGATGAAACTGAAAACAAAGGCAGCAAACGTTCCATCAGATGGTTTACAGAATTTCTACAAGCAAATCAACATGATGTTGCTAAGTTTTGGAGTGATATTTCAGTAAGATTATACCATTTCACAATTTTAACTGTCTTTCCTCATATTAATTGAAAGGATCATCAACCATTTTAAATAAAAAACGGATTACATTAGATTGGGCAGATAAAGTGTGCTTTTATGAAGAAAGTGAAATTTGTCATGGACCTTAATAGATAAGTAGTACTTTTACTGCTAGGATCGGAAAGAGGGAATGCTAAGCGGAGGCAAAAGCATGAGTAAAGGCATGGAGGTATGAAAATTGTTCAAAGTGGCCCAGGTTGGTGCATATCGTATTTGTGGGAGATACATGAAGACTTAATGGCTGGAAAGATATGTGGAGCCAAGTTTTATGTCTGGAAATCAAGGCTTCACTTGGTAGGCAGTAAGGATTCATTCAGTTTTTAAGGGAGGAGATTAATAAGGCCAAAGACCATGCATGCATTTGAAAGATAAATCTGACAATGGGTATAGGATGGGTTAGAGTGAAGACCAGAAGTAGGTAGAGGAGGGCATTTGGGAGTAGTTTCAGGGAAAAGAATGGCCTGAATTGAACCACAATAAAAGAGGTGACAATGAAGTAGACCTTGAGATTAACTGAGTGTTTAGAATGGGGAGGGGGGAAGAAGTATTCAGATATTCTTCTGCAGTTTTGAGGAATAATTATAAGGAGAATGGGTGTGGCCTTATTTGAAATAGAATAGGAAGGAGTTTATTTTGAGAAGATGTAGAGCTTAGTTTTGCAGATGAGAGAAAAGAGTTCTATTCACTTATTTGCTAGTTCATTTATTCATTTATTCAGTAAACATTTATTGAACCCATAATATAAGCCTGTCCCTGGCTGATAATTTGAGGATTTATAAGATACAGCTCCAAGCCTCAAAAAACTCAAGAGTTTGGTAGGAAACACTTGCACATAAATTGTTAATGAAATGCAATGTAGCAAGTACAAAAACAGAGGCATACATTGGCTTCTGTGGGGTTGTAGAGGAAGACCACATGTAGTAGCTTTGAGTGGATGGGCATAGCAGGACTTCCTGGAGGCATTGACACCTGAACTCAGTTTTCTAAAAGGCCATGAGGCTATGATGAATTCTACTTTCGATATGTTAAACTTGAAATGCTCTCTCAGGTAGAAAAGTCGAGCAGGCAGTTAAAAGTGTATGTATGAGGTGTAATGGATAATTAAAGCCATGGCAGTAGATGAAATTCCAAATGGTAAGGGTAAAGAGAGAAAAGGAAACATGTATGAGAAGATAACCTTGGTGAAACAGACCCTTTTATTAATCCTAGCAGAAATATTAAAATGGTATTCATAGTTAAGAGTATGTTGAAAATACTTAACATGATTAGGGCTATACAATTTGACTTCTGGGACAAGTAATATATATTTAAATAAAAATATCGTGGAAAATGGATGTGAAAGTTCATTGTTGGTTGAACTTGGTTCTCTTGAGAAAATCAGAGAAAAAATCAGCATCATTATATTTATTCCTTTTCTTAGTGTTTTGTTAGTTTGAATCTTTTTAAAAATCTTATTTTCTGTCTCACAGAATGTAAACCGGAAGATACTTAGGTGTCAGACAAGTAAAAAGGAGTTAAGTAGTCTGGATAGAAGAAAATAGGGCAAGCTGAGAACGGTGGTCATTTGAGGAGCGTAAGCAGTCTAAAGGGGATAGATATCACTCAGCACCAGCCTATTGGTGCCATGTGGTATTTTGGGCCCAGTGTGCCTCATTCTCTAATTGGTCAATAGATGCCCTAAGTCTCCTGATTTATAAATGTTGGCAACAAATTCAAAATTTTTAAAAATTTAGGGGTCCCATCAAATTTTAAAGTTTGTCATTTGGATTTGGTCAGATTCTCACCAACTTGTTAACTTTCTTTTATGTCTTCCTGAGAGACTAAATATTGATACATCCAAACAAGAAATTTGATTCCAACAATGCCGTTTATTTATCTATTTACTTTATCAAGGCCAGTTTTTTGGAAATTCCAAAAAATATTCTAATAATGATAGTTTACTATCATGTGGGTCAGAAACATCAAAGTGGTAAAATTTGCAATTTTGATACAGTAGCTCAATGATGGAAGATCTACTTGGTGATACCTGGATGATTTAATGAATGGGTCATTTGGTGACTAGCTCAGAGAGACCAAGAAAGTTTTAGATGCCCTCTGGTATTCTTTTTCTTTACCAGATTCTTCACTTCTTATGAGTTTGATTGTTCAGGGAAGTCTTTGTGAAAAGGTGCAATCTGTTGTGTTACCTTGGTGAGGAATGTATGGAGAGAATCAGTCAGAGAGAAAAATGGATATCATTAGCTTTACAGACATTGGTTTTAAGTGGTACTTTCCCCACATAATTGAATTAGGACAAGGTATACAACTAAGACTAATACTAATAAGAGTATGGAAATTAACTCCTCAGAGCTTAAAATATAATTTTCAGATATTACTTGAACATAGCAATTGCCGGCCTATTAAGCTCTGATACACTGCATGATCATTTCTATAAATGGGTAAATTTTGCATCATTCTTGCCTACATTTGTTAAAATGTATATTAATAAATCTATAAGTAACCAATTAATAAATAACATTAACTTTTCCAAGTACCTTCTTACAATTATCTTGTCAAACTATCTGCACTTATGTAATTCTTTTAAGAATTGAAATTTGTCATGGACCTTAATAGATAAGTAGTACTTTTTCTTGTTAAGAATTGCATGTACTTACAGATGTCTGTTGAAGGTGAATCAATAGGATAGTATAAAAAGAGAATAAGAGGAGATGAAGAAGGCAACTGTGCAATAAATTTTTATCTTAATAGTTTACTAATTTCATGAATTTAACTTAGAACTTTTTTTCGGTGACTACTTTATTGATGGTAATTTCTCTAAAAAGTAGCTGTCTGCATATGAAAACTAACATTCAGCAATACCTTCTATGAAGAACAGATATATGTGCTTTTGTGCTGGTCAAGAATAAATAAGAAATCAATAGAAAAGCAGGCCATGGAGGTTGAAAATGGCTTTAATCACTCATAAGATCATCCTTAATGAATGCTTTTTATATACTTTGGGTACAAATCTACAAAATCATCTTTCAAAGCAATGTTGGAAATTCTCAGAAGCATTAGTGGAATTTGATTTGATTAGTGGAATTTGTATTTGGTTGTATCATTACTGATTTCACATATACCTGCAATCTTGCCTCTGGATTCCTAAAATTGTGCTGTTTTTATGTAGTAAAAACACAGATTTGTAATCCAGAGTCTAAATATTCATTCCCCCTCACTCTGCCCCCCCATCTCCCCACCTATCTTGTTTCACATAGACACTTACTAGTCAAGGTTTTAACTTCTTTTTCCTACTCAGGTGATTTCAGTAATATCTCAAGATTTATATAATGTGGACTTTTCTTTTTTATCCTCATATACTGTGGTGCTACCACACATTTGTTATTTTGAATAGAATTTTCTAAGAACAGCCTCTTGTGGCATCTCTGATATCCCCAAATACGTTCTGGGTTGGGATACTTGGTAACAGCGAGGTTAACTTCATCTTCCATTTCTTTCTCTCACAATAAATACTGCTCCCACCAGGCAGCTGAATGTTTGTGTCTGACCAGATATATGAGGTGGAATTCCAGGAGAATAATAGAATAAATATAACTATAGTAGTTAAGTTGCTAACCCCTCTTGATGGTTTACTCTGTTCTAGGCACTATGCTAAGAGTTATATATGGAGTCTCATTTTGTCCTTCCATCAGTCTTTTGCAGCAGGTATTATTGCTATTGCCAGTTTACATTTTAGAAAAATGAGACAAAGTTTAAGCAACATGACTGAGGATGCACATTTAACAAGTAGCAAAGCCTGGGATAAAGCCAGAAAGTCAACTTTGGAGCCATTTTCTTAACTGCCATGCTATATTGCCTGTACCTGTAGAATGGGAGTTAAAAAGACAGTATATTCTAAGCAAAAACCAGCAAGACAGCTTTTCCACAATCCATAGCTTGTTCTCAAACTTCGGTAAACCAACTTTTTCTTTCATTAGCATTAGTAACTCACCCTAGTAGTATTATGTGTTCTCACAGAAAATGTTGACAGCTAGTTTGTTAATTGGCAGTACTCTGATTTCAGATAAACCTTATGAACAACAGAATCATCACTGCACAGAGAAACCCAGCTCTCCTAGATTCTGTCCTCTTGACCTTTCAGGCTTTGTCTAAGTGGAGGTTCTATAATGTTGTTTGTGAAATAGTTTTCTCTCCTTGGAAGTTTACTCTCCTTGTCTTCCCTCCCATCCCCTTGCCTTCTGTATGGTTTCTGAGAAGGCAAGCATGTGATCCTACCTTACTTATTTAACAAATACAAGCCGCGTTCATAAATTTTTATTTGTTCACAGGTGATCTTGAGCATTTACTAAATGCCAGGCACTATTGTTAAGCACTGGGAATGGGGTTGTAAATAATACAGACAAGGACTCTGTTTTAACAAAAAAAAGAAAAAGATCAGCTTGTCCTATGCTGTGTAGTGACACAGTAATGAATGATGTATGGGTGCCTACTTTTGACTCAGGGGTCAGGGACGGACTCTCTGAGTATCAAGGGGCCAGACATGGGAATATTGGGGGAAGAGTGTTCCAGGAAGAGGGATCAGCTAGTGTGAGAGGCCTAGAGAAGAGGAGCATGGCTGGAGTACAGTGGGCAGGGGGAGAGTTGGGTGAGATGAGGTCAGAGCAGTGGCAGGGGTTAGATGCCACAGAGCTTTGTGAACCTGGCCAGGATGCTAGTTGGTAAGTCCAGGCCTGATTTCCAAGTATGTAAATGAGATACAAAGAAATAAGGCTTTTCATCTTTTTTTTTAAATGACAATCTTTACAGGAATTGGTGGTAAAGACTCTGATTGTAGCAGAACCTCATGTCCTGCATGCATATCGAATGTGCAGACCTGGTCAACCTCCAGGAAGTGAAAGTGTCTGCTTCGAAGTCCTGGGATTTGATATTTTGTTGGATAGAAAACTAAAGCCATGGCTTTTGGAGGTAAGGCATTTCTTTAAGAAGAAAGAGAACTGATCTCTATTCTTTTTTTTTTTCTTCTTTTTTCTTTTGAATTTTATTTTATTTTTTTTAAACAGCAGATTCTTATTAGTCATCCATTTTATACACATCAGTGTATACATGTCAATCCCAATCGCCCAATTCAGCACACCACCACGCCCACCCCCCTGTGGCTTTCCCCCCTTGGTTTCCATACGTTTGTTTTCTATATCTGTGTCTCAATTTCTGCCCTGCAAACCAGTTAATCTGTACCATTTTTCTAGTTTCCACATATATGCGTTAATGTACGATATTTGTTTTTCTCTTTCTGACTTACTTTACTCTGTATGACAGTTTCTAGATCCATCCACGTCTCAACAAATGACCCAATTTCGTTCCTTTTTATGGCTGAGTAATATTCCATTGTATATATGCACCACATCTTCTTTATCCATTCGTCTGTTGGTGGGCATTTAGGTTGCTTCCATGACCTGGCTATTGTAAATAGTGCTGCAATGAACATTGGGTGCATGTGTCTTTTTGAATTATGGTTTTCTCTGGGTGTATGCCCAATAGTGGGAATGCTGGATCATATGGTAATTCTATTTTTAGTTTTTTAAGGAACCTCCATACTGTTCTCCATAGTGGCCGTATCAATTTACATTCCCACCAACAGTGCAAGAGGGTTCCCTTTTCTCCACACCCTCTCCAGCATTTGTTGTTCGTAGATTTTCTGATGATGCCCATTCTAACTGGTGTGAGGTGATACCTCATTGTAGTTTTGCAATTACATTTCTCTAATAATTAGTGATGTTGAGCAGCTTTTCATGTGCCTCTTGGCCATCTGTATGTCTTCTTTGCAGAAATGTCTATTTAGGTCTTCTGCCATTTTTGGATTGGGTTGTTTGTTTTTTTAATATTGAGCTGCATGAGCTCTTTATATATTTTGGAGATTAATCCTTTGTCCATTGATTCATTTGCAAATATTTTCTCCCATTCTGAAGGCTGTGTTTTTGTCTTGTTTATGGTTTCCTTTGCTGTGCAAAAGCTTTTAAGTTTCATTAGGTCCCATTTGTTTATTTTTGGGTTCACTTCCATTTCTTTGGGAGGTGGGTCAAAAAGGATCTTGGTGTGATTGATGTCATAGAGTGTTCTGCCTATGTTTTCCTCTAAGAGTTTTATAGTGTCCAGTCTTACATTTAGGTCTTTAATCCATTTTGAGTTTATTATTATGTATGGTGTTAGGGAGTGTTCTAATTTCATTCTTTTGCATGTAGCTGTCCAGTTTTCCCAGCACCATTTATTCAAGAGACTGTATTTTCTCCATTATATATCCTTGCCTCCTTTTTCATAGATTAGTTGACCATAGGTGTGTGGGTTTATCTCTGTGCTTTCTTGTCTTGTTCCATTGATCTGTGTTTCTGTTTTTGTGCCAGTACCATATTGTCTTGATTACTATAGCTTTGTAGTATAGTCTGAAGTCAGTGAGTCTGGTTCCTCCAGCTCTGTTTTTTTTCCCTCAAGAATGCTTTGGCTATTTGGGGTCTTTTGTGTCTCCATACAAATTTTAACATTTTTTCTTCTAGTTCTGTAAAAAATGCCATTCGTAATTTGATAGGGATTGCATTGAATCTGTACATTGCTTTGGGTAGTATAGTCATTTTCACAATTTTGATTCTTCCAATCCAAGAACATGGTACATCTCTCCATCTGTTGGTATCATCTTTAATTTCTTTCATCAGTGTCTTATAGTTTTCTGCATACAGGTCTTTTGTCTCCCTAGGTAGGTTTATTCCTAGGTATTTTATTGTTTTTGTTGTTTTGGTAAATGGGAGTGTTACTATAATTTCTCTTTCAGATTTTTTATCATTAGTGTATAGGAATGCAAGACATTTCTGTGCATTAGTTTTGTATCCTGCAACTTTACCAAATTCATTGATTAGCTCTAGTAGTTTTCTGGTGGCATCTTTAGGATTCTCTATGTATAGTATCATGTCATCTGCAAACAGTGACAGTTTTACTTCTTCTTTTCCAATTTGGATTCCTTTTATTTCTTTTTCTTCTTTGATTGCCATGGCTAGGACTTCCAAAACTATGTTGAATAATAGTGGTGAGAGTGGACATCCTTGTCTTGTTCCTGATCTTAGAGGAAATGCTTTCAGTGTTTCACCATTGAGAACGATGTTTTCTGTGGGTTTGTCGTATATGGCCTTTATTATGTTGAGGTAGGTTCCCTCTATGCCCACTTTCTGGAGAGTTTTTATCATAAATTGGTGTTGAATTTTGTCAAAAGCTTTTTCTGCATCTATTGAGATGATCATATTGTTTTTATTATTCAATTTGTTATTTATTATTCAATTTGTTAATATGGTGTATCACATTGATTGATTTGCTTATATTGAAGAATCCTCACATCCCTGGGATAAATCCCACTTGATCATGTTGTATGATCCTTTTAATGTTTTGTTGGATTCTGATTGCTAGTATTTTGTTGAGGATTTTTGTATCTATATTCATCAGTGATATTGGTCTGTAATTTTCTTTTTTTGTAGTATCTTTGTCTGGTTTTGGTATCAGTGTGATGGTGGCCTAATAGAATGAGTTTGGGACTGTTCCTTACACTAAAATTTTTTGGAAGAGTTTGAGAAGGATGGGTGTTTGCTCTTCTCTAAATGTTTGATAGAATTCACCTGTGAAGCCTTCTGGTCCTGGACTTTTGTTTGTTGGAAGACTTTTAATCACAGTTTCAATTTCATTACTTGTGATTGGTCTGTTCATATATTCTGTTTCTTCCTCGTTCAGTCTTGGAAGATTATACCTTTCTAAGAATTTGTCCATTTCTTCCAGGTTGTCCATTTTATTGGCAAAGAGTTGCTTGTAGTAGTCTCTTAGGATGCTTTGTATTTCTGTGGTGTCTGTTATAACTTCTCCTTTTTCATTTCTGGTTTTATTGATTTGAGTCCTCTCCCTTCTTTTCTTGATGAGTGTGGCTAATGGTTTATCAATTTTGTTTATCTTCTCAAAGAACCAGCTTTTAATTTTACTGATCTTTGCTTTGTTTTCTTTGTTTCTATTTCATTTATTTCTGCTCTCATCTTGATGAGTTCTTTCCTTCTGCTAACTTTGGGTTTTGTTTGTTCTTCTTTCTCTGGTTTCTTTAGGTGTAAGGTTAGATTGTTTATTTGAAATTTTTCTTGTTTCTTGAGGTAGGCTTGTTATAAACTTCCCACTAGAACTGCTTTTGCAGTTCTAGGTTTTGGATCATCGTGTTTCATTGTCTTTTGTCTCTACGTATTTTTTGATTTCCTATTTGATTTCTTACGTGATCTATTGGTTATTTAGTAACGTATTGTTTAGCCTCCATGTGTTTGTGTTTTTTACGGTTTTTTCCCTGTAATTTATTTTTAATCTTATAGCATTGTGGTCAGAAAAGATGCTTGATATGATTTCAATTTTCTTAAATTTACCGAGGCTTGATTTGTGACCCAAGATGTGATCTATCCTGGAAAATGTTCCATGCGCACTTGAGAAGAAAGTGTAATCTCCTGTTGTTAGATGGAATGTCCTATAAATATCAATTAAATCTATCTGGTCTATTGTGTCATTTATAGCTTGTGTTTTCTTATTTACTTTCATTTTGGATGATCTGTCCATTGGTGTAAGTGAAGTGTTCAAGTTCCCCACTATTACTGTGTTACGGTCGATTTCTTCTTTTATAGCTGTTAGCAGCTGCCTTATGTATCGAGGTGCTCCTATGTTGGGTGCATATATATTTATAATTCTTATATCTTCTTCTTGGATTGATCCCTTGATCATTATGTAATGTCCTTCCTTGTCTCTTGTAATATTCTTTATTTTAAAGTCTATTTTATCTGATATGATTGTTGCTACTCCAGCTTTCTTTTGATTTCTATTTGCATGGAGTATCTTTTTCCATCCCATCACTTTCAGTCTGTATGTATCCCTAGGTCTGAAGTGGGTCTCTTGTAGACAGCATATATATGGGTCTTGTTTTTGTAACCATTCAGTGAGCCTGTGTCTTTTGGTTGGAGCATTTAATCCATTCATGTTTAAGGTAATTATCGATATGTATGTTCCTGTGAACATTTTCTTAATTGTTTTGGGTTTGTTTTTGTAGGTCCTTTTCTTCTCTTGTGTTTCCCAGTTAGAGAAGTTTCTTTAGCATTTGTTGTAGAGCTGGTTTGGTGGTTTTGAATTCTCTTAGATTTTGCTTGTCTGTAAAGCTTTTGATATCTCCATCGAATCCTAATGAGATCCTTGCTGGGTAGACTAATCTTGGTTGTAGGTTTTTACCTTCCATCACTTTAAGTATACCATGCTAATCCCTTCTGGCTTGTAGAGTTCCTGCTTAGAAATCAGCTGTTAACCTTATGGGAGTTCCTTTGTATGTTGTTTGTTGTTCCTCCCTTGCTGCTTTCAATAATTTTTCTTTGTTTTTAACTTTGGCTAATTTGATTTTATGTGTCTCTGCATGTTTCTCCTTGGGTTTATCCTCTATGGGATTCTCTGTGCTTCGTGGACTTGGGTGGCTATTTCCTTTCCCTTGTTAGGGAAGTTTTCGACTATAATCTCTTCAAATATTTTCTCTGGTCCTTTCTGTCTCTCTTCTCCTTCTGGGACCCCTACAATGCAAATGTTGTTGTGTTTAATGTTGTCCCATTGGTCTCTTAGGCTGTCTTCATTTCTTTTCATTCTTAGTTCTTTATTCTGTTCCGCAGCAGTGAATCCCTCCATTCTGTCTTCCAGGTCACTTATCCATTCTTCTGCCTCAGTTATTCTGCTATTGATTCCTTCTAGTGTATTTTTCACTAAAGTTATTGTATTTTCATCTTTGTTTGTTTGTTCTTTAATTCTTCTAGATCTTTGTTGAACATTTCTTGCCTCTTCTCGATCTTTGCCTCCATTCTTTTTCCGAGGTCCTGGATCATCTTCACTATCATTATTCTGAGTTCTTTTTCTGGAATGTTGTCTATCTCCACTTTATTTAGTTCTTTTTCTGGGGTTTTATCTTGTTCCTTCATCTGGGACATAGCCCTCTGCCTTTTCATCTTTTCTGTCTTTCTGTGAATGTGGTTTTTGTTCCACAGGCTGCAGGATTGTAGTTCTTCTTGCTTCTGCTGTCTGCCCTCTGGTTGATGAGGCTTGTGCAAGTTTCCTGATGGGAGGGACTGGTGGTGGGTAGAGCTGACTGTTGCTCTGGTGGGCAGAGCTCAGCAAAACTTTAATCTGCCTGACTGCTGATGGGCGTGGCTGGGTTCCCTCCCTGTTTGTTGTTTGGCCTGAGGCAACCCAACACTGCAGCCTACCTGGGCTCTTTGGTGGGGCTAATGGCAGACTCTGGGAGGGCTCATGCCAAGGAGTACTTCCCAACCTTCTGCTGCCAGTGTCCTTGTTCCCATGGTGAGCCACAGCCACCACCCACCTCTGCAGGAGACCCTCCAACACTAGCAGGTAGGTCTGGTTCAGTCTCCCCTGGGGTCACTGCTCCTTCTCCTGGGTCCCGATATGCGCACTACTTTGTGTGTGCCCTCCAAGAGTGGAGTCTCTGTTTCCCCCAGTCCTGTCGAAGTCCTGCAATCAAATCCTGCTAGCCTTCAAAGTCTGATTCTCTAGGAATTCCTCCTCCCATTGGTGGATCCGCAGGTTGGGCAGCCTGACATGGGGTCAGAACCTTCACTCCAGTGGGTGGACTTCTGTGGCATAAGTGTTCGCCAGTCTGTGAGTCACCCACCAGCAGTTATGGGATTTGATTTTTTTGTGATTGCGCTCCTCCTGCCATCTCATTGTGGCTTCTCCTTTGTCTTTGGATGTGGGGTATCTTTTTTGGTGAGTTGCAGTGTCTTCCTGTTGATGATTGTCCAGCAGCTAGTTGTGATTCTGGTGTTCTCGCAAGAGGGAGTGAGAGCACATCCTTCTACTCTGCCATATTGGTTCAGGGCCCCTGTGATCCCTATTCTTGTGTACTAAAACAAATGTTTCTTACATGTGTACTTGGCACAGTTGTTTCATTAACTGAGCAGACAGAAGACTGAATAGAGTATGTGGGAGGAAGAGAATGAGCATTCGGGGAATAGAACAGTTCCGATAGTGGGTCAGTGTATTTAATCCTACTTTTCCCAAATTAGCACTGGGTGAATTTCTAGGTTAGGCATTTTGCATATACACATGGATCTGCTTTTACTGATTTGTTGTCTACTCTCTCCACTATTTTCTCAGCCTCACAGCTCTACCACTTCATGACTTCTGGTTGTTGTCTTTCCTCTCCGTGGGTGCCTAGGCTGCAGGACTGTAGCTCCCTGCCTTCAGTGTATCTCCCCTTCAAACTCTCTAGGAGGAGAGAGGCTCCAATTAGTTCATTAATCAGTAGTTAATACTTCACACCCCAGGTGACATGAATTCTCCTTTAAGGCCATATTACGTGCCTGGGGCTCCCCTCATGTCTAGCCTGTGAACTGTGCCTTTGGGCTTGCTCCCAGACCCTGGTTTGGTCAGAGTCATCATTATTTTTCTTCCATTGTAAAAGATCATTTGGAAAATATAGAATAATATAAAGGCAAAATAAAAATAATGTCTAAGATTTCTGTACCTTTTCAGTCATGTTTGTATTTATATTGTATACAGAAGAAACCTTGGAAGTCACACAGTACCACATCCAGCAATTCCCCTAAGCTCCCTGATCATAGAGTATGTGGCTCTGATCATCGAGCTCCATGTTCATAGATCACATGGCCACAGAATACTGTGTTTAGGAAACTTTGTCAGGAAAATAACACCTACCTAAACAGTGTTTACTAGATTAGTTACATTTTAAGGAAAATATTACTATAGAAGATATCATCAACAACTACCTGTCATTTTAAGCTGGTTATCTCTTTTTTTGTTAATGATTTAGAAGTTAGAAGTTATATCTGTAATATCAAGGTTTGCAAAAGCAAATTGAATGAGTGATAGGTGAGATCAAGACACTCAAAATATATTTTTAGGAAAGAACACTTTTCCAGTTTGAGGGCTACTGGTTGCATTTGTGTGTGTGTTGAATCTACTATGAGCAAATAATGTGTATTATATTTCCAATCAAATACAGTTCTGTCAGGTATTCAAATTTTGCTCCTACCTGGGTCCTAGAAATATGATAAATGTGAAGAATTTTGATTATCATTTTGCTTCCTCCGTTCCTTGGATATGAAAGCACTTGACTCTGGACTATGGCCCTTCACCTAAGGCCTAACATTTTCTTCCTTTTATTTTGCTGTTTTCCTCTTCTTACTTTCCTTTCCTGTTTTTACCTGTATTTTTTTTTTCCTGCCCCTGTTGCTTGTCTTTTAGCCTTGATGGAGTGGGAAAGAAGTGAAGGCAGTATGCATGAAGTAGAACTGAAAGGATAGCAAGGAATAATGATTTTATATATATTTTATTTACCTGTTTTTAAAAGCACTTGCCTAACTGGAGCTTACCATTAGCTTGGTAGATCCGAATTGACTAAATGGTTCTGTATTTTTTAAAGGCTCAGAAATACTATTGTTTACATTCATGTTTCTTTATACTTTATTTTCTCCATCATTTCCAGATCAATAAGAACCATTAAAAAACTCCACAATAACTTCTTTTCATTTTCTATTCATTCTTTCATCATTTTCAGATCAATCATAACCATTTAAAAACTCCGCAATAACCAACAGCTGTGGGTAATGAACATTTATTATATCAAAACAGTTTAAAGAATCTTATTTAGATCTTCCTTTGTATTTTCTCCCGGCTGCAATCATAGTACTTCTAATATACATTGGTTAAAAACCTTTTGGCGCCATCAAGTGGAATTAGGTGGAGAGTGCCTCTGAACAGGTTAACTTTTAGTTGACTGGAATAATTGCAGGCAATGATTCGTAGTGGCAAATTGCAGAAATTTTCAATCATAGAAAACATTTTTAGGGAAAAACATGGAAATTGAGTGGAGTATAAATATAATGCTAATATTTTAAGTATCCTTGAATTAATTTCAACAAATCATTGGGCCAGATGGTGGAGATAGAAGAAAAATAAGGTTGTCCTGGTCTAGTGGGGACTCAGATATGTGTTTATGCTAGTATTTACAAGTATAAGTAGGGAATAAGGAGCCAGCACAAGCAGAGTGATTAATCTCTCTGTGTACATGTGTAAATTTGAGAGTTAAAAAAATGTCTTTGCAGAAGAGGGAACACCTGAGGAGTATTTAAGGTGGTAGAAAGTGGGGTAGGGGCTGGGGCTGGGAGAAGTTACTGGTCGGAGGAAACAGCACTAATTTAGGAGCACAGAATCTATTATGGAAACTTTTATGTGTGCATGAAATGATTGTGCTTATCTTGATAATAAAACTGTGATTTGGTTGGTTAATAAATAGTATTTATTAATTTAATTTGCTTTTCTAATAATTTTCGTTTTTGCACGCATTTACAAGCTGCTGAGCTTTAAGACTCTAACACTTGTGGGTTTTGTTTGTTTTACAGTTGGGTTAGGAAATGAGAACCAAAAGAAGCCGTCCACATTATAGAATAGAACTTGGGCTGGAACCCTAATTTTCAGCGTTTCTTCTGTCAGCCATTTGTGGTTTTTCTTTTATTTTTTTCTTTACCTTTCTCATAAAACTTAAAGAAAAAATCCAAAATGTTAATTGAATTAAGTTTTTCTACCTCTCCATGTATTAGTTTATTTGATGTGTAGGTACATTTCTTGATAGACCAATTTCTCTTGCATGAGAGTAGAGTGAAGAATCTGAAATAGAAAAGAGAGAGGGTCTGAGATTATGTTGTACCAAGACTGTCTACCATCCTGGAGGAGGGATATGCTTGGCAGAATTCCAGACTGCAGTTTTAGAATGAAGCACTGAGGAATTCTATAAAGATAGATAACATTTCAGTAAACCACTTAATCATCAGTTCAAAAATTTTTTTTTTAATAATCCTGTTACATGTAGTAGCAGAACTATCTTTGTTTTTCAAATTCCAGAGATTTGAATCAGTATTGAATGGTTGAAACTTTTTTCATATAAAAATATTACTTTACCCTTTCTCTGTACTTGTAAGAGGAAATACTTGGAGCTTTAAAGTAGTAGATTAATAAACTTCCTTTTTCAAATTTACCTGGAATAAATGGATGTTCTTGCAATTACCAAGCTATTCTATTCCCGTTGAGACCACATCACACAGACAAGAATATGTTCATCACCTTCTATATCAGAAATCAGCAAAGGCATAATATAGTAAGGCATTTCTCTATTGAAAAAAATACAGTTTGCCATAATTCTATACAAGGAATACCAGGTAACTATCAAAATGATGACATCAAAGATTTTCACAATACATTATTAAGAGAAAACCTTGGATTATAAAGTAGTATATTTAGTATAGAGATATATTGGAAGGCAAATGAATATTATAAAATGTATACATAGCAAATATCTGGAGCACCATTTATCAAATGGTTAACAAGACACAAGGTAGTGGAATTGCAGGTGATCTTTCTGTTGTTTGTTTGGCTTCTGTTTCTAATTTTTCTGCAGTGATCTTGTGCCACATTTATAATTAGAGGCATTTGTATTCCTGGATGATTTCTTAAGTGTAATGTGGCATTTCCTTCAGCTGCCAGTTGTAAAATGCGTGTTGTCAGTTATCTTGTCTTTTGTGCTGATGGTTTTGTATAAGATGACCCTCCTCTATGAGGAGTAGCATGCATGTTTTTTGAGATAGCCTGTGGAGTTAGTTGGTGGTCATGAAGCAAAGCTGTAGTTTTGAACTCAGCAGTGTTCTCACCAACTGAATTAATTGAGTAAGTAATTTTCTTAAACATCTGCTATCCCAATTACATTTTCATAACAACAACAACAACAACAATAAAATCCAAAACAACAAAGACAAAAACAAACACTCCAGCTCTTGAAGTGGTAATATATTGTATACTAGATTTCAGGGTATATGTAGTTACTTCTTATTTTTCTTCTTAGTGAAATCTTAGAAATGATGTGGGAAAGAACAACCACAAATGGCTCAGTTATTCCCATGACTCCTTAGACAGTTAGAAAAGCTCATAGAGGTTAGTTTGCAGCTACCTTTAATGATATCCTCTGAGTAATTTCAATGAAATGAAATGAAAATAGATGAATTATTGTCTGACCCAGGAAGAAAGAAATACAATTTATTTTTCAGGCAACAATAGACATATTCATCCAGAAGATCTGAAAGCAGTGAAAAGAGGGCACTGATAATTTCAATATGGGAAATACATACATGAATATAATTATTACTATATTGGTAATATCCCTATTATTTTTTGTTCCATTTTTATTATTGTTATTGTTATTACTGGTCCTCCAACCTTTTTGTCTGGATGAGTCACTTTAACTTCCTAAAGTTAAGACCTAGAGTTCATGGAGTAATAGATTGGAGAGAGTGGAGAGGAGGGAGAAGGCAGATATGCTGACTGAACATCTGAAGCTAAGGCAGCAGGGGGAAGGGGCAGTGATGACAGTCAATTCCTTGCAACTCTTTGACTTAAGGTGTTGGGGAAGGGAGGAGTGGCAATGGTGACTGGGCCATCTACCATATAGTGCTTTGAGATTTATTGTAGAGTCCTTCTACTGGTTGGGGATCCCACATTAAATTAACAAATTTGTACTGCATATTGATTGACCTACCAACATTTGTTTACTTATTGTTTTCTTTGTAAATTTCAGATCAATCGAGCTCCAAGCTTTGGAACTGATCAGAAAATAGACTATGATGTAAAAAGGGGAGTGCTGCTAAATGCACTGAAGCTACTAAATATCAGGTAAAGTGTTTCCTCCATCTTCTGGAATTTTTGTCACCATATTTGGCATAGAACAATCATTTGTAAGTGGAATTGTCTTGTAATTTTAGTATTTTGTATTGTGAATTTCTTGATTCCATTCTTCAAACCCATTTAGTTTTCTTCTTTTTAAATATCTTTTCCTCTTCTCCTGAACTCAGCTTCTCCTTCTCCCCATATTATTTGAACCTACAGTAAATATGCTTAAATTGCATTGTTGGTATAATACAGACTATGGGGTGGAATTGGAGAATACCTTAGGCAACCTTCTGGACTGTTTTCCTCACCTCACAAGAAAAAACTAAAGCACAAAGGTCACTCGGTGAGTTAAAAAACCTCAAAAATGCATTTCCAACCTTTCTGTCCAAAGGTCTTTCCACTGTATCATGCTGCCTGGGTAAACAGAGAAGAAAAGAGAAGCAGTTAAGTGAGAGTTAACCTTCCCATTGAACAGCATTAACAGGATTTCCTTCGTTTTTAAGGCTGAATAATATTCCATCTTATATATACCACATTTTTAATCCATCCATTGCAGAACATTTAGGTTGTTTCCATGTCTTAGATGTTGTGCATAATGCTGCAGTGAACATGGGAATGTGGGTATCTTTAGATCATATACCCGCAGGGTATCTGTTGAATCCTGGTTCAACAGGATCAGTCAAATCCTGATTTCAACTTCTTTAAATATATACCCAGAACTGGGATTGCTGCATCAATAGAATATTATTAGTTTGGTTGAAGCATACATAATCATGAATGTCAAATGTTTGAAATCTTATTATGTGGTAAGCTTTGGCTCATTATGAAAAAAATTGTTAGAAGTTTAACTGAACTGCTTAATGAGGTAGTGAGTTGTCTGCTATTATAAGTGTTCAAATAGCATTTAGGATCACATCTTGGGTCACAAATCAAGCCTCAGTAAATTTAAGAAAATTGAAATCATATCAAGCATCTTTTCTGACCACAACATATGATATTAGAAATGAATTACAGGGGAAAAACAGTAAAAAACACAAACACATGGAGGCTAAACAATACGTTACTAAATAACCAAGAGATCACATAAGAAATCAAAAAGGAAATCAAAAAAATACCTAGAGACAAATGACAATGAAAACACGATGATCCAAAACCTATGGGATGCAGCAAAAGCAGTTCTAAGAGTGAAATTTATAGCTATACAAGCCTACCTTAAGAAATAAGAAAAATCCCAAGTAAACAATCTAACCTTACACCTAAAGGAACTAGAGAAAGAAGAACAAACAAAACCCAAAATTAGCAGAGGGAAAGAAATCATAAAGACCAGAGCAGAAATAAATGAAATAGGAACAAAGAAAACAATAGCAAAGATCAATAAAACTAAAATCTGGTTCTTTGAGAAGATAAACAAAACTGATAAACCATTAGCCAGACTCATGAAGAAAAAGAAGGAGAGGACTCAAATCAATAAAATTAGAAATGAAAAGAAGTTACAACAGACACTGCAGAAATAAAAGCATCCTAAGAGACTACTACGAGCAACTCTTTGCCAATAAAATGGACAACGTGGAAGAAATGGACAAATTCTTAGAAAGGTATAACCTTCCAAGGCTGAACCAGGAAGAAACAGAAAATATGAACAGACCAATCACAAGTAATGAAATTGAAACTGTGATTAAAAATCTTCCAACAAACAAAAGTCCAGGACCAGATGGCTTCACAGGTGAATTCTACCAAACATTTAGAGAAGAGCTAAAACCCATCCTTCTCAAACTCTTCCAAAAAACTGGGGAGGAAGGAACACTCCCAAACTCATTCTCTGAGGCCACCATCACCCTGGTACCAAAACCAAAGATACTACAAAAAAAGAAAATTACAGACCAATATCACTGATGAATTTAGATGCAAAAATCCTTAACAAAATACTAGCAAACAGGGGCTTCCCTGGTGGCGGGTGGTTGAGTCCGCCTGCCGATGCAGGGGATGCGGGTTCGTGCCCCGGTCTGGGAGGATCCCACATGCCGCGGAGCGGCTGGGCCCGTGAGCCGTGGCTGCTGAGCCTGCGCGTCCGGAGCCTGTGCTCCGCAACGGGAGAGGCCACAACAGTGAGAGGCCCGCGTACCGCAAAAAAAAAAAAAAAATACTAGCAAACAGAATCCAACAACACATTAAAAGGATCATGCACCATGATCAAGTGAGATTTATCCCAGGGACGCGAGGATTCTTCAATATATGCAAATCAATCAATGTGATACACCATATTAACAAACTGAAGAATAAAAACCATATGATCATCTCAATAGATGCAGAAAAAGCTTTTGACAAAATTCAACACCCATTTATGATAAAAACTCTCCAGAAAGTGGGCATAGAGGGAACCTACCTCAACATAATAAAGGCCATATACGACAAACCCACAGAAAACATCGTTCTCAGTGGTGAAACACTGAAAGCATTTCCTCTAAGATCAGGAACAAGACAAGGATGTCCACTGTTACCACTATTATTCAACATAGTTTTGGAAGTCCTAGCCACGGCAATCAGAGAAGAAAAAGAAATAAAAGGAATCCAAATTGGAAAAGAAGACGTAAAACTGTTACTGTTTGCAGATGACATGATACTATACATAGAGAATCCTAAAGATGCCACCAGAAAGCTACTAGAGCTAATCAATGAATTTGGTAAAGTTGCAGGATACAAAACTAATGCACAGAAATCTCTTGTATTCCTATACACTAATGATAAAAATCTGAAAGAGAAATTATGGAAAGACTCCCATTTACCACTGCAACAAAAAGAATAAAATACCTAGGAATAAACCTACCTAGGGAGACAAAAGACCTGTATGCAGAACACTATAAGACACTGATGAAAGAAATTAAAGATGATGCCAACAGATGGAGAGATATACCATGTTCTTGGATTGGAAGAATCAATATTGTGAAAATGACTCTACTACCCAAAGCAATCTACAGATTCAATGCAATCCCTATCAAATTACGAATGGCATTTTTTACGGAACTAGAACAAAGCATCTTAAAATTTGTATGGAAAAACAAAAGACCCCAAATAGCCAAAGCAGTATTGAAGGAAAAAAAAGAGCAGGCGGAATCAGACTCCCTGACTTCAGACTATACTACAAAGCTATAGTAATCAAGACAATATGGTACTGGCACAAAAGCAGAAACATAGATCAATGGAACAAGATAGAAAGCCCAGAGGTAAACCCACACACCTGTGGTCAACTAATCTATGTCAAAGGAGGCAAAGATATACAATGGAGAAAAGACAGACTCTTCAATAAGTGGTGCTGGGAAAACTGGGCAGCTACATGTAAAAGACTGTAATTAGAACACTCCCTAACACCATACACAAAAATAAACTCAAAATGGATTAGAGACCTAAATGTAAGACCGGACACTATAAAACCCTTAGAGGAAAACTTTGGAAGAACACTCTTTGACATAAATCACAGCAAGATCTCTTTTGATCCACCTCCTAGAGTAATGGAAATAAAAACAAAAATAAACAAATGGGACCTAATGAAACTTAAAAGCTTTTGCACAGCAAAGGAAACCATAAACAAGATGAAAAGACAACCCTCAGAATGGGAGAAAATATTTGCAAATGAAGCAACAGACAAAGGATTAATCTCCAAAACATATAAACAGCTCATGCAGCTTAATATTAAAGAAACAAACAACCCAATCCAAAAATGGACAGAAGACCTAAATGGACATTTCTGCCAAGAAGACATACAGATGGCCAAGAAGCACATGAAAAGCTGGTCAACATCACTAATTATTAGAGAAATGCAAATCAAAACTACGATGAGGTATCACCTCACACCAGTTAGAATGGGCATCATCAGAAAATCTACGAACAACAAATGCTGGAGAGGGTGTGGAGAAAAGGGAACCCTCTTGCACTGTTGGTGGGAATGTAAATTGATACGGCCACTATGGAGAACAGTATGGAGGTTCCTTAAAAAGCTAAAAATAGAATTACCATATGATCCAGCATTCCCACTACTGAGCATATACCCAGAGAAAACCATAATTCAAAAAGACACATGCACCCCAGTGTTTATTGCAGCACTATTTACAATAGCCACGTCATGGAAGCAACCTAAATGCCCATCGACAGACGATTGGATAAAGAAGATGTGGTACATATATACAATGGAATATTACTCAGCCATAAAAGGAATGAAATTTAGTCTTTTCTTGAGACGTGGATGCATCTAAAGACTGTCATACAGAGTGAAGTAAGTCAGAAAGAGAAAAACAAATATCGTATATTAATGCATGTATGTGGAACCTAGAAAAATGGTACAGATGAACCGGTTTGTAGGGCAGAAGTTGAGACACAGATGTAGAGAACAAATGTATGGACACCAAGGGGGGAAAACCGCGGTGGGGTGGGGATGGTGGTGTGCTGAATTGGGCAATTGGGATTGATATGTGTACACTGATGTGTATAAAATTGATGCCTAATAATAACCTGCAGTATAAAAAACAAACCAAACAAACAAAAAGAAACAACTAATACTAAACTTTCTTTGGGTTATTTGTATGGAAATATGTTAATATAAATGTTTCATACATTACATGAAATTTCTAAAAATCTTATACATTCTAGTATAATGTTATAAGTCATAATTCTAGTTATTACTTTAAAATGTATATCTCAGAAATAACTAAATTTCCTTGTCAATTGCATTATTATGAACTTTCATCAAATCTTTAACCGTGGTCATTTTTAAGTCTTTTGTCATTTACAGACAGTCTGGGTGTATTCTGATGCTTTTGCAAAAATGTTCTTATAAAAGGGTTTCATTTTCAAGGAATTCATGGAAAAGACTCTGACAAGTACAGGTTTCTGGTAACTGACTATACTGCTGAACTGAATGAATAAGCATTTTCAGAACTCTAATGGAAAACTGATGAATTCATAAAAGTGCTAACAAAAGATCAAGATAAAAAAAAATAATTACATAGGACTGAGTGAACTGATGAGGATGATTATAATTTTTGTGACTTTCTGTTTGAATAAAAAAAAAATCCCTCAAGAACTCAGAGGCAAAAAATATACAAATGAATTTTCACTGCAAAGTAAAGGAGCTGTTACAGTGGAGGATTACTGGACTGAATGTCAATATTGTGACAGAGTATGAGTGTGTTTCATGTTTGGCAATTGCAATCATTGTTGCTTTCGTTGTGGTCATCCATTTACAATGCTTGGTGTCAGTTTATTTATCTCTTGTAAAAATAAAATACAGTGTGTGTGTGCGAAAAAAAAAAACAAAAAACAAATAGCATTTAAGGTATTAGATTAAAGGACCTCTGAGGTCATTTAAGCTCAGGAATTTTATGATCTCACTTGGTTCTAATTGTCATTTCAGGAACTCTAAAAGAGTTGTGGGATACTTCCAAGCAATTTATTTATTTGAAATGATTTCAAGCATTTAGCAGATGCCTGATTGAGAAGTAGATTTATGTGGAAGGCATTATTAAAAAAAGATTGACATGTAAACTTGTTCAGAAATTTTCATATGGCCCCTTCTCTTGTATGATCAAATTATGATTTGCCTAAACTCTACTGGTATTTCAATTATTCTAAAGGAAATGAGGAGAAAGGAAAGAAATGTAGAATGGGAAAATTTTATTTAGCTTATATAAGTGTATCAAGTATTTTAGATTATTTAAGCAACATGCCTATACATTTTTTTGGCATATATATTGTTTAAGTAGTTCTGTCAAATGTATGACTTCCGCTTAATTTCTTAGACTCCTTTTCAAGTTTAGGGACTTCTCATTTCTCTCCTTGGCTATTTTATTGGATTCCTTCCTTCCTTCAGCACTAACCTTCACCCCGTTTTGCAGTGTCCACTCTGTTGCTCTGCAAATCACTTAACAAGTGTTTATTGAGTGCCCACTACTATAGGGGTAGGTGCTGGGAGTTCAAAGTCGGTTTCTGGCTTGGATGACTTATTTGACAGTATACCATTTATTTAGATAGAGCTTTAAGGCGAGAAACAGGCTTAGAAGTGATGGGAGAAGGTAGAAATGAGAGATAATTCAGTCTTAAACATGTTGATTTTGAAGTGCTTTCAGACACCCAGGCAGAATTGTTAAGTGGGAGATTTGATATACAGGGCTCCAGGGGATAGAGACATCTATGTGATTGAAATCTGTGTATAGATTGCTGTTGAATCCAGTGGATGAGAACATACAGTTGGAGTGTATATATTGAGAAGTAAAGTGGGGTAAGGGCAGAGCCTGAGTGATGCCAACATTTAAAGAGATATTTATAAACTCTAATATTCTGCTCAGATTGTTTCACACAATCAGATAAAGTTTAAACATTGCCTACAAAGTGTTTCTGATCTTTAGACACAAGACTTTTTTTGATCTGGCCCTTGTATATCTCGCCAGTCTGATCACTTTTTGTTCTTCTCTTTTCCCTGACTTAGAATTAATTTTTCTAAGAACTCTCGTGCGATGCTGTTTCACATGTTCATGGTTTTGCGTGTATTCTTATTTAAATTTTCTCTTAGCTTTGTTCCTCTGGTGAATGTTGATTCATTTTTAAAAATCGTGGTAAAATATACTTAAACTTTACTATTGTAACCATTTTTAAGTCTGCAACTCAGTGGCGATAGGTACATTCACATTATTATGCAACCATTACCACCATCCTTCTCTGAACCTTTCTTCATTGTGCAAAACTGAAATTCTGTACCCATTAAACAACTCCCCATTTCCACCTGCCACAAGCCCCTGGCAGCCACCATTACACTTTCTGTCTTTATGAATTTGCCTAGGTACCTCATATAAGTATAATCATACAGTATTTGCTCTTTTGTGACTGTCTTATTTCACTTAGCATAATGTCTTCAGGGTTCATCCATGTTGTAGCATGTGTCATAATTTCCTTCCCTTTTAAGGCCAAATAATATTCCATTGCATGCATATACCACATTTTTGTCAACTCATCCTTAAATACCTAGCACAGGCCTGACTTCCTATTTGAAGCTTTTGCTGAGGCAAAGTGGTTTACTTCCTCCCTTGTGCCATCACCCTACCTACTATCACTTTTTAAAATAGCATCCATTGTACTCTATGTATTTATTCACATGCCATTGCTGACACTTGAGGGCAATGTCTCTGTCTATTCATCTTTGTATTTCCAGGGCCATATCTAGGACTAGCGTATAGTGAGTACTAAAAAAAAATTAGGTTGGAAGACAAGGGTAGGGGAAGGACATTTCATTCCAAGGTAACTCCTTGTGGTAAGATAAGGAAGTGAGGCAAGCACAGGATGTTCATAGAACTTCCAGGGATTCCATATTACAGGAGCTTGAGTGTGCGAACCCAGCTGATTAGAAAGAGAAATCCCTTGTATGGAATCACAGAGTAATGAGTAGTGGAAAGAGCTCCAGAAACTATAAACAAAACTCCTTAGGACAGTGTGTGGATACAGCTGAATGGAAAAATGCTGATTACAATGCTAAGTGAATGGAGATCCTTTGGTCTCTGGTTAAATTTTTATTGTGGACTAAGAGTCATTAGTGCTGATTTATACCTATATTTATAGGAATCCAAACACAGTTTTTAGAATGGCAGTATTTCTCAAGGCCAGAATATGGGAGCAGTCGTCTAGAGAAAATGTCTGGGTGTGACTGGCTTTTCTTTGTTTCTCAGTGTGTCCAAAGGACTTTGTGAGCTTATTTCTGTTACTCTTCTTTATAGGTATGTTCTTGAGCTGTGTGTGTGTCAGTGTCCTTGTCTGTGAGTGCCGTGTTTGCTGTGAAGGTGCATATAGCTCTATGTTCATTTCTTCCACAGCATTCTCATAATATTCTCAATCATTTTTTTTTTATTCTCCCTTCCTCTTTTCTGTCATTTCATTTTTCCTTCTTCTCTTACATTTCTTTTTTTCTTACCAACTGTTGGGTCTTTGTTCTTCTTTTCTCTCCTCTCCTTCCTTTAAATTGTATGGTAAATAGAAATGATTGTTCTACGTAAAATGGAATATCAAAAAAATTAAAAGTTAAGAGCTACCTAAACCACATTTCCTCTTTCCCTAAACAAAGGAAACTCATACAGATTTAGTATTTACCATTGGAAAAATGATATTCTCAATCATCCAGTCACTAAAATCAATCTTGTTGCCATCTCAAGTTCCGCCCTTTTTGTTACTCCTCACATCTAACTAACAATAATAATTAATCACCAAAGTCATTCATTCTTCCTCTAAAATAACCCTTTGAATCTTTCCTTATTTTCTGTTTTTTTTTTTTGCTGTACGCGGGCCTCTCACTGTTGTGGCCTCTCCCGTTGTGGAGCACAGGCTCCAGATGCACAGGCTCATCGGCCATGGCTCACGGGCCCAGCCGCTCCGCGGCATGTGGGATCTTCCCGGACTGGGGCACGAACCCATGTCCCCTGCATCGGCAGGCGGACTGTCAACCACTGCGCCACCAGGGAAGCCCTCTTTCCTTATTTTCTAATCTGACTGCTGCTTCCCTGGTCCAGGCTGTCATATTTTATATTTGCTAATGAAATAGCATTCCATTTGTTTAAATTTGTTTGGGCTGCTATAACAAAATACCATAGACTTAATAGGTTATAAAAAACAGAGATTTATTTCTCATGGTTCTGTAGGCTGGTGGTCCAAGATTAGGGTGCCAGCATGGTTGAGTGAGGCCTGCTTCTGGGTCACATACTTCTTATTGTATCATCACATGGCAGAAGGGTCTAGGGAGCCCTCTGGAGTCTCTTTTATAAGGACACTAATCCCTTTCAAGGAGGTTCCACCCTCATGGCCTAATCACCTCCCAGAGGCCCCATGTACTAATATCATCACCTTTGGGAGTTAATATTTCAACATATGGGTTTTGGGGGGGGGGCACAAACATTCAGACCATAGACTATCTTAACAGCCTGCTTCTTTTCTCATCCACTTCTAAGCCACTGTACATATTGCCAAGGGATACTTTTTTTTTTTTGATTTTTATTTACTTATTTTTATACAGCAGGTTCTTATTAGTTATCAGTTTTACACATATTAGTGTATATATGTCAATCCCAATCGCCCAATTCATCCCACCACCATCCACACCCACTTTCCCCGCTTGGTGTCCATACGTTTGTTCTCTCTCTACATCTGTGTCTTTATTTCTGCCTTGCAAACTGGTTCATCTGTACCATTTTTCTACATTCCACATATATGTGTTAATATATGATATTTGTTTTTCTCTTTCTGACTTAGTCTCTAGGTCCATCCACATCTCTACAAATGACCCAATTTCATTCCTTTTTATGGCTGAGTAATATTCCATTGTATAAATGTACCACATCTTCTTTATCCATTCGTCTGTCAATGGGCATTTAAGTTGCTTCCATGACCTGGCTATTGTAAATAGCGCTGCAATGAACATTGTGATATATGACTCTTTTTGAATTATGGGTTCCTCTGGTTATATGCCCAGTAGTGGGGTTGCTGGGTCATATGGTAATTCTTTTTTTAGCTGTTTAAGGAACCTCCATGCTGTTATTCATAGTGGCTGTCTCAATTTACATTCCCACCAACAGTGCAAGAGGGTTCCCTTTTCTCCACACCCTATCCAGCATTTGTTGTTTATAGATTTTCTGACGATGCCCATTCTAACTGGTGTGAGGTGATACCTCATTGTAGTTTTGCAATTACATTTCTCTAATAATTAGTGATGTTGAGCAGCTTTTCATGTGGCTCTTGGCCATCTGTATGTGTCCTCTGCAGAAATGTCTGTTTAGGTCTTCTGCCCATTTTTGGATTGGGTTGTTTGTTTTTTTAATAATGAGCTGCATGAGCTCTTTATATATTTTGGAGATTAATCCTTTGTCCGCTGATTCATTTGCAAATATTTTCTCCCATTCTGAAGGTTGTCTTTTTGTCTTGTTTATGGTTTCCTTTGCTGTGCAAAAGCTTTTAAGTTTCATTAGGTCCCATTTGTTTATTTTTGGGTTTATTTCCATTTCTTTAGGAGGTGGGTCAAAAAAGATCTTCCTGTGATTTATGTCATAGTGTTCTGCCTATGTTTTCCTCTAAGAGTTTTGTAGTGTCCGGTCTTACAGTTAGGTCTTTAATCCATTTTGAGTTTATTTTTGTGGATGGTGTCAGGGAGTGTTCTGATATCATTCTTTTACATGTAGCTGTCCTGTTTTCTCAGCATGATTTATTAAAGAGACTGTCTTTTCTCCATTGTATATCTTTGGCTCCTTTGTCATAGATTAGTTGACCATAGGTGCGTGGGTTTATCTCTGGGCTTTCTATCCTGTTCCGTTGATCTATATTTCTGTTTTTGTGTCAGTACCATATTGTCTTGATTACTGTAGTTTTGTAGTATAGTCTGAAGTCAGGGAGTCTGATTCCTCCAGCTCTGTTTTTTTCCCTCAAGGTTGCTTTGGCTTTTCAGGGTCTGTTGCATCTCCATACGAATTGTAAGACATTTTTGTTCTAGTCCTGTAAAAAGTGCCATGGGTAATTTGATAGGGATTGTATTGAATCTGTAGATTGCTTTGTGTAGCATAGTCAGTTTCACAATAATGATTCTTCCAATCCAAGAATATGGCCTTTATAATGTTGAGGTAGTTTCCCTCTATACCCACTTTCTGGAGAGTTTTTACCATAAATGGGTGATGAATTTTTGTCAAAAGCTTTTTCTGCATCTGTTGAGATTATCATAGGGTTTTTATTCTTCCGTTTTTTAATGTGGTGTATCACATTGACTGATTTGCATATATTGAAGAATCCTTGCATCCCTGGGATAAATCCCACTTGCTTATGGTGTATGGTCCTTTTAATGTGCTGTTGGATTCTGATTGCTAGTATTTTGTTGAGGATTTTTGCATCTATTTTCATCAGTGATATTGCTCTGTAATTTTCTTTTTTTGTAGTATCTTTGTCTGGTTTTGGTATCAGGGTGATGGTGGCCTCATAGAATGAGTTTGGGAGTGTTCCATCCTCTGCAGTTTTTTGGAAGAATTTGAGAGGGATGGGTGTCAGCTCTTCTCTAAATGTTTGATAGAATTCACCTGTGAAGCCATCTGGTCCTGGACTTTTGTTTGTTGGAAGATTTTTAATCACAGTTTCAATTTCAGTGCTTGTGATTGGTCTGTTCATATTTTCGCTTTCTTCCTGGTTCATTTTCAAAGGTTGTGCTTTTCTAAGAATTTGTCCATTTCTTCCAGGTTGTCCATTTTATTGGCGAAGAGTTGCTTGTAGTAGTCTCTTATGATGCTTTGTTTTTCCATGGTGTCTGTTGTAACTTCTCTTTTTTCATTTCTAATCCTATTGATTTGAGTCCTCTCCCTCTTTTTCTTGATAAGTCTGGCTAAAGGTTTATCAATTTGTTTATCTTCTCAAAGAACCAGCTTTTAGTTTTATTGATCTTTGCTATTGTTTTCTTTGTTTCTATTTCAGTGTTTTCTTCTCTGATCTTTATGATTTCTTTCCTTCTACTAACTTTGGGTTTTATTTGTTCTTCTTTCTCTCATTCCTTTAGGTGTAAGATTAG
The DNA here is from genome assembly GCF_964270905.1 of Leucopleurus acutus. Classification (NCBI taxonomy): domain Eukaryota; kingdom Metazoa; phylum Chordata; class Mammalia; order Artiodactyla; family Delphinidae; genus Leucopleurus; species Leucopleurus acutus. The sequence goes on from NC_139143.1 coordinate 119,939,312, forward strand.
ATAGTTTATTTGAGATTTTTCTTGTTTCCTGAGGTAAAATTGTATTGCTATAAACTTCCCTCTTAGGACTGCTTTTCCTGCATCCCATAGGTTTGGGTTGTCGTGTCTCCATTGTCATTTGTTTCTAAGTATTTTTTGATTTCCTCTTTGATTTCTTCAGTGATCTCTTGGTTATTAAGTAACATATTGTGTAGCCTCCATGTGTTTGTGTTTTTTACGTTTTTTTTCCCCTGTAATTTATTTCTAATCTCATAGCATTGTGGTCAGAAAAGACGCTTGGTATGATTTCAATTTTTCTTAAATTTACTGAGGCTTGATTTGTGACCCAATATATGATCTATCTTGGACAATATTCTGTGTGCACTTGGGACAAAAGTGTAGTCTGCTGTTTTTGGATGGAATGTCCTATAAATATCAAATCTATCTGGTCTATTGTTTCATTTAAAACTTGTGTTTCCTTATTAATTTTCTGTCTGTATGATAAGGTGAGGTGTTCAAGTCCCCCACTATTACTGTTTTACTGTCGATTTCCTCTTTTATAGCTATTAGCAGTTGCCTTATGTATCGAGGTGCTCCTACGTTGGGTGCATATATATTTATAATTATTATATTTTCTTCTTGGACTGATCCCTTGATCCTTATGTAGTATCCTTCCTTGTCTCTTGTAACATTCTTTGTTTTAAAATCTATTTTATCTGATATGAGTATTGCTGCTCCAGCTTTCTTTTGATTTCCATTTGCATGGAGTATCTTTTTCTATCCCCTCATTTTCAGTCTGTATGTGTCCCTAGGTCTGAAGTGGGTCTCTTGTAGACAGCATATATATGGGTCTTGTTTTTGTATCCATTCAGTGAGCTTGTGTGTTTTGGTTGGAGCATTTAATCCTTTAACTTTTAAGGTAGTTATCAATTTGTACGTTCCTCTGACCATTTTCTTAATTGTTCCGGGTTTGTTATTGTAAGTACTTTCCTTCTCTTGTGTTTTCTGCCTAGAGAAGTTCCTTTAGCATTTGTTGTAGAGCTGGTTTAGTGGTGCTGAATTCTTTTAGCTTTTGCTTGTCTGTAAAGCTTTTGATTTCTCCATCAAATCTGAATGAAATCCTTGCTGGGTAGAGTAATCTTGGTTGTAGGTTCTTCCCTTTCATCACTTTAAGTATATCGTGCCACTCCCTTCTGGCTTGTAGAGAAATCAGTTTTTATCCTTATGGGAGTTCCCTTGTATGTTATTTGTAATTTTTCCCTTGTTGCTTTTAAAACTTTGTCTTTAATTTTTGTCAATTTGATTACTATGTGTCTCGGTGTGTTTCTCCTTGGGTTTATCCTGTCTGGGACTCTCTGTACTTCTTGGACTTGGGTGGCTATTTCTTTTCACCTGTTAGGGAAGTTTTCGACTATAATCTCTTCAAATATTTTCTCAGGTCCTTTCTCTCTCTCTCTTCTCTTTCTGGGACCACTATAAAGCGAATGTTGGTGTGTTTAATGTTGTCCCAGAGGTCTCTTAGGCTGTCTTCATTTCTTTTCATTCGTTTTTCTTTATTCTGTTCTGTGGCAGTGAATTCCACCATTCTGTCTTCCAGGTCACTTATCTATTCTTCTGCCTCAGTTATTCTGCTATTGATTCCTTGTAGTGTATTTTTCATTTCATTTATTGTATTGTTCATCTCTGTTTGTTTGTTCTTTAATTCTTCTAGGTGTTTGTTCTTTACTTCTTCTAGGTCTTTGTTGAACATTTCTTTCCTCTTCTCGATCTTTGCCTCCATTCTTTTTCCAAGGTCCTGGATCATCTTCACTATCATTATTCTGAATTCTTTTCCTGGAAGATTGCCTATCTCCACTTCATATGGTTATTTTTCTGGGGTTTTATCTTGTTCCTTCATCTGGTACATAGTCCTCTGCCTTTTCTTTTTGTCTATCTTTCTGTGAATGTGGTTTTCGTTCCACAGCCTGCAGGATTGTGGTTCTTCTTGCTTCTGCTGCCAAGGCATAACGTTTAAAACCTGCAAATATAATTATTCCCTTCTCCTTTTAAAACTCACTCTCTCCTCTCCCCCATTGCCTAAAGTTCAATTTGAGAGTCAGTAACCTAGTTTTAAGCTAGAAGGCTTTAATTAGCTGAGTTTCCTGCATTCACTGATAGCTCCAGACATACTAAATGACTTACAATTTTCCTGATGTGTTTATTCCTTTTCTCAAATTATTCCTTCTATCCTGTTCACTTGTTGAACTCCTGCCACTCAAACCGTAATGTTGTTATGAAAGATAATAGATCAGTTTCCTAACACCCTTGCAAGTTCAAGTTGTGAGGTGGTGCATACTTGAGGCAAAAGAACACTCTCTATTATCTAGGGCCTTGGCCCAGTTTTTTCAGTGCAATCCCTTATTGAATAGAATGGGACCTCCTGTAAACTTAGGTGTGTCTTTTACCTCTCCACACTAGAAGCTGGCCAGATGGCCTCCTTGTACCCTTTCCTTTGCTTTACACCTTCATCTGGGCCCTACCAGACTAATGACATTGCAAGGCATGGAAATATAAGCTCAAGAATAAGAACTCTATTTTTTCCTATGGCTGAGGGAAAAATTGGCTTTGCCTTTTCTTTTTTGCCTTTTTCTTTTTTCACCCTGTTCCTGCTAGATCTTTAAGATTGGTATATAATAGTGTAAGTCAGAGGGAGAGAGAAGAGACCTCAGGCTTATCTGATCGTACCAGCTACATGGGAGGGAAGAGAGAGAAAACAAGTTCAGAGGAAAGCACTCTTACAACAGGAATTTTCCAATAAAAATCAGACAGCTATGATTAAATTTGCATCACTGGGCAAAAATGAGAAGGACTATGCAGATGCTTTCAATTCAGTAATGATTGTTAGGCTGAGATTTCAATCTGAATTGAAAATATGCTGAAGGGTGGTCAGTATAAGTAAGAATGCTTAAATATAAAGGGCATTGGTTGAAGGAAGAGTAAGGAAACAACATTTATTAAGAACCTATTAATGTTACCCCAAGTTAATCTTTATAAGAACTCTAGGAGGGAAATGATATTGTTAGCATTTAATGTATGGGAAAACAGACCCCGCAGTTAATTGACCTAAGGTTGTATTGCTAGTAAGTTGCTATACTGTCTCCATTTTATCTTGTTACCTTCAGAACGTCTATTTACTGTATGGAGATCCATATTTGATGAATGACTAGGTGAATATAACATATGTGAATATATAAATTTAATAAAAACTGATTCTTATCTCCACTGGGTCCCCTCTTCTGCTGATTCTCACAGGGATAAGGTTAGAGCTTATTTGAATTCTTGAATATGGTCTTGTGTTCTATATTTTAGGACCAGTGATAAAAGGAGAAACTTGGCTAAACAAAAAGCTGAGGCTCAAAGGAGGCTTTATGGTCAAAATTCAATCAAAAGGCTTTTACCGGGTTCCTCAGACTCAGAACAGCAGAGACATCAGTTGGAGAGGCGGAAAGAAGAGTTGGTATGAAAAATTTAACAATGTACCTGCAATTTGAATTGCATAATTCATTTGTCAGGTTTTATTTGTAAAATTTCTTCATTTCTAGAAGGAGAGACTTGCTCAGGTACGGAAGCAGATCTCGAAAGAAGAACATGAAAATCGACACATGGGGAATTACAGGTAACTGTGCTTTTGTTTTTTAATAGATTGAAGAAGTGAAGTGTCAAAACAGAAGTGCCTGCATTTTTTAACTTTTAAGCTTATCTTAAGCGCTGTTTATTTCATTCTGAGAAAGTGCTTTTTGTTTAATTTATTTCCAGAAAGAAAAGATAGTTAGCAAGTAGATGGTTCAGACTTGGAGAGAGCTCCTGGGGTGGTTTGTGTGAAGTCTTTTCAGGCTGATGTAATCATATGACCTTATTTAATTATAATACACTATTTTGAAAAAGTCAGGTTTCAGGTCTCTTAGTATTCTTTCTGTCAGTTCAGAGTGGTTGCTGTACTTTGTTTTACTTTTATTTATTTATTACTATTTTTTTTTTTTTTTGCGGTACACAGGCCTCTCACTATTGTGGCCTCTCCCGTTGCGGAGCACAGGCTCCAGACATGCAGGCTCAGCGGCCATGGCTCACGGGCCCAGGTGCTCCGCGGCATGTGGGATCTTCCCGGACCGGGGCACGAACCCACGTCCCCTGTGTCGGCAGGTGGACGCTAAACCACTGCCCCACCAGGGAAGCCCCTGTACGTTGTTTTAAGTTCAAATATATCAGGAACCAGGCAAATAATGAAAATGTTTGGAGGAGGCAGGTATGAGACAATAGAAAGGGGTTTGGACTGTACAGAACTGGACCTCCTCCACAGTATCACCTTTGACAGGAGAAAAGGGGATCCCCTAAGCTCTTTGTGTTCTTGGAAAGACAGCCCCTCCTCCCAAGCTTTGATACTGACTCAGCAGAATTAGGAGGATTTGACATCATAGAGCTTCCCGCACTCCTGGTAAGATGTTCTTTCCGGCCTTAACACTATCAACAGTGATGATGAGAACACATTCCTCTCACCCTACGTCTACCTAATTCTCTCCACCAGAGAGACAAATTCCACCACCCCTCAAAAGATCATTAGGATTAATCCCTACATTCTTGTATACATCAATAATCACACTGAGTCTAAAACTTCTCAAATTATCCCTCATCACCTAAATTCTCTCCAGTAAAGTTCTATATTTCTCAATATGCCCAATTGTGATTCTTCTTCAACCACCTCCCCTTGACCAAACCTTTATATTGTGCCTTCTGGAACTGCATTGTTTAATGATAATTCTCTAGATAAACTTCAATTTGTATTGGTAACAAATGAAAATTTATGGATTTCTTGTAACTATATTCACCTTTATTTCTAGCACCTAGTAAAGTGACTGACAGAGTAGATGGTCAAGAATTACCTATGTAGTTGACCTTAACTCTTGTGCTATGATAGCTTTTTTTAAACAAGCTGGTTTATCTGATTTTATTGTAGGCGAATTTATCCTCCTGAAGATAAAACACTACTTGAAAAGTATGAAAATTTGTTGGCTGTTGCCTTTCAGACCTTCCTTTCAGGAAGAGCAGCTTCATTCCAGCGAGAGATGAATAATCCTTTGAAAAAGATGAAGGTAAAGGAATGAATGTTTATAAAGAAAAAAAAGAATGAAGCCACACAATATGTCTTTATAAACAACCCATCTTAATTCCACATATAAAAACATTTTACTTTTAAGATGCACTTTCCTTCCATTTTAACAGTTGGTAATGTTTCATAACCAACCAAATGATTTCATAAATAAGATGTTTTTTAACAAGACAAGTTAAGCAGTAGAAAATGTTGATATTATGTTGTAATCTATTTTAATAAATTTTTTTTACAGTTATTTATACATAACTGAATAAAAAAATAGATTGAAATAACCTAGTGGTTTGTGATGTTCTCATTGTTTGAGAATGAGATATGAGTTACATAGTTAACAATATAGTTAACTATGTAACTATATTGCTACATAGTTAGATTGTAACTAACGTTATACAATAATTTTTTCCTGATACTGCATAGACCTGGCATATGAGAAGTAATTGAAACACACACACAGAGTAATCTATTTGCCTTACTAAAAGGTCTGTTAGTTATCTTTTGCAGTATAATAAGCCATTGCATTTATTTGCTCATTATTCCACAGTCTTGGCTGGGCTTAGTTGAGTGGTTCTTCTGCTGAGCTAGCTTGGAGTGAATCATATATTTGCATTTATCAACTCAACTGGGGAAGGAAATCCAAGAAGGCTTCACTTCTGTGTCTGGTGCATCAGATGAGATAGCTGGAACATCTGGGGAGCAGGCTGGGTGTCTCTTTCTCTCTACATGACCATGTAAGGAGGGTAACTGGATCTCTTAATACGATAGCTCAGGGTTCCAAAATGGAGCATTTCAAGAGGACAAGCCCAGAGTGCAGCGACTAATCAAGCCTCTGCTAGCATCATGCTTGCTAATGTTCCATTGGACAAACAAGTTTTTATTTGTTGTCTAAACAGTCAGTGGTCTTTAATAGTTTTCTAAGTATTCATATTTACTCACGTACTTACTCTTCCTTGTGTTCTTCATTCCGTCACACAGACCTATTAAAATTGTTTATATTTTACATTACTGGAAATCTCCCTAGAGTGATACCTCCAGTATCTTGGATACCCTGTTATATTGAGTGATTCAAAAATCATGATAAAGTTTATTATAGATAGATTTTGCTATGGTCTTTTCACTAAAATTCTGCAACAGGAGGATATAAAGCCATTTTCAAGCTGACTAGGCCTAAGGGACAGAAGCAGAAGGAATATTGTATACCCCAATGCTCTTTTCCTTTAAATATCCCTCTTTTGACATATGCAAGTATTTTCACCATTAGAATTATGTTCTGTGGTCTTTTTGTTTTTCCTGACCCAGACAGTGAGAGACCTTTTCATTTTCCTCTACCTGTTTTATAATGTCATTTCTCTCTCCTCTGGATGCAGCCTCTGTTCCATCTTCCCATCACTCTGCTCCTAGAAATCCTAAGGATTCTGGAGCCAGATAGACCTACATTCAAATTCCAGCTCCCCCACATGTTAATTTTGTAAACTTACATTAAACTATTTGATCAATCAGATCACTAAAATAGTAGTATTAAAAGTATACTTGACAGGTTATGAAACTAAAATTGAGGTTAATTAAAATAGTCTGTTTTAAGTACCTTGGCACATAATAAATAGGCTTCAAGTCTCAATTTGATTCTTCAAAATCTAGTTAAATGTCACCACTTTGCCTGCCCCCTTCCATTGATCTGGGAGCCTCTTCTTATATAACACTTACACAGTCTTTACTACTGTTGTTTTATAATGAGTGTCAAAACTAGGTAGTGTGAGTCCTTAAATTTATTCTATTTAAAACTCTTTTGGCTTTTCTAGGTCCTTTTATGCTTTCATACACATTTTAGAATCAGTTTGATTCTAGATTTTGATTAATTTTTTAATTACGAAAAAAGGCTGCTGGGATTTTAATTTGGACTGAGGAATCTACAAAACAATTTCTGGGGAATTAACAATACTGAGTCTTCCGATCCATTAATATGACATATCTCTCCATCTACTTGGATCTTTAATAACTCTGCTATATTCGTAGTTTTCAGTTTATAGTTTTTGCACATCTTTCATTAAATTTATTTTTAAGTATTTGATGTTTTTGCTGCTGTTGCTGATAATATTGTTTGTAATTTTTTTTAATTTTTAACTTGTTGCCAGGATGTGAACACCTGATTATTTTTGTATATTACCCTTATATCTAGCATTTTTATATATTGTATTTTTACTAACTGCCTTTTAAATTATTTTTTTATTTTTATTTTGGTTACTTAGAAGTTTGTTGCTTAATTTCCATACATTTAAAATGTTCTAGTTTTAGTTTTGGTAAAGTTTCTAGCTTAGTTCCATTGGTGTTAGAAAACATATTCTGATTTCAGTCTTGTAAAATAAATTGAGACTTGCTTTAACTCAATATGGTACTTATATTAGTGAATGTCCAAGTCTACTTGAAAATAATGTGTACACTACAGGCGATGGTTATAGAGTTTTATTTATTTATTTATTTATTTAATTTATTTATATTTAATTAATTAATTAATTTTTTTGGCTGCGGTGGGTCTTAGTTGCAGCTCGTGGGTCTTCATTGAGGTATGCGGGATCTTTCGTTGCAGCGCGGGCTCTTTGTTGCAGTGCGTGAGCTTCTCTCTAGTTCTGGTTTTCCATCCATGCCTCTATCCTCCTATTCTACTACATACTCAACTAAAATTGCTATTGGAAAGACCCAGCAGGCGAAGAGAACCAGCTCTGTGGGGCTCTTCTAGATGTGTCAGTAGCCCACGTGACCTTTGAAAACTCCACTGGATTCTCTTTACCCCCACAGAATCTCTCTATTATAGACCTAATCTCTGCTCATCTGTGTCCAGACCTGGCAAATGAACGTAAAGTAGAAAGTGGCCACTTATCTCTGCTCACCTAGGGAGAACTTTTCCCTCTCTGGTATAATTCCTTTTACACTACTTTTATCCACAGCTTTCTAATGTCTTAAAATATATGATTATTTAGTTTATCATCTTTTTTTAGCTCTTATGATGAAAATGCTGTCTATATGACCTTCCTTCTCCTGAACAGAAGCAGAACTCCTTACTTTTTAACTGTCTTGTGCTGCTGTCTTTGGAATCCTTTGTAGGGTTATTGTTTAATCAAACTTTATATTAAGAGTCTTTTGATATTTTAATAGCTAAATCTTAGATTGCGATGAAGAGTAACCTATTTTACAGATTTCCATTGCACAGTGAGATTTCTAGTTTCTCTAAAACCCTTTTTTAAAAAAAAGAAGCACAGATATAAATCATAAATATATAAATGAAGTTGTGATATTTGTATAGGTTGAATAAATAACTCAATGAAAGCAGTTAACTCTACCTCGTTTAGTAAAGCTGTTGTACTCCTATTGCTCTGGTTTGCTCAACATCCACTTGGGTGTATGTTTTTATAACTTTACCCTTTGACTTCAAAGTGACTCTAGAAGAGCATGAGAAAAGGTGTTAGGCCTATAGGGTGAAAACCTTTCATAAAGTTCTAAAGATACTCGTGTGCAATAGGTAAAAATTTTAAAGTTTCATTAAATTGTGCCTATTACCTAAATACTAACATTAGATTGTTCTAAATGAAACTATTAGGCCAATCATCAGTGTTCTGTCTGCAGTCGTAATATTATTTTGCACTAATTGATATAGCAATGATTGATGAAATTGCGGTCTGGAAAAATTAGAGTGAACTTTTAGAAATTTTAAAGTGTCCAATAGGCTAATTTATTGAAGTATTGTATTCTAAGATTTTAATAGTATACTAGAACATAAGGATATATTTGTTTATGATAATCAATACATAATAGATTTCAGCTAAGTATTATTTTTATTGCCAGGTTTTAGTGAAAGTTTCTTTAAGAGGGTTTGCCATGACCCTTTATTTCTCATTTGATCTGAGCAATCTTTGTTAAATACTTTTCGGAATCCTTGTTGTACACAAGATTAATAATCTTTTAATTAATTCTGGAGTCCATTAGTCATAACAATTTTAATTAAATATTTTTTAAGGAGGAAGATATTTTGGATCTTCTGGAACAATGTGAAATTGATGACGAAAAGTTGATGGGCAAAACTGCCAAGTCTCGAGGACCAAAGGTGCAGTATCTTTATCTTCCTTAATATCAGAGTAGATAGACTCTACTAAGGACAGTTATTTTCCCTTTGTATTTCTCACTGTAAGAATGACTGATGCTACTTTCAAGGAACTCTGTGGACTGTGTTTCCAGTGAAGATAGAATTAGGAAGATCATGCTTTCTTATACTCAGGAGAAGCTTTGTTTTGTTTTGATAGTTTTCCTCATTTTCTGACTCTTTCCCTCATCTAGTGAAAGCCCTGTGAGTCAGGGCCAAGCAGGACCTAGAACTGGTACCCTCATTCTATACTCAGTATTATGTTTTCCTATCTCCAAACATATAATTATCAGAGACGTGTAGCATTATAGATCAGGCAAATCATGACTCCAGAGATCCTAATGGGGAGCCCCATCTTTTGCTGGCACGGCAATATTGAAATTTTGTAAGGAAAAATAGTTACAGTTTCTAGGAAGACATAGAAAGCTGTCATGCTGGCAAAAATAGGCAGGTGTTTGCTTTACCTTCATCTGCTCTGTGGTGATGACATCCACATGTTCTTTTGTTATATGTCAAAGTCCTTGCTAGTAGAGTAGGAAAGAGTTGAATTTGTAAAGTCTTGGAAAGTTTTTTCATTCTGCTGTTTTTCACTTTACATTTCAGCAATACTGAACTATTACTATATCCTTACATACATCATGCTCTGTCATGCTTTTTCTATACGCCTGGAATGCTTGCCTATTAAAAGAATAATTGATTAATTGCTTGATTGATTAGAGACCCCCCTCCTAATCCAGCTGCTTTTGTGAAATCTTCCCTCTTTCTCCTAGCTGGACTTAGATCTTCTGTTCCCTCCTTCTATTGCTGTACCACAAGTGACACTTTTATAGAGCAGATGTGACAAATAATTGTTTGCATGCTTGCCTTAGTATGAGCTTGTAAGTTCCTTGAGGATAGGAGGTGTATTCCATCTTTACATCTCTAGCACCTAGCATAGCATCTGGCACTTAGTAGGTTCTCAAAACCATTAGTTAAATTTGTTGAATGTGTCCACAAGGACCTCACTGACTAGTGGAAGGGCAGATAGGTGAACCAAAAACCAGGGTATATTGTGGCAAGTACTGTAATTAAGGGAGTGGGAAGTGCTACAGCAACATAGAGAAGAAAGGGATTGGTAGATTATGGATGGCTTCATAAAGGCAGTGCCATTTGAATTGAACATTAAAGGCAAAGACATGGAGGTATGATGCTGCTTAGGATGTTGGAGAAATGACAAGGAATTTGGTATGACTCAGGTGGAAGATTCTTGGAGAGTAAATTGGTGCAAGATGAACCTGGTAAAAGATACATATCTGATGAAGACCAGAGACCTTGAATGTCAGGCACTGTTCTTCTGAATTATGTATTCTATATCAAAGAACTGTAGAAGATGTTGATAATTCCTTTGGAACAAATATTTTTTAGGGTATCTGTAAAAGTCAATACCTTCGTGAGTTATTGCTTCATTTTGGAAAACATCGGAAAGTCTCTAAACTTTGTATATTAATTATTTAGCAATTTGGCAAACCAGATATGAGGCAACCTGGGGGCACAATATTCATGGAAGATTGGCAAATGCAAAGGCTCTAAGTCAGTCTTCTACTGTCTTATATTTTCCTTTGCTTCATCAAATAAGGCTTATCATCCAAATAAAAATATAACCTCCTAGAGGGCAGAATTCACACTGTGTATATTTCAACCCCTCTTATTCCAGGCAAATAGTAGGAACTAACAATGTATTCGTTTAAATGAAATGAATTGGTTAGTTCCTATAGTTATTAACACCAGAAATGTTTTGAAGTGTTGAAAACTGCATAATCAGTAAAAAGGTAAAAAGTAAAAAAAAGTAAAATTATTTTTATAACTTGTAACCTTAGGTATACTGAGGGTCTGGAGTGAGCCAAACTTCAAAGCAGCCTTTCCTTTTTAGAGGGTTGTTATCACATGTCAAACACTGATTTCCAGGGCTTCCCTGGTGGCGCAGTGGTTGAGAATCCGCCTGCCAATGCAGGGGACACGGGTTCGTGCCCCGGTCTGGGAAGATCCCACATGCCGCGGAGCGGCTAGGCCCATGAGCCATGGCCGCTGAGCCTGCGCGTCCGGAGCCTGTGCTCTGCAACGGGAGAGGCCACAACAGTAAGAGGCCCGCGTACCGCAAAAACAAAACAAACAAAAAAAAAACACTGATTTCCAGTGTCTTTACTGGTAGAATAATTGAAGGTTATCAAGGTTAAATTGAACTTGGGAGAAATAACTTTTCACTTATTTGAGAATCTAAGAAGTATTAATTAGCTATGTAAATAATATCACGTAAAGTATTAGCATTGTTCTTCAGCCAAGTGCTAGGTACTTAGTATTTATTATTCTTTATGCCATTTATATATATTTTAATATATGAGCCAGTTCATAATACAATTGGACATAAAAATAAATGGTATGGTTTGTGTCAGAACTCAACGCCGGTTTACAAATTCCAATTTGTAGTTACGGCACTGTTTGGAGTTTATGTTGCTGTGACTTATTACTTATTGCTTTAACAGTGTATTGGTTAACAAATCCCAAATGCATATATGACACAAAGGTTCAACTATCCGTTTCCCTTTGTGATTCTTTATAGGATCGAGTAACTCATTATGTAGTCAAGCTCCTTAAGAAACTTTAAAGCTGTTTGCCTACTTGAAGGAAGGCACTACTAGCAAGCCTGATTGTGCCACTGTTTCTTCTGGGTACGCTAGACTTCTGAAGAAACATCCTTCCTCTAGAATTCATATTCCCTAAGACTATCAAAATGTTTGATGATTGTGTTACTGGTAAATGTTTTTATGCATATCTCTTTGAACATTGTTAGTGCTCAGTAAATATTAAGACTATCAAAAGAGAACATATTTTTAAACACAAGTTGGTACCTTAGTGTATTAAACTACTTCCCCGCTTTGGTTATTTTTCATCCTCTGCTAAGACAGTAACTTTAAGAACATCATGCTTTGGCTTACTATGTATTCCAGGCACTTCGTGAAATGTTATTTCTTTCTTTATCTTTCATCCTACACTGTTACATGAGAGGATATACCTTATTTCAGTGAAATCTCAGGGTAACCCAGGATTTCATTATGGTATATGCTAACATCAAAGCATTTTTGTTTCATTTAACAGAGAACAAGAAACTAGTATACAACTGCAGGAACCTTCCCCAGGAAATAAGAGGCATGTGGCATGTGTAATTGTCTCTTAAAATGACTAAGTTACAAAACTGTTGTGCTCTTGGTTGTGCACATTCTTTCTGAAGTGAAGATGTCCCACTTATCTTTTATTCCTTCAGCTGGCATCATTGGAAACACATTGATTGGGAGATTCAGAGACAAGTGATTCTGATGGAGATATTATTGGAACATGATAGCCTGGCATTTAAAATCTTTACAGATTTACCCTTCTACATGGCACTTATCCTCTAAAAAATTTATGCCATACTGATTTTTACATTATATCCCTTTTTAAAAATGTAGTGTGGGCAATGAAAAGTAATGTTACTCCATTATGTCCAGATCCTATGTAACAGAGGTAGAAATCCTCCAAGCAAAGCTGTGAGTTTATGCATGGCCAATTTGGAAAGTGGATAATTAACTAAAAATTTTTATTTCTAAAAATGTCCAAAGAGAAATTAGACATGTGAGGAATGCCTTGCTTCTTGTTGCATATTATCTGAGTATATCATAGGCTCATAGGCTCTGTTTTAAGATATGACCTACTTTATTGATAGTGGATTATTTTACTTATAGTGGTTTATCTGGCTTCTGCTTCCTTATTTTATTTTACTTTTGCCTCTCTTGCCCCTCCTTCCCCTTCTTCTCTCCTCTCTCTCTCTCTCTCTCTCTTTCACACACACACAAGTGCACATACACACACACACAAATACACATTTGTTGAGTGATTTTGAACATTAGGGATACAACAGAGGTATACCTCTGAGTCTTGATGAGTAATGAGTAATCATTCTGCATGGAATGAAGAAAAGCTATGTTTGATTTTTATGTTTTTAGCTCAAATGTTTTTTCTTTATTTTGTTATTCTTTGTGGATATTTTGGTCCTTTATTTGAATCGTGCATAAACGGCATTTTCCTCATCATGACTGAACTGTATTACTTAAGAAAGAATATTTCATAGAAACAGAACAATTAGTGGATAGCATTAAGCAGTAGTACTTCGGGGGGATTTTTCAGACTTAAGTGAAAAGCAGTAATCGTAAGTGAGAAATTAAAAATAGTAAGTAATCATGTGAATGAGCCTTTCTGAATTCTAACAAAATATCACATTTCCTTCCATTTTAGCCTCTGTCTTCCATGCCCGAGAGTACCGAGATAACAAAAAGACAGAAGTACTACAGCAGTGACAGCAGCTATGGTAGTAGCAGCAGCTCTTCAGAATCAGAAGAAAATGAAAAAGAAGAGTACCAAAATAAGAAAAGAGAAAAGCAAGTTACATATAATCTTAAACAGTCCAACCACTACAGATTAATCCAACCATCCAGTAAGTTAATTTCTTCTAATTTAGTTGTTATGTGACAAATTATGGAACTGAAATTACTGAACTCAATAAAAAGACCTTCGGCCAAACGAACCCTTGTGTGTGAGGAGACCTGGATTCTATCCCACTTCCTTCTCCAACCAGACCTTGATTAGGTCTGGATCCCACAACCCTTTTTGGGGTCTGCAAATAGAAAACAAAAGAGTTGACTTAAGGATCTCTACAGTCCATTCTTCTATATTTCAAAGTTTTTGTTAAGTCCTAGATTTCTGCATGAATTGTGTAAAATGTGCCTCATGGTTGATCTGATGACTGCATTCTCTTTTAAGCCCAAATATTCTCTCATTACATTCCCCACTCTGGCACTCATTTTGTTTCATATTCTCGCCTGTTTTTAAAAATGTGTGTATCTCCCTAGGCATTTGACTTGACTGTATCTGTGAGCCACACAATTGTGAAATAGTTAGAAGTTTTGTTCCCTCCCATTTTCGTCACGGGTAAGCACTTCAGTCAGGGCTTTGGTGTATAGGAAGGAAGTATTCAGGAAAGGAACCAACCAGCTTCTCTGTCTCCTTCCTTTCCTGCTGCCTTTTTCCTCTTTCCTCTTTTATTCCTTTTCCCATTTTCTCTCTCTTCCATTCTCCTGTCTTTCATTCCTTCTTCGATCCCAAATGTTCACTATTGTGTCTGTTATTCGTCTTTCATCCCCAGATATCCAGTGTGGTACTGCTGTTGCCCAGGCTCAGTTGGATACCCCTTCCTGATGCTGCCTCCAAAGCAGGAGTTTTCTTAACCTCTGTTTCTCATCTCGCTGTTTGCCTTGTCCTCCCTCATCCTAGGGCTCCACAAAGGGACCGGTCCAATCACGCAATAAACACATTTCTGAGCCTTTGTTGCTCTATCTCCAGAAATGGTTTAATAGTTACCTGATAATATGTATGTTTTAAACCTGGCCTTCCAGACTTATGAGAAAATGCATAAGGAATGCAGACCTAATAGTTGAAGGTTTTCAATGGTCTTTCTTTTACTTCCAAATTATTCCATAAAGATACGTGCTAAAGTTCCTGTCTTTGAGGGCTTATGTGTTTGGAGGGGAAATAACGTATTATGTTCCATTTCATTTGTTTATTTACTCCTTTAATATATGTTTATTGAGCACCTGTTCCAGAGTTTGTAAGCTATTTTATCTATTATTTCCCTTTTTCTTAAAAGCTCCTTAAGTACTTTCAGTGCATCTCTGTGTAAATATGACTCTGTTTCTCTTTTGGAAGCTGACATTGTTCTGCCCAGATCTTGTCAGTTTTGGAGCCCCTTTTCTATTGGCTAATATGTGTATCCTTAACAGCAGGAACTGACAGAGGATAAGGGTAGTGGTGAGAAAAAATTGCTAGGGCTCCTATAGCTCTGAGATTCTTCTTTCTTCTCAGACCAATAGGTTAATAAATTGAGATCAGACAAAGAGTGTACTAGAAATGTTTTTAAGCATAAATTCACACTTTATAGCTAGTCTATTTCAATTAATATCTTTTTCCTTATTGGTTATTTGTTTTTATAGTCATTAAGAATTGCAGCAAGGGTTTCAATTTGTTTTATATTCCCTCTTTAATCTTACACTAAGGAATATTTTAGCCACAAACACTCCTTGAGTTTTCTCTACAAAGGGATGTTGATAACCGAGGACAAAAATCCAGATTATGTACAATGCTTTCTGTTGTAGATAGTTAATTTAGGCAATTTAAAATTGTTACAGTACCAAAGGATATATTTAGATTTGATATATGGTAGTCCTACACAAAACTATATGAAGTATTTTTTTCTCAGATAATTTGTGTATGCAAGTTTCAACCGTTTATTGTCAATCTACCTAAGTATCATTGGCATGTCTAGCTATTTAGTTATTCTGTCTGAATTCTAGTGTATGCAGAAGAAAAAATGGAAATCTCTGGTGACTCAAGAGAAAGGATATTTCTTTCTGCAGCTATGATCAGATTATATATGTCCAAACCCATCACTGTAAGCCCTTGAAGAGAGCAGGGCCAAGGTGTAGGTATTAGTACATGCTTATGGGTATTTCTTAGTAGAAGATTGACGAGTGTTATGTACCCCACACAGCCCTTTTTAGAAGCACCGTTCTTTAAAAAAATAGTGTGACTTTCAGGTTCAGAAGGAGGTTGGAACAAATGGAAGGTTTTGTTTTTTTTTTTAACATCTTTTATAGCTTGAATGAGTATACATTTTTGGTCCTCTCCAGAACCAAAAGAGGACTATTAGACTTATCATCAGTTCAAAATATTCTTTAGAAATACTTCCCTAAACATAAGGTTCATGTCCATTGCCTTTATAAAGGTTTAAATTTTTTTCAACAGCTAATGAAGAGAAATATTTGGGTATTCATCCTGCCTTCATGTGAGTTTTATTAAATTATTTAATTAATGAAGAGTGATTGATATATTTCCCAAGCCGAGAGAGAATATACAACAGAGGGTATATAGAATATATGTATTAAAAAAGATATAAATGTTGATAATATTGAGTGATATTCTATTTCTCTGTGTCAGGAATTAAAATTTACCTGGAATAGTTGGTTCTCTTTTTTAAATGTTCTCAATATGCCCTGAGGAAGATGTTCTGTGGTTTTCCCTAGTTGTTCTGATAACAACCCTTTTGATCCAGACATTTTTCTTCACTTAAATCTTTTACTATAGGAATGTAAATCTAATTTTTAAAATTCTTCTGTCCTGTGAATAAGAAGACTTATCTGTCTAGTACTACTCTTATAATAACCAGTTACATATTTAAACTTCATTAGGATAATCTTTGTTTTTCTTCTGTTTTATTATCATTATTTTATTCTCATGGGCCCTAAATTTTATAACATCCACTTATCCTGGCCATTATATAGACTCCTATCCATTTCCCCCTATGAATCCTGTTGTAAAATATTCTATTTCTAACCTCTACACAGATTCTGATGAGTGACCAGTCTAGCCCGAAGATAGTAGGTGGCATCATGACGTCATAGAAAGAGGGAGGCTGCTGCCATTAAGTCAGGATTTAAATCTGAACTTGGTAACTTTCTTGTCATGTGACCTTGAGAAATTTCTTTCTCTGAGTCTCCAGGTGATGGAGATTTGTACTTCAGAGGGTTTCTGTGAGAACAAAAATAAAAGTGAAGCACCTAGCATGATGCCTGGTTTATAGAAGGAGCTCCATACATGTTAGCGTTCCTTTCTTTTGTTCCTTTTATGTCATGTTTTGAGAATAGAACATTAAAGTACTGTATAAGTATTATTCTCATGATAGCCATTCTTTACACATGACAGGGGTTCTGCACCAAGTTCACTGCTTAAATTGAAGAATTAACTCCAAACTCATATTCTCATGATGATGCCTATGCTTTGACATTTACTGCCACCCTGCTAATTATTACTTTGTATAGATCCAATACAGTGGAAAACTTCTACTAACTCTGCTACTGTGTGATCCCTCCTCTCCATCATCCATAGGCTCCATAAGGCGTTCAGTCAGTTGCCCTCGGTCCATCTCTTCTCAATCACCATCCAGTGCAGACAACCGCCCCTTTTCTGCTCAACAAGTGATATCATCATCCCGGTCAGCTTCAGGGTCTCGGTCACATTCTTTAAACCGTGCTTCCTCCTACATGGGGCATCCGCCTCAAAGAAATGATTCCAGCTCTACCGACTCTCCGATGGTAAGTCTTCTGTTTTGCTCCCCTGAGATTAGCGCTGTATTTAGGATTTAAGTGGCAAAGAGATTAGCTGGAAGGAGGACAGATTGAACTTCAGATCCTTTCTATAATTCAACTCATGGCCTCCTGGAATTTGCATTTATTCATCTTTCTTCACCTATAACTGAGTATGGACTCTTAAAAGGCAGACTTCACTGTATCACAGAACTTGAGGATGAACACTGAGAATAGTATTTTATTTTCCATTTGCTGATGGAGTAGGATAATTTTGTTGAAAATCATCTGAGTAAATATGTGATTTTCCAGTGTACTGTACAGTATATCTGTAAATTTGGGGAAATTTGTTGTATGGAAAATTTTCCTTAATAGGACTATTGATTAATAGTTTTAAAAAATAAACTATTGGTAAATTAGCCTTAGAGCACTGAAGTACGGCATTGTTTATAATGTTTCCTGTGTGTTGTTAACATATAGTATTAGTTTTATAAATACTCAAATAGATATCTCCATGTACCTTCACATAGACCAGGGACTTATTTAATTTGTTTATTTAATGTGGAAGTTGCTTCCAAAGGGAAGAGTCTGAAGAATATAAATGAATGAATTTCACTGGGTAACAATGAATGCTTTTTTTTCTAATCAAGAATTGCCTAAGGTATATGTAGAAAATGAAACTGACCAGGAAGTCTTTTTTAAACACTTGTATTTTTGTTTTAGTATTTTGAGCTACATAAAATACAACTGTGTGGAAGTGTGAAAGATACTCTTGGGAAATCATACCCTTTTAATGCTAAGATTTTAATGCTAAGAATAAATGTAAAAACATTATTTTCTTCCTTTTTTATTGTTATTTTGTCAATTAAAAGTGCATCATTTTTACCTAGAAATATCTTTCAGATTATAGTGGCACAATGAAATAAGACCCCCTCCAAATATCTGTATTCTTTCAAATTTAAGAGTGAGTCTTTGCGGCAACTGAGACCAAAAGAACAAGAAGACGATCTAACAAGTCAGACCTTATTTGTTCTCAAGGACATGAAGATTCGGTTTCCAGGAAAATCAGATGCAGAATCATTACTTCTGATAGAAGATGTGAGTATTTGATGTATATAAAATACCAAGGAGCTCATGCCTTTTTATTCTTCTTAAAATATTAAAATTTATTGCTTGATGGCATTATCCTCAATGACATAGTAAACTTAATTGATGTTCTTTTCAACCTCCACAAGCTTTAGAAGATGCAGGGGTTATTTTAATCGTTATGATTCACGAGCAATGAAATCACATTTATAATCAGCAATGCAAAATATCTTTTAGTGTATAGTCCTATTTTAATGATGCTTCATCAAGTGAAAATAATTAGTGTTAAATAATTATTGTTCATAATGATTAAAGACACATCAAGTTA
This sequence comes from Leucopleurus acutus, assembly GCF_964270905.1. Lineage (NCBI taxonomy): Eukaryota > Metazoa > Chordata > Mammalia > Artiodactyla > Delphinidae > Leucopleurus > Leucopleurus acutus. The sequence goes on from NC_139143.1 coordinate 119,958,181, forward strand.
AGCCTGCTTCTGTAACGATTTAGAAAGATCTATTATGGAATGAGATAATAAGGAAAAAAGTGGGGCCATGGGCATAAAGTGTCCAGAATATTTGAATGTGACACCTTGCATGGTGTTAGTCAGATTTTGAAATGGCTTATGTTGTGTGTGTTTTCTTGTTACACAAGCATTTGCACCACCCAGTGGAACGTTCTAAAATGTCAGAGTCCTAAAATTCACATTAAAGTCAATGACTTACTCCTAATTTAGAAAGAAGGTCCAAGGTATTCGAATATTTTTGGTGAAAGAGCATTTCTTCACTCAGAGTTCTATTTCTTCATTCAAGAATTCTTCTCAAATTGTCCTTCTTAGATAATTCCTCAGAATAGAACGTTGTTTTCTGGTTTCCCTGTTTTTTGTTTTTTTTTGTTTTTTTTTTTTTAATCCAGAGGAGAAGGCACCATCTAGTGGCCAGTTGTAGGATAAAAACTACAGCCATACATTTGGCTTTTTTCACTTTTTAGCTTTACTTTAGGCCTGTCTAAAAGCGCTGTCTAGAAACAAAACAAACAAAAAACAATAATAAAAAAGACTTTCTTAGTTAACAAATCAATAATGGCAATTTGTATTTTGTAGTCATAACATAGTTATAACCAAAATCCCCAAATATTATGCGTTGCATTTGTTATATATTTTTTAAAAAGTGAAATGGTATCTTGTTTGCAAATGAGGTGCTATTTGTTACATCAGGGGAAAAGGAAGAAAAATGAACATTAGTTATAAAGCATTATGCTAGGTATATTTTTATTTACATATGTTATTTTATTCAATAAAGTAGGACGACTTTGTACTAGACATTTTATTTCTGTATCTTAGAGATATAAGTTATGTAATACCTTTCTGAATCAGCTAGATGAAAAATTAGATAATCTGAGAGTACAACTAATATTTGTGGCTACTGTGATTGTTCTATAAAGAATGTGGATATAGGCTTATATAATTGATAAAAGATATTAATAATTATACAAGACATTAGATTATTTACTATATGTTTACTTATGCAGCAACTATTTTAATCTATTTATTATAATATATATAACTAGAATATATATTCAGAAATTTTGCAGATTTGCACAAAAAACAAAACAGGGGCATAATGGAATCCTAATTAAATATAGGCTATCTTCTAATGTGTTATTCAATATTTTGTTACTGTGAATGATGTTGTAAATACAGTTCTTGGAATTAAAATGAAAAATCTATGTTTTGGGCTTCTTCCCAAACCTTATATTCCTGAAGACATTTGACTTTCAACCATTAGAGATTGTGTGCTTTTTTTACAGCAAAAAGAGAAAAGCTTTAAATTCAGATGGCTTCTTTATCTTACATTAAAAGTCTTTTCGCATGTCTTTTTATGAAAGTAGACATTCTTTATTGCAAATAGTATTATAGTGCTTTCATTTCACAAATTAATTAGATTAAATTTCTTAATGTTTCTCCTCCAAAACAGATGATTGATAACTGGAAGTATCATAAAACAAAAGTGGCTTCATATTGGCTCATAAAATTGGACTCTGTAAAACAACGAAAAGTGAGTAATGAATACCCCAAAACAGGTTTGCTCTTTTGGATTATGTGTTAAGCTAGGATCATTAAGCCACATTCATAATTAAACTATATAAATGCTCATCTGCTTACTCATTTCCTCAACAAATATTTATTGTGTATCTACTATGTTTCAGGCACTGTTCTAGCTTCTGAGGATAAACAAGTAGATTAAAAAAAGATTCCATGGTCTCATAGAGCTTATATTCCAGTTAAGGTGTTTGACAATAAACCAATATATACTGGAATGTAAGGTAGTATTAAGTACTATGAAGAAAAATAAATCAGGATTAAAAAATTGAGAGAAGGTGACCTAAATGAAATGAGAAAATTACTATGCAGACATCTGTAGGTACAATGCATCAGACAGAGGGAAGAGCAGATACAGAGGCCCTGGGGTAGAAGTCAGCTTGATGTATCCATGAGACAGGAGACACCATTTATTTCCTTATGTACAGGATAGTTGGTTTGTGCTGGTTAAGAGTGAGTGATGTGGAGGTGACAGTTGGATAGATAATCAGGGGTCAGATCACAACTTTACAGGCCATGGACAGTCTTTGGGTTTTATTCCAAGTAATGAAAAACCACTGGAAAATTTTGAGCAGAGGAGTTACATAGTCTGGTTTATAATATAGAAGGTTCATGAGAGCTACTTGTGAAGAATAGAACTAGGGGAGAGGGAATGTGGCAGAACAGAAGTAGAGACCAGGTAGGTTTTTCGAGTAACTGAGGCAACAGCTAATGGTTGCTTAGCTAGGGTGGTAACTGAATTGGGGGGATGCTGGAGAAAGAGCAGGGCTTTGTTGTTCCTGTTGTTTTGTTTTACTTTGATTTTGGTTTTGGACCTGCTAAGGTTGATATATTGGTTAGACATCCAACTGAAGATATTGAGTGTGTAGGTGTATATATGAGTTTTTTAGTTCAGAGCTAAGGTTGCATAGGGAGATACAAAATTTAAGGGTCACTAGGATATTTAAGCCTTGGGACTAGATGAGGTTACCTAGAGAGTAAGTGTGGTTAGAAAAGAGAAGAGTTTTGAGGACTGAGCCCTGGGCCACTTCTATGTATAGAAATCAGAGAGATGGGGTGGAGGGATTAATCTAAGGGGACTAAGAAGGAGCAGCCAGTAAAGTATGAAAAACCATGGGAACTTGGGGTCCTTGAGACCAAGTAAAGAAATTATTTCAGGGTTGGAGTGATCAACTGAGTCAGATGTTGCTGATAGGAGTTATAAGATGAACACCAAGACCTGACTGTTGTTTTTGACAACTTGGAGGTTAATGGTTACCTGATCATAACAAATTCAGGGGAATGGTGGGGAGTAAAACTTGAATGGAGTAGGTTCAAGAAATGGGAAAAAGCACAGCTAGTCCAAGCACTTTTTCAAGGAATTTTGCTATAGAGGGGAAAGTTAAATGTGGTATTAGCTGGAGAGGTATGTGGGTTGAGGACAAGGTGTTTTTTATTTTTTTTTAAGATGAAGCTATTTACACTTGTTAGTTGCTGATGAGAATGATCTAGAAGAGAGGAATGGTACAGAAAAGAGAGGTGATAGAAAATCCTCGAAGTAAGTAAGCTGGGAAGGTTTGTCCTACCAGGAGCACTTATTCTAATAGGAGGGAAGGTAGAGTCTGTGGCATTGTGGTGGGAAGATGTGAAGGTTCTCCTCCAATGGGGAGGGGCTTTGGAGATTTTCAGAGACAGTACAACATCTCAGAGAGTAGGAGAGGCGAGTGGCCAGCAGCCCGAGGGGCCCATAGATGCATTGCAACATTATCTGGGGGGAGATGTACTATTTTAGTAGCTTTAGTGAAACTGTTGTATTCCTAAATAGTGCAAATTATTACTTCCCCTTTCTAGGATTTATTGCTAGTAAGCTGAAAGTTGACAGCGATCAAATAATGACTTTGAAGTTATGTACTTTCCTCTGAGTAAACTGAACTCATTATTAAGCATTAACTCATTCAACAAAGGACAACTTAGTGTCCTGTCATGTGCCAAACACTGTGCTGCTGTTGAGGAGGGTGTAACAAAGCTGGTAACAGAAGTAGATTGAAAACATACTGTAAGCCCAGAACTCCTGTTTGTCAAGTCACTAACTGTGGCCTTATTCATTAAAATAAGGACTTCTTCGTGGAATTGGAACCCTGAATCTTTTCAAGTCCTTGTACTTTTTGTAACCTAGAAGATAGAAGAGTTTAGCTAAATTGGTAATTAAAGCAAAATAGATAACCCAGAAACAGATTAAAATACTTATAAGATATTAATACTTGATAAATGTGACATTTCAAATCAGTGGAGTAAAGATAATTTTTTCCCCTAAATGATACTGAAACAATTGACTACCTATTTGTAAGAAAATTAAGTTGGAGCATTACCTCTCACCATATGCAGAAATAAATTCCAGATAGATGATAGTTTTATATGTAAAAAAATATTAAAAGTTTAAAAGAAAATACAGAAAGCTATGTTTATAATCTTAGAATGAAGAAACAACTTCATAAGGAAGACTTAGGTTTTAGAACCCAGAAATCATAAATGAGAAGAACGACATATTTGATGACATAAAAACTTAATGGATGGCAAAAGGTGTCTTAAACCAGGTTAAAAGGCAGAAGTGGTGAGGAGAATTGGGTGGCAGGGGAAAGGGGTGGATGTTGAAGAGGACAGATGTTTGCAGCACATAAAACACAAAGTAGCACAAGTAAACCAATACTTCCTACCGATCAATCAGCAGAAGACATACTATCTTGTAAAGTTAATAAATAAAATGGAAAAGCATATAAAAAAGCCATGAAAAGACAATTTATGGATCTTCAAAGAGCCAGTTAACATGGAACTAGATCTTGTCCTCACTAATGCTGAAGGAAAAGCAAGTAAAAAACATATCGGCAAAAATTAATAAGACATAATATGCAATGATGGAAATAGTCTGGATAAAAGGGGCTTTATTATACTATTAGAGAGAGAACACATTGGTACAGCTCTTTAGAAAGGTAGTTTGCTGTATCTATTAAAGTTACAAATGTTCACAACCTTATGACTCAGCAAAACCACTTCCAGCATTCTGTCCTACAGAATAATAACCTGTATAAAATGTATGTGTAAAAGATTTATGCACATGAGCATTCACTGCAGTGGTATTTGTACAAGCAAAACACTTGAAGCAGCCTAAATATCTATCAGTAGATTTATGGTTAAATAAATTATAGTACATCCATACTATTCAGTTGTGTTAAATTGAGTGCTATTCTGGAATCATAGATCTTAACTTGAGATACAGCACAAGATTATGACTTGTGACATATGCAACATATGTACATTGGTAAAATTAGCCAGATTTTACTAATCATGAGTGAAGAATATAAGCGATAAGCAGCCACCAAGTGCATGGTTTCTGGGAGGCCATGAGTCCATCAGCCGTCAGGCATCTCTTTTCACATATGGGAAGCATTCTGGTTCAGAGTGATGAGTGCCAACTAAGTGTGGTTCACGTTGGCACTGAGGGAGCCTTCCAGATTTGGGTGGCTTTCATCTTTATTCTTCATTAGTTACCCATGCAGTCTTTGTGACCAATCCATTCTCTAGCCAGGTGAAATAAAAATATCAGGTTTATTTACTGTGAGTGTTGTCCCATAGAACTTTCTGCAATGATGGATATGTTCTGTATCTGTGATGTCCAATACGGTGGTCACTAGCTACATGTGGCCATTGAGTGAGATCTTGAAATGTGGCTATTGTGACTAAGGAACTGAACTTTTAATTAACTTAAATGTAAATAGCCAAATGTGTCTAGTGACTACTGCATTTAAGAGCGTGGATCTAGACAGACCACGTGTAGCCTTCTAAGTTCTTACATGAGAACCTTCTCAGTTATTTTCCTGCTGAGAAATTCTATCAGAGGGTTTGCAAGGATGTCCATTAAGGTCACCATTGCCTTGGGCATCTCAAAGAGAGAGTGCCTTTTTCCTTTTCATATGCCATCTTATACCAAGATAGTAAATTAAACAAACAAGTTATACAGTAATATGTGTTGTCCTACTTTAAATCACCACTCTGAGTTTCACTGTTTTAAAAATATATATCTAGTGTTAAAAAATTTCAAAAATTAAGATATTTTATTTCTGGAGGATAGACTTACTGAGCCAGAGGAAGGAAAGTAGTAATATTTGGTGTCATGTTTCCTTTTGTTTTTGTATATTTCTGTTTTTTTTCAAGTGAACATAATCTTTTTAGAAATGAAAGAATGACAGGGAGACACAGGCATTTCTGTGAGGCCTGTCTGTATTCCCCCATAACCAGATATTATCTTTCCCTATTATAAATCCTCACAGTACTTCATACTCAGTTGTACTTATGATCTGACTTGAGAGGTTTCTGTATTAATTTTTCCACCTTTCTAAAAGCCAGGGGTGAGGGGGGGAGGTGTGTCTTACTTTGTAGTCAGCTGTAGTTCTTTCTATAAACATTTGTTCAGTTGATTCAAATCTAGACTCTTTTGTGGATTCTGTCAATAGCAAGTTAGCTTCTTCTTTCTTTACCCTTGTTCTTTACTAGTGCTATGTATTTATCTGAACATCAACAAATTAAGATAATGCTGTTATGTTTTTTTAACATGTTATATGAGAAGGTCTGATAAAACATTGTATGAGGTGATCAAATGATGTGCATGAATAGTAATAATGTTTATCAATTAGAAGAAACAATCTATTTCATGTTTTAGGGTTGTTATGCTCAATTGTGTTTATAAATTTCGAGTAAAAGTAAATACTTGCTTATAAATTTACTAGCAAGTACTTGTGTCAGTATAGTGACTTCTGCTATACTGATTTACTCTAAGAATATTTGGAGTAAGTTATCTTTGTGTAATCCTTCCCTCCAGTTCTCAGATGTGCATCTGCATCCCTGTATTCATCATACCCTGTTATGTTAAGGGAGTGAGAGCACTGATGAGAGAGGGCATGTTTTTTATTACAACTTAAACACCTTTTTCTTTGAACTCCTTTGTTGCATCTTCCATTTTGGCATTAATCAAAGCTACTATATTTCCTTTGTGCTTGTTATCAGTGATAAGATGTCCCATCTCCAACACAAAGCTACCCAAGCAGTTACAGTCATTCTTCTACAAGGTAATTTAATAGACAGTTCTATTTGGGGCAGAAGAATTCATAGCTTGAATTTAAAAAAAAAATTATTGGAGTACAGTTGATTTACAACGTTGTGTTAGTTTCTGCTGTACAGCAAAGTGAATCAGTTATACATATATACACTCTATTAGATTCTTTTCCCATATAGGTCATTACAGAGTATTGAGTAGAGTTCCCTGGGCTATATAGTACGTCCTGATTAGTTATCTATTTTATATATAGTAGTGTGTATATGTCAATCTCTATCTCCCAGTTTATCCCTCCTCTTCCCTCACACCCTGGTAACCATAAGTTTGTTTTCTGCATCTGTGCCTCTATTTCTGTTTTTAGATAAGTTCATTTGTACCTTATTTTTTTTTGATTCCATATATAAGCGATATCATATGATATTGGGTTGGCCAAAAAGTCCGTTTGTGTTTTTTTCCATTACACTGTATGGAAAAACCCGAATGAACTTTTTGGCCAACCCAATATTTGTCTTTCTCTGTCTGACTTACTTCACTCAGTATGGCAATCCATGTTGCTGCAAATGGCATTATTTCATAGCTTGAATTTTGACTCTTAGAGAAGAGTAAGGGCTGATCTTAACAAGAATAAGTTTATCTTGCAAAGTTGCCCAGGTTCATGGAGGGTCCGGAAAGGTGGTTGAGGGATGCTAGGTGTAGGTTATGATAAGAAGAGGAAGCCCAGTATTTACACAGTATGCAACTTATCTGTAGCAACTTTTCTTCCAGTTGTTACGATTACTCTGTTTCCTGTTCTTTCATCAACCATTTTGTTCTTTAAAAGGCTTTTTTTCCCCCAAAACAGACTCTAATTTCCTGGATATATAGCGATGGATGAGACTTCCTTATATATTTATAATAATGTATATATTATACATTATTCCCTACCTTGTTTATTTCAGATGAAATCAGAGGTAAAGTGGGATCAGAGAATGACTGACTGACTGGAATATTTTTTTTCTTGACAACAAGAGAGCCAATATAATAATTAGCTGCAAAGTGTATTGAAAAATTTTTTTAAAGCTTTTATATGTTGATATTAAACTAAAGGGGCAATAATAGGTAGTGGAAAGAGGAACTGGACTTGTAGTCATATGGACTTGGGTTCAGTACTGCCCCTGCCCTTTTTGCGGGGGCAGGTAACTTCTCACAACTTCTCTGAGGTTCGTAGCATTAAGTATTGGAGAGTTCTTGTGAGGAAGTAGGCCATCGTATGGCAAAGGTGCTCTAGGCTTAGAAGGTATAAAATGCAGGTGACTTTTTTTCCTTCTAAGGATCTTCATGCCAGGCTGTTTCTCTGATGTATTTTATTACTAAGAACTCTTCATGTGTAGAATTATTTTATGTAGAATATGTATAAATGAAGTATAAAAATTTGTCTGTTGGGTTGTAACATGTTGACTCTTCATTTGACTTACCTGTTTGAAACCTGTGCTATTGCTTTATAAAGCTAGAAACTGCATCCAAGACAAAAAAGAAACCTAGAAATGTGGGTCAGCTTTAGAATGTAGCATTAGGTATTATTAAAAGTTACCCATTTAGAAGGCCAAGAACTTAACTAATTTAATATCTGGATGTGGATTAATCAGATCTATCCTTTGGACTATGATGATAGTCAATAATCATTGGATGGCTATGTCAGTTCAGTTCCCTGGGAAGCAGACATAAGACAGAATTAGAAGTGAAAGACATTTATGAGAGAAGACACCCAAGAAGGATAAAGGGGAGAGAAAGTTTGAGCAGGTAGAAGAGCCTTCCACCTGCAATATTGGTCTAACACCAGTGAATGGAAGACAGGAGGATTGGGGAGGAAGATCTTCAGACTTTAGTGAAGTTATGAGAAAGGCCTGTCAGGCTGATGGGGAGCCCGGAACACAGATTGCCTGTTAGAAGGATCACACTGGGCAGAAATATTGCCCCTCTGGTATCCCAACCGTGCTCAATCCTTGGTCGGGAGCAGCCTGGGGAGAGTATAAGCTTGGCTTGACTGTTGTAACGGATCCTGAATGGGGATGCTGTCAGCTAACTGCACTCTTAGAAGCTGGTTGATTCAAATGGCATGTCTCCATGACCACCACAAAGGTTGTGTGTGATACAATTTAATTTGACAAACATTTATTGGTTGCCAATTTTGTTCAAGAGCTATACTAGGCACTATTGGGGATTTTGAGAGTTGTTTATTCATTCATTTATTTATTTGCTCATTAAAACATGCACTCAACAATAGTGATTGAGAGACGACCATGTCCCAAGGAGAATTCTAGATGTGGAATGCACAAGACTCTCATTTAAATCTCTTAATTCCATTTAGAAACCATTGTTGCCATATGTATCTCACTTTTTCTGCTCCAGTATTGGAAGCTTTTGCTAGTTTCTCATTTGAATATTGCAAAACTCTTAAGATTAGAATGCCACACACACAAACTCTTCCACATGTCTTATTTCAAATTTTTCTTAATGGGAGTAAAATTTAAAGGTCAGTGATGTAGGACTAAACTACTGAAAGGAATCCTCACCAGGTGAAAATGGAATCAGCTGATCTTACTTAATGTCATGTTGTGGTAACTCCGCACTAGCATAATTCAGCTTTCTGCTAAGAATGCAGTTGCTTTATATGGTTTGTAAGGAATATACTTGAAGTATGAAAATATCACAGCAATGGTGGGCTGTGAAGAATGCCAAATTTTCTGAAAAGCGTATTCTCTGATATCTAGGCATAAACTAAGATCGGAGAAGGAAGAGAAATAAGTAGTGATAATAAGGTTGTACAATATTTGCATTTATTTTGGGGTTCTAAGAAACCCTTGTTTATCAAGTATTTCTTCTCTAAATAGCAATTTTTTAAATACCTACTGTAGCTGCTTCTGCATGAATTTTGACGTTATTGTTTTCCATCTCTTTTTCATTTGGGCTGACATAGATGCTGTACAGGGCTGTTCATTTTCCATCAGCAGAGATGCCTTTACTCTATGTCATGGCTGCTGCATGCATCATTAGTACAGCATGTAGCGTTTTTAATGTTATTTCTAAACCTCCCTCACCTCATGCCATTATTTTAATTTAGGACCAACTGTTCAGTCATATGGAGCAGTTTGTCATTCAGCATCTGTATGTTCTTGCAAAATATGAATTTGTCTGTGGGCTTTATGCCTTCAAATGTGCTATATTTCATATGGAAAAGATAAATCTTTTCATTTTATTAATGCTTTCATTGACTGAATATCCCATTTATTTTTTCCCTTGGAGAGCTTGTTGTTGGATCGGGATGCTTTTAAAAGTCACAGTGTCAGGAAATGGATCCATTACCTAACATATTCTATAAGTTAGCCTCACATGAGTCCACAGGTAAACACAAAGGGCACCTTGCTGACTATTTGTTTTTGTGTTTCACAAGTTATTCATCTCCCATCCATTTACTTCTAACTGCAAAACACCCAGAAATCCAAATAGCATTGCAGATAGAACTGACACTAATTTTCCTCATCTCAGTCTGATTTCTTGCCTGTTTTCTGCCTTCCTAAAATTACTCAGCCAGTGTTTTGCTAGAGGTACAGGCATTGTCTCCCCATCTGTGTGGCCTTTTAAGCAAACTGGTTCCTGATGGACTGCATGGCCTTATTGGAGGGGGTGCCTGGGCAACCTTGTTTGTACACAGTGACTCCACCCATTTTCCCAAGTATTACTTGACTAGAGGTGAATCTGAATCTAAGAAGAGACAGTCTCTTCTAGGATTTTGCTGTTGGCACCAGGACAGATCAAATTAATTATGAGGCATTGTCAGGTAGTGGTTAAGATCATGGGTCTGGCTACATAGCTATCCATTACCTAACTGTGCAATCCTGGTAAGTTACTTATCTGCTCTATGCCTGGGTTTTCTCATCCATAAAATGAGATCCAAAATGTTTTCAGAACCAAACATTTTTCATAACCATTAGGCAGCAAAACCTAACCCGCCGGAACTCCTTTGGAGACAATGACCCTACAGGAAGTTATTTGTTATTTTTGTCTGTCTCTTGGTTTGAATAGTCACATGTTTTCCTGTGGAAATAGTAATGTGTATGATTATGAAATCTAGCCTCAAGATTTTTGGAAAGGGATTGTGGACCAGTGTTATCTATCTCAATGTTTTTATTTTGAGGATTAAATGAATTGCTATATGTAAAAGTGATTAGAACAGTGTTTGGTCCATTGTAAGCCTTCAATAAGTGTTAGCTCTGATTTTTACCTTGTTTGCATAGGTTTCACTTTCTTGCAAGAAGCATTTTCACTAAGACAAACACCTACTAAGTGCTAGGCCTCTTTTGAGCCTTGGGGACATGGTAGGTATACTGGTATAATTCCTCTTTTTATGTACCTAACAGTCTCCATTAACTAAACAGGAAATTAAAATAAAATGAGATATAATTATTAATAGGGGAAGAGTTGGGCATTCAGGGATCATACAATAGTTTAGTGGCAGGTAAAGGTCTCCCTGGAGAAGTGATGTTTGAGGTAAAACATAGAAGTTCACCAGGTGAACAGATGGGGCAAGACTGTTCCAGGCAGAGGAGAGAGGCTATGTGAAGACTCAGAGGAGAGATGAAGGGTTTGGGCTCTTGCTTCCTTGGTTTATATGCCCTCATATCCTCCAAATTACAGGTCTCTCTAACCCACTCCTTTCTCCAGGACCAGAGCTTGAAATTGAAAGATGAAGGGAAGCAAAGGAGAATGTATCTTCCCAGAAGGTGCTCTGGCAAAGAACGAGCAAGTTTCTGGGTTGCCCAGACCATGCTGGTCTCACAATCTGGGAGATCACTCCTCAGGCAGAGTTGTTTGCTGGGTTGCAAGAGGCCTGAAGATTTATCCATCTCCATGTTGGAGGAAACATGAGGAGTGGCACAGCTGCATTCCCTATCCCTAACTCCTGGGCCGTTTTCCGAAGTTGCTGCTTTTAGCCATGTGTAGGCTAGTATATTAGACCATCATGCTTTAAAATTCCCTCGAAATTAAGAACAAAGCATATACAGAGTAGCGGCCAAGAGAGCCTCCTCTAAGTGATGTACGGAGAGCAGTGCTTGGCGCGGAGCAGGCAGCCAGTTCATGTGAGCTGCCCTCCTCTTTGGTTCTGTCGCATCCTATGGATTTCACTGCGCACATATTCAGAAGGAATAATGAATAACTCGTCATCTCAAATGCTGTGTCACTTTAAAGCTGAATAATTATTTAATAATAGAATATGAAACGAAGGTAATGTTAAAATTTCCAGTATTGTTAACATTTTAATTACATTTATTATGTAGAACTCTTATTTATTCTTGAAACCAATTTATGGGTTATCTTTGCTGCTTTTTAAATTCTTCCTGCGTTATGACTTTTGGCCTGTTATTACTCACTAATACATAGAAAGGAGGAAGGGAAGTTGAGAAGAGAATTGATTAAAATTTGCTGTTTACTGCTAGTGTTGATTCTTGTATCACATCAATTATGAGTCCTGTTTTCTACATTCAAAATACAAAAGATTAAACTATTAGCTTAACTGAAAATCGTAAAAAGATAAAAGGTATGAATTAATGTCTGATGTCCAAATTATATCAGTATTATTGTGAACAACTCATATCAAAAATTTTTAAATCCCTTTTCATAATTAAGATTTCATTATCTAATAACAAGCTTTTCCAGGACAATTTTTTTTCACAAGCTACTTTATTACAGATTGCATTATCTCTCCTCATTCTCCTCCCCTTCAGCCCACACACCCCTGACGCCTGTAGGGTTTACATACTGTTCCCACTTCACAGTGAAAGAAGCTGGAGCAGGAAAGGAAGGAATCATGCTGCTTACACAATTCACTGTGAGAAGCTGTAGTTGATATTCTTCTATAAATAAAATGTTATTTTGAAATTTTTTCCCTAAATTGATTTTTTTTGCTTTATTTATTTATTTTTCATCTTTATTGGAGTATAATTGCTTTACAATGGTGTGTTAGTTTCTGCTTTATAACAAAGTGAATCAGTTATACATATACATATATTCCCATATCTCTTCCCTCTTGCGTCTCCCTCCCTCCCACCCTCCCTATCCCACCCCTCCAGGCGGTCACAAAGCACCCAGCTGATCTCCCTGTGCTATGCGGCTACTTCCCACTAGCTAGCTATTTTACCTTTGGTAGTGTATATATGTCCATGCCACTCTCTCACTTTGTCACAGCTTACCCTTCCCCCTCCCCATATCCTCAAGTCAATTCTCTAGTAGGTCTGTGTATTTATTCCTGTCTTACCCCTAGATTCTTCATGACTTTTTTTTTTTTCTTAAATTCCATATGTATGTGTTAGCATACGGTATTTGTCTTTCTCTTTCTGACTTACTTCACTCTGTATGACAGACTCCAGGTCTATCCACTTCATTACAAATAGCTCAATTTCGTTTCTTTTTATGGCTGAGTAATATTCCATTGTATATATCTGCCACATCTTCTTTATCCATTCATCCGATGATGGACACTTAGGTTGTTTCCATCTCTGGACTATTGTAAATAGAGCTGCAATGAACATTTTGGTACAAGACTATTTTTGAATTATGGTTTTCTCAGGATATATGCCCATTAGTGGGATTGCTGGGTCATATGGTAGTTCTATTTTTAGTTTTTTAAGGAACCTCCTTACTGTTTTCCATAGTGGCTGTACCAATTCACATTCCCACCAGCAGTGCAAGAGTGTTCCCTTTTCTCCACACCCTCTCCAGCATTAACTGTTTGTAGATTTTTTGATGATGGCCATTCTGACTGGTGTGAGATGATATCTCATTGTAGTTTTGATTTGCATTTCTCTAATGATTAATGATGTTGAAACACATGAAAGTAGTTTTGATTTGCATTTTTCTAATGATTAATGATGTTGAAACACATGAAAGAATGTGTTTGTTGGCAGTCTGTATATCTTCTTTGGAGAAATGTCGATTTAGGTCTTCTGCCCATTGTTGGATTGGGTTGTTTGTTTTTGTTATTGAGCTGCATGAGCTGCTTATAAATCTTGAAGATTAATCCTTTGTCAGTTGCTTCATTTGCAAATATTTTTCTCCCATTCTGAGGGTTGTCTTTTGGTCTTGTTTATGGTTTCCTTTGCTGTGCAAAAGCTTTGAAGTTTCATTAGGTCCCATTTGTTTATTTTTGCTTTTATTTCCATTTCTCTAGGAGGTGGGTCAAAAAGGATCTTGCTGTGATTTATGTCATAGAGTGTTCTGCCTATGTTTTCCTCTAAGAGTTTGATAGTTTCTGGCCTTACATTTAGGTCTTTAATCCATTTTGAGATTATTTTTGTGTGTGGTGTTAGGGAGTGATCTAATCTCATACTTTTACATGTACCTGTCCAATTTTCCCAGCACCACTTATTGAAGAGGCTGTCCTTTCTCCACTATACATTCCTGCCTCCTTTATCAAAGATAAGGTGACCATATGTGCATGGGTTTATCTCTGGCCTTTCTATCCTGTTCCATTGATCTATCTTTCTGTTTTTGTGCCAGTACCATACTGTCTTGATTACTGTAGCTTTGTAGTATAGTCTGAACTCAGGGAGCCTGATTCCTCCAGCTCCGTTTTTCGTTCTCAAGATTGCTTTGGCTATTCAGGGTCTTTTGTGTTTCTATACAAATTGTGAAATTTTTTGTTCTAGTTCTGTGAAAAGTACCAGTGGTAGTTTGATAGGGATTACATTGAATCTGTACATTGCGTTGGGTAGTAGAGTCATTTTCACAATGTTGATTCTTCCAATCCAAGAACATGGTATATCTCTCCATCTATTTGTATCATCTTTGATATCTTTCATCAGTGTCTTATAATTTTCTGCATACAGGTCTTTTGTCTCCTTAGGTAGGTTTATTCCTAGATATTTTATTCTTTTTTGTTGCAATGGTAAATGGGAGTGTTTTCTTGATTTCACTTTCAGATTTTTCATCACTAGTGTATAGGAATGCCAGAGATTTCTGTGCATTAATTTTGTATCCTGCTACTTTACCAGATTCATTGATTAGCTCTAGTAGTTTTCTGGTAGCATCTTTAGGATTCTCTATGTATAGTATCATGTCATCTGCAAACAGTGACAGCTTTACTTCTTCTTTTCCAGTTTGTATTCCTTTTATTTCCTTTTCTTCTCTGATTGCTGTGGCTAAAACTTCCAAAACTATGTTGAATAAGAGTGGTGAGAGTGAGCAACCTTGTCTTTTCCTGATCTTAGTGGAAATGCTTTCAGTTTTTCACCATTGAGGATGATGTTGGCTATGGGTTTGTCATATATGGCCTTTATTATGTTGAGGAAAGTTCCCTCTATGTCTACTTTCTGCAGGGT
Source organism: Leucopleurus acutus (assembly GCF_964270905.1). NCBI lineage: Eukaryota > Metazoa > Chordata > Mammalia > Artiodactyla > Delphinidae > Leucopleurus > Leucopleurus acutus. Next base: position 119,973,235 of record NC_139143.1, read on the forward strand.
TTTTATCATAAATGGGTGTTGAATTTTGTCGAAAGCTTTCTCTGCATCTATTGAGATGATCATATGGTTTTTCTCCTTCAATTTGTTAATATGGTAGATCACATTGATTGATTTGCGTATATTGAAGAATCCTTGCATTCCTGGAATAAACCCCACTTGATCATGGTGTATGATCCTTTGAATGTGCTGTTGGATTCTGTTTGCTAGTATTTTGTTGAGGATTTTTGCATCTATGTTCATCAGTGATACTGGCCTGTAGTTTTCTTTCTTTGTGACATCCTTTTCTGGTTTTGGTATCAAGGTGATGGTGGCCTCGTAGAATGAGTTTTTAAACAGATATTTATTCTAAAGTTGCCTTTTTCAGAGAAAACTAATATCACTTCTTTAAATATGGCTGTTTTAAAGAGGAACAAATTAAATTCTTCTTTTATATGCTCCCAATTTTCTATACGTTTGTACCTATGGAGAAAAATCGTATCTTCATTCAGTCTGTATGTTTGAAAATCTTTCTCTTTTCATCTCTCACTGTCATCTTTACAAGGAGTCCCTTTAATTAGATAAAATAAGAAGTGAAAAATCTACTTTGGTGAACTGAAATTAGGATAAATGTATTTGTTCATATTTACTTTTTAAAAAAAGTGTTTCCTTGCAAATACCTGAATTGCAGAAGTATTAAATACATTGAATTAGTCAAAGTAGTTTTTTGGGATTTTTAAATTTTTCAGAACCTCTAGGATTTTAGTTTCCCAGAATTAGATTAATCCTAGGCCTGTTTCATGATACTTCCTCATTATTGGTCCATATGTGGTCTGCTTTTATTTAGTTAGTGTTTTTAAGTTATTGTACCATTTGTGAACCCAACACCCAAATCAAGTATCTTGGCAATAATCTATTTTCTTATCAAATGACTACCTTCCATCCCCCTGGCCCTTTATGTCTCAGGTAGCCATTTTCTTAAATTCAGTATTCCCCAGTCCCTTGCTTTCTTTCTTTATATGTTCTTATTATATCTATGTGTATTCCTCGTAAGTATTTTTAAAATTTAATTGTCTTTACTTCTATTAAAAGAGTTTCATACTGTATGTAATGACTGGTATGTATTTTTTAAAAACTTAACCATTGATAATTAAGATGCTCCGGATTGTTGTGTGCCCTTTAATTTCATTCATTTTGACTGTTGTATAAAAGTCCAAGGGAATGAGTATACGACTTTTATTCACTCTCCCATTGATGGAGAGTTAGAATTTTTCAAGTTGTCTGTAATTGTGAACAGCTGTTTGAACATTTTTGTACATGGCTTTTGTTTTTAACCTGTGAGAGAGTTTCTCTTAGGAATAAACTTGCTGGGTCTTGGGGTATATGCATTTTCAACTTTAGGAGATAATGCCCAGCTATTTTCCAATTTGTACTCCTGCCAACAAGTCTAAGAGATGCTGTAGATCCATATTTCTCCAGCACTTGGTGTTGTCAGACTTTTAATTTTTGTCAATTAAATGGATAGAAAATGATGTCTTATATAAGTCTTAATTTTTATTCTTTATGTTTATCAGACATATTTATTTCCTCTTTTGTGAAATTCCTGTTCATGTATTTTTGTCCATTTTTTTCTGTTAATTTGTTGGTGTGTATTTAACAATTGGTTAGGCATTCATTATATATTCCTGATACTAATCTTTTGTTAGATGTATATGTTTTGAATGTATTTTCCCAGTTTGTAACTTGATCTTTATTTCTTTTAAGCTATCTTTTGATGGCCAGAAGTTCTTAATTTTAATATAAGGGAAACCTATTAATCTTTTACGTTCTATACTTTTTTGCTACTTAAGTAACCTTTTTCTAAACCAGGGTCTAAAAGATATTCACTAATACTTTTCACTAAGATATTTAATGGCTTATTTTTCAAACTTAAAACCTTAATCACTCTAGAGTCGATTTTTGTGAATTGAGGGAATGATTCAACTTTATTTTTTCCATGAAGATTACTATTTAAAAATTCTCCATTTATTGATTTAATTTAAATTTCACTTAACTTTAATTTTTAAATTTAATCTCTTCTTACTCCAATGAGTCAGACTTGCCACCTATGTCATATACCAGAGTTTCATAAATACTGGATCTATTTCTGGACTTTTCATTCTGTGCTGTCATTTAGTGAGTGAGTGAGCGAGTGAGTATGTGTGTGTGTGTGTATTCATTTTTGAATTATATATATTCATCTTTGAATTTTAGGCACACACGTATACACCTAGATTTTGAAATATTTTGGGTTTTCCACTAGGTTTTGGACATAGTAAAAACAAGTGTCCGTACAGTTCTTCCACGCATCTGGAAGGTACCTGATGTTGAGGAAGTAAATTTATATCGGATTTTCAACCGAGTTTTTAATCGCTTACTCTGGAGTCATGGCCAAGGACTGTGGAACTGTTTCTGTGATTCAGGGTAAGTGTTAAGTTACCTTTTATTATTGTCATTTTTAATAATTTACTATTTAGTTATAAAGTTAGCCCAATAAAATGGCTGAATTTCTTTAATCTCTTAAAATGTGGATTTGTAACTGCATGTAAGTTTCAGTACTCAACTATAATTTATAGCATTTAAGCTGATGTAGATGAGATGTTGGGTATGAACACAACACCACCCAACAAATTTGAATTCAGTGGAGAGAAAGTAGTCTTAATTAATAAAAAATCTCAGTTAGACATCTGTATCCTTACAGCTCTTCTGCTGTTGCCTTTATGTAGCAGACTTCCAAAATCATGGCTACACTCCTGCTCCTCTGTAGACTTTCAGTCCTGTCAAAGCTGTTGTGACTCACTGTCATTTTGTCTTCAAGATATCTAAAACCAAACGTTCCATACCTCCCTTTTATTCAGAAATGGCTTCCCTTCTGGACTTCCCAAAACCCCATTGTTATTCTCCCAATCACATGGGTTTGATATCTCAGGGGCATCCGCATCCTTGTTCTCCTTCATTTTCTTTATTCAGTCATGTGCTAAATCTTGTTAGTTTTTCTGTCACATCCCCACTGTGGCTATTCTAGATTGTTTTTCATTATTCTTAACAATTATCAATTATTTAATTGTAGGTTGTTTTTCACTGTTCTTCACAATTATCGAGTATTTACTTGATAATTTAAATACTTTTGGAGATACAAAGCTGAATCTGACATAGATCCTGCCCTGAAGAAACTTAAAAATGATAATAGCTAACACTATACCACTTATACTATGTGCCAGGCATTGTTCTAAGCACTGTACATGTATTAAGTAATTTAATCCACACAACATCACTTTGAAGCAGGTTTTATGATAATTTCCATTTTATAGATAAGGAAACCAAGGCACAGATAGGTGCTAAGGACCTAGTGCAACTGGGATTTGAACTTAAGCAGCCTGGTCCCAGATTTCATGCTCTTAACCAGTAAAACTCTGCTGTCTCTAATAGACAAAATAAGATACATGCAAAAGTCATGATCATGAAGGAGATGACAGATACGTTATTGTAGGATTTCAGAGAAGAGGAGCCTTTTTGGTAGAAAGGCTAAATGAAATTAATAGATTCCCAGGCATTTTTGCCTCCAGTTTTTTGTTTCCCTTATCCATCCTACTGTCAGAGTCATTTCCTAAAATCTGTAATGATTTCCCTCATTTATCATTAAAGTCTAGACTTTTTATCTAGAGATATAAGACTCTCTAATATGCTGATTCTTTCTTATTTCTCCAGTCTTCTCTCTCATTACTCTCCTACTTAAACTTTGCTCCCCAAAAACAAATTCATTATTTTTCAAATATCTTAAAAATTCGTCCTTTTCTGCCTCCGAACTGTTAGTGTCAGTGAGTAGCTGATTGGGCTGCCTTCTACAACCCCATTTCTCCAATCCCCTCTGCATTATTTAAATCCTATGTAAAGACCCAGACCATGCCCTTTTTTTGGTAAAACCTTAACAGACTATTCTAGTCTGACATGATCTCTGAATGTCTTCCATTTAAATATTCTAGTCATCTAGTACTGAATCATTTATACCATTTGCAGACTTATTCTCACCACCATAATTTTCCTCAGCTACCATTCACCAACAGGGAGAATTCACAAGGTGCTCTGGGTTGTGATGAAATCTGAGAATAATCTTGGCCATAAATTATTTCTACAGAGACTTAAGTGAAACATTTGAACTGTACTCCATGGCCCTTAGTTGATGGCTGTCTGTAGAAGTTCAATTAATCTAAAGTCATAATTAGAATTTTTTTCTGTTTGTTGATCCATTGGTTGGAATGTTGAACATGGATTTCAGCTACTCTTCACAAATGGAAGGCACTGAGATAGTCTGCTACTGAAATTGGTGCTGATGACACTATTTTGGTAATTTACTCTGACTCCATTCAGAATCCTTTTCTCTTGTACCTAGCACACTACTCCCCCCGCCCCCAGATGTCTCTGGTGGTATCTATTACTACTAGTAATCATAAAGAATGTAAATAACATTTATGGAAAGATTACTAAGTGCCTGATACTGTTTTTCATAGTAAACATTTTTATAATTACCACTACAATATTTTGAGTAAACTATTATTATTATTTTCATTGTATAGATAAGGAAATGGAAGCATAAAGTATATAACTTGCCCAAGTTCTCATAGTGAGCCTGGATTTAAACCCAGGTTGTCTGAGTCAAGAGCCCAAGCTCTTAACTCTATGCTTTATTCAGTCCTCTCAAAGCAGCATTGCCCATGGTTGCCAAGCTTGCTATACTGCAAGCCCATAGCATTAGCCCAATCCCCAGCCCACTGCACTGGAGCGGCTGGAGCAGGAGTAGCTTTGAGTCCTATTTGAGCTCCACTCTCCATCCATTTCTTTAAAAACTTGGAGGCTTGTAGAGATGAGTTTTACATCCGATTTTTTTTTTTTTTGTACCTTTACAAATGGCATTCCTAGGCTTCTTCAACTTAGTGAAGTCACGTAGTGTTGTGTGTGTTTGATTGTCACTTTGGACCCAGACTAGTTCTGCTTATTCTTTGAATTGTATCTAGTCAATGTATACTCCTTTAACCTTTGATCTAACAGCCTAGCGGTCTAGGTAAAAATCTACTCTTAGCTCATTTCTAAAGGAATGATTTTAATAAAAGGTGTAGCTGTCTTTCACAGTTAGGTGTAAAACTCTTAGAAAAAATATTCCAAATAACTCTGGGCCACCTTGGTTCCTGCCTCTGCCTGTCAACATCTCAATAATAAAACAAAATGAATAAACCATTCCCTGTCCACGTCCAGAAACTTGAAAGAATATTGTAGATGTTTGTCATAGGTTTTCCTAGAATTGGCCCAGGGGTTTGGCTGATGCATCAAAGAGAAAACACCCTCATCCCCCTCTCTTGCTCTTCCAGGCTGCTGAAGCCCATGCTCAGTGACCGTTTTCTATCACATGCAGCCTCCTGGGAGTGCTATTCAGAATGATGCTCCACGTTCTGAATGTGTCCTCTCCAGGGGAACAGCTCTTGGAATTTTCATGCATAAAATTATCCACCATGTTTTACTGAGCTAGGGGAAGCCTAGGTGCTATGGGACTCAAACTCAGGCCACAGAGCTCAGGAAGGGTGGCCAAGGGAAGCAATATTTCAGCTTAGACTTGCAGGATGAGGAAGAAGAGGAATTTGCCAGGTAAAGCAAAGAGGAGGAGGCAGGGGGACTATGGGAGAAGGAATGTATTATTTGGAAAAGCCCTCTTTCCACTCAAACTCCTGATATGTAAACCCCAAAGAAAAGAATCTAGTTTAGACCCTTTAGCCAAAGACATTTTCCTATGGAAGTCTGTCGTAGAAAAGATTTTCTTTTACAATCTCAGGGAAGGAAGAAATTGTAAGGAATATTCTAAGGCAGCAGTCTGCTTCTAGGCTGAATTATATGCCTACCTGAAAATGTATGCGTATCATATAGACTACTTAAAATGATGTGAATCTTTCTGTTCTCATATCACTTTCAACTGGATGTTGCGTTGTTCATACTTTTCAGCTCATTAATCTTTCTGTTGCTGATTGTCCGGTTGGTGTAGTCCAGATTTTTTTTTTTTTTTTTTTTTTTACTTTCCTTTCTTCTTTGGGCTACTCAGTCATTCATTTGGGCTTCTACCAGAGGAGAAAGAAATGAATGTTTCACTTTTTAGATAGCTGCTTTATTAAATATTTTGATGAAAAAGCTGGTAAAGATTATTGGATTACTGGATAATATGAGGCTTTTCAAGTCTCTGGATTTCATTAATCATTCCCCTTTGTTACCGGGAGGTTATTCAGTATTCTGTATCTTATTGTTATATTATTAAAAATGTCATTTGAAGTCATTTCTTTTCATATTTCTCTGAGGATTAGGGAGTTCTGGAGAGAACTTTTTAACCATTTAATTTTTCTTTTTGAATTCATAGATTTTGGCCCTCCCATTTCCTTGGAATTTAGATTTAGAAAGCAGGCAGATAAGACTCTGGGTTCTTTGATAAAGGCACTGGTATTTTAAATTATTTCTCCATCCTTTCACCTTCTTAAAATTTTGTGTGTTAGTATTGAAAATTGAGAACACTGTCGTGTTCTAGAGGCATTTCATATTACTCAGCTGTGCCAGGTAGTGGGTAGGAGGGAGGGGACACGGTTCAAAAACATTCAGGTTGAAGAATAGGTTTCTTTTGTGCAGAGGGGGTGCCATTAGCCTAGTACCAAACAAAGCAAGTCCTGGTCATTTTCTTTTTTCTTTATGAGTGATTCTGGAGTGCTGACACTTAAATATGGATTAATAGAGTAGAATGTGGTCTTTGGTCAGTGGTGGTGAACATACACACCAAAATTAGGTAGAGAACCTTGATTCGTATGTTTATTTTAAATATTTAAGGAACAATGAGAGAATGAGAAGCCAAAGCTGCTTATATTATAACTCACATATTACTCAGAGTGTTACATCAAATTAAGGTGCTATTTGAAGAAGGTCCTTTGCCTTTCCTCCATTTTATGTGTTCTTTTCTTACGTCTGTACTCCAAGTCAGCAAAAGAAAAATTACCGTGATGTGAGGAACCTGATAGTGAATCTAATCAGATGTCTCCAAAGTATCAAACTATAAATATATTCAAATTCAGGGGGGAGGGTGGTGATGGAGGTAGGCTTTTACAGAAATACGCAGAATCCCAGGGGAGAGAAAGTAAAAGTGCTCAGCTGAGAGTCAGACAGTCAGAATGTTTTCTTTGTGTATTTACGTTTGTATGAAATTTTGATTTCTCTGGACCCAGGCATGTAAGCCTTGCTAGATCAAGACTTATCAGTTATAAACATATTCCCTTATTAATTGGTGTTCTCCTGTTTTTCTTGATTACATCAAGTAAATTGGAGATATATCTATATACACACAAATATGCATATCATATCTAGTTTTTCTTATATTTAGTAATAATTTAAATTTTTAGAGTTAATTTAACTAACATATTACTATTTCTTGAATGAAAGTAACTTTTAATTCTTTTTAAATAATAAAAACAGTATTATATTTAGCCCTGAACATCTTAGAAAATGGAGGAAAATTTATTCCTTTCAATCTACTTATTTGAATCTTATTCCCTTTAAGAAAATCTGTCATTCACTGATGACATGCTGTCTTTTCTCCTGAAAAAATAAACAGTAGCCTTTCTACTAAAAAATACCTTTCTGAGTTTCTAAAGCATTTTTTAAAAATTCCAAAGATATCAAATATCCACAGGAGATTGAAAATGGAATCTCTGAATTTCCCACTGGGAAGTACATTTCTTCAGAAAAATATTTTCCTTAATATTTTTTTCTTTCTAGTCTTTTCTCTCTCTGCGGGTTAAGCGAATTGGTTTATGTAAAATGAGACTTGAACCATTACCAAGTCTTAAAGCAAACCTTCCCCTTGAGGCTTGAAAGGAGTTTCAGTTACACTAAGGAAATAAGTCAGTCTCTCTCTCTCTCTCTCTCTCTCTGTCTCTCTCTCCCTTTCTCGATGGTGGTAGGGTGATAAGATGTTTCCTGATTTGGGCCATGACAATCAGCTTAGGAATTGTGAATACATATATATGTGTACACACACACACGCACGCATGCATGCATGCACACATTTAAATTTACCAAGACAGTATGTACTACTGCCTGCTGTGCACTAAGCTGAGTGCACTGAAGGAGGGAAGACACTACCTTTGGAACTGCAGTAGGGCAGGACTTGTGGAGATTACATTACATCTACAGTATAGAACCTGTGCTCTAGGAATATCATGGACATAATTACATATGAAAGTGTTTTGAAAGGAGTGGTCATAAGCAAAGGATTAACCAAAATTCTCAGAGAGAATCTGAGAGATAACAATTAAGAGATCACAAATTAAGTTGCAGCAACTTTTTAATTTGTGGGATCATTATTAATATAAAAATAAATGTAGCTTCCTAGAAAATGTAAATTCTTAGAATACCTAACTTGTGAGAAATTAGCTCAGTATTTTACAGTTACTTTAATGTAGAGTAACTCAATTTTTAGGAGGTGTTGGGAAACCATCCTGTTACTTAGAGCTAGCAGCAGTGAAGTCTTTAAAGATATGAATTCTATGTTGTGTTTTTTTTCATGTAAAGATTAATTTCCAAATTTGTATATTTACTTTATACCTCTCAACCATCTGTAGTCACTTCAAATGTATGAGGCCATTTCTACGTTTTTTTAATGGGTTTGTTGCTAGGTAAGTGATATAGTTGGTTGCCATTTTTAACAGCCACATGAGGTCATGTCTGTTTCCATGCCAACAGATCCTCTTGGGAGAGTATTTTCAGTAAAAGCCGGGAGGTGGTGACTCCTTTGCAGCTCCAATGTTGCCAGCGCCTGGTCGAGCTTTGTAAACAGTGCCTGCTAGTGGTTTACAAATATGCAACTGACTCAAGAGGATCACTCTCAGGCATTGGTACCAATTGGGGTAATTCCAGGTACTGGTTTACATTTCCTAGACCCTGTGAGTTTTATATAAAGTAATGCCATAATGCAGTTTGAAATTGAAAGTCTCTTTTTGTCTATATGGTTAGAGAAAAAGCTAAAGACTAAAAATTCATACATGCTATTATCTATAAGATTCTTTTAATTTGAACAATCTTTACCTTTAAAGGACTGAACAAGGACAGCAATTGCAAACCCGGAGGTGACAGAAATAACCTACATGGAGATGGTATTATTTAACTTAGATACTTTTGCTTTCAAAAGCCAAGTAAGAGCATACAAAAGGGTAATAAATTTAATTTTTCCCCCAGTAGGGATATTTCAACATTTGTCCTTTATCCTAATATAGTTGAGAAGATGCCTTTAGTTTAATTTTTATTGTTCAGTATGCCTCTACTATTCCCTTCATCACCAAAAAGATCTATGGGAGGTGGATTTTAAGTTCCATTTAAAAACTGGATTTTTATAAATATTGTCCAGTTAAAATAGGTAGTTTTCCAAAAGTATGAAAATATTGTTTTTAAGCTGCAAAGATACACGAATAAACAGGAAGTACATTTTAGCACTTCTCAAGACAGTCGTAGTTCCATTTAGAATTAAAGACGAATATGTGACTTTTAGTATGTATAAGTTGTAGTACTCTCAGAGACAATTTTCAGTCTCAGCATCTCTGTATTTCTATCTTTCATGTACTGAGCTTCCATATATATAAGCTCGTTTATGTGGCTAAAAACATTTTTTAAAAACCACTGAGTTAGGGCTTCTGCCTTTGGTAATAGAGCAAGCACTGGGTATTTGGACAAATCCTCCCTCTGATGACAACAAGAAAAGCTGGACAAAATACCAAAACATTTGCTTGAAGACATCAGAGAGTTAAAACCAGGTACTTGTTAGTGAGTACTTGTTAGTACTGAACAATGCTTTTGACAGACTCATGGGCCTAAGGGAAAAAAGTAGGAGTTCAGGGCCTGTCAAAGATTGGGGCCTTCATAAACACCATAGATTCCTTCAAGTGACAATGTCCCAGATGTTTTGCAAAGCAAAAGCTGACAGAATTACAGGGAAAAATAGACAAATCTACAACCATCGAGGGAGATTTTAATATATACTTCTCAAAAAATTAGAGACAAAGAACATTTTAACAATATGATTAACAAATTTAACTGTCATATAATAGTGAATTCAGTGACCTCAGAATACAATACACCAAGCATATCTGAATCTTTTATAAAAATCAACTATATAGTGGAATAATAAAACATAGTTCGAAAAATTGAAATCACACAGAGTATTGTTTCTCATCACATGCTATTAAAAATAACAAAATATCCAGAAAATCCATACTTTGGAAAGATAAAAAGTATACTTTAAATAACCCATGAATCAAAGAAGAAATCATAATGAATGTAAGAAAATATTTTTAACTGAATGATAACAAAAATATTACAAATAAAAACACAGTATGTACATAAATCATTATTATAGGAATACTTATAGGCTTAAATGAACATATTAGGGAGGAGTAAGGCAAAAATTAAATGATCTAAGCAACCGTCCTGAATGATGACAGAATGATATTAAACTAAACCCAAAGAATACAGAAGAAGGAAATAATAAAAATGAGAGCAGAAATTAATATAATGATGCAAATGGAATAAAGAAGATCAAAATGGCAAAAGTGGGTTTTTTAAAAGGCTAATAAAATTGATAAACAACTGGTGAGACTGATCAAAATGTAAAAGACAAAAATAGTTAACGTCAAGAATAGAAATAGAGATGTTACTGCAGATATTACAAATATTGAAAATTTTATAAGAAATATGAATAATTTCATGCTGATAAATTCGGTAATTTAGATTGTTAACAAATTCCTTGAAAAACACATACTACCAAAAGTGAGAAGAAGATATACTCTTAATTATTGAAAAAATTGAATCAGTAATTTAAAACCCTCCCACAAAGATAAGTCCAGATTCATAGGTCTTTACTATCTAGTTCTACCCACCCAGAGAAGAGAAAATTACTAATTCTACCCACCCAGAGAAGAGAGAAGTACTATCTAATTCTATCTAATTAAACCCACCCAGAGAAGAGAGAAAAGGAAGGAATGTTCTCTAACTTGTTTTATGAGGCTACCATACCTTTGATACCTGACCAGGACATTGACAGTCTAATCTCACTCCTGTACATAGATGGAAAAATCTTACATAAAATATTAGCAAAACAAACCCAGAAACCTTAAATAGGATAATGTATCATGACTAACTTTTGTTTATTGCATCAGCTTAATTGTACAATAACATTAAAAAGTGATCAATGTAATTTTAATAGAATAAAAAATCATTTAAAAATATATGGATGGGCTTCCCTGGTGGCGCAGTGGTTGAGAGTCCGCCTGCCGATGCAGGGGACACGGGTTCGTGCCCCGGTCCGGGAAGATCCCACATGCCGTGGAGCGGCTGGGCCCGTGAGCCATGGCTGCTGAGCCTGCGTGTCCGGAGCCTGTGCTCCGCAACGGGAGAGGCCACAACAGTGAGAGGACCGCATACCGCAAAAAAAAAAAAAAAAAAAAAAAGGGTAAGTCACTTGTTAGAATTCAGTATATTACATTCATGCTTAAAAAATGCTTAGCAAGTTAGAAATCAAAGGGAAATTCCTTAATCTAATAAAAGATAAGTACAAAAACCCTACAATCATATACTTAATGGTGAAATGTTGAAGGCTTTCCTTCTGAGGTGAGAAACAAGACAAGATTGACTGTTATTACCGCTTCTATTTACCATTGTGTTGGACCTAGCTCATTCAAGGAAGCATGCCAAAGAAGTAAAAGGCATTGGATTTGAGAGAAAGAACTAAAACTCATTACTGATGGATATGATTGTGTTCACAGAATCTAAGTAAATCTACAGATAAATTATTAAGTAAATTTAACAATTTTGATGAAATCAAAGTTGGGATAAAATCAATTGTATTTTTTCTATATTAATAACAAACAGCTAGAATATATGACATTTTAGATACAATATCATTTTTCAATAGCATCAAAGAATAATTCTTAGGAATAAATGTAACAAAAATGTGTAAGTCTAAGGTGTTTCTCCTTGGGATGAGTTAGCTACAAGTTAGCTAGTTTTGTACTTCGAGAGTAAGCTACAATAAAAATAAAGCTGGAAACTTCACATTTTTTGGTGCTTTAGCACAAACTCTTTAGATACAGTCTATAGAACCACTTTCTAGAGATTCTTCCTGCTAAAAAAATCAAATTGTATTATTTAACTTCATTGCAAAGAACATTTCAAAAATAATCTTTGATGTTCAGCTAGTGTGGGATCTCCCAAGAGATACTAATGGAGATATTAAGGCAAATAATCCATTGTGTTTCCCTGTAATGCTTTAAAATATCCCACAGCACTTGCTTTAGGGAAGCAAAATGTTTCTTCCAATGTGATTTTATATGCTTTTTCTAGTTCACACTGAATTTCTTTTCCTTTCTAAGTCTTTAAAAAAGTTTTATTTTAGCCTTTTCTGCTTCTATTAAAAAGTTTAGGTTTGCAGATATATAATATTTTTCTACTTTTTAGGTTTTTTATACTTTATATTTCTGAAAAAAATGAGTATAATCATTATATCCTTTAGTTTTAAAATTGGGATTCACACAGAAATGACAGTATAGTATAGTTGCTGGGAGCACTGGTTCTGGAGTGAGACCAAATGGATTTGAATCCTGGCTCTGCCACTTACTAGCTACGTGCCTGTGGGCAAGGCATTTAACTCCTGTGCACTCTGGTGTTTTCATCTTTAAAATGGAGCTGATAATAATACGTATCATAGAGAATCATTAGAAATAACTAATATTTTTAAATCAATTATAATGGCCCTGGCACACAAAAACACTTTTAAAATACAAAATAGTGTTAAAGAAAATAGTGTAAGTTAGCTCTAACCCTGGACTTTTTACTTTTATTTTTTCATCTGTGAAAATGGAGATCTTTAGCTCAGAAGGCTATGTGAATGTTATCGTAATGTCAGTAGTAACTACTGCTTGGAAATTCTTCAAAAGAAAGTCAGCAAAAGTTACTGTTTACTATAATAATTATCAATGAAATCAGAATGTATTTTCGGTAGAAGACAGAATAACTCTCAACTAATATGGAATAGTGGTTTTTGATCAGACACTTTAGTTTCTTTTGCACCTTTGCCCTAGATAGGAAGGGTAGCCTTTTCCTGGCAGAAGATATCAGATCAATCATCATGACTCCACTAGCTCTTGACATAATAATTAATCCATATAAATTACCCAAGTGGTATTAAGAAAATAATTTATATAATCTGTGATGTGAGAAATCAATTGTTTCATTACTCATCACCCATTGTGCAATTTTGATTTAATTTATATTGTTGTATATTATTTAACTGCTCTATTAACTTAATGATTTGAGCAATTATTTATAGTTTGTGATATTAAGTAATAGATTAAGGGGATATTATCAGATAATTCATGATCAAATGATATTTATGAATATTATGGAGAATTCTGCCATCTTAATCTGAATACTATATGCAGTTTGATCATAGTGAATTCATATTCTTCTACAAAATTCATATAACACAACTATAAATGTAATTTCCCATTGACACAGAGGTTAGTAGTTACCAACATTATTTCATATAGAATAGGTAGCTAATCCTTGGCCTTCAATTTCTTCACATGTCTTTGGAAGTATGATACTGTGGCTGGTAGATGCTAAAGTCAAGTGAAGAAAATAAGTGATTTGATGCTCTACCTTCGTTTCTTTTTTCAAGACTAATTATAAATCTCCTTCTGTTGCTACTTCTGCTCTTGGAATTTTTTATAGATATATTTGTCCTGACTTTCTAGCATGTCCTTCTCATCATTACCAGGATTTAACGCTTTTAACAGTGATGCTTATTTGCATTTGCTCATGTGGATTTCCTTGATCATTTCTCTCTCGACATATAGATTGGACTGGCCTAATGCTAATCAGAGGTTTTCCAGAGAAAACAGATTATACAGGCACACACTCCTACTTGTAATTACTGAATCCCAAAGCTCTGAAAACTCAAACGAATAAAAGTAAAATAAAAGTAACCCATTTATTGGCACATCTGAATTGACACGAAGTTGTTTATAGTCTATATCCAATTTATTGTGAATATTTCTCTGTTTCACTACAGAAATATTAATGATTTGTTTACAGGATGCTGCCCCAAGACCCTGATGATGTTACATTATATATAATATATATACTATAGTGTCCTAAAATCTGGAAAATTTATGTATTCTGAAATATATTTGGCTGAAACGGTTGCATGCAACCTGTAATTATGATTGTTTTTGGTTTTCTGTAATCACAAGCACCCAGTAGTCCAAGAATATAAAATTTACAATCTAGTTGTGAATGTTAATCTTTAACTTTTTCTTTTAGATTACCTATAGTCATAACACATCAATGATATATTTATTAAATAATAATCAATGGTTTCAACATCCTTGAAACATTATTTTAATTGGTTAGCCAAATTCTCATGTCACATGTTTTTAAGAAATATTTGACTGGTTACACACATTATTTACAGAGGTGAATGATGAATTCCGAATTAACATGAGTCATATAAACAGTCTCCTAGCATGTGAGTTCATGGCTATTTATGGGATGTCTCGGGACACTAAGATCACATGTTACATCTATATTCAACTCTTTGGGTGAGGCTTTATGACCTTCTCCCTGCCTCTCCTCCTCAACTCAGGAGAGGAAATCTTTTTATGTGGGTTGCATTGTTATAGTATCATTTCTCATGTAAGATGTACAAATTATTAACCACATAATATTTTAGTGAGAGATGTTAATATTAGTTTGTAAAGTCTAATTTTTTAACTATCATTTTTAGGTATTTACTACCAGGAAGTACACAATTCTTCATGAGAACACCAACCTACAACTTGAAATACAGTTCACTTGGAATGGCTCGCTCCAATGTTTTGTTTACATCCCGGTATGGCCACTTGTGAAACAGAGGGAAGATCGCCATGGGTTATGCACAATAGCAATTCATATTTTTCCCAACTTAACATTGCAAAGACAGTGACCATTAAGTGCTGTTTTATGTATATATGACATATATGTGTGTGAAACTATATACACACATGCACTCAAATAACATATATATTTATTATAATATATGAAGGAAGAATTAGCAGGAAACTGGATATAAGATTTAACCTTTCTGGAAATGTAATAAACCATGTTAAAATTGTTTACACAAATATGTGAATGTCTAGAATTTGCTAGGTTTATAATTAATACCTTCCTACTAGAAATGTTATTTTTGCTGCAGAGTATATAAAACAGAATTGATCTTGAAGATCCCATTACAGTGTTAAATTATTTTCTAGGTAATATGTCTTTTGACTTGAAGAAGCATTAATAGTAAATTACCTTATTAATTCTCATATATAGTGGCTATTTAAAATGAAAACAAAAATTAGAAGCCTGGTGTTGCTTGATGATAGGATTAAGTATGAAACAGGTTTGTCATTACTATAGCACACTGTAAAGTACTATAAAAATCCCAACCAGATTCTCCAAGATTTTTATCCCTCAGTGTGGAAATTTAGCTACTTGTGAAAGTGATAATGTAAATTTTCAGTAAGGATCTAGTAAGGTCATACTATGATCTAAAATGGAAGACAATCCAGTGGGTTAAAAATAAACAAAACTTACTAGCTTGTATTTTTACTGTTTATTGGGAGTCACATAAAGGGAACAGAAAATGGTGGTAATGACAAAATCGTTCCGTATGATTTTGGTATCTCTTACCGCTGTTACCACTCACTTTTTTTGAGAAAGTATATCTCTGATGAGTATATATGGTCAAATACAATTTCTTCTGTTCAAAGAGCTGGTATTTTAAACTTATTTCAGTGTTACAGAAGTGTCACACTTATTTTATAAGTCTCTCAATGCTGAGACCAAATTACATTGCAAAGACTAATACAGAGTTTCATATTGCACCATAGAAAATAAGCTAAATTATTGCAAATAGGAGATTCTGATTACTAAATATTATTAGTTATCGATGTGCCCTTGAGAATTTAAAAAAAAGTCAAAATAGAGTTTGAAGTTTTCTTCTTGTCCAAAGTTATTATGTGTAAGTTTCATAGCAGTTTACTTCCTTTTTGTTTTGCTTACAGTTTCAAAAACAATGAGTGAGCTTTCAGTTTTCTATACAAATATAAATAGTACCATGGATATCCTTAGAGATTGCAATATTCACCTTTTAGAATTTTATTTAAACTTCTCCCAGTAGTTTTATTCTCTCACAGATGGTAATTATTTGCAACATTCATGAGTGTTTTACCTCCTTTTACTATCCTGAAAGCTATTTCCAGTAAATGGAGAAATGGTCCCAAAGCAGAAGGAGAATTGAGAGGGGCAAACTGGCCTGCTTTAATTCACAAGCTGGATAACTGGCAACCCAAAGTTGTAAGTTGATATATTGTGCTTTTAAAGCCATGTTCTGAGGCTGTATTAGGATAAAATAGGTTCTTCCCTAAATTATTGCTGGCTACTTGATTCTTTATGACTACCTATCATCCGTATTCCAGTGGATACTTTTCCTTGCTAATTGCATCCCAAAGAAGAGTTTGTTATTGTCTTTGTGGGAAAAGAGGATAAGGATGTCAGGATGAAGGAAATTGCAGTGTAGCTCTGAGTGTTTATGACGCCATTTTGTGAATTCTTAAATATGTTTAGAATTTTTTGGAATAAATAATGCAAAAATTGGGAGATTAACAAAATTATTATAAGAATGATCATCAAGTAGGCCTTTTCATGGAGCAGTTTTAGTCATTTTTCATTGAAATTCATGATTTTGTTCATGAATGAGACACAATTTCAAGTGTCTGATATATGATATCAACCCAGTTTGTTGGCCACTCACTTGCATTAGCTTAAATCACAACGGTGACTTAATTTGCTAGAGTGGGTACTTTGGAAGTTCTTTTCTTAGTTGTATAAAAGTGAAATTTTTATTTAAAATGAGAAAAGAATGTCTAACATGTCTCCCCCTGGGGAAAAATAAATACAAAAAAAAGTAAATTTAAATGTATGTAACTACCCAGTTAGTTACTGATGAGCAAATTTCATTTTCATTCCTCTAGTTACCTAAGTCTGGCATTGTTTGAGTGCTAGAATTTTATTGCCCACATTTGCCTCTTTATACTGATCTAGTCTGATATGATGAAGTTGTGAATAAAAGCCATGTGCTCATTATTTATGTATACTACCTGGTATGCTGTGGACTACGGTTGTGTTAATGCTTATTCCCTAATGAGAAACTAAGAAAAGAAGATACAGTAATAAACCGTGGAAGTCTTTAGAGGCCATAGAAATATTTTAGTGATATAAACTATTCCTTAGTTTTTAATTATAAATTTTTTATTCATAGAGTTAAAACGTAGCAGTATAAGTGATAGTATGGGTCTGACTCTCTCTCTTCTAGGAGAGAAAATAACTTTATCTGAAAAACTCAGAAGCTATTCAATCTTACCAAGAGATTTTGATAGGGAATTTGGTTTACTTATGATGAAAGCATATTTTCATTCTGTTATTAAAAAATATATCCCTGCTCATTCTGTGACTAATGCTTTCCAGAACTGTATATGTTTGGAATGATTGCAGAATTGTATAAGAAGTAACCTTTTAATGTTAAATTATCATCTATGAACATTGTATGAGATTGAAGATTAGTTTTCACTGTAATAATCCAGCATTGTAATAATTACCATTTGCTTTATGTATTCTGTTGAAGGAACTATTTGTGATTCATATTATGATTATTAGCAACAAATTTTATTTCATGTTGCATGTGTAAAAATGAAATTATAACAGGATCAAATATGGAAATGCCAATGGTAACCTCTATCAGATGCAAAGATCTATACAAATTTTTTCATATATCTGAATTAGGTCTAAATACACAAAATTTTTCTACTAATTCCTCCCCCCAGAACTAAAATGAACCAAACTCAAGCAAAAAACCCCGATCTTCTTCTCATCTAATATTTACACACAGCTAGATGATAGTGGCTTCTAGACATCAAGAAAAAGATTTCATTCTAATTCTTTTTTTAATTTGGAAAGTATATGATTATAGAATTTTGTTACCTAACTCTAAATTTCACATTTTAATATAAATTAATCCAAATGCTTTCTTCTTTAGCATGACAAAGTCATTCCATTTAAAACTTCTCTTTAAATCTAAACTTCCACATTACTTATTTTCAAAAGTACCAAAAAATTGATAGTTGCATAAACTCTATATAAAGCATTGCTTCATTCTTAAACGTATATTCTTGAAAATATAATACCAAATACCTTGAGAAGAGTGACAATAAATACTTTCCTTTTCTATTCTGTAATGCTGTTTTACATTTTGAGTCTTAGTTTACTTGGTTCTAAGGGTTAAACAATAAAAAGTGTAAGTACAATTAGTTGTGTTCCTGTGACCTGATGGTTTTTGAAAATTTCTTTTCTCTTTAAATTGAGAAATTTAATAAAGCTTTCAAGAACTGAATTAGTTATCTAAATATTTCGCACTAATGCTACTTACCAATAAATGAAAATTTTGAAAGTATTTTGATAATCAAAATTTTACTCCTTACACTGTTTTTTCTTTCTTCTTCTTTTTTAAACTTAAGTTCCATTTGAAGTTTTGACCTTTGCATGGACAAATTCAAGAAAAGAGAAATCCTGCCTTTTAAACATTGGTTTATGGTGGTGTATTTTTGCTTCAGCAACAATAAAACTTATAAGATGTGTTATTGGATCAAGTTCAGTTTTTCTGATGAGATTTTTAAGAACAAGGTTGAACTTTCAATGTCTAAAAAGCATTAATTGTCTGGATCCATATGAACCAAGATAATGGCCACAAATAACAGTCTTGCGACCAAAAATTGTTAAATTAAAACTAATTGCACATTTTGAGATTCTTGCCCTTTTTTGGTGCTTTTTTGCCTTGTTATGGGTATTGAAGGAAAACTATTCAGGTGAAACATTCTGCATTAACTGGGCTGTATTACCTAAAAAGAGCTACGTAAAGTTTTTATTTTATCCCCACCTGCTAATTTGAAAACTATTGGTAAAGTCATCATTCAGTACACTAATATTTTCTAAATTAGTAAGATTTACCTTACAAAAATAATCAGATAATGCTGATATTTCTCTTTCAAAGGCTAACAATGACAGTTCTTGGTCCTGAGCTGGTTGGTTCATACAATAACTAATGTACATGCTACTACATTGAATATTAATAGATTTGCTGAAGATTCTGGGTTTGAGGGTTAGCTTGAAAGCAATACATTTGCTACCATGAATCATGACGCAAATTATCCCCATGTGTTTTACTACCTGTATATGAATGCAAATGTTGTTACAGAAAATATGCTTGAAATGTCAACACAATGTGCAATTAGTATTGCATTGTCATGCTTCAGCATGTGATATCTGTATGGTGAAGTTATTTCAATTACTCAGATATGTTACTATAATAAAAAATATTTAATATAAGAAAGCTACATATGTCATCAGATGGTTATTTCTGTTCCCCCCCCCCCCCCCCACACACACACACTGTTTTTAGTAGTAGAAGAGACTGGCTCTCAATTAAGCTTTCAGGGTAATGAAATATATTTTCACAGTAATTTTCTTCTGCTGTAGAGTCAGCAGTAGAACTGTGGGGATAACTTTACCTGCTATTAAAGTCAGGTTGAGTAAACAGAATTGGTGTCAATTCCTCTCTCAGTTAGCTGGAAGGTAGACTGGTCTAAAATTTAGAAATGACATTTTTATATCTTTCTAGCATCATTATAACAATAGTATTACTAATCTGAATAGAAATATGTCAGCATCTCAGCTATGACATTTTTTTCAGGAATTTATAATTTTATCACTATTAAAATATACTAAACCTCAATAAGTAGCATATCCTAGTCTTATTGCCACTATTACCATTGTCTATAAGACGATTGTATATAAAGAAATTGAATATTTTTCCTTTAAAGAAAGGAAGCTCTTTGGATAAAAATCTATCATGATAGGAACTTTAATGCATGTATACCTCAGCAACAAGTGATATAGATATTGACTTTTTAAATGTATTTTTAAAGATTTGTTATTTTATAAAGTAAAAATATTCTATAAAAGCTTTAAACTTTGAATTTTTTTCAGTGACAGATAAAGATGAGACCAATGTGGGTAGTTTAGTATCTCCCTATTATATCAAATAATTTGTAAGATAAATATACATATAGTAAATGATTGAAAATCTTTTAAAACTATAAATAAATCATTCTGAAATAATCTCAAGTGTTAGAAAACTTCTTGTAGTGCCTTAAAATAAGATTAACATTTCACTCTTTTGTAGAAAGTAAGATAATAGATCTTTAATTTGCAGAGTAGTCTCTTAGTGATTATTCATGTACATATAGAATATAGTGACGAAAATGTCCATCACCACAGTCAAGTAAATGTGGAAAACATTAGATGTATAAATTGGAATGTGTTTCCTTCTACTTTCAGGACCTATCAAGAGTCTTTAGTATTCTAAGATGCTTTGAGAGTCCCCAGTGAGGGACTGGGACATACACTAGTTCCTAAACTAATTTCACTATGGTATCTTATTTAAAATGCATCTCCCAGGACTAGTCTTCTATTGACTAAGGTTTGGAAAACACTTAACTACACCAAGTCATTCACTAATAAAGGAATCAAGGTATTTATTAATTTATTTATTTAATATAAACGGTGATATAATTATGAACACTGACAAATCTAGTGCAAGAATTTACTTGCACTTGTTGCTTGAGAATTTGGTCATTTCCAGAGGAATATTTTAACAAGTGTTTCAGCAGGAATGTCTTGACCCAAGAAGGATGACTGCAGATAAGTAGTCTTAATGGTAAACATGAGTTATATTAGATACTTGAAACATAATCATGATATGCAAAGTAATATAAAATGCTTAAGATGTGGTCAGAATGTGGTTTAAGCCCTTATGAAAAACTATTAATGATGTATTGGGTCTAACATGATTAAAGTTTGTCTTTAATGAGAGTCTAATGTCACCCATCAGCAGATGATAAGAGCTTTGTATAACAGACAATATATCTAGATGCCCTTGCTGGCCATCTGAAAGACTCTTCTTATATAAACAAAAAGGCCTGTTTGTGGCTGATAAGTTTCCTTCAGAGCTGGAATTCATTAAAAATTTGTTGTATTTGTGAGAGACAAAATCTACTGAACCAATTTATTTTCTGTGGTTAAGTGTTCCTTAAGCAGTACGTTAGACACTTTGGGAGCCTTCAGAAGTTTCATCTTTCATTTCTATTTGTCCTTATGAAATATTGCCAAATTAGTCTCCCTCTTTAAAAATATAGGAAAAATACTGCTATTCAGTATATTTAGGGAGTTATACACTGAATGGCACTATAATGACCTAAACTGAACTATTTTATATAGTTATCAAAAATACTAAAATTTTGGCTTGGAAAGTAGTGTCTAGACTTTTGTACAGAAATGACCATTTTTATAACTTTATAGCAAGGCAGGCTTCAATATTTTATATAGAAGTAGAAATGTACAGTGAAGGTAAGCAAATTCCAAATTTTGTCCTAAGAACAGGTGCAAGCGGACATAAACCATATAAATTGGCACTGTTGTAACAAAAACCTTCAAGGATAATAACAAAACTATGTAAATTTAGCCGAGCTCTGTTCTATTACAGATGCTGCTGTTGCTAGTGATAGAATAAGATAACTTTTTAAAGGTCAAGAAACATAATAAAATTTATTTTTTTAAATGGCAATACAGTATGCTGTTAGCAGTAAAAACGTTAATATATTGCCATGGTTATAATATATCTGATTTTGTGGAAAATATATGACAGTGTGTGTGAAAAATACAAAGTATATAAACCTTAATACAATCTAAGAAAATATAATTTCAACATATTACCTCATTTTCATTAAAATGATGAAAATGTGAATTCAGAAAAGCACATAGTCCTTAGTCTAAAAATAGGTAGATCATCAAAACCTAATATCATTTAAACTCAAGTTGGTATTTGTTCAGTAAATGTTCTACATCATAATGTGATGTAGAAAGGAAATCTCACATTTGTGGAAGAAAATGAAGGGATTATTTTTTCAAAAAGCAACTTTAGCTAATCCCATTATGTTTTTGACTTCCAAACTGAAGCAACAGTCTTGTTGTCATGAAACATTTACTGCAAATAAAGAATAAGTACATTCCTCAGAAGTTAGCTTCATTTTGTATTTTAGCCTCAGGTTTCTCAGCCACAGATTACTTATATTTGTGTTTTTGAATTTTTTTCCTGATCATTTCTAATTTTCTGCATTTCATCTCCTCTGGTTCCACTTATTACCATGTGAAGCATTACCACATTATTCTCACTCTAAAAATACTAAATGATCATTGCCTATTTTGGTTGTTTTAACTAAAACATTGAGTTCTTATAAATGTATACAAAGTGCAAAGGCAGATTCCACTTCTGCATTACTGTCTACACTTTTGGATTAATACTTTTTTCAGCATTTTGGTCCACATAGTATCCATTTTTTTCTGAGCAACAGGTAAATGGTTTCACTTCTCTTAAGTTGTGTGGTTTAGAATCTCCTGAGAATGTACATCCTAATAAACCAGGAGAAGCTGACTTCTAGAGCTGAAATGTTCTAATATCGATCTTGCTTCTTATACATGCTAGAAATTTCCACACCAGTTTGCACACCTGACCTAGGTACTTAATTATTAAATAGGGGATTACAGATTTCTAGAGAACTCCATGGCACCATAACACCTTGCTAAGTAATCCCAAGGCTTTGGGAAAATAAAAGGAAGTTCTTTATAAAGGTTGGAGTCTGCTTTATTACCTTCCTTAGCTTATTATTTCTCATCTACTGTCTTTTTTACTTTTCTTATGTAATAGAACATCCAATGGAATAGGAAGCAGATGATGTGTGTTCCAATCCTGGTTCTGCTATGATCTACCTGAGTGGGACAGGGTCTTTGTTTCTTAAAAATAAAAACCAACTTTGTCTATATGAGAATTGTGTTGTGAGGAAAATAGGAAGCACTAGTCTCTGTAGTAAAGTAGTGTCATTTCCCCATTGTATATAAAAAAAATCTCACCGACGATCAGAAGACTCTTCTTTGTGATTCTGAGTCTGTCGGGTATCATCAGGATGTCAGGGTCTGTAAGAATGAGACGAAGGAAACTTGTTACCAGGTGGTGATCATCTTCACCCATTCTATAAAAACACCGTACATATACCCACTAAATTCAGTCTCAAGATCACAAGTAAGTTAAAAGTTATTTACACAGGGCTTCCCTGGTGGCGCAGTGGTTGAGAGTGCGCCTGCCGATGCAGGGGACACGGGTTCGTGCCCCGGTCCGGGAGGATCCCACATGCAGCGGAGCGGCTGGGTCCGTGAGCCGTGGCCGCTGAGCCTGCGTGTCCGGAGCCTGTGCTCCGCAACGGGAGAGGCCACAACAGTCAGAGGCCCGCGTACCGCAAAAAAAAAAAAAAAGTTATTTACACAGCCAGGGATTTTAGACAAAACAAACCCAAAATCTGTAGATTTTGTTATTCTCAGTAAAGTAAGATGCTGGTTGAAAGACTGGCCTCAGATGCCAGATGACCTGGGTTTCAATGACTCTGAGCCTCAGTTTCTTCATGGTAGAATAGGGCATTCCCTATAGTGTTGTAAGGGAACTAACTGGACTATTCTATGCAGGGTTCTGAGCCTGGTTCATACCTCCCAATAAATGTTCGTTGCTGTCATTTTACTTCCACGTGATGCCTTTCTCCACCATCCCAGAGAAACACAATTCTGTGGTGATATTTTAGGATTGAGAGCTCCCTGAACCGTCACAACACTCTGGGCCATGCTCCAGGTCCTCCCATCACATATTTCCATTCCTCCTCTTGAAGCAGGTCAGTTTTGGTCAAGGGAACAATGTGTCTGTTCAATTCCCCAAAAGTTCCTCTAACCATCAAGATCTCTGAATACACTGAATAGAAGGGAAAATAGAGTGTTCTGTAAGGAACAGACTTACGTATTTGTTCTTAGGAAATGCTAAGTATAAACATCACAGAATTACCGTGCACATGCCTTTTCTGAAACAAGAAGATGTAAAGAAAAATCATAATAAGTGAAAATTTTTATGGGCTGCTCTTGGTTTTGCTCACCAGGGCTTGATGTATGCTGTCAGCACCACAAACAGCACTAGGCCTCCTACCTGTCAAGCACTGCTGAACGGAGCTCGGGTATACAGACCTCACATTCTGGGTGGGGAGATACATAGGCACTGCTAGGTAGCGGTAACGCAGGCAGGTGGCACAATGGAGATATGAGGGTTTTGTGCGAGAACAGCAGAAACCACGAGCATCCTGCGTGGGAGAACTGGGAACAGTGTCACAAGACAGCAGTGGTGTTAGGTCTTGATATATGAGCAGGATTTCAAAAGAAAAGAAGAGGGTTCCAGATACAGGGAATATCAGAGATGAGAGGGCCCGACTCACTCACAGAGCCGAGAAGCTCCGTGTGGCTCAGCGTGGGTTGGGGTATGGAGTGGATGAAGAGATGTAGGTTGAGCCCAAACTGCAAAATCCTTAGATGCTACAGTTAAGAGTTTGGATTATACCCTTTACACACTGGAATCGATGGGCATTAAAAAAAATCAAGTAGTAAGGAGATGGGGTCTGCGACTTATGGAGTTGGCTACGCTGGCCTGGTGGGAGAAGGAGGAAGACTGGGCTGGGCGGCAGGAAACTAGTTAGGACTGGAGTTAGGACCAGGGCCTCAACTTAGGTGGGTGGATCCAGATTCAAGAGACATTTCTGAGGAAGAATCCTTCAGACCTTTGGACCAATTTTATATGAGGAATGAAGGAGAGAGATCAAGGGATTGTCTACTTTTTAAAAAATTATTGTGAAAAATTTAGTGTAAAAAACTTGTGTTTAATATTCAGGCTGAAGTTGTTCCTTTCAAGCCTGCTTTTGTTGGCTGAGGCATGTAATTTCGTTTTGACAAACATGTATCAAGTATCAGCTGTATGTCAGGAGCTGTGCTAGATACCAGAGAAACAAATGATTAATAAGACAACATGCTCACTTTCCATGAGCTGCAATTCCAGCAGATGAAAAAGTCAGCTAAATAGATCGTTATAATAAAATATACTAAGGATAACTAACAGAGAGATATGTAAGGAACTCTGTAAAATGTTCTATTCTTGGTGACATGGAGGACCTCTATAATGTGAGGGCTTAGCTCTGGTTGCCAGATGGAATTGCCCTTATAGGCATCCAGGTACCATGAGTAATTTGCTTAACAGAAAGCGGAATTGAGGCTTAATATTTAGATTAAAAATAGGAGCACATAATAGGAAGAGGTTAAAAAAAAAACCAAAAAAGTTAAACTTTCTCTTCAGAAAGGACTCCTGGATTTTCTACAGTTTCAGCTTTAGTTCAAATGATGAGAGGTGTGTAATGCAGCTGCTCGGAGGCAGGACTCAGAAGTGAAACTGTCAGGATTTGAATCCCAGTCCTACCACCTCCTAAGAGTCTGACCTTAATACCCTGTTTCTCATTTTCCTTATCTGTAAAATGGGGAGAATAATGACAGTGTTGATAGGGTGGTTATGAAGATTTTTTGTGCATTTCTGAAGTCATCAATGAGAGAGATGCATTTCATTCCTTATGCTAGATAACCTTCAAAATAGCTGTACCAGAGGTCAGGCTTTTATTTTAGTAAGGAAATACCTTATTGATTTGATGCAGTTTTTAAAGTTATTTTTATTATATGGTTTCACAATAGATTCTGATTATATGTTGTATTTAAAACTTGATTCTCACATATCTTCAACTTAATGACTTGTAACAGTGCAAATTGCATTCCCATTGATCTTTGCAGTGTGATAATTCTTTCTTTCTACGTTACTGATATGATGATCTTCCTGTTTGTCAATAATATTAGCAACAACCTTATATCACTAGATATTCTATTCTGAGGTTTAAATGATAGAGAGACAACTCTTGCTGCTTTAATGATTATATATTCTCTAACATCTTTTCATCTAAAATGTGCTTCTGTTATTGGTTTTCATTAGGAGGAAATACATGGAAAGATTAATTTAAAAGACACTGTTTCTGCCCTCAGTATCTGGTACTGCTTATCCGTTGCTCAGCTCTGCTGTCACTCTTAGTGACATTGTTAAGCTACTTAACTGAACTATTGCTCAGTCAGTCTCTTTCCATTATTTATATGTAATCATTAATTAATTAATATTATATTACTTTCAATAAAATAGTCACCTTGTGGTATAACATCTTCAAGCAGATCCTGTGGGAAGAGGCAGAACTGAAATAATAATAATCAAACCTCTATTCGATAATCCTCCCTGCACAGTGAGCTGTACTTAATGCAGATGCAAGCTACCAGATCGTGCGCTGTGAGTTCCTTGCATTGCCTTTGACATCTGTGAGCTGCAGAAGACTATGATACTTCAGAAGTTAAGTTTTCGTACCTTGTAGATAGAAGGTCCTGCTCTAAGGTTTTAAACAACATAACACTTGTTTCCTGAGGTTATTTCTCTAAACTTATGGGTAAGTCTTCCAAGGGAAAGGAAAACTCTGAAGTCCCTGAGTCTTGCCTTCCAAAGGTGACCCAGTGAGCACAAGAGGGGCTTGGCTTACGGAATACCATTTTCAAGTCTTTGTCAAAGAAACTTTTGCTTACATCTTTCATATCTTCGTTCACGTGATAGAACATCCACTTTATTCAGTCTCGTATTTAAAATACAAAAGCATACAAAATGTTCTTTCACTTTGTTGGTTGAGTGTGGTATTTTGGTAAGCTAAATTTCCCAAAGGTTAGTCAGGTCTATTTGACTAATGCAGAGAACTGGTTAAAGTATGACTGGAGTGACTCTCTGAAAAGACTCTTGATTTGGAGGAGAGGAAATGGTAATTGTGAAGTTTCTATTCTGACAATAAAATGCTATATGTTGCTTGAATTATAAGTGAATTAAAGAGAAAGGAAAAGATGCCTGTTTATTCCAAGAGTCTATACTCAGTTTAGTTGTATTTTCATTTATACAATGTTTAGTAGGTAATGGCTTCCCCTGGTTCTTTATTCAGTGTTTATATTCATCGTAATTAGGAAAAATTTTGTTAATTTGTTAATTATAGATCAATTGTCATTAACCAGTGGGAAAGACCTTTTTGGCATGTTTTTTGACATTTCTGGTGGTGTACTGGTAAATACACACACATACAGAAAAACAAAACGCTGATTTACAGTGTTTGCCAATTTCTGTAGTGTTAATACTCCCACATGACAGATTTCTAATATCAAAATTATGTCAGTGAACGTGGAGTTGGGACATTATTTTCAGAGTCAGCTTTTGCAAGTTGGTAAGAGTTGGCTCCAGCAAACCACTGGCTCTGATTTTAAAATTGGTAATCACACAAGTTTTTTTTTTATTACTCATTTGGACTTTTGCTACTACTTACGTTTATACAGTAAGTTTTCTTTTCAAATGGTTCATAATTTGTTTCTGCAAATATGTAAATGGATAGAGCACTTAGGAAACTGCAAAGACTTTCACTTTTCAGTAAATCAGTTTCTCAAAGCTGAATTTTTTAAGTAGTTAGTACCCTCCTGTTCATTTTCTTTGGTACTTTGTTTATTACAAAATGAAATTTCCTGGCAGGCCATAAATGAAAACGTTTAAGTGTGTGCTCCAACTGGCTTTTAATTCATGTCAATTTAGAAACTCGGAATTATTTGAAGCAGTTCTAGCTGTTCTAAGGTTAGCAATTAGCACTTCAATTTGTGCAAATGGCACTGAAAATGCTGTTTTGAAACAGACTGTTTCTCTTAACAAGAAAACCTTTAAACAAAGTTTTAAAAAATCGGTGGCAATCAATTTGAACAGTACTACTTTTTCACCAAGAGAGAGCAACATAAGCACGCTTTACAAAAATACATTAAGTGGCCATTTTACACTGTAAGTGGTAGAATCGTGTCCGAGCTTTACTTAGGAATCTATTACTTTACCTGCCTCTGAACATGATGGATGAGGTGCAGTGATTAGTTAGGGTTATGGCAGTTGACGATCTCTATAAAGATCATATTTTTGCCTTCAGATATTTTTCTATGCACAATATGTTTCTTCATTACGATTTCATTTATCGTCCATGTTTAAGTTTCTGAATATTGACACTGTCCTGTCAGAAATGTTTTTCAACAAGATATATTTTCTCCATCTGATATAATGAAGTTAAGTGAAACTGCAGGAGTTTTAAATGTGTGAGTGGTGGATTTTTAATTTTTATATTGTTTGAAAATAATTAAGGTGTATAATATCCAACTTTAAGAGAACTGGTATGTCTGGAACTTTTCTTTAGGGAGATTTTAGTTCTATTAAATGGAATGGCAACTCTGAATACAAACAACTGACACTTGACCATAAAGTGGAAGTGTGAAGATGTCACCAATAAATTTTGAGCTTTCAAAGAATTAATTGTGATTAACTTTAATTGGACATTTTGCTGGATTTTGTGTCTCAAAGTCTTGCCTTAATTACTTTAGGGACAAAATTTCCTCTTAAGGTTTTCATACTTTAGTAAGACAGTGTCTTTAGGTTGCAGTAACTAAATATTAAACTTATATTGCTTCCATATAACAGCAGGACTACCTGCAAAACATATCAGTTAAAACTCGATAAGGCCAAATCTTAAAAATGTCAGTGACAAATGATTTATTATACTTTTAAATTCAAGTTTTATGGATCTTTAGATACTTGTCAACCTCTGGGAGTGCATTTACCAGGTGAGGGCAGAAAAAGAAAAAAAAAGGTCATGGCTGCAAATAAATTCATCAGATCTATGCTTTTAGGAAAGTTACTTTCATGTTACTTTAATTCAGGAAAATTCAGAAAAAATACATCTAAAGCATTTATTTTTAAAAGATTTACTTTTAGAATTCTTTATAGGAAGAAGCTTGTGGCTTTAAAAACTTCTGTGTAAATATTTGCCTGGTTTCTGTAGCTTGCTGCTGGGAATGTTGACAGGCGTGTGCTAGGAATGTTAATGCCACAAGGAGGCGTTGCCCTGTACCCTTGAGGTCTGGTCCTGCTCTTGTCCTTTCATATTGTACTTAGTTTTGAAAAAACAGTAATTATATTTAACATCCTGGGCCTAACTCTATACTAGACATGGTTACCTCAGAATATAACAAATTTTATGTATTCAGTGAACCACCTACTTTGCAAAAAAATCTTCAGATCATGTATATGTGCGCGCACACACACACACACACACACACACACTCGTATAACTCGTATAACACACACTTATAACTGCAAGATCCCAATTTTAAAGTTGTAACTTAGGAATTATTTTGCACATTTAATAATATTTTACTTCTGGTTTCTTTATATAGAAAATTCCCCTAAAGCATTTAAAATACAAATTAAATGAATAAAATTTTGACTTGTAGACTTTAGAGGGCCATCAATCAATCAAAAAGCTATTGATATTTATAGAACACACACTATGTTCCAGGCAGTCTGATGAGTAGTAGAGATCCAGAGGTAAAATATCTCTGCCAGTGGAAGGACATCCCACCAAAGCTCAAAGTCCTTGAAAAGTACAAGATGGCAAGTTTAGGGAACAGAGAAAGGCTGTGACAAGAGGGAGGGGTGGCCTGTGGTAGGTCAGGGAGGGTGGCACAGATGAGGATGGAGACGAAGGAGCTACTCACACGGGCTTGCTAGGTCATAGTGTGGAGGCTGGATTTTTTAAGTTCTGTGGAAAGCCACTGCACACTCTTAAGCAGAAGAGTGAGGCGCTGCTATACCTTTGAAGAAAGACCTTTCTTACTCCTATGCATAAGACAGATTGTAGGGTGGAAGGGGTGAATATAACGTCATTTGGGAGGCTACTAATGTTAGTAGATTTGAAGAGGGTGAAAGAGACGATGAAGATGAAGAAAGGAGAAATTAAAATATTGGGGAGGTAGAGGATAAGACTTGCTGGTATTGGGGGTCAGTAAAGGGAAAGAATCAAGGATGTTTTTAGAGTTTTTGACGTGAACACCTGAGTGTATGGTTTATTGACATTTATTGACATGAGGAGGAAAGGTTTGTGAGGGGCTGGGGAATATAGAATTCACTTTTGATGTGTTAAATTTGATATCCAAGTGGAATTATTAGGAAGATAGTTGTATATAAAAATAGCTACTATTCTCATATCCATTTTCAAATGAGAGTACTGAGGCACAGAGAGGTTAAGCAACTAACCCAAGATCATCCAGTTTAGTTTAGTCAGTGGAGCTAGGATTACCATCCAGGAAGTCTGGCTCCAGAGTCTACTCTTTAAGCCACTTCTCTGTCATTTTGGCATTCAGGGTTGGAGATTTTTAAAATCATGGTGTTGGAAGGAGCTCCCTCTGGAAGAGAAGGTAGATAGGGAGTAGAAAGACTCCCAGCCATGCCTGTACACTCCTGCATTAGAGGTGTTGAAGGAGAAGCTAGCAAGGGAGACAGAAAAAGAGCCACAACTGAGGTCGAAGGAAAACCAGGGGTAGGAAGGGTCATAGGAGCCAAGAGGAGAAATTGTTTCAAGCAGATGAAAGCTGCATGGACATTGAGTGAGATGAGAAAGGAGGTGAATTGGTCAACATGGGACAGTTTGTGACCTTCACAAGAGCTGTTTCAATAGAGCGGTAGGGAAGGAAGCCAGTTTAAATTAGGTTGACCATATTATGGGAAGCACAATACCGACAAGGAATTAGGAATTAAGAAGGTATCTCATGTTGCTACATATGTGACATATGTGTAATATGGACAGTGAATTGCATTCTGTTTGGGTCAATAATGTGGAGAGCATGGGCTCTGGAGTCAGACCTGAGTATTAATTCTAAATCTGATACTAGTTCTGTCATCTTAAGACTTTTACAAGAGCTTTTAAGCCTCTTTTATCTTAAGCTTCTCTGAGGCTCTTTGTTTATCTGTAACATTTGTTTCATGCAATTCTTGGAAGAGGTTCTGCTGGTTACCTCCTTGCTTTTCCTTTTCTAAAATGCTATTCCCTTTACGTGAAATCGGTTGAAATCTCCACCTGCCCCTAACGTGTCTTTTCATTTTTTATCTCTAAACACCGATCAGATTGTGCAGCATAGAGTACATATCCCAAACATTTTGACCGAGTTGAATTACTTTAGTCTCACGGTGTGAGTGGAGCATGAAGCCAGTAAGGACTGCTGTGGGGGTAAGGAGAGGGCAGGGAACACTGGAGCTACACAGATGCTTTAGGCAGCAGTGCAGTGGTGCAATCCGTTTTCAGTTTAAACGCCAAATGCAGACATGTGACCAAAGAGATTTAAAACTTCTCCCATCACACAACATAGAGAGAAGGCAGCTGTCAGAACAAAGGATCCAAGGTCCCTACAGAGAGAACTCAGACATGTTTGTTGTGCAGTGTTAGAGAGACAGGGAGCTGTGCAGTGGTAGAGAGACAGGGAGCTGCAGCAGTCTACAGCCATGGCCAGGAGTTCATAAAGCGGACTGGCGGAGGCAAAGTTTTCAGGAGAAAACAGTTGATAATATATTCACTCAGTACTTTGAGCTAAGATTAAGGGTAAGTCTTAATAGTAAAAGAGTCCCCAAATAAGAATAAATAAGGTGAATAATCTGACTTTAGAATGTTGGAGTTTCACAAAATATTGTTTACTTAATATACATGTAAACTTGATCTTGCTTTGCACGGGGGAGTTGATTATATAAGGGCATGAAATAAAGTAAAATGATGATTGAGCCAGGTTTGTTCATATGTTATTTTCTAGGTGTGATGGAATTTTTTTTTCTTGCTCATAATCTGTTCATTTTCTGATTTCTTTTAAGGGCATTTCTTATTGCTCTCAAATTAAATAGCTTTATTTTGGCCCACATACTAAGAACATAAAAGAAACGAGGTCAAGTCTAATGAAAATCATAGAGTGAGACACTTGCTATCAGACAATGAGTAGAAATGAGAAATTAATGTAATCACCTTCTATTATTTACGGGTTTTTATTATTATCATTATATTTCATGAGGAACTGTTTTGGGATATAATTGAAGCATCTAAATATGAAAAGAACCTCAAAGTTGTCAGCTCAGAAGGTAAAGAACTTGTTTTTCTGTTGAGTTCTACTGACATATATAGGGAGAAATATAGGCTACTTACGCAGTAAAGAGACATTTTAAGTGTAAAAATTAAGATTTGAGATCAGGGAACACAAAAATCTAACAAATCTAACAAATATAAAATAAAGTATACTGTCACTTAACTCCCTAAGGAAGGGAGAAGAAATATAAGGAAGTTTGAGGTGGAAGGAGGGAGAGGACCAGAAAAAGAAATAGACTTCTGACATTCATGTGGACAGCTACCAAGAGAGGGAAGGAGAATCAGATTTCCCCTCAAACACAGCAACACAAGTATGAAAACAAAGTTTAACAGGCACACCCCATTTATCTAGATAAATTGAATAGAAGAAAAGAGCACCATATAAATACACTAAATAAAAGAGATTATGAACTCCCTAAAGGCAAAGCTTGTTTCTCATTTATCTTTGTGTCTTCAGCTCCTAGTACACCAAAGTAGGTTCTTAGTAAATGTTTGTTAAAATGTTGAAAAAACAGAAAACAATTTCTTGTTGAGTAATAGCTCATCCTGTAGCCTACAAAGGTACTTTGCAACTACAGGCATGAACAGAATATATAAACTGTAGTCACTCATCCAAGGACTGTAAGAGATTCGCTGAATATTGAAGGTTTTCCATTATGCTTTAGCCTACTGATATGGAAAGCAATGGAAGAAGGAGTCATGACTTATAATTGCTGAGGTCAACACTGATATGTTCTGAAATGGTCAATACAAATACATTTCAAAAGACATCGAAAAAATTTCTAAGAAGTTGAAATAAATATTTGCTTGTGAATATCTAGAGAAGTGTGGAATGCACCACGAACATTTTTTACGACCCAATAAATTTTAGGTATTTAATTTTGAAAACTGAGTATTAGTGAATTCAGTATAGAGTGTCTTTAAATGCCTGTGTTGATTTGACTTTAGAATTCCTCATAGCCATACCACCTCTGCATATGTTCCTTCCTCTCTGTTTTCTTTTAATAAGAAACTTATTTGACATAACTTAGAGTTTTTAGAAAAGAATAAAATATTCTTGTTATATTGCTCTTAATATATGAGACTATGGGAGAAAGTGGTTTGAAGCCCTGCTATCCAGGAAAGCCCATTTTCCCCACATACTCTAGTTGAGAAAGTAGTTAGAATAGCTGGTGTGATAACTTGTAGTAAGATGGAAACTTACTTTGCTGTATTCTGCTTTTTTCAGATTGTCAGGTTTTATTGTTGTTGTTATGCTTTTCTCCTAGGTAAACCTTGGTATGTTTGAAACAATGATAACCGTGGTGTTTTGGCATGGGGGCTGCTAGGGGCATTGGGTGGGAGTAATCACTCAACATAACCCATGTACAGAAGCTGGGGGCTGGTGGCCTCTCCTTCTACTGTGATACCACCACACTAAGACTCCAGCGCACTCTGTTGGAGACTTTCAAGTGTCCTGAGCTTCCAGAGGGTCAGTAGGAGGAAGTAGATTGTCCATAAAGAATGATTCAAATAGGGCTGAAACAGATAGGCATGATCACCAGGTGATAAGTAGACTGCAGTGAATAGTAAATTCCTGAATGGTAATGAAAAGAAAAGCCGATGGAATTTCTTAGCATCAATGACGTGTACTGGTCCATTGGATGCTCTTAGAATGGACACGGGACAATGAGAGGGTTTTCTATGCCTCTCTGATGCTCGTAACATGTACCTTTTGCTCTGGCAAAGGCTGGGCAGTTTCGGGGTGCATTTTGTTTTTCCTTCAGGCTCAGGCACCCGTCTTGGGCCTCAGGGACCTCTTCCCCTAGTCACATCCTCTTTCATTATTGTCTTTCCTCTTCCAGCCCCGTGAATCTTTATCTCCTCTGGAGTGCAGTAACCTGGCTCTCTTTTGGTCTTTCCAATTAGTGTTTATGGCATAAAGTTTATGTCCCAAGTTCTTTCAGTGCTTTGCCTTTTTATTTCTTACCCAATTCCCCAAACCATGCTTTCGAATTAAAAAAAAAAATCTTTCTTGCAAAATAACCTGGTTCTTGCAAGGAAAAACTTCAGTGTTCACACTTTGCTCTCTGCTATCAGTTTCGCAAATCTACTTTAAAATTTAAAAACTGAGCACTCTCTCACTTTGTCCCAGCTTACCCTTCCCCCTCCCCATGTCCTCAAGTCCATTCTCTACGTCTGTGTCTTTATTCCTATCCTGCCCCTAGGTTCTTCATAACCCTTTTTTTTTTTTAAAGATTCCATATATATGCGTTAGCATACAGTATTTGT
Organism: Leucopleurus acutus; assembly: GCF_964270905.1. Taxonomy (NCBI): domain Eukaryota; kingdom Metazoa; phylum Chordata; class Mammalia; order Artiodactyla; family Delphinidae; genus Leucopleurus; species Leucopleurus acutus. The sequence goes on from NC_139143.1 coordinate 120,007,734, forward strand.
TTTCCTCTTTCTGACTTACTTCACTCTGTATGACAGACTCTAGATAGATAGTGGGAAGCAGCCGCATAGCGCAGGGAGATCAGCTGGGTGCTTTGTGACCACCTAGAGGGGTGGGATAAGGAGGGTGGGAGGGAGACACAAGAGGGAAGAGATATGGGGATATATGTATACGTATAGCAGATTCACTTTGTTATAAGGCAGAAAGTAACACACCACTGTAAAGCAATTATACTCCAATAAAGATGTTAAAAAATAAAAAACTAAAAACTGAGCACTGACCGTTTCTCTTCTCTCTCTCTTTTCATTCCTGTTATAACAAGGCCGATCTCCCAGAGACAAAGAAGGCTATTCATTATTGAGTGATGGGTTCATCAAGATTTTGTGGGGCTTATGGAGGCACCTGTGCAGGGAGAAGTGGCAGCATTAAGGCAGGTCTCTGCTCCCATCAGCTGGTGTCACACAAATATGTATTTTCCATAGAACAAGTTCTCAATGTAACTGGGCTCCAACTGCTTTGATGAGACCCTGGTGTGTGTGTGTGTGTGTGTGTGTGATAAGAAGTTAGGTGGGGCATGCCCACATCTACTAAATAGGGGGCTATGATATACCCGCAAATGGCCCCCACAGAAAAGCTAACATGTGAATACACAGATGGCATGTGAAGTATCAGGAGCAGCCAGTATAGAACTATAAGCATCATTGCCTAAGTAACAATATTTTGTCCCTTTCTCTGGACACTCCTTCTCCCTGTCCTGACTCTAGAAAAGCCAGAGTAGCTGGTGGAGGAGAGAGAGAGAGAGAGGAACAGACAATGCCCAGCTTTTCTGCTACAGGATCCTGGACTCAGGTTGGGCCTGAACCGTGCTTGGGGGAGAAGAGAAGCTTTGAATGAGATGTGAGATTAAAGTTTCAATTTTTTTTTTCTTTTTTCTTGGGGTGAAGTAGAAAAGCATAGCTTTATTGCTTTGCCAGGCAATGGGGGCCATAGTGGGCTCATGCCCTCAAAACTGTGTGTCCCAACCTGGAGGGGGTAGTCAGGAGTTTCATAGTAATCGTACAAAGAGGAGGGCATGATCAGCTGGTGGACATTCTTCTGATTGGCTGGTGGGGAGGCAAGCAGGAGTCAGCATCATCAGCCTTCCGGTTCCTACCGGTCTGGGGTCTATGTGCCTGTGGGTAGTACACAGTTAACCTCTCCCACATGGTGGGGGTTTCAGTATCTGGTTTCAGGACTTAATGAAGCTCAGGTTCTTGATGTCTCATCGCAGAAAGAATTCAGTGAGAGACAAAGTGATAGGTAAGAAGTGGATTTATTTAGAGAGAAACACACTCCACAGACAGAGTGTGGGCCATCTCAGAAGGTGAGAAAGGCCTCAAGTTTCAAATTTAAGAGAACCTTTTACTATCTGGAAGTGTGCCATAATTACTGAAATGGGACTAATTTTTGTTGTTGTTGTTATTGAAAATGACTAGAAAGTAATGAAGCTGCCTAAAATGTCATTCAGGTATGGGAGAAGGGAATCTGACATGTTGAAAGGCAGTGGTAGGAGGAAGATACAGCTGCTTCCTGTTTGTACTCAGTATGTTCAGTCCTTTCAATAGACTGGTTACACATCTATTGATTCTCATGTAGTCATACAATGACTAATAGCAACCCACACTGAATCCCAAGCATGAAAGCCAGAAGATGGAGGTTCCCAAGCAGAACATGGAGGGGCTTAGATTCCCCAGCTCACAGAGAGGTACGCATGGGCTGACATGCATGTCTATTGTGTCTATGCCTGGAACCCTGAACTCTCTTTCTCCTTGTCTTCTTCAAGCCCCAGCCTGAAATTGTTAACATTTATCTTTTACTTTCTTACTCATCCTAACCTGTGTTTTCTGATTTCTTTTGCAAGATCATCCTCACCATCACCTAGGCTTGACCTTGTATTTGACACCCTTCATAGCTTTATCATTCACGTTTAACAGGCAACAAACCTATGCAACAGCCTCCAAAACACCCCTAGTTTAAGACTTTATTACTTCTGAGTTGAACCATTTATTGATTTATTCACAAATGTAGAAAGGCCTATGATAAAGCCTACCCAGCTAGATAAGAAATGCTACTAGTTCTCTGGGCCCTTGTGGTTTAGAGAGCAATGGACTCATCAGTAAATCACTGCAATGCAATGGGATGAGTGTGACAGTGGAGACACAGTCAAGCTGCTATGGAGTCTGGGGAAGAGCTAACTGCTTAGCGGAATGGAGAAGACTCGTCAGGGGAGGGGCATTGGAACTGTTCTTTAAGGATGAAATACAGAGAAGTGAAAAGCAAGGGGGGGAATCAGCCAGCCGGAAGCCATTAAGTAGAGGGAGACTGTTAACAAAAGACAATGAGAATTGCCAGTAGTTCCTTACAGCTGGAGCTAGAGAGTGCTGTGGGAAGTGACAGAGATAGGGCTAAAGAGAGACAGTTTAATATTTTAGACTCTTCCTTTAGAATAGATTCCCTGGAACAAAATGATAAATGTCATTAGTATTTCTGCTGGGAGAGAAGGGGAGCACAGGACATTGCAACAGAGGCTGAATGGGCTTTAGGAAATGTTGGGAGGGTGTATGTGTGTGTGTGTGTGCACATTTGTGTTGGAAGCAGATAAAAGGTAGATTATGGGTCTGCTTTTGGCTAACCAAGTACATACCATGTCCTTTGTTTAATAGGCAATATGGAGCCATCAGCAGTGTTGAAGTAGCGTGGTGAGGAATATACATACAATTTAGGAATATGATTCTAGCAGTAATGAGAAAGTGAGGCAGGAGGCTATTACAGTCATCCAGGTGAGAAATAGTGAGGACCTGAGGTGGGCAGTGGGGGTGGGTGTGAAAGGAAGAGACATATTGAATGAGAGGAAATTGAAAGTAGCTGGTTGCTCCCAACTTGGTTGAGTATCGGATCACTTGTGGATCATTATAGCTATAGATTCAAAGGCTGTACCCCAGGCCACCTCAGTCGGAATTTCTTAAAACTGATGATTAACCAAATTTGCAAATAGTGGCACTGATTGGTCTGCTTTTGACTTCTCTCCTACTTCCTTTTACTAGTAGTTACAATCCAGTCTAACCACCTAGTAAATCTGAATGTCTACCAGCTAATGTTAGTGCTCCCCATAAGTCCCTTCTCTGCCCCTGTGCCTTTACATGTGCCACTACCTTCTTTTTGAAATGTCCAGTATCCTACTTCCCTGCATGGCCAATTCCTAGACATCCTTGGAGGACCACCTCAATTAAAATCTGTTATGTAAAGCTTTCTCACATCCCTCTTCCTTCTTCACATGTCCAAACCCAGACTCATCCAAGTGAATGAGACTGAGATGATAATCCTGCCTCAAGCTCCAGAATAATTTACCTATAATTCGTGGATGGACCATCACCTTTTACCATGCAATAAGGTTATATATGAATATATCTTATCTCTTCTATCAGGCTGTGAACTCCTTAGGAAAGGGATCGTGTCTGGCATAAGATAGGTACTCAGTAGATAATAAGTAAGTGAATATTGGTAATCATGTTTACCAACTCGTGATTAAAAGAATAGTATATTTTCCTCTTTTCAATGTGGGGGAGACACAACAACTTTAAAAGATACAAAACATAGTTTTAATTAAGTCTTTCAGTTTGATCGTAATCTTCATAAAATTTTGCACACTTGAGGATTCCATTTTCCGACATTAAGATCTAAATATATAAATGCTACTCATTCCTTTATTTTAAATAGGGATTAATTCTTTTTCAAAGGAAAACTGCAATCCTTCAATAGTAAAACTCACAAAAATGACTCCCATAATTCTGTTTTAAAAAGCAGAGGAGGAGAGACCTTCAAGATGGTGGAGGAGTAAGACATGGAGATCACCCTCCTCCCGACAAATACATCAAAAATACATCTACATGTGGAACAACTCCTACCAAACACCTACTGAATGTTGGCAGAAGACCTCAGACTTCCCAAAAGGCAAGAAATCCTCACGTACCTGGGTAGGGCAAAAGAAAAAAGAAAAAACAGAGACAAAAGAATAGGGATGGGACCTGTACCTCTGGGAGGGAGCTGTGAAGGAGGCAAAGTTTCCACACACTAGGAAGCCCCTTCGTGGGCGGAGACTGCGGGTGGCGGAGGAGGGAAGCTTCAGAGCCAAAGAGGAGAACACAGCAACAGGGGTGCAGAGGGCAAAGCGGAGAGATTCCCGCACAGAGGATCAGTGCCGACCAGCACTCACCAGCCCGAGAGGCTTGTCTGCTCACCCGCCGGGGCTGGGAGCTGAGGATCGGGCTTTGGAGGTCAGATCCCAGGGAGAGGACTGGGGTTGGCTGCGTGAAGACAGCCAGAAGGGTGCTAGTGTGCCACAGCTAGCCAGGAGGGAGTCCGAGAAAAAGTCTGGATCTGCCTAAGACGCAAGAGACCGTTGTTTTGGGGTGCACGTGGAGAGGGGCTTTCTGCTCTGTGTGCCCACAGCTGGCTTAAGTGAGCTCCAGAGATGGGTGCAAGCTGAAGCTATCATCTCAAACCCCACAGGCAGGTATGGACCACTAACACTGATGCTGCTGCCTCCAAGAATCCTGTGTGCAAGCACAGGTCACTACCCACACTCCCCATGGGAACCTGTGCAGCCTGCCACTGCCAGGGTCCTGTGATCCAGGGACAACTTCCCCAGGAGAACACACAGTGTGCCTCAGGCTGTTGCAATGTCACACTGGCCTCTGCAGCCACAGGCTCGTCCCGCATTCCAATTATGGCTCCCATACCCCTCCCTCTCCCTGGCCTGAGTGAGCAAGAGAGCCCTAATCAGCCACTGCTTTAACCCCCTCCTGTCTGGGCAGGGAACAGATGCCTGAGGGTGGCCTACATGCAGAGGGGGGGCCAAAACCAAAGCTGAACCCCAGGAGCTGTGCGATCAAAGAAGAGAAAGAGAAATTTCTCCGTGCAGCCCCAAAAGCAGCAGATTAAATCTCCACAATCAACTTAATAAACCCTGCATCTGTGGAGAACTTGAATAGACAATAAAAATTCCCAAAATTGAGGCAGTGGACATTGGGAGCAAATGTAGACTTGGAGTTTGCTTTCTGCATCTGATTGGTTTTTGGTTTTATGTTTATCTTAGTTTAGTTTGTAGTGCTTGTTATCATTGGTGGATTTGTTTATTGGTTTGGTTGCTCTCTCCCTTTATTTTTTCCTTTTGATCTTTCTGTGCATGTGTGTGTGTTTCTTTGTGTGATTTTGTATGTTTAGGTTTACTTCTACCATTTGTCCTATGGTTCTGCCTGTTCATTTTTGTTTGTTTTGTTTGTTTGTTTTCTTTTTATGAGGGTTTGTGTGTATGTCTCTTTGTGTGATTTTGTCTGTTTAGTTTTGCTTTTACCATTTGTTTTGGGATTATATCTGTTCTTTTTTTTTTCTTCCTTAACTTCTGAGCCATGCAGCTGGCAGGGTCTTGGTGCTCCGGCTGGGTGTTGGGCCTGAGCTGAGGAGGTGGGAGAGCTGAGTCCAGGACATTGGACCACCAGAGATCTTCTGGCCCCACATAATATTAATTGTTGAGAGCTCTCACAGAGATCTCCATCTTGACCCTAAAACCCAGCTCCACCCAACAGCCAGCAAGCACCAGTGCTTGATGCCCCATGCCAAACAACTAGCAAGACAGGAACACAACCCCACCAATTAGCAGAGAGGCTGCCTAAAGTCTTACTAAGTTCACAGACACTCCGAAACACACCACCAGAAGCAGCCCTGCCCACCAGAAGGACAAGATCCAGCCCCACGCACCAGAACACAGGAACCAGTCCCCTCAACCAGGAAGCCTACACAACAACCACTGAACCAACCTCACCCACTGGGGGCAGACACCAAAAATAACAGGAACTATGAACCTGCAGCCTGCAAAAAGGAGACACCAAACACAGTATGTTAAAAAAAATAAGAAGACAGAGAAATATGCAGCAGATGAAGGAGCAAGGTAAAAACCCACCAGACCAAACAAATGAAGAGGAAATAGGCAGTCTACTTGAAAAAGAATTCAGAGTAATGAGAGTAAAGATGATCCAAAATCTCGGAAATAGAATGGGGAAAATACAAGAAACGTTTAACAAGCACCTAGGAGAACTAAAGAGCAAACAAACAGTGATGAACAACACAATAAATGAAATTAAAAACACTTTAGAAGGAGTCAATAGCAGAATAACTGAGGCAGAAGAAAGGGTAAGTGATCTGGAAGATAGAATAGTAGAAATAACTGCCAGGGAGCAGAATAAAGAAAAAAGAATGAAAAGAATTGAGGACAGTCTCAGGGACCTCTGGACAACATTAAACACACCAATATTCGAACTATAGGGGTCCCAGAAGAAGAAGAGAAAAAGAAAGGGACTGAGAAAATATTTGGAGAGATTATAGTCGAAAACTTCCCTAACATGGGAAAGGAAGTAGTCAATCAAGTCCAGGAAGTGCAGAGAGTCCCATACAGGATAAATCCAAGGAGAAACATGCCCAGACAAATATTAATCAAACTACCAAAAACTAAATACAAAGAAAAAATATTAAAAGCAGCAAGGGAAAAACAACAAATAACATATAAGGGAATTCCCATAAGGTTAACAACTGATCTTTCAGCAGAAACTCTGCAAGCAAGAATGGAGTGGCAGGACATATTTAAAGTGATGAAAGGGAAAGACCTACAACCAACATTACTATACCCAGCAAGGATCTCATTCAGATTCGATGGAGAAATTAAAACCTTTACAGACAAGCAAAAGTTAAAAGAATTCAGCACAACCAAACCAGCTTTACAACAAATGCTAAAGGAGACTCTCCAGGCAAGAAACACAAGAGACCTACAAAAACAAACCCAAAACAATTAAGAAAATGGTAATATGAATATACATATTGATAATTACGTTACATGTAAATGGATTAAATGCTCCAACCAAAAGACACAGACTGGCTGAATGGATGCAAAAACAAGACCTGTATATATGCTGTCTACAAGAGACCCACGTCAGACCTAGGGACACATACAGACTGAAAGTGAGGGGATGAATAAAGATATTCCCTGTAAATGGAAATCGAAAGCTGGGGTAGCAATACTCATATCAGACAAAATAGATTTTAAAATAAAGACTATTACAAGAGACAAAGAAGGACACTACATAGTGATCAAGGGATCGATCCAAGAAGAAGATATAACAATTGTAAATATATATGCACCCAACATAGGAGCACCTCAATACATAAGGCAAATGCTAACAGCCATAAAAGGGGAAATCGACAGTAACACAATAACCGTAGTGGACTTCAACACCCCACTTTCACCAATGGACAGATCATCCAAAATGAAAATAAATAAGTAAACACAAGCTTTATATGACAAATTAGACCAAATGGACTTAATTGATACTTCTAGGACATTCCATCCAAAAACAACAGAATGTGCTTTCTTAAGTGCACATGAAACATTCTCCAGGATTGATCATATCTTGGGTCACAAACCAAGCCTTGGTAAATTTAAGAATATTGAAATTATATCAAGCACCTTTTCTGACCACAACACTATGAGACTAGATATAAATTACAGGGAAAAAAAATGTAAAAAAAAATAAATACATGGAGGCTAAACAATACGCTACTAAATAACCAAGAGATCACTGAAGAAATCAAAGAGGAAATAAAAAATACCTAGAAACAAATGATGATGAAAACACGATGACCCAAAACCTTTATGACACAGCAAAAGCAGTTCTAAGAGGGAAGTTTATAGCAATACAATCCTTCATGAAGAAACAAGAAAAATCTCAAATAAACAACCTAATCTTATACCTAAAGCAATTAGAGAAAGAAGAACAAAAAAAACCCTCCAAAGTTAGGAGAAGGAAAGAAATCATAAAGATCAGATCAGAAATAAATGAAAAAGAAATGAAGGAAATGAGAGCAAAGATTAATAAAACTAAAAGCTGGTTCTTGGAGAAGATAAACAAAATTGATAAACCATTAGCCAGACTCATCAAGAGAAAAAGGGAGAAGATGCAAATCAACAGAAACAGAAATGAAAAAGGAGAAGTAGCATCTGACACTGCAGAAATACAAAGAATCATGAGAGATTACTACAAGCAACACTATGCCAATAAGATGGACAACCTGGAAGAAATGGACAAATTCTTAGAAAAGCACAACCTTCTGAGACTGAACCACGAAGAAATAGAAAATACAAACAGACCAGTCACAAGCACTGAAATTGAAACTGTGATTAAAAATCTTCCAACGAACAAAAAGCCCAGGACCAGATGGCTTAACAGGCTAATTCTGTCAAAAATTTAGAGAAGAGCTAATACTTATATTTCTCAAACTTTTCCAAAATATAGCAGAGAGAGGAACACTCCCGAACTCATTCTACAAGGCCACCATCACGCTGATAACAAAACCAGGCAAAGATGTCACAAATAAAGAAAACTACAGACCAATATCACTGATGAACATAGATGCAAAACTCCTCAACAAAATACTAGCAAACAGAATCCAACAGCATGTTAAAAGGATCATGCACCATGATCAAGTGAAGTTTGTCCCAGGAATTTAAGGATTCTTCAATATACACAAATCAATCAATGCAATACACCATATTAACAAATTGAAGGACAAAAACCACATAATAATCTCAATAGATGAGGAAAAAGCTTTTGACAAAATTCAACACCCATATATGCAAAAAACTATCCAGAAAGTGGGCATAGAGGGAACCTACCTCAACATAATACAGGCTATATATGACAAACCCACAGCCAACGTCATTTTCAATGGTGAAAAACTGAAACCATTTCTTCTAAGATCAGGAACAAGTCAAAAGGGCCACTCTCACCTTGTTCAACATAGTTTTGGAAGTTTTAGCCATGTCAATCAGAGAAGAAAAATAAATAAAAGGAATCCAAATTGGAAAAGAAGAAGTAAAACTCTCACTGTTTGCAGATGACATGATACTATACATAGAGAATCCTAAAGAAGCTACCAGAGAACTGCTAGAGCTAATCAACAAATTTGGTAAAGTATCAGGATACAAAATTAATGCACAGAAACTTGTTGCATTCCTGTACAGTAGTGATAAAAAATCTGAAAGAGAATTTAAAGAAACATTCCCATTTACTATTGCAACACAAAGCGTAAAATACCTAGGAATAAACCTATGTAAGGAGACAAAAGTCCTGTGTGCAGAAAACTGTAAGAAACTGATGAAAAAATTAAAGATAATATAAACAGATGGAGAGATATACCATGTTCTTGGATTGGAAGAATCAACATTGTGAAAATGACTCTACTACCCAAAGCAATATACAGATTCAATGCAATCCTTATCCAACTACCAATGGCATTTTTCACAAAGGTAGAACAAAGAATTTCACAATTTGTATGGAAACACAAAAGACCCTGAATAGCCAAAGCAATCTTGAGGAAGAAAAACAGAGCTGGAGGAGTCAGTCTCCCTGACTTCAGACTATACTACAAAGCTACAATAATCAAGACAGTATGGTACTGACATAGATACAGAAATATAGATCAACAGGATAGAAAGCCCAGGGGTAAACCCACACACCTATGGTCACCTTATCTTTGATAAAGGAGACAAGAATATACAATGGAGAAAAGAGAGCCTGTTCAATAAGTGGTCCTGGGAAAACTGCACAGCTACATGTGAAAGAATGAAATTAGAATGCTTCCTAACACCATACACAAAAATAAACTCAAAATTGATTAAACACCTAAATGTAAGACTGTTTACTATAAAACTCTTAGAGGAAAACATAGGAAGAAAATTCTTTGACCTAAGTCACAGCAAGATCCTTTTCGACCCACCTCCTAGAATAATGGAAATAAAAACAAAAATAAACAAATGGGACCTAATGAAACAAAAGCTTTTGCACAGCAAAGGACACTATAAGCAAGACAAAAAGACAACCCTCAGAATGGGAGAAAACATTTGCAAATGAAAAAACTGACAACGGATTAATCTCCAAAATATACAAGCAGCTCATGCAGCTCAATATCAAAGAAACAAACCCAATCCAAAAATGGACAGAAGACCTAAATAGACATTTCTCCAAAGAAGATATACAGATTGCCAACAAGCACATGAAAGGTTGCTCAACATCACTAATCATTAGAGAAATGTAAATCAAAACCACAATTAGGTGTCACCTCACACTGGTCACAATGGCCATCATCAAAACACCCACAAACAATAAATGCTGGAGAGGGTGTGGAGAAAAGGGAACACTCTTGCACTGTTGGTAGGAATGTAAATTGATATAGCCCCTCTGGAGAATGGTATGAGGTTCCTTAAAAAACAAAAAATAGAACTACCATATGACCTAGCAATCCCACTACTGGCCATATACCCAGAAGACCATAATTCAAAAGGAGACAAGTACCACAATGTTCATTGCAACACCATTTACAATAGTCAGGACATGGAAGCAACCTAAGTGTCCATCAACAGATGAATGGATAAGGAAGATGTGGAACATATATACAATGGAATATTACTCAACCATAAAAAGAAACGAAATTAAATTATTTGTAGTGAGGTGGATGGACCTAGAATCTGTCATACAGAGTGAAGTAAGTCAGAAAGAGAAAAACAAATACCGTATGCTAACACATATATGGAATCTAAAAAAAAAAATCGTTCTGGTGAGCCTAGGGGCATGACAGGAATAAAGATGCAGATGTAGAGAGTGGACTTGAGGACATGGGGGTGGGGGAAGGGGAAGCTGGAATGAAGCGAGAGAGTGGCATGGACATATATACACTACCAAATGTAAAATAGGTAGCTAGTCGGAAGTAGCTGCATAGCACAGAGGGATCAGCTTGGTGCTTTGTGACTGCCTAGAGGGGTTGGATAGAGAGGGTGGGAAGGAGGTGCAAGAGGGAGGGGATATAGGGATATATGTATACACATAGATGATTCACTTTATTATATAGCAGAAAGTAACAATATTGTAAAGCAATTATACTCCAATAAAGATGTAAAAAAGAAAAAGAAATAAAGGAGAAATAAAGAATGTCTCAGACAAAAAAGAAAAAAATCAAAAACAGAGGAAAATCTCAGGAAAGCAAACATAATCAGGTAACTGCACCCATGTTATTGTGACATGTTACATCTCTCCAGGGAGCCCATATTAGATAGCTTTGCTATTTTCCAGCGGGCATCTTTATTTTTTTCCCCTGTATCCTAAGTGGCTTGCTTAGGGTTTACTGGAATGCTAAATTATTTCTAGTAAATTATGAGCAATATGGATGAATGGACATGTAGTATTTCACTTTTGCCTCATTATGCCTTAGATTTGGGATCTCCAGTTTTGTAAATGATAGCTATGATATTTCGGGCCATCTTTACACATGCTTATGCTTGAATGCATCTTGCTTCTCCTCCCATATGGAACAATGTCAATCATTGATGTACAGCTGTTGTTAAGATGCATCCTATGTCTACAGAAAATAACCCATAAGTATTTGCTATAAAATAATGCATAAGATTGCAGGAAAACACAGGAGAAATGGTCTTGGCTGAAAAAAGGAAACTAACAAACAAGAAAATAAACCCTTTGGAATATTTTTAGGTAAAGGGAGACAGGAAGTATTCCATTTTCTTAAGGCTCTGAATTCACCTCATACCTCCTGCTACTCCCTGGGTGACTGAGATGTTTGCCATCATCTTCCTGAACCTCAGTTTCTTCATTTGTAAATAATTCTCAGAGTTGACAGTGTTTTTTGAGGAAAAACAGATAAAAATGCCTTGAAAGTACTTTGTGAGCCTACGGTACTCTGTAAACGCTTAATGATAATAATATACAGTAGGGTATCTTCCCTTGAAAACAGCAGGAGCGTTTCTTTACATAATGACCTGACAGATGGGTTATGGTATCTAATCCCCTTAAACCCCCAAAGCTCTTTGATAGTGGATGTTGTAAAAGGCCAGATTAAAGTGCATGCTGCTCTTTTATTGAGCCCTTTCTTTCGGTATCTATGCCATATTCAATTGCTTCCTTCTCTAAGTACGATGCATGTTAACCTACTACCTGCAGGAACAATTAGGAGCAGAAATAGAGATTGAAGGACAGTGCCCTACAGTAGAAAAAATTAGTAAATTCTTGTTGTCCCCAATATTAAAATCCACTTTGGCCTTTATATGTGGCTTTTATCAAAGGTTCCTGCCTTCCTAATTCCTGACTATTAGTCTCAAGCTGTGGGTATTTGTCGATGTTGAACACAGGCTGTGTGTGTGTGTGTGTTTGTGTGTGTGTGTGACAGTCCTGTAAGTGGTGAGAATGGAGCTTTAGTGGTATTAATTCTAAACCAGTGAGGCTTATGGAAATCACTGGCAGTTTAGGATATTTGTAACATTTATGGAAGAGCTGGAGCTTTCAATCTTTTCAAAATGAGGAAAGGATGATTACCAGTTATTCTACTGTAACCTTAATTCAGCTCTTGAACCTGCATTGGACCAAGAAGTTTACATTTCCTCTTTATGTTGTGCTTGTCTTTTGAGAATAGCCATTAAAAGTTATCAGTTTCTAAAGCCTTCTGTGAAAATCCCTTAACCCAAATTCATCATCCTTCCTTAGTGACAAACTTGCTTTCTTTGCATGCTGTGAGAAGTGTTAATTGTGAAATCACCCATGGTATGTAATCTGTATAAACAAAGAAAAGAAAAGGAGGAGCAATAGTAGTGTGTGTGTGTGTGTGTGTGTGTGTGTGTGTGTGTGTGTGTGTTTCTTGTTTGGCAACTGAGTATAGGCCAGCACTGCATTAAACATTTTAAATGCACTATCTCTTTTAATTTGGTGTGTTTAAAGAGACCACGATGGTTGTTCAAAAACCTTTCTGAAGAGTCCCTCCATTTATATTCTGGATCCATCCCATCTTACCTTCTTAAGAACGTCACTTCTATATTTGGGTCTTCTTTCCCTGTATCTTCACGTACTCTTTCTTTTCTGAATCATTGTGCAAAAAGGCTGAAATATCACCCGACTTTATACAAACAACGTTACCTTGACCCCACATTCTCTTCCTGCTCTGTTTTTCTGAATCTCTTTGTAGCAGAAATTCCCCAAAGAGTTATCCCTACTTGCTATCTCAACTTTCTCTTTTCCTATTCTCTCTCATTCTCTATTTCTCTCTCTCTCTCTTTCTAACTCTCAGTCTTTCTCTCATTGAGAAATATCTCTCTCTCTCTCTCTCTCTCTCTATATATATATATATATATATAAATATTCTTCAACCCCATAGGCAATCACCATTCTGATTTTTCGTACCTAGATTTGTTCTGCCTGTTCTGGATTTCATGGAATAATAGAATAATAAAGTATGTGTTTGTGTTTCTTTGCTCAACACAATCCATTTGAGATTCATCCAGTTGCTGCTTGTATCAATCCATTCTTTTTGCTCTTGCTGAATAGTAACTGATGTTATGAATATGCCACGGATGGTTTTTTTGTTTTTACTGTATTCTCTTGTTGAGATTTTGCATTGCTTCCATTTTTTTTTGGCTATTATGAATAAGGTCTCTACAAACATTCTTGTACAAGTATTATATTTGTCTTTGTCTTGGCATATGTCTCTATTTCTCTTGGGTAAATATCTAGGAGAGGAACTGCTAGGTAATGAGGGTAAATGTATGTTTGACTATATAAGAAACTGCTGGTTTTGAAAGTGGTTGTAGCATTTTTATACTCTTGCCAGAAGTATATGAGAGCTCCAGTTGCTACATATTCTCACCAACATATGATTTTGTCAGTATTTTAATTTTAGCCATTTAAAAAGGTGTTTGTGAAATAGTACCACATTCTGGTTTAAATTTGCATTTCTCCAATGAGCACTTTTTGTGAGCTTATTGACCATTTGTGCATCTTTTTTGTAAATTGTTCAATCTTTTGCCCATTTGAAAAAATTGGGTTGTTTTTCTTTTTATTACTGATTGTAGTAGTTCCTTTTATACTCTGTATACAAATCCTTTGTTAGGTGTATGCATTATAGGAGTTCCTTGCAGTCCATTGCCCGCTTTTTTATATGCATAAATGGTATATTTTGTTAAGAACAAGTCTTTAATATTGATGATGTCTACTCAATATTTTCTTTTAAGGTTAATGCTTTTTTGGTGTCCTATTTAAGAAATCTTTGCATACCACAGGGTGATGAAAATGTTCTTTTATATTTTCTTCTCCAAGTTTTATAGATTTAGCTTTTACATTTAGGTCTGTAATTCATCTCAAATTAGTTCTTGTATATTGAGTGAGATAGGGGGTGAAGTTTGTTTGTTTTTCCATAAGGATATCCTTTTATTTCAGTGCTACTTGTTGAAAAGATTTTCCTTTCCTCATTGAATAATCTTGGTACTTTGGTCAAAACTATCTTGACCATATATACACCCTAACGTATTTTTACACAGAGATTTTTGTCTATCGTTACACTAGCACTACATGTATACCACATAATTATGGTATATTAAAGTCCATATTTATGGACTTTATATTATAGTCTTGAAATCAAATAGTGGCATCAATACAACTTTATTTTGCTTTTTGTAAAAAAAAGGTTGTTTGGCTTTTTTAAGTCCTTTATAGCATAATATAATTTTATGATATATATGTCAATTTTTACAAAATTCTTCTAGGGTTTTGATTGGGATTACATTGACTCTACGCCAATTTGGGTAAAATTAACATCTTAACATTATTGAGTCTTCTAATCTCTGAATATGGTTTATCTCTGTCCATTTATTTAGGAATTCTTTAGTGTTTCACAGAATGATTTGAATTTTCAATATATATGTCTTGATTTTTTTTGTTAGATATATTCATAAGTATGTATTTTGGGTGCTTTTTAAATGGAAAATTTTTATTTTCTAAGTTTTTGCTGATAGGATACAGAAATATAATTGCTTTATTTATTATTGGGTTGGCCAAAAGGTTCAATCGGTTTTTTTTCCGTAAGATGGCTCTAGCAGCACTTAGTCATCTTTAACTTCATTCAGAACAAATTGGTTAGACTGTATGTAACAGCTGTCTTATCAGCGCACATTTAAAAAAAAGACTTATCAAAATTGGTGAATTTTTGTGTAGCCATTTTAATATTGAAGGTGGAAGAAAAACAGCAACATTTCTGGCATATTATGCTTTATTATTTCAAGAAAGGTAAAAATGCAACCGAAATGCAAAAACAGATTTGTGTAGTGTATGGAGAAGGTGCTGTGACTGATCAAATGTGTCAAAAGTGGTTTGTGAAGTTTTGTGCTGGAGATTTCTCACTGGAAGATGCTTCATAGTCAGGTAGACCAGTTGAAGTTGATACCGATCAAATTGAGACATTAATTGAGAAAAGTCAACATTATAGCACATGGGAGATAGCTGACATACTCAAAATATCCAAATCAAGTGTTGAAAATAATTTGCACCAGCTTGGTTATGTGAATGGCTTGGACGTTTGGGTTCCACATGAGTTAAGCAAAAAGACCTTCTTGACCATATTTCCATATGCAATTCTCTACTTAAAGGTAATGAAAACATTCCATTTTTAAAACAAATTGTGATGGACAATGAGAAGTGGATACTGTACAATAATGTGAGATGGAAGAGATTGTGGGGCAAGCGAAATGAGCCACCACCAACCACCCCAAAGGCCGGACTGCATACAGAGAAGATGATGTTGTGTATATGGTGGGATTAGAAGGGAGTCCTCTATTATGAGCTCTTTCTGGAAAACCAAATGATTAATTCCAATAAGTACTGCTCCCAATTAGACCAAATGAAAGCAGCACTCAATGAAAAGCATCTGGAATTAGTTAACAGAGAACGCATAATCTTCCATCAGGATACTGCAAGGCCACATGTTTCTTTGATGACTAGACAAAAACTATTACAGCTTGGCTGGGAAGCTCTGATTCATCCGCCATATTCACCAGACATTGCACCTTCGGATTTCCATTTATTTTGGTCTTTACAAAATTCTCTTAATGGAAAAAATTTCAATTCCCTGGAAGACTGTCAAAGGCACGTGGAACAGTTCTTTGCTCAGAAAGATAAAAAGTTTTGGGAAGATGGAATTATGAAGTTGCCTGAAAAATGGCAGAAGGCAGTGGAACAAAAGGGTGAATATGTAGTTCAATAAAGTTCTTTGTAAAGATGAAAAATGTGTCTTTTATTTTTACTTAAGAACCGAAGGCACTTTTTGGCCTACAACCCAATACTTTGTATCCTAATCCCACCAGTGGTAGATTCTTCACGTTTCTGCCTGGGATGAGAACATCTGGAGGTTTTACTTTTCCAACATAATATGGCTCCTCTATTTCTGATGTTTGGGTTATTTGCAGTTCTTTTTGTGCTCTGTATTTTGATTGGTTTTATAATCCTATTATTTTGTAGTTTATCTGATCTGCCTTGTCTTGGTTGCTAGGATGAGAGTGATGGTCTCTTGCAACTTTCTATATCTAAGCCAGTGGTGGAATGGCCCTTACTATTGTTTCAATGTCTGTAGGATCTGGAGTGATATCCCCTCTCACTAAGTTATATTTTATGTCTTAATCTCTTGCTCAGTTCACTAGAAGTTTATCAGTTATTTTTATTCTTTTCAAACAGCCATCTTTTGATTTTGTTAACTTTCCCTGATTTTTTTTTCTATTTCCTTTTTTTTTCTGCTCCAATATTTTTATTTCCTTCCCTCTACTTACCTTGGTTTTTATTTGTTCTTCTTTTTTCAGATTCTTAATGTAGAAATTTATATCACTATTTTTATACCATCTTTCCTTCCTAATATATGTGTTTAAACCTATAAATTTCCCTCTAAGCACTGCTTTAGTTGAATCACACAAATTTTAATATGTTGTATTTTTATTGCTATTCAATTATTCAATTAAAATTGTTTTAATTGAATTAAAACAGTGATTTATTCTTGGCCCATGGGTTATTTAGAAATGTGTTACTTAAGTTAAAAATATTTTGGCATTTCATAGATCTCTTTCCATTGTTGATTTCTGGTTTACTTCTGTTGTGCTCAGATAACATATTCTATAAAATTTTGGCCTGCAGTCAGTTATTTTTAAAATAAATGTCAATTAAGTCAACTTTGTTATTCAAATCTTTATCTTGATAGATATTTTTGTCTAGTTGTTCCATCAGTTTCTGATAGAGGAATGTTAAAGGAATCAACTGTGATTGTGGATTTGTCTGTTTATCCTTTTAATTCAGTCAGTTTTTGATTCCTGTATTTTGAAGTTCATTAAGATTATTATATGTGCATTGAAGGACATGATGAACAGAGTGAAAACCAATGGAATAAGAGAAAATATTTGCAAATCATGTATCTAATAAGGGATTAATATAGAGTATATAAAGGACTCCCACAACTTAACAACAAAAAACAAACAACCCAAATTAAAAATGGACAAAGGAACTAAGTAGAGATTTCTCAAAAGAAGATATACAGATGGCCAATAAGCACATTAAAAGCTACTCAATATCGCTAATCTTTACAGAAATGTAATTGAAAGCCACAATAAGATACTACTTTATATCTTTTAGGATAGTCATTATATATTTAAAAAACCCAGAAAATAACAAGTATTGATGAGGATGTGGAGAAACTGGAACTCTTGTGTATTGCTGGTGGAAATGTAAAATGGTGCAGCTACTGTGGAAAACAGTATGGCTGGTCCTCAAAAAATTAAACATAGAATTTCTATATGATCCAGCAATTTCACTTCTGGGTATATACCCAAAAGAATAGAAAGAAGAGAATTGAACAGATATTTGTATCAATACAACCATGTTCATAGCAACATTATTCACAATAGCCAAAAAGTGGAAACAATCCAGACATCCATTGACAGATGAATGGATAATAAAAATGTGGTATATACATGCAATGAAATAATATTTAGCCTTAAAAAGGAAAGAAATCCTGACACATTTCACAACATAAATGGACCCTGAAGATGTGCTAAATGAAATAAGCCAGAAACAAAAGGACAAATATCGTATGATTCCACTTATATGAGGTACCTAAAGTAGTCAACTTCATAGAGATAGAAAATAGAATGGTGGTATCCAGGGGGTTAGGGTAAGCAGGAAATGGGAAGTTATTGTTTAACGGGTATAGAGGTTTAGTTTGGGAAGATGAGAAAGTTCTCTAGATGAATGGTGGCCATGGTTGGTCAACAATGTGAATGTACTTAATGCCACTGAACTGTGCACCTGAAAGTAGTTAAACTGTAAATCTTATGTTATATATATTCTACCACAAAAAAATGATTGTTATGTCTTTCAGGTGAGTTTACATTTGTAATGTTATAAAATGTCCCTCTTTATACCTGGTAATACTTCTTGTCTTGAAGTCTCTTTTGTCTGACACTAGTAAAGCCATACCAGGTGTCTTATGGTTAGTGATTATATGACATATCTTTTGCTATTTGATTGCTTTTGATCTTTCTGAATCTTTATTTAAAGATTCTTGTAGACATCTGTTTTTTATACATAGCATATAGTTGAGTCTTGCTTTTTTAACCAGACTGACAATCTCTGATTTTTAATTGGGTTAGACCATACGTATTTAATGTAATTATTGATGTGGTTGATTTACATCTTCCATCTTGCTATTTGTTTTCAATTTGTCCCATCTGTCTACTTTTCATTTTATTTTTTCCTGTATTCCTTTTCTGTTTTATAGTGTCACATTTTATTTTACCTGCCAGCTCACTTTCATCCATTGTGGTGAACAAAGACAAACACAGTTCCTCCTCAAGGCTTTGCCCTAATTATTCCATCTGCCTATTAAGTGCTCCACACAGGTATCTTACAGCTTGGTCCTTCCCTTCCACTCTGCTCAAATGTGACCTTGAGAGGACTTCCTTCATCACCCTATTCATTAACTCTCTTGCACTGCCTTATTTTTCATTATAGCATTTTCACGACCTGACATTATATTTACACTCGTTTGCTGAATTTATTTCTCCTCATATCAGAATATAGGTTCCAAAAACCAGATCTTTGTTTGCCCTTTGTTTTGTTTATGAAGTATCATCAGCACTTACAAAAGATTTGGCAAATAGAAGGCTCCCAGAAATATTTTTGGAATAAATGAATTAAAAGGATATGTACAAAAGATTTAAAGGAGGACATTTAATTATGGTGATTAAAAGACAGTGGACCAGACCTATAATAACAGTGTCGACCAGATTAAAACACAAAATACTGAGGTTTAATGTAATTGTTAAAGACTGATCGTATAATATTGAAGGAAAAGAAAACCTTCAGAACTTCTCAATATTCAAACTAAATATGATAGAACTGAAATTATACAGGGAAAATAGATCCAAGGAGACAAGAAAACCTAGATATCTAAATGATATTGAGTCCTTAACACAGCTGGTTATACTCTAAATGTCATTGTTTCTTTGGTCATGGAACATGTTAGGAACCCAGAGACTGGCTGAATGGGAGTTGAGGAAACAAACCAGAATACCTAAGAACTTACAGAAGAGTTACTCCTATCCACGGTGAAGCCAGACAGACATCCAAGGTCCCTAAATATAAGAGAAGATAACAAATTATAATTCTAGCCAGGACTCTAGTGATGTTAAGAGGCCCTTCGAGATGGTAGACAGGGCATGGCAATAGTGTGTAATTGGCAGGTCATATTGCTGTATAAAGTCAATAACAGGAGTATCAGAAGCAAGATCCAGTCTCTGGCTGGCAATAAAGAGAAGAGTTCAGTACCCCAACCTTAGGAATTAGTGCCAGGCCCCAGCTGCAGTTAAAACCTGTACATGGGTAGTCAGGCATATACTAACAAATAGTCCAACATATGTGCTCAATGTTAGAACAAAGGGCTAGAGGTCAAAGCTCTTTTAGATACTCAGGGCACAAAATTTATTACAGAATCATAGGGTGTGAGAACTACAGACATATTCACTGGTTGGGAAGGATAGTACTTTGCCATTATCACCTCAGTATCAATTTAAGGCTGATTCTGTCTGTAATTTCATATTACTTCTGGCACATCTGGAGCAGAGAACTTCTTGAGAAATTGTGTGAGGATCAGAAGACTAGAAACACATGCCATTTGGATTTTAAAAAAATGGGACAAGAATGAATTCACTGAACTACAGATCCATTCATTCAACCAACCAACCAACCAACCATCAACTAACCAACTAACCAACATTTATTGAGTGCCTACTGGATGCTAGGCATTGTGCAGGGCTCTCAGGACACAAGGCAGTTATGGTACCCTGCTGTCATGGGGCTTTCCATTTACCTTTATTAAACCCAAAGGTTAATTCTAGAAATTAATGTCAACTACAGGCAAAATTATAGGCAAGCTATTGAATGGATGGCTGGATTTACTAAAAATAAGACATGTTAATCTAATTCTTTCTTTGCCAGAGCTATTTTACTAGAAGATCTTGGAGATGTATTATTTTATATTGACATTTTCCTCTGTGTCATGATAAGCTTAAATTGAGGGGACAAAAAGACTGCTTGGAAGTAAAATTAGGTGGTGTCATAACAAATTAAGCAACTATGGCAAAATATTTCTGATGAATTCAATATATTAATAATAATATATTAATCCGATAGCAAGTTTGTAACATTTCTGTCTTCAAACCTGTTCTGTATAATGTTCTGTTAATAGTTTGCTTGAAAATATGAAAGGGTGATATTCAAATTTGCTGATAAGATGAGGCTGAAGAATATCAAATATTTGTTAAATGAATACAACAAGTGTTGAATTGGAAAACCTGTTCTCCACATTGGCCTCCATTAGAAGTTTTCTTAGTCTTGACTAACATGTTCAGTGAATACTCCTTTAAGAACTCACCTCCATGTAGATTCATACTCCCGCACCCTTAGAGACACTCCTGTGTAGAAATTCTGCAGCCACTTTGATTTGGAAGGCAAAATTACTAGTATGACTGAAGATACTGACAAGCTGAAGGGGTAAGCAGAATCTAAGAAGACAAGATTTTATGAGTTAACTGTAAGATTATGTATGTGTGTTCAAATAAAAATTAAATAAATGACAATGATATAGAATCAGGGAAATGAAAAGGGGACTTAACTTGCCAACAATTTCTGTTAAAAAAATGATTTTGTCAGTCAGAGACACCTGAGACACCTCACCAAAGAAGATATTCAAATCACAAATAAGCATATAAAAAATGCTCCACATCCTGTGTCATCAGGGAAATACAAGTTAAAACAACCATGAGATACCGCTACACACCTATTAGGATGGCCAAAATCTGGAACACTGACATCATCAAATGCTGATGAGGATGTGGGGCAATAAGAACTCATTCATTCTTAGTGGGAATGCAGAATGGTACAGCTACTTTAGAACAGTTTGGTGGTTAATTATGAAACTAAACATACTCTTACCATATGATCTAGCAATTGCTGTCCTTAATATTTACCCCCAAAATGTGAAAACTTATGTTCACACAAAAACCTGTACACAGATGATTATAGCAGCTTTATTCATAACTGCCAAAACTTGGAAGTAGCCAATATGCCCTTCAGTAGGTTTATGAATAAACTGTGGTATATCCAGATAATGAAATTTTACTCAGCACTAAAAAGAAATGATCTTTAATCCATTTGGAGTTTATTTTTGTGTATGGTGTTAGGTAGTGTTCTAACTTCATTCTTTTACATGTACCTGTCCAGTCTTCCCAGCACCACTTATTGAAGAGGCTGTCTTTTTTCCATTGTATGTTCTTGTCTCTTTTGTCATAAGTTAGGTGCCCATATGTGCGTGGGTTTATCTTTGGGCATTGTATCCTAAGACCAGCCTATAAAAGTCTTAGAGGAAAACATAGGAAAAACACACTTTGACATAAACCACAGCAAGATCTTTTTTGACTCACCTCCTAGAGTAACGGAAATAAAAACAAAAATAAACAAATGGGACTTAATTAAACTTAAAAACTTTTGCACAGCAAAGGAAACCATAAACAAGACAAAACGACAACCCTCAGAATAGGAGAAAATATTTGCAAATGAAACAACAGACAAAGGATTAATCTCCAAAATATACAAGCAGCTCATGCAGCTCAATATCAAAAAGACAAACAGTCCAGTTAAAAAATGGGCAGAAGACCTAAATAGACATTTCACCAAGGAAGACATACAGATGGCCAAGAGGAACATGAAAAGCTGCTCAACATCACTAATTATTAGAGAAATGCAAATCAAACCTACAATGAGATATCACCTCACACAGTCAGAATGGCCACTATCAAAAAATCTAGAAACAATAAGTACTGGAAAGGGTGTGGTAAAAAGGGAACCCTCCTGAATTGTTGGTGGGAATGTAAATTGATACAACCACTATGGAAAACAGTATGGAGATTCCTTAAAAAACTAAGGATAGAACTACCATATGACCCAGCAATCCCACTACTGGACATATACCCTAAGAAAACCATAGCAACCTAAATGTCTATTGACAGATGAATGGATAAAGAAGATGTGGCACATATATACAACTGAATATTACTCAGCTATAAAAAGAAACAAAATTTAGTTTTTTATACTGAGGTGGATGGACCTAGAGTCTGTCATACAGAGTGAAGTAAGTCAGAAAGAGAAAAACAAATACTGTATGCTAACACATATACATGGAATCTAAAAAAAAAAAAATGGTACTGATGAACTAGTTGCAGAGCAGGAATAAAGATGTATACATAGAGGATGGACTTGAGGACACGGGGTGGGAGGGGGAAGCTAGGTCGAAGTGAGAGTAGCATCGATATACACACACTACCGAATGTAAAATAGTTAGCTAGTGGGAAGCAGCCGCATAGCACAGGGAAATCGGCTCAGTGCTTTGAGACCACCTAGAGGGGTGGGTAGGGAGGATGGGAGGGAGGCTCAAGAGGGAGGGGATATGGGGATATATGTGTGCATATGGCTGATTCACTTTGTTGTACAACAGAAACTAACACAGTATTGTGAAGCAATTATACTCCAATAAAGATCTATAAATAAATAAATAAACAAGCAAATAAATAAAAGTATCCTAGGATACCTGAACACTTTATTTAAAAAAAAATAGAAATGATCTACCAAGCCATCAAAAGACATGGAGGAACCTTAAATGCATAATAGTAAGTGAAAGAAACTAACCTGAAAGGCTACATACTCTATGATTCCAACTATATGATATTTTGGAAAAGGCAAAATTATGGAGAGAGTAGAGATCAGTGATTTTCAGGGATTGGAATTGGGGGAAAGATGAATAGGTGGAGCACAGAGGATTTTTAGGGCAGTGAAACTACTCCATGTGATATTATAATAATGGATACACATTACTACACATCTATCCAAACCCATAGGATGTACACCACCAACAGTGAACCCTAATGTAAACTATGAAGTTTTGGTGATTATGATGAGTTAATGTAGGTCCATCAATTGTAACAAATGTACTACTCTGATAAGTGATGCTGATAACGGGGGAGGCTATGTGTGTGTAGGAGCAGAGGGTATATGGGAGATCTCTCTACATTCCTCTGATTTTTACTGTGAACCTAAAAACCTCTCTAAAAAACTAGTCTTTAAAAATCTGAAAAAAATATTAGAAGTTGGCTACCTTATAAAAAGTTTATCAAATTGATGTGTCATTTTTCAGGAATATTCCTAGACAAAATGTTAAAATTCCCCAGTATTTAGGAGATGTGTTGTACTGGACATGGTACAATGACTAAATAGATTTGCAATTTCTTGAGGGTCAAGCTGGGTCAGATTGATTTTGTTTTTCTCTTGCAGGGTGTTTGTCTGGAAAGCCAGATATTCTAGATCTAGTTTTGTTAACGACTTTTTTCCATTACCTGATTGACCTATAATTGGCCTGCTGTTTATTAGAGGATGTACAATATGAGACAGCCTTGAATTTTTACATAAGAACTAACATACTGACTCTGGGTTCTCCTCATATAATTAGAGAATAGATTCTCAATTTTACCAAATCAATTAAAGAGTTGGAATATGAAACATCAATTTACAAATGCTTAGTCTCTTAGGTATAGAGGATTTAGCTATATGTTTAGGTTAATGTCCAAATAACATCTACTTGAAATACTAAAACAATGAATTTTAGCCTTTAGCAACATAAAATATTCAGGTATGTTAATGCATGGATACTGATTTAACCATATAAGAGATTCACTATAAAGAGGAAACAAAATATGATAGCAGTGAGAGTATGTCAAATAACATGTCAAATCATGAAGCTCAGTTCAAGAGAGAACTGAGTTAGAATCTTATCTTCACCCTATCTATTAGTTGGATGATCTTGGATAAGATGCTTAAGTTTCATTGTCATTGCCTATAGATTGGGAATAAAAAATAATATTTCTATAATATTTTGTACCAATAGAATGGCAGTGACATTGCTTTAAGAAAGATGTGGAGATTGTTCCTTTGAGTAACAGTGTTCTTGCTGACCCATTTAACATCTCTTTACTAAGGTGTTTACTGGACAAGACTTTGAATTGAACTCTCTCTATGCCTCAGATATGCAGGCAATCCCCTGAAATGAGAACAGTAGGCCTCCCCTTCTAAAAACTGTCTCCAAAAATCCTTGCAAGACATACTTAAGAGGTGGCCAAACTAGCCCCTCCATTTATATAAGGAAGTCAAGAAGAATAACCAGAGAAGTTGTCAGCTTAGAGGACAATGCATTCTTGGAGCACCTATACACTGCAGCCACCAGAACAAGTGAGGGGAGAGCCACTTAAGTTTGAAAGGGGGACTGGAAAAAAGGGAGAGAGTCTGGCTTCTTCTCTCCAGGTGGATCTCTGTATGAAGAGGACTTGCTGATGTGAATAAAGAAAAAAGGAATTGGCAAGAGATGAGAATGGAAATATTGCTTACAGCTACACCACTGTCTGGCCTAGGAGGGTTCTATGAGATTCTTTTTGACCTCTTGGACTCCATGGGAGCTAGCTGGGCTTGAACCGTCTGGCCAGGATGCCGACCAAGAGCTGAAAGAAGTGATACCAGTAGCAAGGGGGCTGTAGTGAATTGTACAAGGGGCCAATAAAAAGAGAAAGTTTGAAGAAATCATGGCAGAGAGCATCTGCCCTACAAGAAAGTATGTAGCAGGGACTGAGCCTTGCAGTGTCCAGATTGTTCAATACACCACTTACATTTGCTTTCCATGAGATTCTTATCTGCAGCCACAATAGGATCACAATAATGGGGAAAAACAATAATCTCCAGCTTAACACCCCCAGTGAAATCACTGGCACCCTAGTTCCCCCAAATCCTTCCTATCAATGAAAGAAGTATCTGTGTTATCAAGTCCTTTGATCCTGCTGATCTCCATGTATTTCTCCTTGTTATTTCTGTTCTGACACTCTCAACAATGGCCACAATGCTCTCAGGTATCTGTAGTATCTTCTGCTATTTTCTTTCTTTTTTTAAAATCCTTTAAAAAATTGTAGTATAGTTTATTTACAATGTCATGTTAGTTTCAGGTGTACAGCACAGTAATTCAGTTATACATACACATATATCCATTATTTTTCAGATTCTTTTCCCATCTAGGTTATTATAGAATATTGAGTAGAGTTCCCTGTGCTACACAGTAGGTCCTTGTTGATTATCTCTTTTATATACAGTAGTGTGTATGTGTTAATCCCATCTTCTTCTGCTGTTTTCAGATGGCTTAGTTGTCCTTCAGTCTTGCACATGGAAGTGGGGAAATGCTCTCTTCTCTCTCTTGCTTTGCTCCTTTCTCATGTCTGGTGGCTTGATCTACCAAGTGACTCCGCATCTATAATCATTTTCCTTTGAAGGTAATATGAGTGCCACCAAACTGAGAGATGCTTAAAGTCATTTATCCTCTGTGACTTCCCGTCCCCCAACCTCGTCCCTGGGTCCAGTGTTGAACCTCCAACTTCTCTTCTTAGGATGGCTTGTTTCCCCATCTGACCACCAGCATCATTACCTTCATTTCTTTACTGTGTCTATCCAGGTGCACTGCTTGGGGCCCCTGGGAAGGCTTATTGCTGGAGAGTTTAGGATCTTAGCCCTAGCAGTCACGTGTCAGTCTCAGTATTACTAAGGCATTTTGAAACCTTGAATCTTCTTGCAGATGAGATCTGGTTGGCCTTCCTTGCCAGCCCCTGGGGCAAGTAAAGCTCACTGAGTTTTGCTGTATATATTTAGTTTAAAACTTTGTTTTGGTACCCCCTCAGAGAGAAGAAAATTCATGCAGGTGATGCTAATGGGGAAAATGATCTGAAGAAAAGGGCGTGTGTTCATAGCATTACAAAAATATTCTCTCAGTTTATTTTCTCTGATGAATCATATGCTCATAATCAAGCTTTACCATGTTGGCAAATCTCAAGGCTTTGCTTTCAAACAACTTTGAGAAATGTTTCTAGGTACAAGTGATTGCTAACAACCATATATACATTATTTTGCAATATAATGAGTAGTTACAGAGCTTAATAAAAGGGAAAGAGCCAAGCAAAAATTTTGAGAAGAATAGGGAAATTGAACATTTGACAGGATTTGTTTTCAAGCTGTTTTTTGGGAGATTTAAATAAATCCTCTTAAGTACTCCAACTTTTGAGCCCTAACTGTGCCTTAGTTAGTTTTACAAATTGTTTTTAATCAGGTAAATGGGAGTGTAAAGACCCTCCCAGAGTCTGGGTGTGATGAAGTCTTCTCTCTCAGGTTCATGGAAGGTTATGCCATGAAATCTGTGAAAGATGCTTCTACACTAATGATGCTACTTAAAAAGTTGTCTCCAGTTCTTGGCGCTTTTAAAGACAATGACAGTATTTTCAGGATTCAACCATTTTGAGATCAAAGTCCACATCCAGGGTCAGGCTAATTTGGGCAGATATTTCAGTGCTTAGCAATCAAAGATGCACTTCCCAACTATAAATCTGACTTTCCTGTCGTAGAATATGCACGAGTGTATCTGTCAAAAACGGAATATTTTGATTAATTGGGGCTTTGTGATGGCATCTGGCTTAGGAGGACTTAGTCACCCCAGGTAAGTATGGATTGTCCTCTGGAAGACCTTCAGGCATAGAGGTTCCAAAACCTTCTTCAATTTTCTTCACCATCTAAAGGTTGATGTGCACTTGAAGGTTTCCTTTCTTAATTTTTTTTCTTCTAGTGAAGATAAGGTACAGATGGTCCATATTTGTATAACATTTTAAAATTTATGATCATCTTATTCCTTCCTTGCTTTATTAAAAAATGAAATCCTAATTTCTCTATCTAAAATACTCCTTAATTAATTAAAAAATGAAATTCCAGCTCCTTATACATTTAGTAAAACTTGCTATTTATTGAACCCATAGGGAACACATTGTTTTGAAAAAATGGTATTTTCCGCTAAATAAAGTTTCAAGTCTCTTTGTAATAAACAGTTATTGAACAGAGCAGTTTGCTTACAAGAGGACTGTCTTCGTGGAGACGTAGGTAAATGTGAGCCATGTGGCAGTTTTCTAGAAGCTGTATTTTCCCAGGGTGGGCTCAGAGATCTTAGATGACATTCATCCATACTGTATACCCAGCCTCCCAAATTTACCAAAAAATACAAGGTATGACCATGGTCATTTACTTAATGCTTTGTACTG
Source organism: Leucopleurus acutus (assembly GCF_964270905.1). NCBI lineage: Eukaryota > Metazoa > Chordata > Mammalia > Artiodactyla > Delphinidae > Leucopleurus > Leucopleurus acutus. Next base: position 120,035,402 of record NC_139143.1, read on the forward strand.
GTCAATCCCCATGTGTGAGAATTAATTTAAGTAACAGTGAAATACTGAAAGACCAATTAGGATAACAGTAAAATCATATCTAACACCCCCAAACTCTCACAAATTTTAATAATTTTGTAGTTTCTTCATGTATGGGTGAAGGTTTTAGAAGTCAAATTTTGGTTTAAAATAACTACACGTTCACAGCTGTGCAAACTGGCTTTTCTCATCTTTCTCAGTTTATGACCATTCAATGAGAAGAATGTTATTTCATATCTAGAGACATTTTAATAAAAGCCTTCAGCTTTCATGTCCTTTCTTCAAATGTTTAACAGATGACAGTGTATCATTCTTGATTCTTAAAGAGACAACTTGCTTCAAGCATATGAAAAACATGAACTTAATGTAAAACAGTAACGCATATTTCTTGGCCAGAGGCTGAAGACAGAAAAAAAAAAAATGCAGCCATGTTAATGGTGAACTCGTGTCCTTTTAACAGAAATTTCTTATATCTAACAATGCAGTGAAAGCAGCAGTATAACTTATTGAGTGGTTCTTACGTGGTGATCATGGTACTAAGTCTTTACAGTATTTCACAACCCTAGGAGATAGCTATTGCCTTTTCTACTTACAGCTCTATTAAATCACTAAACTTCCAGAGGATAAGTGACTTGTCCAAGGTCATTCCTTTAATAAGTGACTGAGCTAAGTTTTTTTTTTTGTTTGCGGTACGTGGGCCTCTCACTGTTGTGGCCTCTCCCGTTGCGGAAAACAGGCTCCGGACGCGCAGGCTCAGAGGCCATGGCTCATGGGCCCAGCCACTTCACGGCATGTAGGATCTTCCCGGACCGGGGCATGAACCCGTGTCCCCTGCATCGGCAGGCGGACTCTCAACCACTGCGCCACCAGGGAAGCCCCTGAGCTAAGATTTGAACCCAAGCTATCTGATTCCAAAGTAATGCCTTTTAGCCATCTGATGGCACTTCATTTCCCACTAGAGAACTGTATCAGATAGTCACTCCTTGAGATTGTTAAAAACCTCCAATTTTTTCCATTTTAAAACCACAAAGTTATATGCAGGCAGTTTAAAAGGATGTTGAGCTCAGCCATCCTTAATGTCAAGACCGTGTCTTTCCTGGGAATTTTAGTCTTGTCGCTAGTGTTTCAGTGACACATATTAGTTGCAGCAATTATATTTCTCCATTAACAGAACTCAGAGAATAATACCTAATTATAAAGCTGTTTTTTCTTTTTTAATTGTTTGTAAGGAAACTGACTTTTCCACTTATTAAAAAAAAATGCTAAGCCTTTACCTAATATATGCAGAATTGCCCCTACTGAGTCTATCTCATGTTGACATTTGCTTATGAATTTCATTTCTCTTATCCCAGAAGGACTGCTCCTTGATTGAACAACTTGAATGGTCATGATGAACTATGGGCACCTCACATAACTCCAGTCTATTAGAAGATGACTTGAGGATAGGGGTGCTTCAAATATATTGCCTGTCTAAGGCATTTCCCTCTTTTTTTCCTGTGTGATGTATTGTGTGTGTGACCACAAAGCACTTATCTCCTATGATTCATACCAAATGTAACTTTGGACTAGAACCATATTCAGCTTATCATATCTATGGTTTGCTATCCAGAAAGTTCTGTCTCTCCTTAAATAACGTAATCAAAACAAAAATAGATAAGTTAAAAGTTATAATACCCATAGTCCTATTACTAGTTACTATGTGTATTAGAAACTACCTTCATCACTTATAAAATTTTGAAATTTTAAAATCCAATATATTGTATGATTAAGGTTACCTATAATTTAAATTAATGTTGAATTCTCAGAATTAAAACTCCCTACTTTTTTTCTAAATCTTTGAAGTTCAATTTATAAATAGTTCTTGTTACAAATTTAAATTTTTAAACAACTATGGAGCATAACTTTGAGGGGGAATTGACTAAGTGTTTGATCAACTTAACAAACTAGTTTCTCTTTAAATAGTCAAGCTCGTTTACAAACTTGGGCATTTTAAACTGCAGCTATAAATGTAATGCATTCAGTTTTCTTTTTAAGCACTTTAGATACTTGTCCAGACAAGTTTATGTCTCTAATGAGCAAAACTGCCTTGAGAATTCAAATAAGTCATTTCAGTCTAATAAATTATTAAACTTATAAATATAGTAAATCTAATTCTCTTAAACGTTCTAATTCTGTTTACAAACTTAGTCAAAAATCTTATACCTCAACTTGAAATCACAAGTCAATTACATATTTTAAATTGGAATCACAAGGCTAATCTGTCAGACTCTCTAATATGCCAATTCTAAATTATTACGAACACTTTAAATACTAAATATACACAGGTTGTCCCAATGATGAAAAACCTATTCTTGAACTTAACACGAAAGTATTAATACTTCATCATCTTTATAATTAATTCTAAACCATCCTGGATTTGGAAAGGCACTCACTAAAGGAATAGTTTTTTCATCTCAGATGTGGAATCCAAGGCTTTGCATGTTCAGGGTTATTCTTTTTATCTCAGATATGGACACCTGGACCCCTTTTTAGTAGTTGCTATGAAAACAAGGACTTCAAGCTACTTTCTTCAGATGAGGTTTGTTTTACAATCCCTATCTTCTGGGTTCAAGGTACGCTTTATCTAATTGCTTCAGCTGATTAGTTTAGTTGCCAGCCTATAATATTGTACCTTCAACCAGGATATAACTAACTACCCTTTATTTTCTAAATTTTCTGATTAAATTTTGGATCCTTTCTGCCTCTTTGGGCCACAATAGTTATGGATATTTTAATGACATCTTATTGGATTCTGCATATTTCTCATTTACACATCTGATTCTACAAATAGCCATAAAGACATACTAATAACAGATACATTTTTGGGGAAATATATTACAAATTGGAAATTAGTTTTAGTAAATTCTTGCTAATAGATGAGTGTAGAAGATCATAGAATACTCCTTACTCTTTATGTCAGATTGACAAATTAGTTTTTCTTTTCAATGAGTTTGTAAGTCAGACTTTAAGAAAGATATTTTCTAAGAGGCTTTTTCAGATATAGCAAAAGCAATAAGAAAAAGTAGATAAATTATACTTCATCAAAATTAAAAACTTTTGTGCATCAGAGGACACTATCAAGGAAGTAAAGATACAACCTTATAGAATGGAAGAAAATACTTGCATATCATACATCTGATAAGGGCCTAGAACCCAGAATATGTAAAGAACTCTTATAATTCCACAAGAAAAAGGAAAAAATCCACTTAAAAATGGGCAAAGGACTTGAACAGACATTTCTCTAAAGATGATATACAAGTGTCCAACAAGCACATGAATAGACATTCCACATAATTAGAATTAGGGAAATGCAAATCATTAGAGAAGCACACCCACTAGAATGGCTAAAAAAATACAGAAAATAACAAGTGCTGACAAAGATGTGGAGAAATTGGAACACTTATATATTGCTAGTGGGAATGTAAAATGATATAGTCACTGTGGAAAACAGTTTGGAAATTCCCCCCAAAATAAAATTTAGAATTACTGTATGACCTAGCAATCCTACTCCTAGATATATATCTAAAATAATTGAAAACTGATATTCAAACAAAAACTTGTACATGAATGTTCATAGCAGCACTATTATCAATAGCCAAAAGATGGAAACAATCCAAATATCCACCTACTGATGAATGGATAAACAAAATGTGGTAAATCCATACAATGGAATATTATTCACTCGTAAAAATAAATGAAGTACTGATCTGTGCTACAAAAGGGATGAACCTTGAATATATGCCAAATGACTGAAACCAGACGCAAGAGGTCACATATGATATAATTCTATTTATATGAAGTGTCCAGAATAGGTAAATCCATAGGGACAGAAAACATGTGGTTGGTTTTCAAGAGCTCAGAGGGAGTGGGGGATGGGAAATGACTGCTTAATGGTTATGAGGTTTCTTTGGGCTGTGAAAATATTTTGGCAGGAGGTAGAGGTGATGGTTGCACAACGTTCTGAATGTGTCAAATGCCACTGAATTGTACACAGTAAAATGATTAATTCTATGTTGTGTTAATTTTACCTCAATTTAAAAATGAAAAGATTTTTTTCAACAAAGTCCTGGTTTTTTTTTCTCCACTAAGGATGATATTAAGAATCAGATTATTACCAACATTCTTTCTCATAACTTTACTGGTGAAAATCTGGCACCAAGATGGAGGTTTGCTACATAAGGGGTGAACAATGTTCCATGAAAACAATATGCTCCAAGCTATACAGGAGAAAAGTTTTCTGACTCCCTCTTATAAAGAGATGATTGACAATGATGACATCAATTATGACTTTTCTTTCTCTATGGGGTCACCAACAAGGCAAATTCCTCTATTTAATAAAATTTTTGCTAAGCACTAAGATATAATTACTCAGGACAGAGATGAATAAAATTTTCAGACTATTTCGTACATGACACACCCTCCACCCTTTTTTGGTTTTAACATCTGTAAATTATCTTTTGCAAATGAAATGGCTCAATTCTTGTGGTATCTTGCTCTAGAAACACTCATAATAAAAACTTACAAGCTCAGAACAAGCTTACAAGAGAGGCAGTATTATTATCTTCATTTGATAGGGAGAAGATTGAGGGACAGAGAGATGAAGTGAATTGGTCAAGTATACTTAGCTATGTAGTGGTGGAGCTGGTAGTCAAACCCAATCTCACTCTAAAGTCCAGGCTTTTAAACTATCCCAGAATCAGTTTATCAAACCTATCATGTTCTAGGTGAAGAAAGATGTGGCAAAGGTAGTTTATGCTCATTAAATATCCATGTGCTTCTCTATATTTCCCAGCTGTCTTTGCAGCTGAGTTGAGGTCACGTTACTAACTGTGGTCTATTAATTGGGAGTAGAAGTGATTTGTGTCACTTCCAGCCCAAGGCAGTTAAGAGCAAGGGTGAGTTTTTCATGCTCTTTCTCACTCATCTTCAAGGCTGGAAAGGAAGAACTTTGAGATGGTGATAGATGCAAGATGAAAACAGTCTGGATCCCTGAGTCACTGTTAGAGGCAAGTTGTACCCGCCACCCTGCCCTCAAAAAATAGCTACCAGATCCACTACAAACTTTGACATGAGTGAGAAATAAACCTTTGTTGTATTAAGCCATGCATTAGTTTGTGACCAAAGCACATCCTTCTCTCCTCTGCTAACTCAGGATTGTCATATGATAAATGACATAAAGTCTGGACCCAAGAAACAGGCTTTTTCTAAGGGTCTTTTGGTGTCTCCTTAGGGATTGTTAAGGGTTGAATTGTGTCTTCCTCCCAAATTCATATATTGAAGTACTAACCCCAAGTACCTCTGAATGTGACCTTATTTGGAAATAGGGTTGTTACAGATATAATTAGTTAAAAAGGGGTCATTAGCATGAGCTCTGATCCAAGAGGACTCGTGTCCTTATAAAAAGGAAAAAAGTCTGGACAGAGAGGCACTCACACCAGAAGTATATCATGTGAAAATGAAGGTATAGATCTAAGAGCCAAGGAGTGCCATAGGTTGCCAGCCAACCACCAGAAGCTAGGGGAGAGGCACTAAACAAATTCCTTCTCACCATCCCAGGAGGAAAGAACCCTGTGGACACTTTGATTTTAGACTTCTACCCTCCAGAAATGTGAGACAATAAATTTCTAGTGTTTTAAACCACACAGTCTATGATACTTTTTTATGGCAATCCTCACAAACTAACACAGTGATCCCCGTACGCTGCATCTCAGTGGAATGGCAGTTGTGATGCATTCAGACCTGGGCAGACCAACCAGCATGTGGACATGGCACACTTGCAGCTGTGATTCTCCACTAAACTCCATTAAGAACTACCACAAGCCTGTTAAGAATCCTTTGGGATGCTGGATAAAATGGCCCAGATGAAGTAATAAGTCTTTGTTTTAAAAGAAAATCTCTTTAAAAACAAACATGGAAAGGATCATAGGGTGAAAAAAAAATGTTCAAACAGTGATAGGACATGTATTATAAATACATGGCATGGACAGAGCGTGAGGCCAAGCAAGACAATTTTAAGGTCTGAAATTGAAATTCCTCACTAATAAACATTTTACCCCGTGACAAAGGGGAGTCTTGAAAGGGAGAGCTCGCTAACCTTTGGGAGCTTGTTCAGACACCGATAGCAAACTCAATCTTCCTGAGCCAGGCAGAGGTCGAGCTCCAAATGGAATCCCTTTTTTCTTTCAGCCTGTGGATCCTGGCAATTCCCCTGCCTGTCTGAGCTACTCTCTGCATCATAAGTGGGATACCTGAGGCTGGGTGCCCTCGTGTTAGCAAGTTGCGCTGGAAAAAGGAACAAACCTTCTCACATTCCAGCCTCAGAAAGTAACTATTCTCGTGGAACAGCATCCTTTTCGAGAGGTCCATCTAATTCAGGAAAAGCCCTGCCATATAGATCTGGGCCTAAAACTTGCCTGAAGAATATTTTTTTCTCTTAACAAAAACTAGAAAGATGGTTAATAAATCACCCCAGATAACCCCAAACGATATGCCTTGAATCTGAACTGAGCAATCCAGCCCCATGAGCAATTTATAATATTTATTATTTTCTCCTCACATATCTTGAGTAGAAATAGCTTCACTGCAATGAATCATGGTTGGTCCTACTATTTATTTACTTTAGGTGGTTTTTATTCTCTAAACAGAGAGGTTGGAAAAATGGCTCTGCTTTACCAGCTACCACTTAGATTCCTTGGCTATGCCTTTCTTCGTATACCCTCCAGCAAGGTTTGCTTAATGAAAGTTGTAAGTAAGTAAGGTATTGATTGCCAGAGGGATGTTACCAACCAAGAGCTAGCTAGTCGTGGCAGGGTCTCGCAGGGAGCATAATGAGCTATAATTGTTGGCTGGGATCTAAGAGGAAGGGAAATCGTTTGAACAGGACTGTGGTTCCTGCTCCAGGTAGTAAAAGGTTCCTTGCCTGTTTCTGCACTGTGTGCTTCCTTGTGCCAAGGGGAGAAAATCTGAGAAATGGAAACAGTTGCCTCTATGTCAGTATACCAGGTCTCTGAGCTCAGGAAATACCTGCCAAGGTAAAAATCCTTACCCTTCAGTCAATCAACAAGCACTTAATGAGAATGTGTTTAATTCAATTCAGTTATTTGTTGAGCTCTAACTATGTGCAAGGCAGTTATAGGAGCTGTAGAGATACACACCTGAAGCAAATAGAGTCCTGACCTCGGGAGGTTCATAAAGAAGATGGAGGAGGGGTGGAGTCAAGACGGCGGACTACGGGGACGTGGAATTCACGGCTCCACGCAACTAGGGCACTACCAGGCACCAGTGGGGGACCACGGACACCTAGGGGACAGGAGGAATCCCCAGCAACCGGGCAGGACTTGGGCTTGGGGGGAGTGAAGGGGGAGGAGAAGTGGAGGTGGGATGGGACCGGTACCCCTGAGGGGCACCTGGGGGAGGTGAAGGGATCCCACGCCTGAAAGGGGAAATTGGGGGATCACTGGGAGGGCAGAGGATCAAAAGGGAGTGTGGCCAGGTTTCCCTGCCCACTTGGGTGCCTGGGAGCCAGCTGAGATCCTGGGCCTGATGCTCTGTCCCCATCCAGCAGTGCAGGTCCTGAGGGAGTGGGAGGGAGGGAAGGGGGAGAGAAAGTAAAGGCTGGACCTACGCACCCCTGAGGGGCGCCTGGGGGGAGGGGAGGATTTCCTACACCCAGTGGAACCCACCCACAGTTAGGGGTCCAGCAGGGATGGGGGAGACACTGGGGGAGACAGGGAGGGGGCGTGCACAGAGGAACGGAAGGGAATGCCACCAGCACTTTGTCTACTTACGCACTGCGGAGCCTGTTGAGCTCCTGGGCCTAATCCTCTGCCTTCAGAGCCTCCCTCCTGCTGTGCAAAGCCCAAGCCCCGCCCCTACACTCTGAGACCTCTCTGAGACCCCCTCCAATAGGCTGGGCCTAAACCCCACCTGCACAGACTCATCTAGGGCCCTACCTCCAAACTCCAGAACTCCACACTACAGAGGTCCTCCTTTCCATGTGCTGCCTCTCCCCTTCCACGCAGGTCCTAAGCAGAGACTCCGTCCCATGCTTTTGAATGTCGTCCTGCCTAGGCCCCACCCCTAAGGCCTTTTCCAGCTGCTGCTGTGGGTCCTGAGCCTAGGCCCTGCCCCATGCTCAAACGTCACCCCCTCCAACAGCCTAGATCCTGCCCCTGCCTAATTTCTGTCCCCACCTACACTCTGTCCCCATAGCCAAGGCTTTTTTTTTTTTTTCATTTTTCCTCTTTTAGATTTGGGTTCTGTTTTACCTTATTGATTCATTGTTATTGATTCATTTATATTTTTATTTTTTTTCTAATGAATCTTTTATTTTTCTAATTTTATTTTATTCTTTATACTTTGTTATTGCTCTTTCCTTTTGGATTGTTCCCACACTCCCTTTTTTTTTTTTTTTAACATCCTTATTGGAGTATAATTGTTTTACAATGGTGTTTTAGCTTCTGCTTTACAACAAAATGAATCAGTTATATGTATATACATATGTTCCCATATCTCTTCCCTCTTCCGTCTCCCTCCCTCCAACTCTCCCTATCCCACCCCCCCAGGCGGTCACAAAGCACCCAGCTGATCTCCCTGTGCTATGCGGCTGCTTCCCACCAGCTATCTACCTTACGTTTGGTAGTGTGTATATGTCCATGACTCTCTCTCGCTTTGTCACAGCTTACCCTTCCCCCTCCCCATATCCTCAAGTCCATTCTCTAGTAGGTCTGTGTCTTTATTCCTGTCTTACCCCTAGGTTCTTCATGACATTTTATTTTTCTTAAATTCCATATATATGTGTTAGCATATGGTATTTGTCTCTCTCTTTCTGACTTACTTCACTCTGTATGACAGACTCTAGGTCTATCCCCCTCATTACAAATAGCTCAATTTCGTTTCTTTTTATGGCTGATTAATATCCCATTGTATATATGTGCCACATCTTCTTTATCCATTCATCATTGGATGAATGGATAAAGAAGATGTGGCAGGATTAAAGACCTAAATGTAAGGCCAGAAACTATCAAACTCTTAGAGGAAAATATAGGCAGGACACTCTATGACATAAATCACAGCAAGATCCTTTTTGACCCACCTCCTAGAGAAATGGAAATAAAAACAAAAATAAACAAATGGGACCTAATGAAACTTCAAAGCTTTTGCACAGCAAAGGAAACATTAAACAAGACCAAAAGACAACCCTTAGAATGGGAGAAAATATTTGCAAATGAAGCAACTGACAAAGAATTAATCTCCAAAATTTATAAGCAGCTCATGCTGCTTAATAACAAAAAAACAAACAACCCAATCCAAAAATGGGCAGAAGACCTAAATAGACATTTCTCCAAAGAAAATATACAGACTGCCAACAAACACATGAAAGAATGCTCAACATCACTAATCACTAGAGAAATGCAAATCAAAACTACAATGAGATATCATCTCATACCAGTCAGAATAATCATCATCAAAAAATCTAGAAACAATAAATGCTGGAGGGCTTCCCTGATGGCACAGTGGTTGAGAGTCCGCCTGCCAATGCAGGGGACACGGGTTCGTGCCCCGGTCCGGGAAGATCCCACATGCCGCGGAGCGGCTGGGCCCGTGAGCCATGGCCGCTGAGTCAGCGCGTCCGGAGCCTGTGCTCCGCAGCGGGAGAGGCCACAACAGTGAGAGGCCCGAGTACCGCAAAAAAAAAAAGAAAAAAAAAATAAATGCTGGAGAGGATGTGGAGAAAAGGGAACCCTCTTACACTGTTGGTGGGAATGTAAATTGATACAGCCACTGTGGCAAACAGTATGGAGGTTCCTTAAAAAACTACAAATAGAACTACCATATGACCCATCATTCCCACTACTGGGCATATACCCTGAGAAAACCATAATTCAAAAAGAGTCATGTACCAAAATGTTCATTGCAGCTCTATTTACAATAGCCCGGAGATGGAAACAACCTAAGTGTCTATCATCGGATGAATGGATAAAGAAGATGTGGCACATACACACTCCCTTTTTTTTTCTTTTTTCTGTTATGGTTTTATTTTACCTTGTTGCAGTTGTTTCAGTCATATTTTAATTTTTCTTAATATATTTTTTATCTTTCTAATTTTGTTATTATTATTTTTTTGTTATTGTACTGCTTTCTTTTTCTTTCTTTCTTTCTTTTTTTCTTTCTTTTTTTTTGCTGCACCATATGGCTTGCAAGATCTTGGTTCCCAGGCTGGAGGCCAGGCCCAAGCTCCTGAGGTGGGAGCTCCAAGTCCAAACTGCTGGACTAATAGAGAACCTCAGACCCCAGGGAATATTCATTGGAGTGAGACCTCCTGGAGGTCCTAATCTCAGCACCAAGAACTGGTTCTACCTAACTGCAAACTCCAGTGCTGGAAGACTCAGGCCAAACAACCAGTAAGACAGGAATACAGCCCCACCCATTAAAAAAAAATGAAACAAAAAAAAATTGTTACAAACGAAGGAGCAAAGTAAAAACTAAATAAATGAAGATGAAATAGGCAACTTACCTGAAAAAGAATTCAGACTAATGATAGTAAAGATGATCCAAAAATTTCAGAAATAGAATGGAAAAAATACAAGAAACATTTAACAAGGATCTACAAGGACTAAAGAGCAAATAAACAGTGATGAACAACACAATAACTGAAATTAAAAACACTCTAGAAGGATTCAATAGCAGAATAACAGGCAGAGGAACAGATAAGTGAGCTGGAAGATGAAATGGTGGAAATAACTACCATGGGGCAGAATAAAGATAAGGAATGAAAAGAATTGAGGACAGTCTCAGAGACTTCTGGGACAACATTAAATGCACCAACATTCGAATTATAGGGGTCCCAGAAGAAGAAGAGAAAAAAAAAGTTCTGAGAAAATAATTGAAGAGTTACAGTCAAAAATTTCCCTAATATTGGAAAGGAAATAATTGATCAAGTCCAGGAAGCACAGAGAGTACCATACAGGATAAACCCAAAGAGAAACATGCCAAGACATATTAATCAAACTAGCAAAAATTAAATACAAAGAAAAATATTAAAAGCAGCAAGGGAAAAGCAACAGATAACATACAAAGGAATCCCCAAAAGGTTAACAGCTGATCTTTCAGAAGAAACTCTGCAAGCAATAAGGGAGTGGCAGGACAAATTTAAAGTGATGAAAGGGAAGCACCTACAACCAAGATTACTCTACTCAGCAAGTATCTCATTCAGATGCTATGGAGAAATTAAAACCTTTACAGACAAGCAAAAGCTATGAGAATTCAGCACAACGAAAACAGCTTTACAACAAATGCTAAAGGAACTTCTCTAAGTGGGAAACACAAGAGAAGAAAAAGACCCACAAAAACAAACCCAAAACAATTAAGAAAATGGTAACAGGAACATACATATCAATAATCACCTTGAATGTAAATGGATTAAATGCTCCAACCAAAAGACACAAACTGGCTGAAAAACAAGACCCTTATATATGCTGTCTCCAAGAAACCCACTTCAGACCTGGGGACACATACAGACTGAAAGTGAGGGGATTGAAAAAGATATTACATGCAAAGAGAAATCACAAGAAAGCTGGAGTAGCAATACTCATATCAGATAAAATGGACTTTAAAATAAAGATTGTTATAAGAGATAAAGAAGGACACTACATAATGATCAAGGGATCAATCTAAGAAGAAAACATAACAATTAGAAATATTTATGCACCCAACATAGAAGCACCTCAGTATGTAAGGTAACTGCTAAGAGCCATAAAAGGAGAAATCGACAGTAACACAATAATAGTGGGGGACTTTAACACCCCACTTACACAAATAGACATATCATCCAGACAGAAAATAAATAAGGAAACACAAGCTTTAAATGACACAATACACCAGATAGACTTAATTGATATTTTTAGAACATTCCACCTGAAAGCAGAAGAATACACTTTCTTCTCAAGTGCAGATGGAATATTCTCCAGAGTAGATCACTTTTTGGGTCACAAATCAAACCTTGGAAAATTTAAGAAAATTGAAGTCACATCAAGCATCTTTTCTGACCACAATGCTATGAGATTAGGAATCAATTACTGAAAAAAAACCCAAAACAGTAAAAAACACAAATACATGGAGACTAAACAGTGCACTGCTAAATAACCAAGAGATCATTGAAGAAATCAAAGAGGAAATTAAAAAAAAATACCTAGAAGCAAATGTCAATGAAAACACAATGATCCAAAACCCATGGGACGCAGCAAAAGCAGTTCTAAGAGGGAAGTTCATCACAATTCAAGCTCACTACAAGAAAGAAGAAAAATCTCAAATAAACAATCTAACCTTACACCTAAAGCAACTAGAAAAAAGAAGAACAAAGAAAACACAAAATTAGTAGAAGGAAAGAAATCATAAAGATCAGAGCAGAAATAAATGAAATAGAAACAAAGAAAACAGTAGCAAAGATCAGTAAAACTAAGAGTTTGTTCTCTGGGAAGATAAAATTGATAAACCTTTAGCCAGACTCATCAAGAAAAAACAGGAGAGGACTCAAATTAATAAAATTAGAAATGAAAAAGGAGAGATTACAACTGACACTGCAGAAATACAAAAGATCATAAGAGACTACTACAAGCAACTATATGCTAATACAATGGACAACCTGGAAGAACTGGACAAATTCTCAGAAAAGTAAAACCTTCCATGATTGAACCAGGAAGAATTAGAAAATATAAACAGACCAATCACACGTAATGAAATTGAAACTGTAATTAACAATCTTCCAACAAACAAAAGTCCAGGACCAGATGGCTTCACAGGCAAATTCTATCAAACATTTAGATAAGAGTTAACACCTATCCTTCTCAAACTCTTCCAAAAAATAGCAGAGGGAGGAACACTCCCACACTTGTTCTATGAGGCCACCATCACCCTGATACCAAAACCAGAAAAAGATGTCACAAAAAAATAAAACTACAGGCCAATATCACTGATGAACATAGACACAAAAATACTCAACAAAATACTAGGAAACAGAATCCAACAACACATTAAAAAGATCATACACCATGATCAAGTGAGATTTATCCCAGGGATGCAAGGATTCTTCAATATAAGCAAAACAATCAATGTGATACACCATATTAACAAATTAAAGAATAAAAACCATATGATCATCTCAATAGATGCAGAGAATGCTTTTGACAAAATTCAACATCGATTTATAATAAAATTCTCCAGAAAGTGGGCATGGAGGGAACATATTTCAAGATAATAAAAGTTATATATGACAAACCCACAGCCAACATCATTCTCAATGGTGAAAAACTGAAAGCATTTCCTCTAAGATCAGGAACAAGACAAGGATGTCCTGTCTTGCCACTACTATTTAACATAGTATTGGAGGTCCTAGCCACAGCAATCAGAGAAGAAAAAGAAATAAAAGGAATACAAATTGGAAAAGAAGAAGTAAAAATGTCACTGTTTGCCAATGACATATTATACGTAGAAAATCCTAAAGATGCCATGAGAAGACAATTAGAACAAATCAATGAATTTGGTAAGGTTGCAGGATACAAAATTAATGCACAGATATCTCCGGCATTCCTATACACTAACAATGTAAGATCAGAAAGAGAAATTAAGGAAACAATCCCATTTACCATCGCAACAAAAAGAATAAAATACCTAGAAATAAACCTATGTAAGGAGGCAAAAGACCTGTACTCAGAAAATTATAAAACACTGATGAAAGAAATCAAAGATAACATAAACAGGTGGAGAGCTGTACCATGCTTCTGGATTGGAAGAATCAATATTGTGAAAATGACTATACTACCCAAAGCAATCTACAGGTTCAATGCAATCCCCATCAAACTACCAATGGAATTTTTCACAGAACTAGAACAAGAAATTTTACAATTTGTATGGAAACGCAAAGGACCCCGAACAGCAAAAGCAATCCTGAGAAAGAAAAACGGAGCTGGAGGAATCATGCTCCCTGACTTCAGACTATAATATAAAGGTACAATAATCAATACAGTATGGTACTGGCACAAAAATAGAAATATAGATGAATGGAACAAGATAGAAAGCCCAGAGATAAACCCACGCACATATACTCACCTTATCTTTGACAAAGGAAGCAAGAATATACAATGGAGGAAAGACTGCCTCTTTGACAAGTGGTGCTGGGAAAAATGGACAGCTCCATGTAAAAGAATGAAATTAGAACACACCCTAATACCATACACAACAATAAACTCAAAATTGATTAAAGACCTAAATGTAAGGCCAGACACTATAAAACTTTTTGAGGAAAACGTAGGCAGAACACTCTATGACATAAATCACAGCAAGGTCCTTTTTGACCCACCTCCTAGAGTAAGGGAAATAAAAACAAAACTAAACAAATGAGACCTAATGAAACTTAAAACCTTTTGCACAGCAAAGGAAACCAGAAACAAGACAAAAAGTCAACACTCAGAATGGGAGAAACTATTTGCAAACAAAGCAATCTCCAAAATATAGAAGCAGCTCATGCAGCTCAATACCACAAAAACAAACAACCCAATCCAAAATGAGTGGAAGACCTAAATAGACATTTCTCCAAAGAAGACGTCTAGATGGCCAACAAATGCATGAAAAGGTGCTCAACATCACTAATCATTAGAGAAATGAAATCAAAACCACAATGAGGTATCACCTCACTCCAGTCAGAATGGTCATCATCAAAAAATCTACAAACAATAAATGCTGGAGAGAGTGTGGAGAAAAGGGAACCATCTTGCACTGTTGGTAGGAATGTAAACTGATATAGCTACTATGGAGAACAGTATGGAGGTTCCTTAAAAAACTAAAAATAGAACTACCATACGACCCAGCAATCCCACTACTGGGTACCATGAGAAAACCATAATTCAAAAAGATACATGTACCACAAACCTAGAAAAATGGTATAGATGAACCTGTTTGCATGGCAGAGTTAGAGACACAGATGTAGAGAACCAACGTATGGACACCAAGGTGGGAAAATGGCAAGGGTGATGGTGGTGGTGGGATGAATTGGGAGATTGGGGTTGACATATAAACACTAATATGTATAAAGTAGATAGCTAATAAGAACCTGCTGTACAAAAAATAAATAAAATAAAATTCAAAAAAAAAACAAAGTGATACTTGTACCACAATGTTCATTGCAGCTTTATTTACGATAGCCAGGATATGGAAGCAACCTAAATGTCCATCAACAGATCATTGAATAAAGAAGATGTGGCACATATATACAATGGAATATTACTCAACCATAAAAAGGAACGAAATTGAGTTATTTCTAATGAGGTGGATGGACCTAGAGTCTGTCATACAGAGTGAAGTAAGTCAGAAAGACAAAAACAAATACCATATGCTAATGCATATATATGGAATTTATGAAAGCGGTATTGATGAACATAGTGGCAGGGCAGGAATAAAGATGCAGACATAGAGAAGGGACTTGAAGGCACAGCCGGGAAGGGGAAGTTGGGATGAAGTGAGAGAGTAGCATTGATGTATGTACACTACCAAATGTAAAATGGGTGGCTGGTGGGAAGCTGCTGCATAGCACAGGGAGATCAGCTCTGTGCTTTGTGACAACCTAGAGGGATGGGATAGGGAGGGTGGGAGGGAGACACAAGAGGGAGGGGATATGGGGATATATGTATACGTATAACTGATCCACTTTGTTATGTAGCAGAAACTAACACAACATTTTAAAGCATTTATACTCCAATAAAGATGTGGAAAAAAAAAGATGGAAAGATTGACATACAGGTAACTAATGCAGGGCATATTGTGATGAGTATCCTAATCCAATTCAATTTCATTAAACAAATATTCATTCGATTCTTACAAGGATAATGGAAAGCCAGTAAAAGTAAAAAAAAAAAAAAAAAGTCTGGCAAATTTATTTGCATGGGGTTTTAGCAGGGCCTGAAGGATGGGTCTTTGGCTGATTCAGATGGGCATTCCAAGATGGAAAGGGCAGGGAAAGGCTGCTAAGCTGGACACAGGCTATTGAAGGAGTGATGAGGAGGTGAGGAGTATGGAACCCAGGATGCATGTGGTATGGAAGGCTGTGAGGGATTGGACTGAATATGGGGCATATCCTGGAGAACTTCTAAGAGTGACACCTAGAGATCTCTGCCCTGAAACAATAACCTGCAGCTTATAGAATTTGAGGGACCTCCTCTAAGAAAAAAAAAAAGGAAATTATTAATGTAAAACTACATGTGTGAGTGAAAGAATATTTACAATGAGAAAATAATTTATCATATTAGTGGAGCCTTGAAGATCAGGTCTCTACCCTCTGAGATCTCTTTAAGCAATTTACCAGAACGGCCTACATAGAAATGCTCATGACTGCAACCTGGCTTCACTCCCTCCCCAGGTGGACACTCTGTACGTCCCAGAATATCCACCACTCCCAGGAGCCTGTTCTGATAAGGGGCCTTGACAGTTAAACCTCTTTCATGTCACAGTAAATCCACCTGTGCAGAAGTCTCCAACTTTTGCTGATTCCTTGGTAAAAAGTTTGAGCGTGAATCCGGACTATGGCAAGGGTAATAGGTACCATGATTAGTCCCCTCTAGATCAGGTGCTTCCCCCTGTGTCTAGGAGGGGATATCTGTGATGAGAACCTTTCTGTCATCCCAAAACACATGGTTAGAATAGGGAAGCAACAGTTCCCTAAAAGAATGGAAGTGGATGGAAGTTTGTGCTACTCAAAGAGTATTTAAGGAGACAAACATGGTAAGGGTGTAAAGAAAAAACTGGAGAAGGGAGAGTCTTTAGGCTGAAGGCCCAGATGTGAGACTGTAGCCCGGGTCTGAAGAGCTAATGTTTTGGACAAGGCTGATGACTGTGGGAAAGTAAATGAAGGACCAGCCATGAGTACTGTTATGAAGAAGGGGTTAAGGAAACTTGTACCTTACAGCACTCACTGCTATTAGTATATCCATTACGATTCAACACTTCAACAAAAGTCAGTCACTATTTAAGTATAGATCCTGCTGTCTTGAGTTTTATTTCTTATCCATTCATTGACCTCCAAGTGAGCCATAAATGACTTGTTCAAACCCTATACACATATGCCTGCTCACCAATTCTCAGGCTAGAGGTTCTTTCTTTCTTTCAATGTGGTCACCACACATATTGTCCCTGCACATCAAGGTGGCAGAAAACTAGGCTTTGATTACTCAGAATGATCTCCTAGGACAATCTTGGTCTCTATTTGCAATGGTAACATTATTATTTCTTGAATACCAGTCTCTGGCCTCCTTATAAGTAACAGTCGGGTCAGCTTCCACGTGTAATGGCTCCCACGCAGCCTATAAAGCTTTGATATACTTGAACTAGTCTTTCACCGAAAGTTAGCCGTAAACAACTGGCCTATAAAGCTTTCCAAGAAGCAAGAGAACACTCACGTGGTTGCTATAATGATGACTTCTCTCTTCATGATGACCTTTGAGGAATATAGTTAAAAAGCAGAGATGCCACCTTTCTATTTTTCTCCGCAGTTTATTTTGCACAGTAAGTTGCCAGCTCTGTGTTTGACGTAGGAGCAAAACACTGCTGGGCCTCTTACCTCTAACTCTGACAGAGCAACAACACGTATACCCTGTAAGTCTAACATAATCAAGAATTTATTTTCTACAAACTACATTTCATCTTTTTCCCTCACACGTGGCTATTGGTGTTTGGAGTAGTTTCAAGTTGTTTGAAAATGTGCTTGCCTCAACAAAATGGGCAATTTATTTCTGCACACAGTGTCAAGACAGAGAAATGGATTATTCTAGTGAGGTTAATGAGAAATCTACCCGTGGCTGGCTTGTTCTCCTGGCCCGTGACAGTATTGGTCAAAGAGTGCTCAATTAGGCAGTACATTCATAACAGTAGATGCCAGGATCCTAAATGTGGCAGGACAAGTGGCTAGGGTCCTAGCATCACTTTGTCTATCTCAAAAATTTCACGGTAGAGGGAAATGGAACCTTTCTCATTACTTGAGGCCTGTTTTGGCAATATCAGTTTAGCAACTGTGGCTCTGAACGGCATTAAGTGGGGTGAGCATCTTCCTCAGGGGGATTTAGGAAATGGAATAATTGATTGTGCTCTGAGTAGTTGTGCACTCAGAGATGGTTGATATGCTAATTAATTTATATGTCTGCAACTCTCAGCTCAGTTTTATCCACAAATATTTATTTAGTTTTTTAATGTTAATTTTAATTTTTAAATTTTTGTTGAAATATAGTTGATTTACAATATTGTGTTAGTTTCAGGTGTACACAAAAGTGATTCAGATATATATATATATATAAGAATATATATATGATATATAAATAATATATATATATATATATATATTTTGCCCTCTATACCAGATACCATGTTATGTGCTGAGAAGCCAAACCTGTCTTATTCCCCTCTTTCAGTGCAGGTTTTGATAGAGGAAGAATTGTTCATAGCCTGTTTTAATGCAGCGTGGGAAACTCAGTGGTAGCAATGTGTATTATGCAGGGTTGCACAGGATAAAGGGCACCTGACCCAGTCTACAGGGAGTAGAGGAGGAGGACAGGAAGGTTAAAGGGGGGGCAGCTGGAACTGAATTTTTGAAAGGGAGTAGGAACTAGGGGAACAATGAGGGCAAAGGCAGGGAGGCATGAAACAGCATGGAGCGTGTGGGTAACAACAAGCAGTTTGAATTTCTAGTGAGTAAAGAGCAAGACAACGAGTGGAGGAGACGACGGTAGAAAAGTAGGCAGAGACAGATCCTGGAGATGCTTGTACATCTCCTGAAGAGGTGAAGCTTGGTCCTATAGGTAGTGGTGGGGGATGGAGTACTAAAAGTCATAAAATGAAGGACAGCATGCTTTAATTTGGGTTTAGCAACCTGGGTAGAATAGATTTGAGAAAGGCAATTCTGGTGTTGAGGACAAGGGACATTGCGGTAGTCCAGGAGGGAATGGATGAGGACGTTGGGGAGGACAGCAGGATGGACGTGGAAAACGTTCTGGGGTTGAAGCTCAGAGAGGGTCGAGGCTGGAGATGGGATGTGGGAATCACCACCATGTAGGCTGGGGTTAATGGTGATTAGCATGTTCTTGTGCAGTGTGCACAGTAAGAACAAGAGACTAAGCTCGATCCTCTCATGGATACAACCTTTTTGAGTGGACAGAGGAAAAGAATGTCAGTGAAGGAGACTGGGTACAGAGGAAAAATGAGAATCAGCAGAGTGTGCTGTGACAGAAGCCAGGTGAGCAGAGCTGGAGATATTTTAACAAGAATGCTGAATCGTTACATCTGGAACTGTACTGCAAAAGCTAGCATTAATTAATCCATTCAACAAATATTTACCGGGTCCCAACTACGTATCATGTACATGACGGTTTATAGTATTTTTCATTTATAATTTTCCTGAGATCAACTTGCAGATGATTAGCCTAATGCAAGCTACAAAATAGGTTTGTTGGATTTCACTCCGGCAAGTATTTATCTGCTCTTTTGTTTTGGTCCCATCATTGTTTTCAGTTTATTTCCACTTCTAACTTTAAGATTTTATTTATACAGTACAAAAAAGGAAGAGACTTCCATCTGAGCCTGGCATGCAGAAGGGCAATGGCAGAGATGTTGACTGCTGGTGAAATAAATGCTATAGGATGAGGAAAACATTTGTTCTTTCCATTCCTCAGAGTAAGCAGGCTGGACCATGTCGGGAGAGACTGAGAGTTCCTCACTGTTGAAGGGCAAAGATTGCTCTTCATTAGAGTTTTCCTCTCTCTCCCTGTGCTTCTAGTTCCCATAATGGTCAGTGTAAATGTGTCATATTCTTTCCACATTGTTATGTGCAAACGTACCCTTAACACCTGCTCGGTACCTGACGTGGGATGCTGAAACTCAGCTGAGGTCGTTCTCATGTCAGACTAGTGAATTTTGCTTCTTTTCATCATCTCCCAAGAAATCAGGAAAGAACTGGGCTACATATAGGTAGGGGTAACAAAGATGGGTTAGCTTTACTTAACGGCCTTCGAATTATTCATAGTCTAGCAAGATAATTCATATATGTGAGAATTCTTCATAAACTCTTAAGTTCTTTCTCTTTACCACCTGGCCCTTTAGATCACAGGCATTCCAATATGCAGGTAAAAGCAGGAGGGCCAGGTGGCTCACATGAAAAACACCACATCTGTGGCAGGCCGTTGTTGAGCTCTGCCGTGGCAGCCTTGTTTTGGTGACTGACTCCAGCCCCCTTCAGACTTCCATTTCTCGCAGTTCCTGGCTCTGTTCTCTGAGTTGGAGGGCACTAAATTATCACGGATGAGGTATTCTCTGCTTCTGTCTTGGCCTCTTGGGATCCTCTACTGGGAGAACTGAGGAGGAAGATGCATATTTCTACATAAATATTAACCCCGGTAATCATACGTCAAATCCCAACATAATCACTGCATTTGAGCGCTTGTAATTTCTTAATGACCAATATCTCATTAATTTGTAAAAGACATGTTTAATGTAATAGTCTTAGCAATATGCCCTATTCTCTTAGCTAAGTGTTTACGCATATAGATTTGTTCTTATGGTTAAAACTCTTATAATCATATTCTCTTCATACTCTCAAAATACCATTTGGCTTAAAGAACTGATGTTTTCTCTGATAACTTCCACATGGCATCTGCTCAAACTACCCTTGAAACTACTGCATTAATTTGCTAAATGTTTATCTCTTTGCACTTGCCTTTGCACTTGTGGAAGCTGATCTTTTACTGGTTCTCTTTCCCCTAAATCAGCAAAACCTCAGCCTGCTCCATCTGGCGATATCCTCATTTGCCACTTGGCAATATAGTGTAGTGGTTATGAGCACAGGATTTAGAGTCCATCAGGCCTGGGTTTGAGTCCCGGTTCTAGAACTTTCTAGACATGAGATCTTGAGCAATTGACTTCAACTCTCTGTGCTAGGTTTTCCAACTGTAAAATGGGTAAATTAATGTGATCCATCTTGTAGGGTTATTGCAAAGTGAATACCACTGTGTCTGGTTCAGAATAAATGCTTAATAAAATCTTTTCTTTCTTATTATAATTTTCTTGCTATAGTGGGAAGCATTAAAATCAGATGGACTTGTTTGAACTATGTCACTGGGCAAGCCAGTTGCCTTTCTGAATCTCAGTTTCCTCATCTGTTAAATGGAAATATCAATGTCTTCGAGCATTGATATGCTATTTCAAATACTGAGACAACATAGATAAAAAATAAATCGTCATGGTGCCGGATATGTTAAAGAGATAAACACTGCTTATCAAATCTTGTCAAGGATTTCTGCCATGACTCAATCCCCACACCTAAAGCATCCCTCCTTAAAATCAATCTCTTGCCGAATCTACAAGTATACTCAGTATCAAGAGGGCTTTAGCACATGTAAAAAAATCTGGTCTCCTTGACTGGTGTTACATACGGTTTACTAATCATGATATCCTTTTCTAATTATTTCTCCTTAGGTACAGGTATAAATGTTTTAATAGAAAATATTTTATCTCTAAGTACACTTGAAATTGTCTCTAGTTCATGCCATATCTTTTGCCTATGTTGAAGTACCTCTGGGAGCATGCCGGTACATGCTTGCGCTCGTTCACTCACTCAACAATATTTGCTGTACATCTACTATGTCCTAGGCAGTGCTCTAGGTGTTTGAGATGATCAATAAACAAGCCAAACAAACATATATCTTTTTTTTTTTTTTTTTGCGGTACGTGGGCCTCTCACTGTTGTGGCCTCTCTCCCGTTGTGGAGCACAGGTTCCAGACGTGCAGGCTCAGCGGTCATGGCTCACGGGCCCAGCCGCTCTGCGGCCTGTGGGATCTTCCCGAACCGGGGCACGAACCCGTGTCCCCTGCATCGGCAGGCGGACTCTCAACCACTGCGCCACCAGGGAAGCCCGAGTCACAGTTTTAAATAGGGTGGTTAGAAGTAACCTCACCGAGAAGGTGACATTTAGACAAACATTTTCGAAAAGTAACTTGGAAACAATTTGAACAGTATCCTACCCTTTTTCTAACTCAATAAAGCCTCAGTAATTCTGACTTGATTACTTCATCCTTCCAAGAACACTGCCTTGCCTTTGTCTTATCTGGATGTCGTGGCATTACCGTTGCCTCCTTGTGGTCTCCCTTTGCCCAGCCCTGGTTCTCTGTTATTAACAATCCCACATTGCTGCAAAATGATATTCTAAAACTATAGGTTAAATTGTGTAGCCTTCCTCCTCAAAGGATCCAGTCGTTCTCTATTGTTTTCAGAGTCAGGTTCATGCTCCTTGGCAGGACCATAATTCCCTGGAATGCTCCTCCAACCTCCTCTTCTGCCATATCCCTTTTTGGGGCCATAATTCAGCCACTCTGGAGTTCCTGATCTTTGCCTTTGCCATCATTCCCATCAGAAATACTCTTTCCCACATTTTATGCCTATTAGAAGTTGTACTCATCTTTCAGGTCCCAGATCCAATGCCGTCTCCTTTGTGGAGCCTTTCTGTGCTTTCCAAGTGAAGTTAACAGATCCATGCACTTCCCCATTTCCTTGGCCCTGAATGCTATATGGTTAGTGGATTAGATAGCTTTCTCTTGAAATTGTCAGTTCTTTCTCTACAGAAGATTGTTCTCACTTACCATGGAATCTTTTCAGAGTTTAGCACACTTTTTGGCCCACAGTAGACAACCTGCTTACTTGAATCAATCTAATTGGCCAAGCCACCCCTAAACTTTGAGCCCTAGTTTCCTCATCTTAAAATGGGCTAAAGACACATTTTCATGAGGAATAGATAAGGATTAAATGAAATTACATGAGATAATGTCTCATTATTTGAACACTTCTTGGCTGGCGTGCAACTTGCCTTCAGTAAACATTCTATGAATCTAACTTTGTTTTCTAAATTGCCTTTTAAGGAAACCATAAACAAGACCAAAAGACAACCCTCAGAATGGGAGAAAATATTTGCAAATGAAGCAACCGACAAAGGATTAATCTCCAAAATTTACAAGCAGCTCATGCAGCTCAATAACAAAAAAACAAACAACCCAATCCAAAAATGGGCAGAAGACCTAAATAGACATTTCTCCAAAGAAGATATGCAGACTGCCAACAAACACATGAAAGAATGCTCAACATCATTAATCATTAGAGAAATGCAAATCAAAACTACAATGAGATATCATCTCACACCAGTCAGAATGGCCATCATCAAAAAATCTAGAAACAATAAATGCTGGAAAGGGTGTGGAGAAAAGGGAACACTCTTGCACTGCTGGTGGGAATGTGAATTGGTTCAGCCACTATGGAGAACAGTATGGAGGTTCCTTAAAAAACTACAAATAGAACTACCATATGACCCAGCAATCCCACTACTGGGCATATACCCTGAGAAAACCGAAATTCAAAAAGAGTCATGTACCAAAATGTTCATTGCAGCTCTATTTACAATAGCCCGGAGATGGAAACAACCTAAGTGCCCATCATCGGATGAATGGATAAAGAAGATGTGGCACATATATACAATGGAATATTACTCAGCCATAAAAAGAAATGAAATTGAACTATTTGTAATAAGGTGGATAGACCTAGAGTCTGTCATACACAGTGAAGTAAGTCAGAAAGAAAAAGACAAATACCGTATGCTAACACATATATATGGAATTTAAGAAAAAAAAATGTCATGAAGAACCTAGGGGTAAGGCAGGAATAAAGACGCAGACCTCCTAGAGAACGGACTTGAGGTTATGGGGAGGGGGAGGGGTGAGCTGTGACGGGGCGAGAGAGAGTCATGGACATATACACACTAACAAACGTAGTAAGGTAGATAGCTAGTGGGAAGCAGCCGCATGGCACAGGGATATTGGCTCGGTGCTTTGTGACAGCCTGGAGGGGTGGGATAGGGAGGGTGGGAGGGAGGGAGACGCAAGAGGGAAGAGAGATGGGAACATATGTATATGTATAACTGATT
Organism: Leucopleurus acutus; assembly: GCF_964270905.1. Lineage (NCBI taxonomy): Eukaryota > Metazoa > Chordata > Mammalia > Artiodactyla > Delphinidae > Leucopleurus > Leucopleurus acutus. The sequence continues at coordinate 120,059,455 of NC_139143.1, forward strand.
CACTTTGTTATAAAGCAGAAACTAACACACCATTGTAAAGCAATTATACCCCAATAAAGATGTTAAAAAAATAAAAAAAAATAAAAAAAAATAAATTGCCTTTTAATAATAATGAAGTTCCATCACCCATCATCTTACTTCTTTTCATTGCATTATGGCTTCATAATTGTCACTATTTTTTCTTTCTGGATTTCCAAAGGAAAGTGCTCCTTCAGTATTCTGTTTCTAAATGACTTTCATACAATCTCTTTGGCTTAATTAATAGATTTTGGTTTTTAGAACAGTTTTTGTTTTACAGAAAAATTGAGTGGAAAGTACAGAGAGCTCCATAAACCCCACACATGCACAACCTCCTTCACTATAAACATCCTGTACCAGAGCAGGTATGTTTCTCACAATTAATAGATGAACCTACATTGGCACATCACTTATCACCCAAAGTCCACAGTTTACATTAGGGTTAACTCTGGAAGTTGTACATTCTATGGCTTTGGACAAATGTATAACGACATGTACCCACCATCATAGTATCGTACAGAAGTTTCCCTCCTGAACAATTCTAAATCTTTTGTGTCATTCTGACTGGACTCTTCTGCTATAAAGGACTTTTTGGGAAACAGGAAACTTAAGTGGAATCTGACGATTAGTTGGTAGTAATATATCAGCATTAATTTCCGAATTTTGATGACTGTATTTGAAAACATAGGAGAAATATATTGTGTATTTGAAAACATAGGAGAAATATATTGTGGTTTTTTAAAAATAATATAGGAGAATTGTCTTTGTTTATAGGACATATAAACTAAAGTATTTAGGGATTCAGGATATCATGTGAGCAAATTACTCTCAAATGGTTTAGGAAAAATAGTTCTTTGTACTGTACGCACAATTTTCTACAAGTTTGAGATTATTTTTTTAAAAGTTGGGGGAGGCAGAGAGAAGCTTCTATGGAGAGGTCTGGACATGTTACCAGCTAACACATTCATGGGGGCTTCTTTTGTAGTCATTAAAAATACAGCTCTGGAAAATACAGCACCAGGGGAACTTGCCTATGATGGTGCTAAATGCACAGCCGGGGCTGGGTTTCTAGGGGCATGGAGCTCAGGCCTGACTTTGCAATTTAACAGCAGAATGTCTTTAGAGAGAACACCTACTTTCTCTGGATGGCTATTTCCTCATCTGTACAATGAGGGGTTGCTGTAGCTCCCTTCCAGCTCTAAAATTCAACTCTGTGACTTCACCTTCTAATATATGACAGCCCACCACTAGCTCTGTGGCGGCCTTCGCTGCGAAGTTCTCAGTTCTCTGTATCTCGCTGCCCCGAGGAAGTCTCTGACTGATGTGGTGCTGCCTCGTTTAGCAGTTTGGTCACCTTGGCTGGATTTAATTCTCCTCAGGCAGGAGAATTAGTGTCTCTGACATGCAGGGTTCCGGGAAGGGAGCACACCCTGGTCTAACAGTACAGTGATGGCTTTAAGATAAATCCATGCTCTCTTCTGGCCTGTATAATTTCAGCAGCATGACTTGAGGCTCTATTGCACACTGGCCACAGAGAATGTTTCCTTGGAGGGCCTCCAAATGTGAATTCTGGACATGATGGTGGCGCCAGAGGTGACGAGTCAGATGGGCAACGCTGGTCCATGATGAGAATATCATCTCCCCACACCCAGGCCCGTCAGAGTTTTAGAACATGCAAGGAAACTTTAGCAACATCCACATGTGTACACGCCAACCACACACAAAAAATCAGTCATAGCAGTTGACATTTTGCCAATGGAAATTAATATGCTGTAGTGTGCTGGGAATGCTCTCTACTTAATAATAACCAGACTTAAGAGAATGAGAACAAGATGCAAGACTACTGAAAAATGAAGGGCAATAATCTGTATGTCATATTTTTTCATATAGAGTAAATTTCCAAATTCCAAAGGCAGCAGATTTTATATATAATTTAACTGAGGATCTTTCCATCAGGTGTTTGTAATTGAGAATCAGCAATGCATCAGGAGGCCTTGCTTGAGAAAGAACACCAGCAGGATTTAGGAATTTCTTTACTAAATTACCCTAGTGCCTGGCACATAATTGGTGTTCAATAAACATTCACTGAATAAAGAGATAAAAGAATATATTTACCTGTAATAGTGATATTCATGGATATGGATTCAGGCAGCTAACTATATATTTAAAACATTTCACAATTTCGACTCCCTATGGAATTCCAAACCAGATAGATATTAAACAAAAATTGATTAAAACTAATGATAAATATTTCCTGAATGAAATAGAGAGCTCAGCCTAAGAGATCTTTTTCTGTTTGCTGGAATTCTGTTTCTCTTTTTGTCTTTTCAGCTCCAAGTTAAGACAGTTTTGGGGGATACTGCCTCTTCCACACCTGACCCCTGCAATCTGGCAGGTGGAGTTAGCATAATATAGACTGATTTTTCCCTATGTGTGCATTGATATTTCTCCAGTGCAGCTCAATCCTGCCACAAGGATGATGGCTTGCTTATAAAGCTTGGGTAATGAGTAGCCCAAGATTTATTTTCACATTTATTTAGGGCAGTCTTCTCACTGTCACTGCGCCAACACCATCAGTACAACTAGATGTTGCATTAAAAAAAAAAACAAAAAAAAAAACATAGCTTTGGAGAAAAAGAAAAAAGCCTGAGCTTAAATGTCTGCTCTGTCACTTGTCAACTGCATGCATGACCTTGGGCTGGTTATTGAACATACTTGAGCCACATTTTCTTCACAGTATTGTTGTTCCAGTTAAACAAGATCACATTTGTCCAGGGCCTGGTACCTTGTAGGCCTGCAGTGTTAATTTCCTCTTAGATCACTTCCTAGGGGCCCACCTTAGCTTTCTTGTTTCATGACTGCCCTTCTCTGTTCTCCCTTTTCTCCAACTGAGGCGAATAAATAATCATTGGCTCACCCTATAGTTGGACTATTCCTGTGATGTTGTAACTTGGTCAGCATCTCTTTGTTGATCTCACAGGGAAGGTGAGAGTTTGTGATTCTTGGAGGTGCCCTGGGTAGTCTTCTGCCAGAACAGAAGTCTATTATTTTGAACCCTCATGGCTTCAGTAGAAACATGCATAATTTTAAAGTTCACATTCATGATTTAAATTCATACTCTTGCTCAATTTATATAGCTTCACCTTAAAACTTTCCCCTTGGGTCAGATTCGAATTGCCTTGCCTGTTTCTGTTCGAAGTGAGCATGGAGACACCAGCCATCATAGCAGTTGACATCCAATACCATGGTCACCTCCAAACCACTGAGAGGCTGTCACTTAACATTAGTACCACTAGGTGTTATGGCCTATTTTCAAAACAGCAGCCAGAGTGATTCTTTAGAACATGTCAGATAATAAAGGACACTCTCCTGCTCGGGGCTATCCAGTGGCTTCCCATCTTACCTAGAGTAAGATCAGGGCCTTTCATCCCATGACCCAGGTGAGCCCAAGGGACCTGGCCTTGCCTACTCTGCGACCTCATCTCATTCTCTTTCTTACTTACTGTGTTCCAACCCCATGGGCCTCTTTGCCGTTTCCCCACCACTCGGAAGTCAAGGTCCCACCTCAGGACTTTCACACCTATTGTTCCTATGCCTGGATGCTCATCCCTCCACAGAGCCACATCGTTCCAGCCTCTGCTCAAATGTCACCTCTTCAGGGAAGTCTGCCTACCCTTGTCTAAATTAGCACTGCTTACTACCACTCTCTGTTCCTTAATCAGCTTTATTTTTCTGAACACGCAAATGCACATTTGTTATTAGTTTAAAGCGAGTCTCTCCCTCTAGAACATGAGATCTCTAGAATGCAGGGACATTGTTTTCTTCACTGTGGTATCACCTTCACTGCAGTATCTCCAGGGCCTAGAATAGTGCCTGGCCTGGAGAATGCACTTGGTAGATGTTTTATGATTGAATGAAGAGATAGTTTGGGTTAGTTTAAATGGCCCTGAGGGTATTAGGATTTGTAACAAAAGGGCTGTGCAACCACTTTTGCTCTAAAACATCTAGATGCTATGTCTCCATAATAAGGACAAGAACAACAGCGATGTAATAGCTTCAATTTATTGAAAATTATGATGCCTTGCTCAGTGGAAGTCTACAGGTTGTTTGTGATCATTCGTGAGCTTATAATGTTATCACTTTGGTCTATGTAAAAATGTGCAATAGTTTATTAGAAGGTGATTACAAAGAAAACGTGCAGTTTTAAAGCTACTATACTAAGCACATCATTAAAATTACACTCTCATCTACTGATATACACAAAATGTTCTGTCACAAGAGCTCCTCCTATAATTTTAGTCCTTTCCCTGACACTTTCCCCATCTCCTGCCAAACAAATCCAGACAAAGCATCAGGGATCATAAGATTGGGATTCTGAAACTTGAGCACTAGAACAAGACAGATCTGGTTCAAACATATATGGCCTTGGATAAGTTACCTAAAGTCTCTGTGCCTCAGTTTCCTCATCTTTTAAATGGGGAGAATAATAGTATCTACATCATGGGTATGTACTATTTGATGTATGTAAATTAAATAATACATCATGTGATTAGCATAAAGCCATCACTCAACAATTGTTAACATTAGAAAAGGGTTGGGGCTAAGTATATGGGGTTTAAGAAAGGCAGTTCTTTTCTAACGTGAGATAAAGAATTACTTTTCTTTAGGATGCATAATCACAATTATACCAGAAATTCATACAAACCTGACAATATCCAAATTTAAAATGGTGGCAGATCTCTGCTCTATAAAATACCTTTTGAATTTAAAATGTAATTGTCCTCATAGCTTTCACTATGGCCAGCTACATGACTGTGCAACTTTCAGGTCTCAGTCCTTTGGTGGGGAGAGTGAGTCTTCAGGATTTGTTTTAAGCCATTTTCTTTCATTTTTTTTTTTTTTAAAGCACAATTTTCATCAATTGCTTTACAGAAAACCTCTTTGCTCCCTCTGGAATGGTGTGGGAGGAGTAGTTCCAGGAATGACGAAGGCATGACGGGTTTGCCTGTCGTGGGGTCAAATGTGAGAGAGCTCCACCGGGGCTGAGTTCAGACTAAGGCCCTTTGTGTTCCTCAGATGGAGATGTTAAGAGTTCATGGCCTCCTCTTCAACCACGTGCAAAAGCAGGCATTACTGACCTCACGTAGGTACTAGGGCAATTTCATTTGTATTTCTTTTATTTAGCATCAGCTTTTATTTGGAGGAAGAATATTATATTATTTCAAATGGCTACACACACACACACACACACACACACACACACACACACACATCTGATACATGCATATCTGAGGCTGAGGAAGATCCAGAGAGACCAGATAAAAGTAAGATAATCCGGCCTTCCCTGGTGGCGCAGTGGTTGAGAGTCCGCCTGCCGATGCAGGGGACACGGGTTCGTGCCCCGGTCCGGGAAGATCCCACATGCCGCGGAGTGGCTGGGCCCGTGAGCCATGGCCGCTGAGCAACAGGAGAGGGCCACAACAGTGAGAGGCCCGCGTACGGCAAAAAAAAAAAAAACAACCAAACAAACAAACAAACAAAAAAAGTAAGATAATCCAAGGACACATTCCTGAAATGATCTTGAGTCAACTCAATAACAAAACCCTGTCTCTCTAAGGTGAATTGTATAGTTCTAGAGGAAATGTCAGTGCAGAGTTCTGCAGGAGCCCGGGTGTATGTGTGTGTGAGGTTGGGGGCATGCCAGGGGCACCAGGATAAAGGGAGGACAGAAACAGCCTACTTCAACAGAAATACTTTTCTCTTTCTTGCATATCCTCCCACTCATAGTAAAATATACGTTTTCAAATTACACATCAGCAGTGTCTGAGACTGACTGCCTGGGCTGTGATTTTTTTTTTTTTCCCCAGCAGGAAACTAGGAAATGAGTCATAAAACATTAATACTGCCTTAAAATAACTTAGGGTAGGGTGATCCCAAGATGAACCCGAGTTGAGCACCAGAGGGAAGGGAGCTGCACCTCCAGAGGAGAAATTTCATTAAAGAGGACTTGCCCTTTCCCACAGAGAGCTCTGGGTCTGACTTCTTGAAGCTGGGAGGGCTGTGTCATGCTGAGTGGGAATCCTGGCTGCTTCACACATGTGGGGGACACTCGACTTCTCAGAAACAGAAAAAAACTGAAGAAGTGAGGCAACCTCTCGATTCTAAATGAAGGAATTCTAACACATCAGCTGGGCCCATTACGAAGCATTTTTAAGTTTCCACAATCTCAACCAAATTTAGGACTTCACTAATTCGGACATGTGATAAGGAGGCCGAAATATGCAATAATGCTTAAGGGCACAGGTTTAGGAGTCAGACAGATCTAGGTCAGAATCCTGGCTTTGCCTTTTATTAGCTGTGACCTTGAACAATTTTTTTACTCTCTCTCAGTCTGTTTTCTCTTCTGCAAATCTGGGACAATTATAATTATAAAGTCGTTTTGAGAATTAAATGAGATAATGAATGCACAAACGTCCGTGATTAAAAAGTAAAGTCATATTCCCTTTCATAAATTACCCTAAGCCCTCACCCTACTGATTATAGAAAGTCCAATTTTCCATTGGATCCCCTTTCCCTAAGTTATTTCTGGGAATACCAAAGAAAATATTTACTAGTTCTACAAAACACCCCTGATGATTATTCTTCTTATGAAAGATCTCTGCTCCAGACATCGCCTGTAACCTCATGCCATTGTATAATTCACTTCCCTGGGCTTGAATCAGTTAGAATGAAGGCCATATAGTGCCTTTGTGTGAATCAGCGAAAGATGTCCTTTCCAGATAGGGTCAGGGCTTCAGGAGCAGACAGACTAGGCCTTTGGATGCATTAGAAAATAGGGTCCTCTTTATCCAGGTAGACTCAGTCCCATATCAGATTCATGGTTTGTTGAGGGGAGTACAGTCTGATTCCAGCCCCCATCTCTCTTACCCGTCCAGATGCTTTTGTGCAATAAAAAAACAACAGAGGCATGTGCAACCCTGGGTAGTCCCTGGCTGCATGTAACGGAAAATCCCAAAGCAATACTGGCTTCAACAAAATAAAAGTTTATTTCCTGTTCATGTAAAAGAAAGTAGGCCTTCCAGGGTGGATCTGACCACTTCACAGTGTCATTAGGTTGCTTGGTTCCTATTTTTCTTCTCCGCTATCCTAAGTAAATGGCTTCCACTGTCAAGGTCATCTAGTAGTCCATGATAACTACAGAGCTCACGTTATCTTATCCTCCATCCAGGATGGAGGAAGAGATGAAGATGGGCAGTGTAAGGATACTTTGGCATAAATCTTGTTGACCAGAAATTGATCATATGAACGTGCTTGTTTGCAATGGAAACTGAGAAATGTTTTAGTGGGGCTCACTGCTATGTGGGGTTCTATTATTGAGGAGGGGGGGAATGAATGTTGGAAGTAGGCAGTGGGCAATTTCTCACAAGGCCTTCCTTGCTCCCAGTTCTACTTTGCTCTAAACATGGGCCGAGTCACTCCTTTATCATTAGTCCATGCCCTACCCCCCAGTGCAAAAGCGCCAAAAGACTAATTTAATAAAGTTTAACTGAATACAGAGAAGAATAAGAAAAGAATCCTGCAGAGAGCTGAAGGCAGTTAAGCACGTTGATTTTAGAGTCAGATTGCCTGGGTCCAAACACTGGCAGTGCGATAATTTCTTAGCTGTGAGACCTTGGGCAGCTTTTGTCCTACCCTTTCAGGGTTTCTGGTTTCACAATCTTCAAAATAATAGGGTTGTTATGAATATTAAATGAGATAATATACACGTAGGCCATTTCGTGCAGAGTGCATGTATTCCCGCAAATTTGCACTCTAACGGGTGTGAGCACAGACAGGCTATGACATACTCTGGCCATAGTTTCTTGAAGATACCATTTATAAGACTGTTGGTCTGTGCTTCCATTCTCCTAATGGAAGTCCCTCCTAATGACAAAAGACCCACTAATGGCAAAAGTCTCTCCTAATGGTGAAAGATCCACTAATCCCTTCTTCCCTCTGTCTTTCAAAGGCCACGCTCCTTCCTACCTGATAGTGGAAACTTTCACTTCCTTCAGGGGACGCTCCTAACCCTACCCAGAGGTATAGCCTGAATTCCATTGTCCTGACAAGACAATCACAAAGGTTGAAAGTATTTACATCACTCAAAAAGTTTTTTCCAACTTAAGTAATACCATGTGTGAGTTCTAAAATCCAGTTTAAATCCATATTTTGGAAACACATTTCTCTGCATCTGCAAAGATATAGCATAGTTAGAGATCGATCTAGTTTGTACTGTAGTAATAAACAAACAATATATTAGTCTACAGCATCATCATTAAGGTTTATGGTGATGTCACAGTTTTTCTTTTCCTAAAAATCTATGGATAGAACTTATGTTGTACTAGTAATAGCAAGTTTTTTCTGATCATAATTCCAACCTCCTACCCCATAAAAGAATGTCCCAGAGGTCTCTATCTGGAGAAACTGAAAACTGTCAACCACTTCCAAATTGCACTTCTATTGCTTAAAAAGAAAGAAAAGAAAAATTCCTCTTTCACTGAAGACCTCACTACATATATATAGTTCTTGCCAGTGTTTAACATATGATAAGCACTAAAAGAGCAGCTATTGTTCCTGCCTGCTTCTTTCTAATAAAAAAATATTTTTCATGGCTTTAAATAAAGGGCTGATGTAAAATAAGTTTACAATATTGTAAAATCAGGATCATGTAAAAGAAGAGGTCCAACGTTAATTGCAAAAGACAGAACATTACTGTGAGTCTCCTTGCAGCCAGGACAGAGAAAGGTAACATGCCAAGCTTTATAACTACGTACGCTCATTCTTCAAGGGAGAAATTTTTTCATGGCAGTGCATTCTAAAAGATATTTCCCCAATGATCTATTATAGAAAGCACTGAGAGACATAATACAGTGTCCTTGAAAACAGATTTACAGATTTCATATGGCTATTTCTTGTAAGAACTAAGAAAAGCTAAGGGCTCAGGGTTTTTGTTCAACTTAAGACAATTGTAAAAGCAGCTAAGCTGATGTGGAGGTCTGCCTGGACTGATGGGTAGACGTGAGAATGCAGAGGTGAGGCTTGAGCTTTAGGCCAGCTCTCCCAAATATTCCTTCTTCTCAGTTGTATGGTAGACATCTGACAATGAATTGTCTGTCTAGTGGCTATTGTCAGATGGTGTGGTAAAGACCAGAGGAGTAGTTGAGAGAGTTGAATTTGACCTTTGGAGGTATCTTTTTAAAAAAGTTTGCTGAGTGCATTGATATATAGAAATAATGTTTACAACTACTTAAATACAACTTTCTCTTTTAAAGTTTTTATTATAAAAATAAAATACATACAATATACAAATAAAATTGGTTAATAAAGGAACAAATGTGTCCACCCACGTTTCTACAAATGGATGGACCTAGAGACTGTCATACAGAGTGAAGTAAGCCAGAAAGAGAAAAACAAATATTGTATATTAACGCATACCTGTGGAATCTAGAAAAATGGTTCAGATGAACTGGGTTGAAAGGCAGAAATAGAGACACAGATGTAGAGAACAAATGTATGGACACCAAGGGGGGGAAAGAGGTGGTGGGATGAACTGGGAGACTGGGATAGACATATATACACTAATATGTATAAAATAGATAACGAATAAGAACCTGCTGTATAGCACAGGGAACTCCACTTCACTGGCTGTACAGTAGAAACTAACACAACATTGTAAAACTATACCCCAATAAAAAAAAATTAAAAGAAAGAAACAAATGGGGTACCTCCCTGGTGGTCCAGTGGTAAAGAAGCCACCTTACAATGTAGGGGACGTGGGTTCGATCCCAGGTCACGGAACTAAGATCCCATGTGCCACAGGGCAACTAAGCCCGCGCACCACAACTACTGAGCTTGCACGCCTCAACAAGAGAGCCTGAGTGCTGCAAACTACATAGCCCACGCGCTCTGGAGCCCAGGCACCACAACTAGAGAGAAGCCCGTGTGTCGCAATGAAGAGCCTGTGCGCCACAAGAAAAGATCCCGCATGCCTCAACGAAGATGCCACGTGCTGCAACTAAGACCCGACGCAGCCAAAAAAATAAAAATAAATAAAACTTAAAAAAAAAGAAACAAATGACTCACACTCCTGCAATTATAATATGATTACTGTGGTGATTATAAAATACATCTGTAATTTCTTTGATAATCCTCCTTTCAAAAGGGGGAAGCTAATTCCCCTCTCCTTAAGTGAGGGCTGGATTTAGTGACTTGATTCTAACAAGTAGAATGTGGTGGCAGTAAAAACACGTGGGATTTCCAAGCCTAGGTCATAGAAAACACGTGGCTTCCTCTCTGCTCTTGGATCACTTGCTCTGGAGGAAGACACCTGCCATTTAGTAAGGACACTCAGGAAACCCTTCAGAGAGGCCCACGTGGTGAGGAATTGATGCTTCCTGCTAATAGACAACAAGAAACTGAGGTCTCCTGCCACAAGCCATGTGAGTGAGCCCTCTTGGAAGCAGATCTTTGGGCCTCAGTCAAACTTTCAGGTTACTACAGCCCTGGCTGTCAGCTTGACCATGACTTCATGAGAGACCCTGAGCCAGAACTACTCAGTGAAGCCACTCCCAAATTCCTGACCTGCAAAAAACTCTGAGATAATAAATACTTGCTGCTTCAAGCTGCTAAGTTTGGGGGGTAATTTAGTCACAAAGCAACAGGAATTTATATAATCGCCATTAATACCCTCTTGGTTTATTTTTTCAATTCTCTATTTCATTTATCTCTGCTCTGATTTTTATTATTTCCTTCCCAGTGCTAGTTTTGGGGTTAGTTTTTTCTTCTCTTTCTAGTTCCTTGAGTTGTAAAGTTATGTTGTTGATTTCAGATCTTTCTGGTCTTTGTTTTTGGTGTCTCTTCTTGAGACTGGCTGGCATGTAGTCTGAGTGCAGACAGCTCCTAGTGGGGTCTTGAAGAGCTCAGACACTAACTTCAGTTGAGTTCTGCTGCATCAATACTCACAAGTGCACCAAAATCCAGATAGCAGGGACCGTGGTCCAAAACCCCTGGGAAGCAAGGCATCTGAGCTTACTAGCTGTGTGACCTTGAGTAGGGTCAAGGCTCATTTTCCTCAATTACAAATTTATGGGCTAATAATTCTCACCTTATAAGGAGGGTAGTGAGGATACAATTAAATAGCTTTAGTCCAAGTACAAAGTCACAATATAAAGATAGTAGTTATTCCTAGATCCTGAGCATCCTGGAGGCAGGGAACTGTGCCTTTTTCTCCTTCTAGTGAGTGAATTCCATAGCAGCTTCCAGATAGGGACCATGCATCTCCAGCATCTAGCACATGATGGACACTCAGCAAATGTCAACTGCATGAAAGAAACACTTCCTCTTACCTTGAGTGGTGACCTGTATGGCCTTTGACAAGCGTTTCACCATCGTATCCCTCTGCTCTGCCTCTCACTAGTGCTATTCCTCCATCAACAGGAACTCCTCCGGGGTCAGTTCTTTCACAGCCAGAGCCAGCACCAGCACGAACATTTGTCATTATCACGGGAGATGCTGTCCCACTGGGATGACTGAGAAGAAGCAGGAGAAAAATAAGGAAGAATAGTAGCATTCGCTTGTCTCAGCGTTTCTTCATCTGCTTCTTGTCATCTTTCTTGCTTCCCTAACACACACACACACACACACACACACACACACACACACGTCACACACACACGTCTGCTGTCTTCCATCCAGAAAGACACACATGCGTCTCCCAAGTATCACTTTAGGGCTGGACTCCACAGTCTTCTCTGATCTGAAATTCACTGTGCACTTGCCACCTGGCAGAGCCTGCAAACAGCTCAGTGGGTGTTTTTATAGTCAGCACTAAAATAAAACTGCCACGCCACTAATAAAGTTGTCTTTATTGTTGTCACTGTTGGCAAAGGCAAATGTCTGGGGAGATTGACTGCCTGAAAAGCTTCATTATGCTGTAAGAACATTTTTGATAGAATTTCAGCAGCGCCTGACTGACTGTCAACTTCATCGTGTGACTTATGTCCCCCCTACCCCTCCCTAACTGGTCCTCAAACTCACAAAAACATTCAGGTCAGTTGTTGAGTACCTGAATCTTTTCAAGTAATTAGCAGGTAGAATTACCAGGTAGCAGGCAGTGTTTGCGTGTGATCTGTCAGTCTGGGCTGCTGTGGGGATTACTGTCATCTGGAGTGGCCTTGCAACCATGTTCGATTTAAAGTGTCAATAGAAAGTTTATTTCTGTCTTTTGTTTCCACTGCCAGGTTGTGAGTTTTCCCTTTAGAATCCAGACTCAAAGTAAGACAGGTATTTGGAACATGTGAATTTCAAGGAAAAAATTTCCCCAGCAACCTCCAAAATGTAAAAGCATTTAGGCATCATTCCTCGATCCACAAGACCTGGTCGTGTTATATCAGCTTATATATTCAAGGCAGATACATGGTATCTGAGAAATGTAAGATAGACATTAAGCCTCTTACCAAGCAAAGTTCCACTTTGCTAGCTGGGTTGGGGACAGGCAGATGAGGGTCTTTTAATGCTAACACTTGACTAGTAATATCAGTGGCTGCTACCACCATTAGGCTTCTTGCTTTTTTGGCAACCCGTGGACCTTTCTTTCTTAATTCTTCACTGAACTGCTTTTTAGTTCAAGATAGATAGATTTGCCAAAATGACAAAGTGTATATTGCGTAGACAACATGCCTAGATATACAGGGCACTGGTTCAGGAACACATTTTTCCATTAGCAGAGCCTGGGTCTCGGCTGCAAAGTTTTCTGACAGCTCTTGGGATCAGTCCTGGGGCGAGGCGCTGTGAGGTCCAGCTGACTGCTTCATTCTCAGAAATACCTTCCCTCTTTGAAGTCCCCTTGACTGGAAAAAATCATTCCTTGTTTTATATTTAAAGACAGGGTCCCATTATCTTCCTTTCTTTTCCTCTTTTTTTTTTTTTCTGACTCACATATAGAACCAAGATGTTGGGTTCCAGAAGCCCATATGCTAATTCACAGATGGTTTTTAGTGATGATTTTTTCTTGCCATTTGAATCATTTAGGTAATGTGCTTTATTTTCCAATACAGAATAAAAAAAAACATTCTAAACAGACATCAGTGTCATATGGTGCCTTACAATGTCTTCAGGTACTGCAATCAATGTGGTTTGTTTGGTAATGGTATGGAGTGAGATACATATTTTACTATGAAGTTTTTCTTGGACTTGCTTTCTTGAAGATATCATTTAAGGAGGAATTCTAAATGCTGCTGATATAACAGCTCGTATTCAGCATTTGTTTTGAATTTGTATCGAATCAAGATAAATTGATTTTCTTTACAGGTAAAAGAACAACTAGTATGGAAAAAAAGAGTAACTTGCTTATAATCTTATAGCCAATACATTCCATTAATATATTTTAACTTTAAGAAAGTATAATCAGTTTTTATTAGGGAAGAAACAAAACAGCATGCAGAGAAACATGGTTTTACATGGCCTTGTCATAGGCATTCAATATCTATTTGGCCTTAGTAGATCATCATAGAAAGGGAGACTCAAACTTGAGAAAGTAAACCCACTGGAAACTTACCTCTGTAACATTCAGATGATTAAAAATCTTGCCCCCCCACCTCTTTTATTAAACAGCTGCCAGCCAGTACACAAGTGATCCCTGTAACTTTGGGTATAAGGAACAGAAAATGTGTTCCAAGCCAATTCATGGTATAACTAAGCTTCATTGCATAAGTCCTACTCTGATGGGGATTCCTGATAAATTCTGAGGTAACCTGACAGATGTGTCATAATGTCTAATCCCTTTAAACACCCAGTGCTCTTGGAAAGTGGATGTTTTAAAAGAGAAAAATTGGAGAGAATGCTGTTTTTGTATTGAGCTTTTTCCCCCACTGTCCACACTGCCCCCCAGGATCGGAGTCCTTCCTTCTGCAAAGCACTAGGGATAAGCAAGATGTAAATCTAGGCATTTAAACAGTAATAGGAAAACAGGAGCTAGATGGTGTTTCTTTGCAGCTGAAACAATAAAAATATAAATATGTGAACCTAAATGAGCTTGCCTTTCCCCAACAAAACCCCAAAGCTCTACCATTTTCATAAGGAGGCCTCCTTCAGCCCAGCCACTCAGTGAACATGCTTGCATTCCTGAGTTAAAGAAATGCATCCTGGATTGGCATCTGGGAGGACCAGAGGGGAAAAAAAGTGGGGAGAGTCTCATAATGAAAGAAATAAGAGCTGCCCCCTAAAGATCCTTTCAAACCTGCTCGGTGTTTTTGGGCTCTGTACCACATTTCTGGATTGTATAAATCCATGTTCAGAGTGGCACGGTGCCAGGTCCCATGGAGGCCGAGAGTTGCTTTCATGGAGAGGAGTGACACCCTCGGAATTGCACACAGTTGTGAGGTCTGCTTCTCAGACATTTGGACTACTGCCACGAGGAAGAGAGGGAGGAAATTGGGCCAGTTTGCATTGTGTTACAGACCAGCCTTTTGGATGACAGAATTCTTTCCAATCAAAATGCAATGGATTACTCCCTGCTGTGAGCTAATAGGGTGCTAATTAGCATATTTCATTTATTACTTAACTGGAATAGAAACCATTGGGCACGTGGCCCACTTAGAATGGTTTCCTGGGGAAGCCGTACACTGCTCTCAGCACTACCTCCATGGCTTAAGGAAACCGGTTCACAGAAGCACAGTATCGGGTGCCCCCTCTCTGCTCTCTTCACCCCTCCCTCATCTCCAAAAGCACACACAGAGCACAGACAAGGGTTTGAGTCTAATCTGGTTCTCACTTCAATAAGAATCGGAAATGAGGCATGAAATTCCACAGCCATTTCCAATAGTTCATCTCCATGGCCGGTTTCTGGCAACCGCGTGGACCACTCGACTTGCTGCTTCACCTGTGATAATGACTCTTGGGCATCAGCGGAAGCAGAGGCCTCCTTTGATCTCTTTATCACCTCTCAGACCTAGAGCCAAACTCACACAATGACTGCAGATGGCTGCTGGGTTCCAGAACCCTCTCTGGACTACTACTTGGGGGAATCTTAAAACACCTGTTTGCCATGGTTTCCCCCTTACTTAGGCAAGAACTCACTTAATAATACTCACATTTCTTTAAAGTACTTTTAGGTTCTTAGGCGTTCCATGTGTGTTAATCTCCCTAATGGCATATTTTGTTTGTTCAAGGACAGACCATTAACAACATGCAATGAAAACAAAGCAGCCAAAACTCACTAAGCATCCCGTGCTGTGGAGGTCCGTTGGGCAGAGCAGTAATACGGCGTGGCGGGTACACAGGCAGCCAGTGCTCTACAGAGAACTCTCAGTGGGCAAAGATCTAAAAAAGCAGCCTCACTCAGTTGGCGTATTTCTCAATAATTTGGTAGAAACACGTATGTGTAAAGGGTCTTGCAGTGTTTCTGCATAAAACTTTATTTATCGAGGACTCAATTAACGGCGCCATAATCCACTGTATTGTCCAAGCCTGGCAATCTCCACTCTCAGAGTCATCATGAATGTTTCCTCTTACCCTAATCAGTCACCGAGTCTTGCCAGTTTTACTTCCAGGCTGCTTCTTGGCCCATGTCTCATCTCCTGCTTTTCCACTGTCACTGCCGAGTTCAGTTTTAGGTCACCTGTCACCTAGACCTTTGCTACTCAAAATACGTGCCACGTACTGGAGCATCATCCTCACCTGGGAGTTTGTTAGAAATTCAGAATTCACTGACTCCACCCCCAGGAGAAATCAGAATGTGCATTTTAACATGTCGCCCAGGTGATCTGTCTTCACGTTAAATTTGAGGATCACTGAAATAGACTCCTACGGGCTACCGCCTAGTATCCTTCCGCTATCCATTTCCTCTCTATCAACGCCTTCCATACACCTTTCCCTACAGTACATAGATGTGATTATGTCACATTCTGCTTGAAATGTTCCATACCTCTCCACTAGTTACAGAATACCATCCTGTAGCAGAGATGATATTTCAGTCTACGATATCAGGTAGCCCCAAGATATAACTGTAGTTTTGTCTCCAGAATATAGTTTCTGTGTCAGGTTTTCTATACGGTCTGATGGTGGAAAATGTTTCTAGTCAATTCTAGAAGACCCCAGTCACTTCATGTTTTCGTCAGTCACTTCACATTTAAACTCCGTCAGTCATGATTTGCCTCTCTTTACTTTTCATCTTACCCTGGCATCAAAATTCCTAGGGACTTACACAGTTTTATGGTGTCATCTGGAATTTCATTACCATTTGTGGTGTTTGTCTATGCTGCAGAGGGTCTTCAGGCATGGCCTTTGCTCCATACAGTTGTCCACTAAGCAGTCAGATCCCCATGTTTCCATCCTCTCCCTGATTTTATGGTCTTTGCTGCTTTCTCTTGTGGCACATCTTTGTGACAACCAGGGAGTCCCCTTTGGGCCAGCTGGCTTTCTCTCTTTTTCAGTTAATTTATGAAGCCATCTTGGGGAACAGAAAGACTTCTCTGTGTTTTGTAGCTGAGAGAGATGTAGTGGGGTGGCCTCGATCCTCTGTAACCCATATGCTCCTACATCTACCTCTACTGTTCTCTAGCGTCTGTGCCTGGGCATCTGAGGTTTCTAAATCTATTTTCTAGCTCTTCTTCTCACTTCTTCTGCCACTCAGAATTTGGCACTATGCCTACTGGAACCATTATCAACTGAAATGAGAGATATGTCTGTATCTTCAGGCTCTTTACAGAATACACCCTTCACCTTTCACCTAAATAGTGTCTAGATCCCGCCCCCCGCCAAAAAAATAATGATATTCTAACATATACTTATAAAATGCTTTGTCCATTACAAAGCTCTTTAAAATCCACCCCCCTCCCTCCAGCCATTCAATTTACACAGGTAGGTAAGCTAGATATCTCAGGATGTCATCCCCAGATGAAGAAACTTTATTTTATAGATGTTAAATAACTTTCCTAGAATCACCTGGTGCCTAAACGGTAGAGTGAAAAATAACCTTGAGGCCTTCTGAATCTGGACCTACCAATATCCCTTGCAATGTATCATACAGAAAACTAATTTCTGGTTCTGCCCCTCAACTCACATGTTTTTTATGCAGATCACTTAGACTCCCTGCATCCCTGCCAATCACACTGTAAAACGCTTACGAGAATGGTACTCTCTGCCAGGTAATTATGATGTGTTTTGAGCTCCCTGGGGGAGAGAAAAACTGTAGGTAGCATTTGCATTTCTCAGTTTCTCATATTTTGTCCAGAACTTTTCTCCTATTTTATTTCTACACATCTTATTTCACCTCTTAGATATTAGGCAACCTGGCAGGCAAGGACTCTTTCCTTACCTTCTTTTATTTTTTCATAGTAATTAGTGCAATTTGGGGTAGACACTTGGTAACTAATGAATGAATATCAAATTAATAAATAAATCGAATCTTATTCCTGTATTTGCTGAACCATGTGAAAAGCTCTATATCTCTGTGAAGTATGTGATATATCTTGTTGCTTTATTCAAAAATATCCTAATTTTAATATCACAAGCTGTTTCTTAATTTAAACCACTGGTACTCAGCTTCAGAGTTCCAGCTGTATCTTGCCAGAGGGTAACATCAAGTGTTCTAGTTGGGGGCAACATCTTTCTGAATGAAACAGCTGAAGAGCTTCACATATTCAGCAGCAATTTATTATTCTCTCATTCAGGAATTTCTTAGTTCAGTCATTCATACATAAACAACTTAATTAATGGATGAATTTACTTATTCCCTCACTGATTTATTTAAACCTTTCCCAGATTGCTCCTTTTGGAAATCCTACCTAATTTCTTAAGTCCTGATTTGAAGTTTCCATCTCCATAAAGCCTAAAGCCTTTTCTGTTTGTCTCAGATTGATGTGATCTTCTCTTTTTAGAAATTTACCATATTCTAGCATTTATATACCTTTACTATTTCCTGATCAGAATTGAAGTTCTTCTAAGAGCAGAAACAGTATGTTGCCTCTTTCTTGGCCCACAAAATGCCATACATAACTGTCCAGTAACTCTCCGAGTTTGGTTAACTGAAATAACAAGACATTCTAGTTTTATTTTTGAACATGAGAAAGAGATTATTTCTTGCTGGAAATATTATGGCAACTATCCATTAACATTTTAATATTATAGCCTACTTCTCCTCCTAAGATTTCATCCTAATAACTGAGCCCTCCAAAAATACCAGTGAGTATGCTATTTGCAAGAAAATTACAGGAAGAAGGGAAAGAAGAGTCTCCGATTTTATTTTTTTCTTAGAGCTAGGCTTCTCTGGGCTTAAGTGATAGAATTTATGATTCACTCAAAGTTGTTGTTCATATACTAATACAATTATTTATATGCTCTCATTGCCAAGGTCTTAAATTGTAAATGTATGCACGTCTGGTATCCATTCTGCTCCTGTGAGTATCCACCTACTTTCTACTGGAAAATAGCCATGGATCTTAAGAACTGGTAAGAGGTAGCCTGATTGAAGCCTCCAAACAAGAAAATATTCCTTATAGAAAGAAAGCTACCTTTTAAACTGAACACCATGGGTTATGAATACATAACACTAGTGAATCTACTTAAAATGAGATTGGAGCTACATTTTCTTTCTTTTTAAATTGAGGTATAGTTGATTTACAATACTGTGTTAGTTTCAGGTGTACACCATAGTGATTTGTTGTTTTTTCTAACAGATTATATTCCATTATAGATTATTAAAATATATTGGGTATAATTCCCCATGCTATACAGTAAATCTTTGTTGCTTATCTACTCTATGTGTATCCATTAATCCCATACCCCTCTCTCTCCCCTTTGGTAACCATACGTTTGTTTTTAAGTCTGTCGGGACTACATTGGCAATGTTAGGAAACACATTGAATAACAATTGTGATTATCTTCCATATACTACAGAAATAAGAGAGGACATAGTTAGGGCAAATAGTAGGAAAAATAGTGTAGTTGTTAAGGATGCTGAGCTATTGCACAGGTATAAATTAGCTGGGGGTATCCTTGATTTACTCAGAATAAGACCTGATAAGAAATGATGTGAATGTAGGAGTCAAACTCCTAGGTGTAGCTCTCTTTCCAAAAGACCAAGTATTAAAGCTGGTCATGACATCTCTCTGAATCTCACTCTTATGGACTGAATGTTTATGTCCTCCCAGAATTTATATGTTCAAACCCTATCCCCCAATATGATGGCATTAAGGGGTGGGGCCTTTGGGAAGTATTAAGATTAGATGAAGTCATGAGGGTGGAGCCCTCATGAACGGGGTTATTGCCCTTAAACACGAGAGAGCTTGCTTCCCCTCTCTGCTCCCTGCTGTGTGAGGACACAATGAGAAGCTGACGGTCTGCAACCCAGAGGAGGGATCTCATCAGAACTTGACCAGGCTGGCATCCTGGTTTCAGACATCTAGGCTCCAGGACTGTGAGAGATAAATTTCTATTGTTTATAAGCCACTAGTATATAGTATTTTGTTAGAGCAGCCTGAATGGACTAAGACACTAGTACTTCCTTCCTTGGCAGAACATAAGAAAAAAAAGAAACTGTACATAGAAGATCAAAAGCACTGATGAAAAACCACATATATCTCTCCCCTCCTTCTTTCTGGGGCTTAGTGGTATGTGTGGGTTTAGAAGAAAGCCAGACCATCTCTCATGAAACGTCCAATCCAGGAACTTCTGTTAAATGATGATCTCATTCCTCAGTTTATCCAAGAATTTCCTAAAGGTCATTCTGGGGACGTGTTATTTCCTACTGTATGTGATGTAGGAGGAAAGGGAAGAGATCATAGGGCTGTAGGCTACAGTTGTTGTTGACGGGAGTATTGTGTTTTGAGAAGTACAGTGTGTTATATTAGCCAAGGATGTGGCCAGGTTTGCTGTCTGCAGGAGTTGAGCAATGGAGTTATTCTTCTAGGATTCAATTTATAAAAATTGCTAGTTTGAGGATGGTGAGCTGTACATGGGGAATAAAAACTTGGAAAATTTTAAACAGTTCCCTTATGAGCTTGAAGACCTTCTAGGAGCTGCAGTTTTATGTTCTGTAGCAAAATAGTCCATGAAATCAGAAAGATCTCTTCATTAAACAAGGATGGAAGTGGCAGGTTTGTGGGGGTAAAGTCTCCCTCATATTCTGATTTCCGAAACATGGCACTTATCCGTTATTTTGAGGGTACTTGGTACTTGTGAAATTAAAAAGGAAAAGTGCTCAGAAATTGATAATTCCCCTCCAACACCCACCCAGGGTTCCAGGACAATCTCACCTGCTACAGTCTACTAGCCTGTAATGGGATGAGCTTAGAGGCAATATGATATTTTCAGGGATCAGAAACCCAGGAGAATACCAACTCAATTGGAAATAGAGGTTCCCAGTACTGAGCTTCCCCAGGCCCACTGAAGCATACTGGATAGTACATGACATTCAGAGTAGAGAAAAGTAAGATCTACCTCTGCTAGGATTCAGGAATAGCCTTTGGACCCAACCAACTAACATAAAATTATTGGAGAAAAATGTACAAAACAGTGGAGAGTAAGGGGCTAGAGGACAGAGACCCATGAACTCTGGAGTGACTGGGTGGTTTGGGTTGCCCCGAAGTCACTTACTCCAGAGCTAAAGACAATTTAGGCGGAAGTCCCTCCCCAGAATTTTTGGTGAACAGATTATATTCCAGAACTCCACCTCAGTGTTTTCAAATACACATGTCTTGGGGTTGACCTAAAGGTGGTAGCATCAGGTAGTTGATAAAGACTCTGGCTCATGGGATATCAGCTAGACATGGCATGTTCACATAGCATCAGATAGGCCATGTCTTCTTGGTTTGAGTGAGCATTTGAGATGTTCGGTGAGAACCGGATGGTTGTAAACTTGAATGGTCACCCTTTACTCATCACCAGATATAGATGAGGTGGTAAGTGTCCTGGGTGTCTTATTTTGTAAAGACTCTATCCCTTTGAAGCTACTGGGTCATTGGGAGCTGGTAATGTTCACATTGATAACTGTGATTTTCCTGGAAGAAGTAGAACTCCAGATTTTTTAGAAAAGATCTAGGATCCCAGTAGGGTGAATGGAAAGCTTGATGGCCTCCTACTCTGAGTTGGTGTCCATGTACTTATGCAGTACCTTGTTCTTGGTTTTGGAGAGACACAAGGTCATGCAACACAAATTCCATACTATTGGTATAATTATGTTGACATATGGGCCCAATTCCTCAGGGATTTTTTTCACCAAAAAAACCTACCCAAGAGGCTTCTGGGGCTTGACATTAGAGCAGGGGATATTCAGTTCTCAACAGGAGAAGTAGACAGTGCTGGCATTAGATAGCTGAGAGCAAAGGAAAGCCTGGGTTTTCCAGAACCTGGGTCAGGAGACTCTGACTAACAGAAGTCTAGAAACAAAGGGACATATGAGCAGTAGGTAATGGAAAGCACCAGTTTCTTGCCTTCCCATCTAGATGACAATGGTTTCTTGGATTACTGATATCCCAGGAAAGGAGCAAGGGGCTTAGGACAGGGTAAAGCTGGTAAAATGGCCTAGAATTTGGTCTCTATACTTGCCATTAGCCTCTGAGACTGACTATTCATCTCAGATGCAGGACCAGGCAGCCGGTCACTCTGAGCGTCACCCTTCCCCCTCTGGTGGATAAGGACTGGAAACCATCTCCTCTTGTCTCATTGGCCCAAACTGAGTTACATGATCATCTTTGAACTAATCACTGTAACCTATGAGATGGGTTTCACTCATGGGATTAAGTCAAGAGCACTTTACAGGTATTTAAACCACCAATTATTTTTGCTACTTTGAAATAAAATATATGTTGATACTTAATCATACTTATTAGTTTTAGTATAGCCAAATTATTCTGAATTAGAATGCAAAAAAAACCTTAGTTTCTTATTAATTCCATGAAGCACTAGGTAAACCATAAAAGACTTGCCAATTTGGCTAAATTAAATTGTAAAAAATATATTGTGGATGGCTGAAACCACCTGGAAGATTTTGAAAAATACTTTATCCTCAAATAGATTCCTGGTCAGCCAGATGTGATGTATGTGAAATCCTGCTTTGATAAAGGAGGATGGACTAGATAAAGGCTCAAAGATCCTTCTGTCTCTACAATACTAAGAAAATACATAAGAAATACTCTTCATTCTTCCTACCACAAAACCAAGAGTAAAGCCACACACTTGAAACATAATGTCTCAGACCATACAAGCTGTTATAACAAAATGCTAGAGACCAGCTAGTTTACAAATGACAGCAATTTTATTTCTCCCAGTACTGGGAAGTCTAAGATCAAGGCATCAGCATGGCTGTGCTCTGGTGAGGGTCCTCCACCTGGTTCACAGTCAGTGCCTTCTCACTGTGTCCTCACAAGTGAAAGGGGCAAGGAAGGTCTCTGGAGCCTCCTTTTATAAGGGCACTAATCCCATTCATGAGGTCTCCACCCTCATGACCTAAGCATTTCCTAAAGGCTCCACTTCCTAATACCATCACCTTTGGGGATTAGGATTTCAACATATGTATTTTGAGGGGACACATTCAGACCATAGCACATAACTTTTCTCCTATTAGATGATTTATAATCTAAGAGAGTAGAAAAAGCAGGGAATGGGAATCCAGAGGGAAATGGTTTTTGATATCTGCTCTGCTACAGACAAGCTGGGTTAATTTGGTTTAATCATTTCAGATCTCTAAACCTGTTTCCTTACTTGTAAAATGTAGATAATAATACTTACCCTCCATTTATTTCTGCCATGAGGGTCAAATAAGAAAATATTTCTAAAAGTGCTCTCTAAACTGTAAAGGGCTTTCTGGATGTAAGGTATTCCCTTATTACTAATACTATTATTTGACAGCTAAATTTACCCCAAATAAATTTATGGCCTTGGCCAAGTTATTTAATATCTTTTACTCTCATTTTCTGTTCTTAGAAAAATGAGGGTTTGACCCAGATGATCTCTAATATCTCTTCCAGCTCAGCTTTGGGGTCTTTTTTTTTTTGCGGTACGCGGGCCTCTCACTGTTATGGCCTCTCCTGTTGCGGAGCACAGACTCTGGATGCGCAGACTCAGCGGCCATGGCTCACGGGCCTAGCCGCTCCACGGCATGTGGAATCTTCCTGGACCGGGGGACGAATCCGTGTCCCCTGCATCGGCAGGCGAACTCTCAACCACTGCGCCACCAGGGAAGCCCTGGGGTCTTTTAATTATACTTTTTTCTTGCAACTATTGAATAATGCTTGCCCATTGGACAGAGAGTTAAGGGGGCATGGATTTACAGTGGCCAGCTTTGGACAGTAATGCTGAGGGTCAACTACACTATATCTCTGATACAGATCCTTGGAATTTTAATGATGGTAATTACAACCAATGTAGAGTATTTGTGTGGTGCCCAACGTTGTTTTATGTATTATGTTTTTAAGAATAGTATTTCATTTTTAAATTTTTATTTATTTATTTATTTGTTTATTTTTTGGCTGCACCATGCAGAATCTGGAATCTTAGTCCCCTGACCAAGAATTGAACCTGTGCCCCCAGCAGTGGAAACTTGGAGCCTTAACCACTGGCCCACCAGGGAAGTCCCTGTTTTATGTTTTATATGCAGCATTGGATGTATAAAAGTTTGCAAGTTAGTTCGTGGGCATACTTTTTGAGGAAGAATGTGCACAATTCAGAGAACTGATGAATTAGCCAAAGACATTCAATTTAGCAGCAATTTCAGGAATAGAACTCATATATCTTGATCTTCATGGAGCAGGATTTGTAGTTATTATACTTTTAGTTTTAAAGGAATAACTGAATTAGTGAGAAAATGGCCTCCAAAGCTAATGAGAAAGGGTTGCCTTTGAAGGTGAGAGGTTTTGAACTATATGGATGGATAGGAAAATGAAAGAACAATTCAGAGAATTAAGGCCTTGAAACAGTGAACTATTAGGTTTATGAACTAATAAAGGAGTGCTATACGATAATCTTGCCTATGTATTCATTCTAGACAAGGCTTTTATTTGTTTATATTTTCAGACCATAAATGCGAATTCTTTTGGCAGAGATGATGATGATGACGATGATGATGACTACCGCACAAAGACAATAATAGCTAACATTCATGACTTGCTTACTCTCTGCAGGGCCCTAATCTAAGTCCTTTACATGTATTCTCTCATTTGATCCTGACTATAGTTTCATGTGATGGGCACTATTATTATTTTCTCTTTGTAGATGAGGAAATTGAGGCACAAAAGTGTTAATTACCTTCCTCAAGAACACATAGTAAATAATGGGCAGAGCTGGAAGTCATACCCATATAACACTGAAAACACACTGAAAACACAGTTGGCTATATCACTTAATGCTACCACCAACAATGTGAACAACTAACCTTACTGATGTTTTTACTATTCTAGGCATATCAGCTGTTAACTTACTTTATCTTCATTACAACCCTAAGTTGTAGGTACTATCATAATTACTGGTAACTGTATAGATATGAAAACTAAAGACCAGAGGGCTAGCTCTAGAGTTTGTGCTCTTAGCTATTATACTATGTGAATAATAATATTTTTAAAAGTGGTAATGGAAAACACCTTAAAAATAATAGCAACAAGTACTTGTTGAGATATTTTTGCAGGCCAGCTACAAAATGCTTCGTGCCCATTGTCTTTATTGTAATTGTCATAGGTGTGAATTTTTTATCCCCATTTTACAAAGGATAAAATTTAGACTTAGAAAAATTATGAAATTTTCCTATTATCTCATAATCTTATAATGTTAGGACCCAAGACTCAAGACTTTGGAGGCTGGCCCCAAAACCAAATTACAACACTAAAATAGTTCAGTTCTGGATTGGGGACAAGGTTTTATGAAATATTGGCTGTTTATGGCCATAACATTTGTTCATTCTTTCATTCAACAAATGTTTATTGAGCATCTGTGTATTGTGTACCAAGTGATACAACCCCATGGCTTCCCAGGTGGGTTGTAAAATAGTGCATGGTATTTCCTCAACCACAGAAAGACTCTAGAAGGGTGAATAAATGGTCGCAAAGATGTGTAAACAAAATGCAAAGGTAGTTTGACAATGATCAATCTAGGCTTGATCTCAGAAAATATTCAAATACCTGATTCCATTTTAAAACAAAATATTTAAGTTAGCAAGCAGGAGCAAAAAAAAAAAAAAAAATCTCAGAAATGCTTATAAAAACAATGAGGTATCACCTAACATCAGTCAGAATGGCCATCATCAAAAAATCTACAAACAATAAATGCTGGAGAGGGTGTGGAGGAAAGGGAACCCCCTTGCACTGTTGGTGGGAATGTAAATTGATACAGCCACTGTGGCAAACAGTATGGAGGTTCCTTAAAAAACTAAAAATAGAATTACCATATGATCCAGCAATCCCACTACTGGGCATATACCCCGAGAGCACCATAATTCAAAAAGAGTTATGTACCAAAATGTTCATTGCAGCTGTATTTACAATAGCCAGGACATGGAAGCAACCTAAGTGTCCATCAACAGGTGAATGGATAAAGAAGATGTGGCACATATATACAATGGAATATTACTCAGCCATAAGAAGGAATGAAATTGAGTTATTTGTAGTGAGGTGGATGGACCTAAAGACTCTCATACAGAGTGAAGTAAGTCAGAATGAGAAAAACAAATACCATATGCTAACACATATATATGGAATCTAAAAAAAATGGTTCTAATGAACCTAGGGGCAGGACAGGAATAAAGACGCATAAGTAGAGAATGGACTTGAGGACACAGGGAGGGGGAAGGGTAAGCTGGGACAAAGTGAGAGAGTGACATGGACATACATCCACTACCAAACGTAAAATAGATAGCTAGTGGGAAGCAGCCGCATAGTACAGGGAGATCAGCTCAGTGCTTTGTGACCACCTAGAGGGGTGGGATAGGGAGGGTGGGAGGGAGACACAAGAGGGAGGAGATATGGGGATATATGTATATGTATAGCTGATTCACTTTGTTATAAAGCAGTAACTAACACACCATTGTAAAGCAATTATACTCCAATAAGGGTGTTAAAAAAAAAAAAGATCAGGATAACTTAAGCACAAATCCTTCCATAAAGCGACCTCTCCCCATCTCAATAACTAAATCTGTGAAAATCAAATGAGATTACCTAGTGCAGTGTCGAAAGCATGTTGAATAGCTTCTCCTACACTTTTTTTTTTTGCTGTGCGCGGGCCTCTCACTGTTGTGGCTTCTCCCGTTGTGGAGCACAGGCTCTGGACGCGCAGGCTCAGCGACCATGGCTCACAGGCCCAGCCGCTCCGCGGCATGTGGGATCTTCCCAGACAGGAGCACGAACCCGTATCCCCTGCATCGGCAGGCGGACTCTCAACCACTGCGCCACCAGGGAAGCCCTTCTCTCACTCTTTTACTTGCAGAGTAAGTGCTAAGTGGGTAAAGCCAAGGTCTTTCGGTTGGGAAATCTTTCTGGGAGCAAGAAGTGACAACAATTATAAAGCCAGTCACTTTAAAGCTAGGAGATGTCACAGGGTGTCCTAATCAAAGGGCCTTTGTGTGATCAACCATATCCTCCCTCTCCTGTTGGCCTTTTACTTACTCCTGATGTTTTCCACCTGCTTGAATGCACTGGATTTTTCATTTCAAGAAAACTAATTTGTTGGCAGATATTCACGCTTGTTTTGTAGAGATAAAGCTAGTTGTTGTTTTTCCTTTTGAGTTTTAAGACCAAAAATATTTCCTAATTGTGCATTAGTTGTGAATACTCAGGTTTGTTAAAACTTCTGTAACTAACCAATGCTGGCAGAAATAGTGCTCCCTGGTTAAGTGTGTGTTATCTATCTTTCTCTCAATTTCAAAAATGTGGCATTTTCACAGTACATAGTACCTTTAAATAGTAGGTTTTCAATTTATGCTTGTTGAATTGGAATTTAAAATTTTAATTGACATATAATTAACATACAATGAAATGCATACATTTTAGTTATTCGTCTGACGAATTTTGACAATTCTTTCCAACCCTGTAAGTGCTACACCCCCCCAAAAAAAATAAACACAAAAAACATTTTCATCACTCTGAAAGTTTTCTCATGCATCTTAGTCAATCCCTATCCTATACCTGAATTCAGCCACTTCCTACTCCTATCTCCATAGATTGGTTTGCCAATTCCTAGAATTCGTGTGAATGGAAACATGCAGTGTATTTTTCCATCAGGATTCTTTTTGTCATCTTAATGTTTTTGAAATTCATTTATGTTGTCGCTTGAATTTGTGCTTCATTATTTTATTACTGAGTAGTGCTCCATTTTATGAATATAATACAATTTGTTTATCTATTGTTTTGTTGATAGACATTTCAGTTGTTTCCAAGTTTTGGCCTATTGACAGTCTAGAACAAGTGTTTTTGTGGATAATTTTCATTTCTTCCTGGTAAATACCCAGGATGGAATTCCAGGTTATGGGATGAATGTGTATTTAACATTACGAGAAACTGCCAAGAATTCTTCAAAGTGATTGTGCCAGTTCGCATTCCCACCAGTATGAGAGTTTCAGTTGCTCCTCATCCTCACCAACATTTAGCATTTTCAATCTTATAATTTTTTTTTTTTTTTTTTTTTTTTTTTTGCTGTACGCGGGCCTCTCACTGTTGTGGCTTCTCCTGTTGCGGAGCACAGGCTCCGGACGCGCAGGCTCAGAGGCCATGGCTCACGGTCCCAGGTGCTCCATGGCACGTGGGATCTTCCCGGACCGGGGCAAGAACCCGCGTCCCCTGCAACGCCAGGCGGGCTCTCAACCACTGCACCACCAGGGAAGTCCAATCTTTTAAATTTTATCCATTATAGTGGGCATGAAGTAGAATCATATTGTGGATTTAATTAGCATTTTCCTGATATGGAGCACTGATGGGTGTTTATTGACCATTTGTTTATCTTTTTTTTTGTAAAGTATCCCAGCCTTTAACCCTTTTAAAATTTAGTTTTCTTTTTATTCTTGATTCGTAGGAGTTCTTTATGTATTCTTTATATATCTACATGTCTTTTTCAAATGTGTGTTCCAAATATTTTTTCCCAGTTTGTGGTTTGCCTCTTCATTTTCTTAATGGTGTCTTTTGATAAGCAGAGCATTTTCATTTTGATGAAGTCTAACTTACCAATTTTTTCTTTTAATGTTATTGCTTTTTGTGTCTGTCCAAGAAATCCTTGCCTAACTCAAGGCTGCAAAGACATTCTCTGGTGTCTCTGTTTTCTCATAGAAGTTTCATGGTTCTGAGTTTTTTGTTTAGGTCTATCATCTGTTTAGAATTAATTTTTGTGTATGGAGAGAAATAGGGATTCATGTTTGTTATTATTCTTTCATACAGCTATCTAGTTGTTCCAGCAACATTTGTTAAAATGATGTCTTTTCCCCAGTAACTTGGTATTGTGGTAAAGAATCAATTGACCTTATATGCTGAGGGTCTATTTCTTGACTCATTTTTCCTTTAATTTG
Source organism: Leucopleurus acutus (assembly GCF_964270905.1). Lineage (NCBI taxonomy): Eukaryota > Metazoa > Chordata > Mammalia > Artiodactyla > Delphinidae > Leucopleurus > Leucopleurus acutus. Next base: position 120,087,986 of record NC_139143.1, read on the forward strand.
ATATCCTATGTTAGTACCACACTATCTTGATTATTTGGTTTATAATGTCTGGAAATCAGGTAATTTAAGCTCTCCAACTTATTCTTCTTTTCAAGATATATTATACTATGCTAGATCTATTGTATTCCATATAAGGTTTAGAATTAACTTGTCAATTGCTTCAAAAAATTCTGATGGAACTTTGAAAGGGTTTGCATTGAAGATCAAGATAAATTTGGGAAGAATGGGCACAGAAACACTATCGAGGCCTCCAGTCCATGAATATGACGTATCTCTCAATCTATTTATGTCTGTATTAACTTCTCAGCTGTGTTTTATTGTAGCTGGTATGTATGATTACATATTACTCATTAGGTATGATTATATTACTTGGGAATAATTCCGGTTTTACTTTTTTTTCAATCTTTATCTCTTTTATGCATTTATCTTCCTTTATTGCACTAGTTAGAACATCCAATGTTATGTTGAAAAGAAGTGATGAGGGCAGTCATATTTGCCTTGCCTCCAGTCTTAATCTGTAACTGTTAAATATGACGCTAGCTGTAGGTTGTTATTAGACGCTTTTAGCAGGATGAGGAAATTCCCTTTTATTCTTAACTTGCTGAGATTTCTTTTATCATAGATAGTATTGTCAATTTTTTTGTTTCTATTGAGACAATCTTTTTTTCCCTTCCATTTATTCTGTTAATGGGGTGATTTACATTGATTGATTTTCAAATGTTGACCCTACCTTCCTTTCCTGGGATAAACCCACTCAGTCATGATGTATTTTCTTTTTTATATATTTCTGGATTTGATTTGCTAATGTTTTGTTAAGGAATTTTATATCCATCTTCAGGAACAATATTGCTCTAAAATTTTCTTCTCTTGTAAAATCTTTGTCAGATCTTGATTTCAAGGTTTTGCTGGCCACATAAAATCAGTTGGAAAGTATTTCTTCCTTCTCTATATGCTGAAATAAGTTTTTGTAAGATTAGGATTATTTTTTTCTTGGTTGTTTGATAGAATTTGCCACTGAAGTTTTGTTTGTAAGAACATTAGTGCACATTCAATAAAAAACAGGTTTTACTATCTATTGCTGTATAACTAATTACCATAAACTTAGCAGCTTAAAACATTACATATTTATTACCTCACATTTTCTCTAAATTAGGAATTCAGACATGGCTTAGTTGAGTTCTCTGCTTTGGAATATCTCACGATGGGGGAAGTTGAGGTGTTGGTCAGGACTGAGGACTCATCTGTGGCTCAGCTGGGGAAAGATCTGCTTCCAAGCTTATTTGATTACTGATTGGATTTAGCTGTTTTCAGGGACTATAGGCTGCATTTCCTTGCTGGCTGTTGGCTGGAAGTTCTCCTGAGTTCGTTGTCATGTGAGCCTCTCTACCTGGCAGCTTCATAAAAGCCAGCAAAGGAGAGTGTCTATAGAGAGAATCTGCCGGCACGACAGGAGTTACAATCCTGTAACATAATCGTGGAAGTGACATCCCATCAGCTTTGCCTTATATTATTATTAGAAGCAAGTCACAAATGCCACCCACTCCCAAAGGGAGGGAATTAGATAAGATGAATACTAGGAGGTGGGGATAATTGTTAGATAATTTTTAGTGTCTGTCTACTACATATAGGGCTATTTTAGATTTAGTGTTTATTCCCATATTAGTTTTGGTTAAGCTGTGTTTTTCAAGGAATTTTTCCATTTCATCTAAGTTGTCAAATTTATTGGCATAGAGTTATTCATAGTATCCTTATTATCTTTTAAAATATTTGTTGAAATTCTATTTTTTGTTCTTGATATTAATGATTTGCATCTTCTCTCTCTTTTTTCTTCATCAGTCTTATTAGGGCTTTGTCAGTTTTATAAATCTTTTCAAGGAAACAATCTTTGACTTTGTTGATTTTTCTCTGATTATTCCATTTTCTAGTTCACTGATTTCCTCTCTTATTTATTGTACTGTTTTTTCTATTTACTTTTACTATTTTCTTTTTTGCTTTTCTTTGTCTAGTTTTTTAAAGTAGAAGCTTAAATCATTGATTTTAAGCTATTTTTATTTTTTAATATAAGCCAAATTTTCAGAACTATGTGACTGTGTGAATACTTCACTAGGGGCCCTCACAGGACTTCAGAAGGTATTATTCAATTGAAAGGCCCTGAAGCTAAAGCTTCACTTGGTTCAAAATAATCCACCTCGTCTACTAGTGCATTTAATTTATTTTAAGATGCACATTCCCCCCCCCAAATTTTAACACCTCTGAAAATGGAATATGTTGTATAAGCTACGGCATCTTATAATTGCTATCAGCCAGGAAGAAGTCATGGCATAGTCATCATTGCCTGTGTATGCACAGACTTGGCTATAGCTGTTCGTATTACCAGCATTTCAGTTGAGTCTTATGCACGTTTGGTACCTATACTGAGTTTCAGTGTTAAAATAGTATAAAATGATTACATTATGATTCAGCACTGAAGCCAAAAAATAGGGTATGTTCAGAAAAGCAAGGAAAGACAGGAAATGTAACATTAGTGAATCGAATATTATAGGAGGACTGCTCATAATTTAATGTTTTCTTGCAAAGAAAAAGCAATTTATTTCATTGTATTTTCCTTTTTACATGTGCATCATAGTAATACTGGAGTAAAACTGTGTCTAAATCATAGCTAAAATAAAAATTGTAAGTGATGAGATAGCATTGAGTCATACTTTAATTGGCAGAATTTTTTTTCCTGATGTATCTTCTGTTGACAGTGCCGCTGATTTAATGAAATAGAGGTAGCCTACTTAGTTCTCACATAAATGCCCTTGAAGTTGCTATTATCTATTTTCAGAGATGAGAAAATTGAGTCCCGGGGAGTTTAACTGTCCAAGGTCACAGAACTAGTAGGTGGCAGATCTGGGATTAGAATGCAAGCGTCTGGGGCTTGAGTCTTTGCTCTTTACTGCACATTCTATTGTCTTGGTAGATCACGGAAGGGAGGAGCAGTCTCGCTTTCAAGATTCTCATCAACTAAAAATATTAGATTTTCCAGACAGCTCTTGGTCTTGTCTGTCTCCTGCTTCACCACCACCCGTGGATAAAGCCTAAATTTCTTAAAATGTAAAGCATTCTGTGATCTAGCCTCAGCCAGCTCTTGCCTGACTCCTGCTCTTCAGCAACTTGGAACTATTGTCTCTATATATGTCCATACTCAGGACATTTCTTGTCCTAGTCTAATATTTAATTGATCCTCCTTTCATTGTTAAAAACCTCTAGCTAATTTCTTTTTCCTTATCTGAAGTTATTCATGCCAACGCCTTGTGTAAACATTAGTTCACATAGTAGGCCTAATGGCTGTCTTTTGAAAGGCCTGCTTACAAAGTTGTCCCTTGGCTGGTGTCTGGAAACTTGATTTGGGGAGGATTCCAATCATTTCTAGAACTGATAAGAGTGACTAAACTGTTTATGCAAATAACACGGTTTATGCAGAACACTTGTTTTCCTTCTGGGATTCTGGAATATTTGGGCATACTAGGCAAAGGACGCCTAAATGGTTATCCCCCAGTAAAACCCATGGGCTCTGAGTCTCTAACAGGCTTCGCTGACTGGCAGCAATTCCTATGTGTAGCCACACTCATTGCTGGGAGAATTAAGTATGTTGGGAGAGAACTCTTGGAAGCTTATTTGTGGTTTCCCCTGGACTTCTCCCCATGCATTCCTTTCTCTTTGCCAATTTCACTTCATGTCTTTTCACTTTAATAACTCATAGCTGTGAATATATGTTAAACCTATTATGAGTCCTCCTAGAGAATCGTAAAACCTGAAGGTAGTCTTAGGGACCCCCAATATACCCCTCTGCCAGGAATCCCTTCCTATGCTCTTCCCCTTCCCTTTTTACCTGGATAAACTTTTCCAGGAAGCTGCCTCTGAATCTCTCCTACATCATTTTTCTGCATTTGGTACACCTCTTTGGGACTACTGTGACATCCTGGGGCTCTCTCTATTATTACACTTATCATATCATTTTATAATTATAGGGACATTGTCTTTAGTCTACTGGTCTGTGATTTTTCTGGAGGGTAGAAACTGTTATATTCATCTTTATATCTGTATACCTGTCACACAATGGTGGTCAACTAATATTTGTTGAATAAACAAATACCTTGGCCAATCTGGGATAGTCTTTTGATTGCTAGTAGTATCCGTAACTAAGATAATTGACAGAGACGTTCGGAATGGGCTTTGAGAACTATTTTTTAAAACATATCCTTGCCTACACAGTTAGTTATTAAATCGTTTCAACTTCCAGAAGCGACTTAGAAAACACCTACTGTGTATTATATTTTAGGTGGGAGTTTTGGGTATTAAAGAAAAAAGAGGGCTGACTTGTTAAGAACATTAGGAAATTAAATAAGGCCTCAGCTTTGTCATTCTGCAAAATGGTCCTAAGGATACCAGCTCTTCTAAATCCACAGTCATGATAAGAAATAAAGTAGCCTAGGGTGATGTTTTGAGAGAAGGTGCTAGGTAATTCCAGCTGTTTATCAGTAACTTGTCCTTCATTAATTCCAAAGAAAATGTATCTATCTTCTTTTGTGGATTAGTCATTGGTTGGAAACTTATACTCTTGTTCTGGTGCACCTGATTTCTTTACACTTTCATAAAGATGGTGTTCAGATTTTTTTTTCTTCTTTCATTGTTTGCTAATGCCTTACTTTCCCCTCCCACAGTTATATAATCAGCTTGCTATTTTTAATACTGCACTTCTGACAAAACCAAGTCTGAGCTTTAACAGATACATTTTCATATCTTGGAAGTTGCCTCAATGATTCATTCTGCTAGAAACTGAATATATTATGTATCTTTTTGATTGCTCTTACTCTTAAAAAGGATATTAGGTTTCTTCAGATGTGATTTTTCAAGTTAAAATTAGAACTAGGAAAAGATACACTCTTTTGGGGGGTTGGGGGTTGTGTAGCAAGGATTGGAAGGTGTTGGTAACTCAGGATAGAAATAAGTTCAGCTTAGCTCAGCCAACATTGTCATTATATCTTATATTTTCTATTCACAATGTGGATGAATATGTGGGAACAGCTGGTATGGAATTGATCAATGTCTGCGTCATTCACTTTGTGAGGACTTCAGCTGATCTCAGTGTGTTCAAAACACCCGTCTTACATACTCTCCCTGAGTCATTAACAGCCCTTATCCTGTCAAGGAGAAAAGAGTGCTTGAGACCCTGCTTTCAGCAGTGGAAGGCTTGTGGAATTAAACCCTTAGCTCTTTTCTTCGTTTTGCCTTCTATACCAATTTTGCCTGAATCATATACAATTTAAAAAATTATTATACATGATATGTGGGAATATTTTGGGTTATTGTTTTAATACTAGCAAAAGCATCTGTTTCATAATAGAAAGTCCAGAATGAGGCTGAATAATTCAGACATAAACTTGTAAAGAAACTCCTGAGGTAACCTTTTTTAAACAACATTATTCGAATTTTTGTATTGCTCAAGCCTTATTTAATTTACCAAGATGAAAAAGGTATGTCTAAAACAAGTTGATCATCTAGACGATAGAAGAAAAGAATCCACAGAGGCTAAATAATAAAATCACAGTTTGGAAAGATTCAGCTGCCTCACGCCCAAATGTTCTTGTTCTTGTGCTATTTTTCCTCTCATTGAAATATACTATGTATGAATCCTTAAATTATCTGTTTTCATAGGATTTTAACATTTAAAAAAATACAAAAGTCAGCATACTTTTGGTAATGCTCTGATTTTAAATTTTGAGATATTTTAGGGGTTTTGTTCTTTCATCAGATCTATGCACTGGCCCACATTTTAGTTTTATGATTCTATCTAAAGCCTTGAATGATGCTTAAGTATTATAGCTTAGTATAATCCTTTTTGAGATATTTTTATACTGATACAGTTTTCATGGCTTTCTGTTGTACTCTTTTATAAATCCTACCTTCAAGATGTTTCCTTTATAAAAGAAACCACTTCCTAACATTCTGGTATTCCAACATAAAATTACAGTTTTACATCAGAATGAGACCTAAACCAGACTTACACGTTGAGTGGTGAGGAGAATACAGAGTAATAATGTTTCTTTTCACGTTGCTATTGTTCATCTCGGTAAAGAAGCAGGAACAAAGTCCTATCCTGTGAGCATAGTGTCTCTTCTATAGGAAAGCAGCTAAACGTTGGACATCTTAGTGTGAAAATAACTATTGGAAGAACAAAAGAATCAAAATGAAAATCTCTGACTCACACTTGAAGAAATATTTTAGCAACAAAGTTCAAACTGCATTATTAATAGGAAGCTGAATTCCTTCTGGTCCTAAACACTGGTCTGTGGACCAATAAAGACTATTCTATCATTGGCTCCTGTTCTAAGATTTCTCAACCCAGCCTTTACATTTCTTTTTTTTTTTGATTTATTTTTTATTGAAGTGGTTGAATTACAATATTGTGTTATCTGCTGTACAGCAAAGTGACTCAGTTATACATATATATACATACATTCTTTTTCATATGCTTTTCCATTATGGTTTATTACAGCATACTGAATGTAGTTCCCTGTTCTATACAGTAGGACCTTGTTGTTTATCCATTCTATACATACCAGTTTGCATCTCCAGCCTTTACATTTCTGATTTCTGATCAGAATTCCAGCCCTCTGAGGAAGGTTGTGGGCCCTAACAGCTCTGGAAAACCGAGCAGCGTCTGAACATAAAATGATTGATTCCTGCTCTAATTGCGATAGCTCTGAATGGAAAGTTACCGTATGAGAAAGATTATTTATTTTAAAACAGCAACCCAAATAGTCATATTTTCAAGAACACTCTGGCTTGATAATCATCATTTTTCTACGGTTGCAATATATTTGTAAGTGTTGAAGAAAAAGCACCGGCAAAAGACTAATTGAAATGTAAAGATATGCATCTATTATTAGGATCGTCAACCGATTATTTTTTACCACTTGTTTTATTAACACACATCTTATGTTACATGTTGCTTTAATCTTCTTTATTAAGACTAACTGAAAAGTCCTGTCATTATGTATCGTTTCAATGCCTCAGGATCCATGTTTTGTTGCATTTTCTATGCCAACTTCTTTTGACATGAAAGTGAAATATTGTTGTTTGGTTAAATGTGCAAATGGGTCTAGGGTGGATGTTTTATATAAAAACAATCACAGAAAATCAGTTGTGTGAGCAAATTCTATCTTCAGGCAAAATAACACTTTTGCTGCAAATGATCTCCCTCTGTAAATGTTCTCTGATCATCGCTTTCTCTGGGCTAATGTGGTCCTTTCTCATGGCTCCCCTCCCTTTCATGCCCCCCAACTCCAGTAAAACCAGAAATACTATTGTGCAAATGGAGAAATGCACATACTTCTCCTTTCCAGGGGCACTTTTAGTGAAAAGGGAATATACCCCACACCGTTTTACCACTTTGACACAGCTTCGGTAAAGAAGAAAGAGTTAAGTTCTCGGTCTGCAGCTGATCCGTGCTTAAGCAGTTCACCAGGGCATCATGGTTATAACTGTGATAGAGTATCCCGGGAGCCTGCATAATTTTATTCTATTTTTCATAAATAAGTAAAAATGCATCAGAAGGCATGCCCACTTCCCAAGGAATGCACAATTAAAGAAGACAGAGAAAAACAAGACCTAGGATGATAGACTCTGGCTTCAGTCCTGTGGAGGAAAATGTGTTCACTTTTTTTATTTTTATTTTTTGCTTTTCTCAGTCCTCTGATTGAGTAATGACAATAGTGCAGTAGGAAAGCACACAGAAAGAAAATCATGCCCCAGAGCACATCAGTAGTAAAAGTAATTAGTTCATTGTTAACATCAGGGTGCTGTTAACAAGCACAGGGGCCCTGCTTTCTGGCTAAGCTGCTGCGTATTATGATGGTCGACTCCAAAATAAAAATTACTTTGTGCAGAAGGAAGAAGAGCGGGGATTATAAGCTCAGGAAAGGCGAAATTTGGGGATCGAGGATATTTTTCAAAAGCATAATGAGAATCCACAAATGCAGCCTCGCCTCCCAGATCTGGTCATTATGCACCACATGTGTATTCAAAGCATGCATGCTTATGAGAAGCACAGAGACAGGGGGAGAGAAAGACTGAGAGAGATTGAGAGAGAGGAAGTGCCAGAGCGAACTAGTGAGAACAGGAGACTGAGCAAAACCATTATACACAGCACCTAGGGAACACAAGATCTAATTGGAGAATCAATAACTGAAAGCCCATTTTAAATATTCTGCTCTATTAATTCTTCAGGTTAATAAAAACTGCCCGCATGATGATATTTGGGGACATAGATATTCAGAGTTGGATTACTTTTGACAAGAGCGTAAGGAATCTATTCAAAGCTGATTTTCCCCCCTTTTGTTCACTGAGGACCTGCAGAATCTAAGATAAAAATGGCAGTTGTCCTGAGGGCACCCTGAGGCATGTCATTAAAATCGGAATTTGATCCTCTTTTCACGGTTACTTGGGACAATCAAGCACAGGAAACCTGAAAACTCATCAGTTTTCCAAAATATGACATGCCCTTGACTTTGTCAGTTTGGCTGCCATAGAGCAGCCCTGGCTATTTCAAAATCCCTTTAGATGTCACTCTGTTTTCAGGAATGCACGCTGCAGATATTCTGCGAAAGATGAGAGACTCGAGGCTTCCTCCTGGCACCTTTGCCCAGTTGAAGCACTTGCTTCTCTGTTTCCCATCAAAGAGAAATTCCATCACAGTCTTCCAGTAAAAGGCCAGTAAAAGGCTTGTGTTTTAAAAGAAACGAAGCAATTTCTAATTGTACTTCATGTTAATCTCAGAAGTGTTTTCCATCTCCTCATTCAAGCATCCCAGGTAATGAGTTACTTTGGTTTTTAAAGCTGCAGTGTGTGGTAGACTAAGGGACCACAGAGAATCTTGGAGATAATTTGTTGTCATATAAAATTATATGGCTTACTACTGTCCATTTGTTTCTGTTTCTTTGCTCTGTTTTTTAAATGTTAATTTCTACTGTTGAAGGCTTTCTTCGTTTTATTGTTTGAATCATGCAATATTGGAGACGCCACAAAACTAGAAATCTGGCCCACTTGGGTTGCTAGGAAGATGAAATGTGTATTCCACAAGGCAATCTCCAGGAACCATAGTTTTCTTTTAACTAATAAATTCCTAAATGAATCTGTGAACCAAGGCCTCTTCCCACCTTTTACCCTAACGCTGATTTTTACAGGATGAATGACAAGGAGAGTTCCCATCTCCGAGCTGTATGTATTGCCTTGACCTGAGAGACATTTGAGTATTTCCAGCAGTGAGAAGAGCTTTCCATGGGGAAAGGCCAAAACTCTAGACCCAGGGCAAACAGGAGGCTTTTCCAATTAGGGAGCACTTTTTAGATAAAATGTGGGTTAGCTTTTTTTGCCACATGCCTTAACACTAACTCCTCTTTCTATAAAAGTGAAAATAAGAAAAGTGATTTGGCTACTGAACTTTACCTGCCCACCGAAGGTAGCTGCATTTTGATAGATGTTGCCTGTTGCAAATATTGTCAGGTCAAGACAGTACAGGGGCAACCATGTGACCAGTCAGTGTGTAGAAGGAGAGTAATTCAGCATCGCTGGCAGGGCTAGGAAATTCTGGTTGTGCTTGGGTCTTATACTTGGGATATACCCCTGCTTACGTAGAATTTTACTTAATGGAACTTTGGATGGTCAAAGGTTTTGTAGTTTCCACAGGGTTAGTTTTTTAGAACTTTTTGTCAGACTATAGATCCAGTACTCAAGTTAAATAATGTGTACCAAAAAGAAATAACTTTGAGTGAGCAAGGTCTTACGCAAATCTTTGATATTGCTTCTTGTTATTAATCAACCGTTTCATGTAAGCTAATCAACTTGTCTTTTACTTTGCTTTGTTCTATGGCTTTGCATTTGTTTTCCCTCCTACCTGGAATGCCTTTTCTTCTCTCTTCCCCTCTATGTAGCCTGCTCTCAAAAACCAGCTCTGAAATCGACTCCTGCTAAAAGCTTATCCTGATGTGTTCAACTTGACAAGGATCGCTTGTGTGTGCTTCTTTTCATTTTGTCATTGGTGTGATATAGCTCATAGTTCGTTATTGCAGAAACTTGAATATCTTATAAATTAATGAATGTGCCCCCAAACCCAAAAGGAACATCCTGTTATGACACCTCTTGCTTGGTGTTAGTACCATCAAGGGACTCCAGTGGCCCAATTAGCTCTCCTGGGTGTGTTTCTTGATAAACTCTTATCTCATGTGGGTGGGTCATTGAACATAAGCAATTAAGACCACTATCTTCTCTTCCTTTATGTTCTGTAGGATGCCTAATATTATGCCTAGCACAACTCAAAAAGTTCTTTCAGCTCAGTAAAATAGTACTGAGTACTAACCATATACAAAGCACTTGAGGTAACATGATAATGACAATATGCCACTCTCTGGTGGTCACTTAGACTCTAGATGAGGGATTGGCAAAGTATACAGCCCATGGGCCAATCTGGCTTACCTTCTATTTTTTTTTTAATAAATAAAGTTTTATTGGTATCCAGCTAAGCTCATTCACTTATATATCATCTAGCTGATTTGGCGCTACAATGGCTGAGTTGAGTACTTTTAACAGAGACCACATTGCCCACAAGACTAAAATATTTATTATCTGGCCCTATACAGAAAAAGTTTGCTGATCCTTAACCCAGATCTTTGCACTGACTATAGTAAGAAGACAAATATTGGCTTAAGACTTAGTGTAAAAATCAACCCAAATGAACTACTAACAGATAAATTATAAATGTACAGTATTGAGCAACTAAAAAGGGAGCTTCTTTCTATGAATAAATATTTAGGAACTTGTATTTTCAATGGAGAAAAAAAAAAAAACCCCCAAAAAAAAAACCCAAAGCCTAGAGAATTAGGATTATCATTCTTAATATCTGCTTAGAACAAGCGCTATTTATATGTGACATAATCATTTCATTTATTTATTCAACAAAATTTGTTCTAGGTACTGATGCCAGGGGTTCAGTGATAAGCCAAAATGGAAATGGATACTTTACTTCCCATTTTTTATATGAGAAAACTGAGTCTCTGTAATAAGTGGCTTAGCCAGGACTGGAACTCAATCTTCTGAACTTACATTCAGTGTGTTCAAGTCAGTACTCATTACCATAGGAGACACAGATTGGAAAAAAAAAATAAAGATTTATTATAAACATCATTTTTCTCTCCAATGGTAAATTTATTCGTTGGTGGTACCCTATTTTTCCCTATAAATTTTCAAATATGAGATAATCTAAGAGGCAACCTAATATTTACTAGCTATATGAACATTGTTTCTCTAAACCTCAATTTCCTCATATGTATAATGTGGATAAATAATATCTAATTTGTAGATTACAGAAGGTAACTCGGTAGGACACTGTACTCTGAAACTAAAAAGCAAAATCCTGGGCTTCCCTGGTGGGACAGTGGTTGAGAGTCCGCCTGATAATGCAGGGCACACGGGTTCCTGCCCCGGTCCAGGAAGATCTCACATGCCGTGGAGCGGCTGGGCCCGTGAGCCATGGCCACTGAGCCTGCGCATCCGGAGCCTGTGCTCCACAACAGTAGAGGCCACAATGGTGAGAGGCCCGTGTACCGCAAAAAAAAAAAAAAAAAGCCAAATCCTGAGAGGTTTAGGGTTAAAGTCTTAATTTTTAAACCTTATACTTAGAGACTCTCTGCTTGGCATGCGATAGGGCATATTTAGATGCGGATTCATAAGTTTACTAAAAAGTATTTACTGAGAGCCCACCATATGTAAACTGGCCTGGCACTCCCACTTTCTAGCTTGTGACCTACTTGCTTAATGCTGAGTCACATTGTCCTCATTGTAAAAATTGGGAGAAACAACACTAGCCTAACAGAGCTGTTGTGAGAATTGACATAAGACACGTGAGGGCATCTAGCAAGGCCTTGACTTTGTATGAGGGGCTCAAGAGATGTTAGTCTCCTTTCTTCTATCTGTATCCTCTTGAGTGTTAAAATCCAATCAGGATAATATTACTACTATTAGGAAGCAAATCAAGTTGCAAAAATATGAGAGGAAAGAGAATGCCTATGTTTTTTACCCCTATCCAGGCACACAGTGAAAATGGTCATACTTTCCAAGGTGATGACATTGATGAAACTGCAGGAAACTCTATCTGATGGAAATCCGTTAGCACATCCCATCAAAAAATCTTGTTTCTTTGCCTTGGTTTGAAATTTGAAGACAGAAGAGCATTCCCTTTTATCACTTTAGTTGCCAGGAGCGATTGGACAAATTACACGTAAAAATAATATTTAAGGGTCAGGTAATTATTCTAGTGACTTGGGGGAACTATCTTGGTAATAAAAGAAACACTCTCATCTCTTCTGAATTCTGAACTCTAAACTTCTTTAGTGCCAGTCTGCTTTGAAATCTGATGACACCGCTGCTGGCTGTCGCTCCGCGATGTTAGAGAAAGTGTCGAACACTTAATGAATTCAGGGGTGTGTTTCTAGTGATGAGAAGTGCTGTCTTGTGTTAACAGTGTCAGTATGAGAGAGACTTGAAGGCACAAAAGACTATGTTTATGTAGGTGCTCTTTCATGTCGGGTGCTGCACTTACTGCTTTTGATTAAGATGTATGATTGAGTTACTGGATATGACATTTGTTGAGAGAAGGAAGATTACCACGGGTGAAGTGCAAGAGAGTAAAGAGTGAGGTGGTGGATGAAGTGTGAATGAAAGGTTACGTGCATTGATGTCTTGTTTATTTGGTTTAGGGGTTTGAGATAGAATCAATCTATTTCATTTTTTAGCGTGTTAGGAGAACTGTCTTAAAAATGTACCTTCCAATACATAATCAAAATATATCAAAATAGACTTTGGAAGGTAGCTTTCAGTCGGCTTGAGCTGTAGAAAAATGTGTGTTGGGGGGCGGGGTGGAGATGACACTTGGGGACACTCCTCTTAGGAAAGCTTAGACTGCTCTCACATGCATTATTCTATTTATATTCACAATACTCCAGTGCAATAGGTAAGCCAGCTTTTTGTTTTTTTCATGAAGTTTAAATGTTTCAAATGAAAACCCATTTTATCTGCTATTTTTCTGGAACACTGTGAATGCAAACCAAACTCATCACCTCTGAACACAGAAATTAAAGAATGAAATGGACTATAAGCTGAAGCTGAACAATCTAATTTCACTGTTGCAGTTAATATGGTGAGAAAAACCTCGAAACCATGGACATTTAAAGGGCAGAAAATAAATGCCCTGCTTGAGGTTGAATTCTCTAAATAACACCTGGATTTTGGCAGCTGAAAACGATGTTAGAAGCCACAATGAAGAACCGAAAATTCTCCCAGAGCTAATCATGCTCTGAATCTCCACACTGTCTGTCTCTGACTATTTCCTAATTCTGCACTTCTAAGGGTAAGCTGGGCATACTATCGCTTCCATTTACAGATGGAGAAAAAAGAAAGAATGGAGTTCTACTGTCCCGATTTACAAAGTAGTTCAGTGGCAGTGTCAGAAATAGAAAGCTATATCTTCTTACTCTCAGACCAGCGCTCTCTCTTCGCTAAACCAAATTCCCACTCTCTGGTGCATTCTAAATCCGTTTGTTTATTTGCATCCTTAGATAAGCCCCAGTATCAGGGTTATTAGTGTTCTTCAACTGGCCTGGGCTGGCTTCCCCCAACTGAAGGGCTGACGGCCACGAGGAGACCCATGCTTCCTTCTGTTTTCTAATCAGGCCCATCCACTGCAAAGCAGTCTCACCCTGTTTGGAAACCTGTGTGCCTCATTTTGTTTTAGAACATATTATACATTGACTAAATATTTCTCTCTAAATTTAAAAAAAAAATTTAAAAGTGAAATCTAAATTTTCAACTCCGTGGATCTTCATTTTAGAATAAAATTTCATAGTTCACAGGAAATGTTAACTCCTGCTAATGAAATAAAACAAACATCTTCATCTTAAACTTATTCAGATGGTTTTCTTTGTTGGTTTAAAACAGAAAAGTTTTACCGTGTGTGTGCGTGTCTCTGTGCATGTGTGTTTATGTCTCTATCTAGACATATAGATACATACACATAATCAAAGGAAATGTTTGCTCTTCCCTCCTTTACATTATTATTACCTTTTCTCTGTTTTTCTATCCATTTTTAGTTAAGGAAATGGTGTTGCTAGCAATGTGAGGAGGACGGTAAGTCAGTTAGTGAACTTCCTTGTTGAATCGCAGGACACAAAAACAAGCCCTTATCAAAACTTCATTTTTCCTTCACCCCCACACAGGATCATTTAAAATTGCATTCATTTTAGGATTTCTATTGAAATACATAGAACCAAAGGTCTGAAACTGTCTATCAGAACAGCCTGGAGTTTAGCAATGCCAGCCTAGCTCAGGTGACTGCCTGACTCTCTGGGACCCCCCATCAAGTGATCTGCCAGAGGACATGGATAGAATCTGATATGAAGACAACCTATTGATTCTTGAGATTACCTCCTTGGGAAACTAATGATTGTTTAATCTTTATGTGGGTGGATTTTTGTATTTGAAAATCTACTCCGTTTTTGTCAACGAGAGAAATATTACTTTTGATCCCCAAAGTTCTTGCCTCTGATTTTAAAGGGATATTGCTTTAGTGCTCCATCCTTTGTGGTATCAATAAGCTAGTGGAAAAGGTGGCAAATAAATCCCACAGAAAGTAAAGAAGATCAAACATAACCTTCACTGCAGACGTAGAGGTGACTATTCTTCTTTACTCAAAAAATGATCCTGACTTGGAGATACCCTCTTCTTTCAGAGAGCAACATGTTCTTTTCTTCTTTCACAAACATTTACATGAAAATCAACTTTTATTGTTTGCTGCAACTGAATGTGAACTTTGATAAATAGGGGGCAGATTTAAATTACAGACCAAATGCTTCCTTACTATATTCTTAACCAGTTACCACTTTAAAAGCATAAATAATATTTGGCCACTGGAGACGGAATATTAATAAAGTATTAATTTTTTAAAAAAAATTTATTTATTTATTTATTTATGGCTGTGTTGGGTCTGTGTTTCTGTGTGAGGGCTTTCTCTAGTTGCGGCAAGTGGGGGCCACTCTTCATCGCGGTGCGTGGGCCTCCCACTATCGCGGCCTCTCTTGTTGCGGAGCACAGGCTCCAGACACGCAGGCTCAGCAGTTGTGGCTCATGGGCCTAGTTGCTCTGCGGCATGTGGGATCTTCCCAGACCAGGGCTCGAACCCGTGTCCCCTGCATTGGCAGGCAGATTCTCAACCACTGCGCCACCAGGGAAGCCCCTAAAGTATTAACTTTTAAGGAACAGGATTGCTAAGAATTTTAACATAATTTAATCTTGCTGCAGTGCATTCAGTTGAAATATGTTAATAACTTACTATCCATCTTTGCTATTTGAGGGTCATTTCATTTTTCAATGCTATAGGCAGAGATTTAAAGATATTTAAGAAAGGTTATTCTCTGAAGCTTATTTCATTTACCTTTCCTTTAAACACATAAAAAATCAAATTTTCATTTAACTTGTTTGGGTCTTTGAAATTTCTGAATGCCAACATTTTATCTGCAATATCATATTATTATTCCAGTTAGAGTTTTCACGACAGAAATAACCTAGTACCTTGGCTAGAAATCTTATCGTGAAGAAATTTATGCTAACGCGGCAATTGGGTAATGAGGGTTTGTAAACCGAGTCAGAGCATATAATTCTCCTCATAGGTTGCTCTCCATCTAGACTTTGTGACTTTAAGTACTTCATGATCAGTAAATAATAAATTCAATTTACCGGATAGAAGTTTTGTCACTTGGAAATACTCACTTGGAATATATATTCCTTAATTGGCATCAATGGCACATTTCCCAGGAAGCATAACAAAATGGATCATTTAATAGATGCGCAATGTCTCCATCCATCTATCGGTGCAGCATATGATGTTCCAACTTTACTATGGTAATTAGCTCAGGCTGACTTCAGAGCAGGAAGCTGCCTCCCACACAGCAGTGCTTAATTACTTTATTTATTTTTATTTTTTTATTTTTTTGACAAGTAGATTAATTTTTATTGAACATCATCTATATGCTAGGCATAATGCTAAGTGCTTAATTACTTTAGACTTCAGCTTGCCAAGTGAAAAATTGACTGTTCTTTTGCACATTGCATGGAATTGAAATGATTTCATTGTCATTTCAGTTGAAATACAGCCTGACATCAGCATAGAATCATGGGAAACATAATGCAAAATTTCTCTGAAATTCTAAAATGGCCTGAAAGCTGCCTTATTTTTTTATGAAGCTGCATTTCATTTTCAGAATGTTAATGAAGATCCACTTCATCTTGAGAGAAGCAAACTTTTAGGAATTCACTTCTGTGAATCCATTCCAATGGCAATTCAATGAAGGGCAACATCATTAGGAAGCTACAATTAAGGGGGCATAAGAGCCATTGGAATGGGTGTTGACATAAATAGTAGTAAAACCTGTTGGCTTCAGCATACAACTAATGAAAGGAATAATAACCCCCCCATTCAGAAAATTTAAAAAAACTCACCTTTATGCAGATTCTACACCATGATACTTTAATGTACAGTTATGTGACATAAACTACACATTTGTACAATAAAGTAGCAAAATAAATCCAGGCTATCTTGTGCTGAAATTTATCAAAATTTTTTTTTCTTCAGATTTCAGCTGTCAATCACATGCTATTAATTGAATAATTTCTAAGATACCAAAGGCAGATTTCATGAATAAAATGTCCACAAAAATGTGCTCTTGGATAGAGGGAGAAAGTAAAATTATGAGAGAAGGCATTGGTATAACGGAGCAAATCAAACCCAAGCTTTCACTTTGGCCAGGAGCACTCCGCAAGTAGCAATGACACCTTTGCCATGAAAACCACAGGGGAAAGTAATTAAATTTAACAGAAGCTGCCCTTGATTTAAAGCCACAGGGGAAGTAATTAAATTTAATAGAAGCCACTACTTCTAAACAAAGATATATGGTATTTCTATCACCAAATGTTACCTTATTTTTTTCAAATGTACCTATAGCTTCTAGTAGCCTGCTTGTGGAAACTAGTTCCAAAACATCTAATGGACACTATATGATTGAATATTGTGAGCCATACTGGGCAGTAATGTAATGACAGCACATCTGAGCTGCAATTCAAGAAATGCCAAGGTGCTGCCATTTATGGCAGTCTGCTCAAAACCAATACTGGACCTTAAGATGAAGACAAGAAAGTTTGGGGAAAAAAGTAGACTTGTGATTTTTTTTTTCTTTTTTTTTTGGTCAACTTTGATGCATTTTGTACATCTGTTTAAACTGTGCCCTAACCTCAGCCCCTGGGGCTACCGTTCTCTTGTTGAGCTGGTTCAGTACCCTGGCTTTGGAA
This sequence comes from Leucopleurus acutus, assembly GCF_964270905.1. Classification (NCBI taxonomy): domain Eukaryota; kingdom Metazoa; phylum Chordata; class Mammalia; order Artiodactyla; family Delphinidae; genus Leucopleurus; species Leucopleurus acutus. Next base: position 120,105,422 of record NC_139143.1, read on the forward strand.
GAAACAAAGTTCTCCTTTCGTAAAATGTGTGCTCTTGTCATCAGGGTTCTCCAGGCCAGGCCATAGGGCCCACGTGTTTTCTTGCACATTGGACCAGCCCAGTTGAAGCTGGTCCCAGTGTCACTATGGTTACCATGGATACCTATATAGGATGCTCACTCCAAATGGTGGTCTTTACATCAAGCCTTGTACCCTGGCTCTGACGGCTTGAAAGAAAGTTTGCTTTTTAAAATTTTGTGTCAGGATCCCTTACTTGTCCACTCACGCATCTTCTGGGCTTTGTCCTAAACCTCGCAAAGGACCATAAGAACAAGCACATCTCAGTTTGCTCCTATCTTCCTTTCAACTTTGATTGTTTTTGTTGGGTTTTTTTGCGGTATGCGGGCCTCTCACTGTTGTGGCCTCTCCCGTTGCGGAGCACAGGCTCCGGACGCGCAGGCTCAGCGTCCATGGCTCACGGGCCCAGCCGCTCCGCGGCATGTGGGATCTTCCCGGACTGGGGAACAAACCCGTGTCCCCTGCATCGGCAGGCGGACTCTCAACCACTGCGCCACCAGGGAAGCCCCCTCTTCTTTTCAACTTCGTGTTAAGAACACCAACAATGAACACTTCTTGACTCTTTTTACGTAATCAGATTGGAAGGAGTAATAGTGATTGAGGGTGAGAAGACTCATTTTCCTTCCTGAATTTAAGATTAAGAAAACCGGAGATATCCTGCTTAATTAGAGCGTAAGGGGCCAAGAAGTAGTGGAACAGGTGTCATCCAGAGGGGTGACCCCAATGAAAACCAACTGTTGAGACAGTTTTAGTCTTAATACAATATAGTTTACAGTGGCAGAGTGATGAAGAGTTGGACTCTGTGTGTAGACTACTTGTGTGAATCTGGTGCAGCCACTCGAGCTTCATGACATTGGCAAGTTACTTTCTTAGTTTTATTATCTATAAAGTGAGGGCAGTAACAATATCTGCTGCACAGAGCTATGGAAAGGATCAGATAGGTTCATACCATGTAAAGTGACCAGAACAGCTCCTGACACACAGTAACCACTGTCTAAATGTTGACTCTCATTTTATACAATATATGTTGCAGTTCATTGCCTATTGATGGTAACAGTTCCACATCATACCCAGTGTCATAAAAGAATATCCCCTATGGTTTTATTTGAATTCCATACTCCAAACTACATTGTAGACATGTATCCTTATATATTATAAGTGGAAGCTATGTAGCCACAGCCCCTATTGCTCCGATAGAAGAGCAGTGGTGGTCTAGTTGGGAGGTGAGGTAGGGATTTGGGGGGTGAAGGTACTGAGGGATAAAATAGAAGATAAACTTAGCAAGGAGGTATAGTGGTAAGAGATGTAAGTCAGTATATCTTGCTAAATCTCAAACAAAAGCCCAAATAATGTTTCCCTTGCAGTTGTGGATTATGCCAGCTTTCCTGGTTAGCCCAGGACTGGCACCACAATAAGTGAAATCAGTCACTCTTCTTCCAGGGCAGAGTGCATAGTCACAAGGCATTCGTCAGCTATATCTTTTCCTGTCGAGTAGTCATTGGGTGGAAAACCACCGAAAAAGAATTTTTCTTTGTCAGATAAACTTTTCACAGTAGAAGAATGTAGTGAAGGCTTCTGAATTAAATCTAGTGGCACTGGGGAGTTTACAAATACTAGCATATTAATATACAGCTAAAATAATAATAAAAAACACCATGCTGCTAAAGATGTTTAGTACTATCAGCTCACTGCAGGAGTTTATTAGAAACGCCTGCTTTCTTTTATTAAAATTTCAACTGGCTTCATGAATGAGATCCTATGTTAGTGTCATAAAGTAAGAGGCCAGAAGGAGAGGATATTGGCATTTAAGTGCAGATTTCATTTTAAAAACACTTTAACATTATAAAAGAAGATTGCGTATTGTAAATATCACATATAATGCTAGTGGTGTTAAAAGTAGTGTTAGTAATTTTTTTTTTTTTCGCGGCACGCGGGCCTGTCACTGCTGTGGCCCCTCCCGCCGCGGAGCACAGGCTCCGGACGCGCAGGCTCAGCGGCCATGGCTCACGGGCCCAGCCGCTCCGCGGCACGTGGGATCTTCCCGGACCGGGGCACGAACCCGTGTTCCCCGCATCGGCAGGCGGACTCTCAACCACTGCGCCACCAGGGAAGCCCAGTAATTTTTTTAAATTCGTCAAATTGTCTTTGTTTATGATGATATCTGGCAGATTTTATATTTCTGTAGTAAAGCAACATTTTAAATTTATCCAAAGATGTTTTTAGTTATAAGCAGCAAACATAGTTTTCATAAAATGATGCATAAGTGTAATTTAATGGGAGTCTTCTTTGGCAACAGCACATGACAATTGCTTAATTCTATAATTAGCTGATTATTTTCCCTCTGCATCTTGGAAGCTTTTGTTAAACTAACTTGGTTTAGCTGGGCAGCTGGAAAGATTGCAAACCTCAGTCTATGGTTGAATGTTTGGGTTGGCAATGTTGTAGTAAATTATATGGAGCACCTTCTGAGGTAAGCCAGGGTTTTCTTTCCTGGTATTAAATGGTCACTGCTTCTTTACCTGGTAAAAATTGTTAAGGAGATGGTGGCAGGCAATGTTCTAAGATGCAACAGCTGGGGAGCTGAGATGAAAACCTTGCTTCCTTGTCTCAGCATCTGGAGTCTTCATGGAAGTGAGAAGTTTGCAGGTTTGCAGCTGCAGCCCTTTCATGACAAGTTCGGTAAATTTTACACATGGTTGCTTGCTTAGAAAATATTTTCCAGATTTAACATGTTTACAGCATTGACATTTGAAGCTGAAGCCCCTTCCTTCTTGATTAGAGCAGAGAGTACTCACAGACTGCATTCTAACTTTATGGGGTTGGAAATCTGGGAATGGGTCATTTACAATTTTCAAACAAATCAAAATGCACTTTGATCTCTGGTCCAAGTTTCTTTAAATGCAATGAGTAATAATAATAAATTAGCCCAACTTAGCTATTTTCCCCTTAAATATGGTCATTTTAAATGTAATCATTTTATTGCATTCTAAAATCCAACCAACATATTTAATCCATCTTATTCAAAGTATATATTTTCTGAGAAGGAACATTAACTCAGCAAATTAGGTAAAGACTATGTGTGTGTGTGTTTGCATGTGTATATTTTTACATTTTAAAGTACAACACATTCTGTGAAAATATGTATTAATAATAAAAGCAGCAGTTTTCTTTACACACATTTTCTAACTGAAATCTCGTTTTATTTACGTGTTTTTAGGTGCACTGAATATTGTCAAAGCAATATATGGAATGTTTCAGCGATAAGCTACATTCAAAACAAAGAGAATGTGATTTTGAATTTTCCAGTGTTAAGATCTCTAATTTAAAATTTATTTTAGCAGATTAACTTTACATTAGTAACATCAGTTCTGTTGAACATTTGGATCAGACCTTTGAAGTGAGATAAGAAATAATATAATTGGTACTGTTTTTTTAGAACCATAAACATTCAGTTGATTGTCACCTTACTCTTAGGTTGCTAGCAGGTGTGCAAAAGGCATTCATATAATATGATACGTTTCACCATCCTCACCTCCACAAATGTAAACCCTGTTGTTTTAAACTGGATTTACCAGAGTGCAGATGCATAATCCTAAGCATTTTCTTTAACATTTCTCACACTGAATACAGTATTTCTCCTTCATGATTTAAGATAAACGATGGCACATACCATGTGAAAAAGTCTTTCATAGAATAGACTTTAGGTTATGATATTTCATATATAAAACAAAGGCACCTCTATCCCTCCAACAAAACAAATCAAAACAGCTTACAATTCTGAAACAATGCATTATGAGTGTTGTGATACCGTATAGGTGATACCATATATCACAAAATGATAGTTAGGTAGCAATATCGCTCCTCTAATTCTCAAAGGGTAAAGGCAGTTTGCTCTTTTTTGTGTACTAAGTTTACTTAATTCCCCCGTCCCTAAATAAATGATAACTATTTGCTTTGAGTAACGTTTAACTCAGCCCAGGGATGACTTATATGAGCAGCCAAACGGTTTGTATTGATTTTGATCTTTATTACTTGTAGAACGATATTTTAGCAAGTTTTTGAAAGAATAAAGCATTTCAAAATCAAGTCCCTTTGGGATTAATTGCAGAGTCGAACGTTTTAATTTTAACTGGGAGAAAGACAAGAACAAATGAAAAAATATGAAGATCTGTAATGAAAAGTGGTAAAATAATCTGAGTGAATCATTTTATTAAAATGATTGTTTCACTATGAAGAACCATAAAAACTACAATTTGTGTATTCTGTTACATAAAAACCTCCCTCCAGGCAGCCAACTACTAAAATTTTATGTGAAAAAAAAAAAAAAAGCTCCCCTAAGGAAAATGTGCATATCTGCTGTTTCTTTTTTTTTTTTTTTAACAAAGATCGAGTTGCTTATAAAGAACTTAGCAAAGACTTCTGAAAATAAAAACTCTTTGCCGTCCTTCACATCCTCCATTGCACACACTGTGTATGTGAGGGTTTCTTTTTTTCCCTCTTCATGCTGAATTGTCTGATTCCAATTTAAATTGCTAGTCAGTATTTCACAGCTTTGCACAACACTTTCTAACCTTTTCCTCTTGGGCATCTTTATTTGAAATGAAACTTTACTGTCTGTCATATATCTGAAACAAACAAGTGTACCTACTTGATGGTTTAATTGTAACTGGCTAAGCTCAAAAAAATGAGCAGCAAATTCAGGAAAAATGCATGGGTCCCAACCAGCTGACACAGCCAAAACCCTCAGCAGAGATGCAAATTATATTTTATTATTTGAAACAGCTGCCGTGCAGCCTCAGACATTTATCTTTTCTTTACAGAGTTTTCCTGACTAACTTCGTGCTGGTGTGGTATATTCTTTCATGCTTTCCCTGGTGACCACAGCTCTCATGCCATTTACCTTGCTCCAGGTAATTTGGAGAAATACTACAGACATGTATCATTACAGAGTCTGTATAGTTGTTTAGCTGCTAATTGATTCTCAAAGGAAGCTGACGGATACTGTCACTATTATGCCACGTTAGAAATTCTTCAATTTAAGCACACTTATTTTAGTGAAATTAGAACTGCTAGATATTCTGTCTGGATGTTCGACTACAAAAAGCTTTTACAGAAAAGGGTATAATCAATATTGCCTTTACTAGCCAAAAATAAAGAAAGAAAGAAAGAAAGAAATCTATGCACATTTTCATGACTGAGTTTTTTTTTAATTAAAAAAAATTATAGTTTTAACTGTTGAAGTACTTGAGATATATCATGAGAAAAATTCAGTCTGGATGCTTTTAACCCAAGATTGAAAAGGACTCAGAGCCTAGAATCAGAATCTCAGAAGACAGCGCAATAATTACTTGTTATAAAGTGGTTTCATTTCTCTTCAGTTTACCAGGTAACCCTGTTGTTAGCATCTGTGTTGTAATGAATGCTGTGATATCATAGAAACTTGCGCAAAGTGTGCTGACTTTAAAAACAGAGTGCGGTGTCGATTTTTTAAAGGTACATTATTTCTGTGAATGGGTTTATCAGCAGTACAACCACATTACAAGACAAGCTAAGCCATAAAAAGGATTAAGTGGCTCTGGATAATACTGATTAAGTACCTGAGCCACACAGGCGAGTCGTGAGAGTAACTTGTGCTGCCAAGTCTTCTGAAACAGCACGGTAGTAAAAGCTGACTTTCCTTGCAGGCCCAGCTCTTTCCTCTGGGATCTGCTCTAATAGTAGTCAAACGTTAGCTCTTCTACAGTCACTAAATTCTGCCCACATTGAAAACAGTCATCAGCAACAAAAAACCCTTGATACAAATGAACTTGTGTGCCAAACAGAAAGAGACTCACAGACAGAAAACAAACTTATGGTTACCAAAGGGGAAAGGTGAGTGGGAGGGAGGCTCCCATCAGGAGGCTGGGCGTAGCATAGCCACACTACTATCTATAAAATAGATAACCAACAAGAACCTCCTGTATAGTACAGGGAACTCTACTCAATATTTTATAATACCCTGAGAAAAAATACATATATGTGTAACTGAATCACTTTGCTGTATGCTTGAAACTAACAACATTTTAAATCAACTATACTTCAATAAAAAAAAAAAAAACCAAACCAAAATAAAGAAACCGAAAAAACCCTTTTTGTATCTTCCTGTTTTAATAATGCTTCTGTAATGTGCAGAAGGACCTGGTTCCATTCGGACTCTGCCACATAACCTTGAGCTGATGATAGAGGTGATACTTCACCTCTTCTATTTCCTTACCTGTAAAATGGGGGTGATTAGACTCCCTTAAAAATTTATCGTTAAAAAAAAATTATCGTGAGGGTCAGTCAATGCATATAAAGTGCTTAGTGCAGTACTCAGCACCTTTTAAGTGTTAGAAGTATTGATAACTCTTATTAAGGGAAATCACTGTAAGTCCTTTTCCCCAAATGATAAATATATTTGGAGCAAGAGACCAGCTTTTGTTTTTAAAGTGTACAGAAAAGTTCTTATTCTTATCTTACTCTTATTACAACACTAAATGGTGGCAGATATCCCAAGAATACTTTATCATGCTGTGCCCTGAAATTTAAGATAGGTGCTGAAGGAGATTTCAGATACACACACATTTAAAAGGCCTTTTACAAATGACTTGGATTATTTGCCCCAGTACTCTTTTTAATGTAAAGAATATTCCAGGGCTTCCCTGGTGGCGCAGTGGTTGAGAGTCCACCTGCTGATGCAGGGGACGCGGGTTCGTGCCCCGGTCCGGGAAGATCCCACATGCCGCGGAGCGGCTGGGCCCATGAGCCATGGCCGCTGAGCATGCGCATCCGGAGCCTGTGCTCCACAACAGGAGAAGGCACAACAGTGAGAGGACCGTATACAGCAAAAAAAAAAAAAAAAAAAAAAAGAATATTCCAAAACTGAAGTTAACATGCTGAAGATCCTTTACCTGTCAGCTGCTTATGAGAAGGGTTCACTCAGTTCAGTTTTTATGTGAGATATTAGTTTCAGGAGATAATTTCATTCATATCACTTGAAATGTTTTTCATACGGGCTATCAAGAATAATAAATTCTAACAATAAAAGGCAAAGCAGAAAAAAGAAGAGTCTGTTGGATTTCACACACAGAGTCCATTCCACATTGTTTTCTCTAGTTTTTCTAAGACCCTGAGGGAATCCAACAGCAATAGGTTATACTGAGTGCAATTAGAATCATAATGCAGAAGCCAGTAAATTAGGGCTGATGTTGATATTTCAAAACTAGTCTGTTTTCCTTATATTTGGACATAATTCATGAGATGCATTAGGAAGTAACAATGTCTCCACTTCAATACATCAAGATTATTTTCAGAAAACAGGGAAGCAACATGCATTAGTATTTACATCTCCAAAATCAGGCCCCAAACAATGTTACTTTATAACATGGAAATGTCGATTATGTAATTGCACCCAAACTTGGAACCTTAGATTTTAATTCTGTACATCACCTTCCTGGGTTATGCTGCAAACAGGTATGAGCCAGAGTGGGGTGCAGTTGGCCTGGGGCCGGGTCCAACACAGGGAATAGGATGAGGGGCACAGAGCAACGCCTTGTTGTTGGACATCAGTGTTCTGTTAACGGCTTCGTGAAGCTGCTTTTGATTCGGGAGGGTTTCTCTGCCTGAGCTGGAGAGAAACAAAGAGGAAGGAGCCCCAGTGGAGGCAGATGTGGGGTGGGAGGGGGTCAGCGATGATGATCGGCAGACAAGGAAGCTTCCTGTTGGGAGGAAGCAAGCTGACGGCACGCAGGTAGGCTTGGGAGGGGAGCTAAGAAGCCGGAGTCCTGGAGCAGCTTCCCGGAAAACTGCTCTCCAGTTTTCTGTGAAAACAGGGAAGAGCAGTAGAGGAAGCCAACCCCAGAGGACCTCTTCAGCCAAAGAAACTCTCAGTTTGGAGGGTATATTTTATTTTTACTTATTATCACAACATAGACTATAAATTTTAAAACCTATTTGAGTAATTTCCCAGAGGAAGGAAGCTGACCCCATTCCCACAGCCTCCCTCCTCTGAGAGTGCTAAGTGTGCCACAAAGCATTTGGAATGCTTTCTTAAAATGTCCAGATAATTTGACCACTCCCACTGCAGCGAGTCTCTTTCTTCTGCTTCTTTACAAGGGCTGGGAGCGGTGAGCAGGCCCGACAGCAGCCAGGAGGCCACCCCGCACCGGGGGATTTGTGGCATGTGGAGGTGAAGGAGGAGATAATGACCATTTGGAGACAACCTATTTAAACAACTGTTTGCTCTACAATAACAGTTACTCGGTGGCTCTGAGCTTGAACTCTCAATGGGAGGGTGCTGCGGTCGGCAGCTGGAAACTGCGTTTTAACCAAATGAGCAAACAGGAGCCTGGGGCTTTGTTGAGAGGAGGACCTTCCTCACTTCCTCAGGCTTCATTTCCTTGTGAGGCGACAGGGCTGCCCCTCAGGGACTCCTCTGGTGGATGAGACAGCTGCAAAGGAAGATACAGGCTTAAGGATTAGGAAGGGGGAAGCATCAGTCAGTAACTACAGGGAGGGGCTGAGCAGATTACAGCTTGGTGACCACCTTCCAAAATGCACAAGTACGCGGTACTGGTCTCTTTTATATTATGCACACTTTCACAAAAACAGGAGCAAAAAAGAGCCACACCATAGCCTAAAAGACAGAGTCTGAACTCTGGCAACTGGCAGAAGAAGTGATTTCCAGAGCCCAGGGTGCCGGGGAGTGGAATCTCAGGGGCCTCTGGAGGGGAGAAGGGGGCAAGCAGGACCAGAGACACCCAGTCCCACCAGACCCCCGAGAGCCTTCCAATGGCTGCACCTTCTCTGAGATTCCACTGGCATCCAGATATGTCCGGACGCCGCAGGGGAACGTTGCATTGGAAACCCTGATCCTCATTCCCACGCAACCCCATAATCAAAATGATTTTTAATGTATGCTGTTTGCTTACTTCAGGGAAAAATCCCGCTGAGGAGCCCGAGGAGGGCAAAGAGAGTCTGGAGAACTCCAGTAATGAAAATGAGGTCAGACAAAACTGTAGGGTTGCAAAGCTTGCCTACAGGCAGTATTTCCAAATGAGTTTTTATACCAAACAAAAGGCAAAAGGCCAGTTAACCTGTGTGCCCACAGGAATTGCAGGAGGACAGCTCTGGGGCCGAACTGGGCTCTGGAGGAGTTATATTCTCCATCGCATCTGGGGCTGCCATTCAGGGCTGCCCACAAGCTCGTCCATCTCAGTGTATATAAAGCTAGTGATTAGAGGACTCGTTCTCCATAGCTCATCTTTTTGAAGCCAGGTCCTGGTTCAGAAAATCTCCCTGCTGGAGGGACTGGGATTCTTCTGCGGGTCTCTCCTGCAAGCTGCCTGCCCCTTTGCATTATCTCCTGGGGTTTGTTCTGTGTTCTGCTTGCATCTACGGCATATTTATTCTCAAGGATCGGGAGCCTCGGTGGGCAACTGAAGTTTCAGTAATTGAAGGGCACTTCAGGTCTGGAGAAGATTCATTATTGGTACATTTCTAGGCTGTTTGGCATAGGAGATTTCAAGCAGTTTATGTGGTGAGGAGAAGGCAAAACGACAATATGGGAACCTCTTAGGATATGCAAAAAGTGCAGCCCGCACAGGACTGCCATTCATTAGATAATAAATACGATGCCGGATTTTGATAAAGAGCAGTATGGAAAATAAACACTCAAGACATGGGCCAAAGCCCAAGGTAAGGCACTGGGTCCTGTCCGTGGCTTTTGCCACCTCCTAGGGACTTCATTTCTCTAGATGAAGTTTAGCTGTTAGCAGCTACATTATAAGGCAGGGTTACTAATATGACTCCTTTGAATATGAAAAATAGAAAGAAACCCCTTTTTAATCTCTGTTTTTATGGCTGCAAACATGATTACATAGAGGAAAATCAATCCCAATGGAGCGCGATGTATAGTACAAAGTAATTGATTGGCCTTTATCATTTTCCGTTACGATATTAAAATTACACCATAATATCAAGCGGCAGCCACTGATACATAAAGGAAAACAGGAGTCGATTATGTCTAAGGGTAATCAGGTCAGGGAAGTGTGAAGGTAAGATAAATAAGGTAAATACAAAAATAGGAAAAGGCTTCAAAGAAGCAAAAGGGAGTTGGTGGCACAGAGTCTACACAATGGAAGAGAGGTCTGCTGTTGGGAGCATCATTAAGCAGTAAGACACGAGAGGCGGTCTATTGCAGCTGTGTGATTGCAGTATGTCTCGGTTGGTGTCCCAAGCTATGGGGGCAAGAGCTGAGCGACTTTAACTTCTCAGAAAGTGCAATAATCCTTTCAGAATATGACGCATGCAGCCTGATTGCTATCAGGCTATGAAATTTAGAAAATGAAGGAGAGGAAGCATTTAGCTCTTGGTATTTCCCAGGCATTAATGTCACCAGCATGGCATTGCAAGCAGCCACTTAGAAAACCTCCATTTTCAGCCAACTTTGCAAACTGCCAGAGACCAGTGCGGCTTTGTCAGCTCCCTAAATGCCGTGGTTTGTGTCCTAGAGGCGAGCAGCTGAAGTAGAGGCCTTGAGAAAAATTACATCAATAGAATACCTGGATATACTATTCTGTGTTCTTGCCTGTTTTATCTCTCCGTACATATTTATTCTGTCAACAAATGTTCATACTTACGCATGCATAAATGTTACTAATTATACCATTTGATATTAAAATAAGACCAAACTTTAATACCTACTGACATTTTTCTTCTTTGAAAATACTTTTTATGTAAAAATACATGTAACACACATATGACAGCCGTCCAGAATAACCTTGTTGTGGCTGGAAGTCAGTTTTTCACATTCACACTTAAAATACAGTATAAAAATGTCATGCCCACCAGAGTGGTCCAGCTCTTTGGATAAGCAGTAATAGGAATATAGCTTAAGATGGTGGAATAAATCACCTCACAGGTTGGGAGCATTAGAGAACTGGTTAGCTGTGATACCCTCAAGAGATGTGGGAAGTAGTTGCTTACTCAGCAGAGGGAATCTCCATATTATAGAATTTGTTTCTAAATTTTCTAAATCCTGGGGGGTTGAACTCATTTGTTCATTCACTTGTTCATTCTAGTAATTGAATGCCTGTTATCGGTCTAGAAGTGAAGTTGGTGCTGTGGTTAGAGAGATGGTCTGAAAGGACATACAGGCTATTAGAGAGCATTGACAGATATAGACAGATATATGAAAAGGTACTAGTAGACATAACACAATTGCTATGAAACACAGAGCAAATGGAAGTCAGGGAAAGGCTTCACAGAGGTACATATGGATGGAAAAGTAGATTTCCAGACAGAAAAGATGGGTAAGGGCATTTTAGGCAGCAGACCTACACATGAATTGTCCAAAAGACGCAAAGAGGGTAATGTGTTGAGGAACAGAGGGAAGACCAGCATGGTGTGCCCGTGCATGGAATGAGTGTTAGGAGACTAACAGGATGGCAAATGAAGCCCTGATTCCCAAAGACCTTGTCTGCCATGCTAGAAAGATTTCCCTATAGAAAATAGAAAGCTCATAGGGGTGTTTAAGCAGAGACACAGTCTGATCAGATTGTTTTGGAGTGATGGCACTTGGGTACAGGGTAGAGAATAGGTAGGAGTGGGGACAAGAGAGGCCATTATACCATGTAGTGATCTCCTGTCCTGGTTGAAGCCTAATGAACCACCTGTGCTCAGTGCAGAGGGGATCACACCAAAATTGTCATGCCTTGTCTATCAGATGCTCCTGGTAGCAAGTGAGAGAAAACTGAAAAATAGCATCTCACCTAACAAGAAGTTCAGAAAGCCATGGCTCTGTGTGTAGTCTATCAGGGTCAAGCTCCACCTCTCAGCTGTTCTCTGAGCGACGCCTCTCCCATGTGTTGGCTTTGTCCTTGGGCTGGAGGCAACATGGTTGCAACAGTTCTAGTAATCTCATCTAGACACACCGTGTCCAGAGGAAGAAGGACCATCTTTTTTTTTTTTTTTTCTCTAATGTTTTTTTCTTAGGAATAAGGACTCCTTTCCCAGAAATTCCCAGCAGGCGCCCCTCATGTTTTATTGTCCATGTTAGGGAGAATGCTCATTCCTGAGCCACTGACTGATAAAGTTTCACAACGGACTTTGGAGAGTCAACTACTATGCCCATCCTGCTTTCCTTTAAATATCTTCCCTCTTGATTTTTCATCTCCCCCACTGAAATGATAACTTCTAATAATTCTGTAGTAGGCATTGGATTATTCCATGCCATCCTGGGCACAGGTTCTGCTTCATTTCTTTATCAAATGTCAAATTAAGTCTGGTTTATCCCCATCCATGAGGACTGGTGAGATGTCTTCCATCAATCACTGTTCATAGCTTCGTTTCCTTCCCTTGTGCTGATGAGTGGGAACCCTGTTATTTACACAGGTTCAGAAGATACAGGGAAGCCCTGGTCCTCAATCCTCACTGTTGTGCTCCTTGCCAGGCCTGTGAGGTCTTCTCTGATACAGTTTTAGGTCCCCACACCCTCTTAGAACCTGCAACTCTCATCCTATTCTCAAGCCCTGGAGAACCAAGCCCTTTCTGGTATAAGGGGTCACCTTTGTCAGACAAATTCAGCTTAATTATCTCAGTGAGTGTGTCTGTTAGTGGTTGTCTGCCCAGATCCATCTCCCTCTGACAACTTCCCCCAAGATCTTGAGGGCCCAAATACCAGCTGACTCTGGCTGGAGAGGTGGCAGGTGTGCAGGGGGAAATTCATTTCAGTTCTTCCTGATGAGCCCAGAGCCCACCGAATAAGATGCAGTCAATTACTCAATTGTCCATTCTACAGCAGTGAGTGTTCTTAAATGTCTTAATACAGTGCATCGAAGAAGTAAACACAACTATCCTGGGCCGGGCTGTCTTAATTGGTCTCTTAGAGGAAGTCTGACTTTGGAGGTTCTCTAATCCTGCAAAACCAATATTCCTTTCTTCTGTTACCCTTGCTCCTCAAGCCCCTCCCCCACCTCAGAAAAACCCCACATTTCCTGAGTTTACTGACTTAAGAAGCTTGTTAGTGGGAAATGATCTGATTAATTAATTCACACCAAGTTTGAACAATTGACAATCCTGATTAAGGTGATATGCTTACCAGGGCTATTTAAAATTTAAGAGATATCTTCTAACCCAGATGAATCAACCTCTAGTGGTGGAATTTCAGGCAACATAGAGGAACATAATTATTGGCAGATTTGCAAGTGTGACCTCTTAAATTCACCCCTTTTACAAACCTCTATTGTACAATATTATATTTTAATAGTCCGCTGATGAGGCTTTCTTACCCATGAAACTGACTTTACCAGAAGACCACGCCTCACTTGTTGTTTAGTCTTCAGCCCTTAGCGCAATTCTTATCACAGAGCAGCTTAATGGTTTTGGATGGTTGCTTAAAGCATCTTTTTACAATTAATCTGTTACCTGGGCCTTGGGGGAATCAAAAAGAAAACAAAGAGATCACTTTCTTCTTTTCCATCCATAAATGATCCATATTTTCCTAACTTTTCATTTAAATTCTGTGAAGTAAAACCTTTCATTCAGTTGCTATAAATCTCTATTACCCAGTTAGGAACTGTCTTCATTTCTCCATGATCCCCTTAAAATGCAGAAGTCCCATCAAGGCTTGGCGTTCTGTTACCTGGATGTTTAAGTGACCAGCTAAAGAAGTTCCCATAACTTGCCCTTGAGTTCCTTTGGATGCCCGTATGTGTTTCATAGAGATTTCTCCCCAGGTGAGATTCCTCTGAATTTCCTGTTATTTTTCTAGAGATAAAATCCTCTGTTTTAGCCTGAGCTCATGGTTTTGGTTTTCCTTTGAGTGGTTCATTTCCTTTAAGCTGGAATAAGAGTCGAAGTACATGCATGTTCTAAAGGTAGTTCTTACTCATACACTTTTTCAAGCCAAACCAGCGATAAGGCCTCACACACCCAGTCTCCTGGCTTAGCGCAAAAGTGCTTCACGCTTGATGGTTTGATGTTATAATGAATTATTGTTATGTTGTCTGCCCAACCTCTTTTTCTTTCAGCAGTTGTTCCTTCTAACCTGGTGAAATGTTGGTCACAAGGAGTTGCCTCCCCTGCCGTGTGGTGAATCTGTGACTCAACGTGGCCAATCGAGTTACTTCCTTCTGCTCCTGTGATACTTCCTAGATGGCCAAATGACCCAGATTTAGCCAATCTGAGTCATCCTCAGGAATTCTGCTGAATTTGTTAGGAAAGAATCCCTGACTTCTCTTTGTAATTAGCTGTAGGGTGAAATTAGCTGTAGGGTGACAGAAGCTTTGGGTTGATTCGCTGGGGACTGTCTTTGGCATTCGGTATGAAAAAACTAGTGGTGCACAAAGAAAGCAGAACCAAGAGATGGATGGATGGTGGGGGAGAGAGAGAGAGGAGCATTGAGGACAATATTTGAGGACCTGAATCCAGCCATATCTGAAAAGTTGAAAAATTCTCTTTTATTCTGTTTAAGCTAATTTGAATTGGGTTTCTGTAAATTACACCAAAAAGACTCCAGATAAACAAACGTGTTCTCAGTTTATTTATACAAGAACAAATGATATAAGCTTCATAAAATAAAGCTGTATATATATTTCTAGCCTTTTAAAATTGTATTTTGAAACTTGCCATCTGAATCCACTGAAGTGGGCATTATCAAACATTAACTTTGAACAAATAAAAAAAATAGCATGTGCTTTATGCTATAAAATGCACATGACATTACTTCACCATAGAGAAATTTCTATACCCTACATTTAGGTGAATTCAACTAACTAATAACTTTATAAAGCAACTGCGAAGAACCGGGAAAGTAAACAAAGTGTGGTTCAGGATTCAAACTGAAATTATACTTAATACAGAATTATCTAAGAGAGAGAGAACATGACAAGAGCAGAAATTTTAAATCAATTATACAGAAAACAAAGTGGGTGATTTCCTCATGTGTGAACAGGCAATGGTAGCTTAAGAAACATCCCTGTTCTTCAGATCACAGCTTGGGTACCACTTCCTCTGAGAAACCCTCCTTCTTGGCTCCCAGTACTTACCCCTTGGCCAGCAGTTACTACACCAAACAGGAATTGCAGATTCCCTAATGAGACAGTGAGCATTTGAGTGCAAGGACTCTCTTGTTTATTGCCATATCCATCTTATCTGTCTCAGTGCACTACACCTGCTCTGTTCACAAGGCATACTGAGCCTTGTTGTTGACTGTGCATGGAACCTGTGGTCTGGGATCCTCATCCTCTGGGGCCAGCTACTGTCTTTGTTTGATCATCGACCATCCCCTTGATGTTGATTGTCATGCTCTGTTACTTATGTTTATTATGTAGATGCCTCAGCCAGAGTCCAAAGCTCAGAAGAAACATAATCATGCAGTGGGAAAGTGTATGACGATTTCATTATCTGACCATGGCTTCTCTCCTTCTTATACACAGACATGTTAAACTGCTGTTGTTAGACTTGGTTTCCAGTGTTGGAGAGGAAGAATATTCTCAGCGTGATGAGAACAGCTTCAGTCGGTTCCTACAGGCTTAATTTCACTTACTTCTCCTAATTACCCTATGGGTATTATTATTTCCATTTTATAGATGACCAAATAAGACTGAAAGCAACTTTCCCTAAAAGAGAAAGCTCATAGTGAGCCAGGATTTGAACCTGGTTCTAACTTCCCAAATTGTGGCATTTTGCACAACCTACTTAAAGGAACAACTTCAATCCTAGGATTTTTCAAGCAAAGTTAGACTAAATTAGTTTCTTTAGAATTGTATATTCCTTGACAAAAAAGCAAATTCAATTACACTCATCTCTCAATTATCAGCAACAGAAAAGTTATGGAGAAAGCAGATTACCTGCAAATTTTATGTGGATAAAACTCATAAGTAATATGTGAATAGCTGAAAGCTGCCATCAAACTATGCTCTCAGCCTTGAAAAGAGGCTGGTTATAAGTGAGGTGAGATGATTACCCTGTTAGGTCAACTTACTCCTCCAGAGCTTATGGCAAGTAATCATTTACCAGATGGAATTTTCTCTAAGAGATTTCATTTACTTGCCCTCCTCTTCACTTATCTTATTTTTTCATAAAGTTAAGTCTGCTTAAAAATAACTTCTGGGATACCACTTGGGAGTGAAACATAGACTTACTTGATTCCAGAGGGAAAACAAAAGATTGTCTAAACATCAGCTTAATCCATAACATGGAGTGGAGCCGCTAGGTCTATCTATTCTCCATGACGAAGTCTGGGAGAGCAGAATAAATAGCGTGTGGAAAATCCAGAAAGGGCCTGTGTCGTAGAGTCTAAATTATGAGGTGTTTTCAGGAAACATACATTTTATCCCAGGTCAAGGCCAGCTGGGGTTGGAAAGGCAGTCTCCGATGATTTGACATTTCCCTGTTACCTCCTGGAGGAAATACTCATGTTGCTAGAGGGGAGTGTGCTCTGGGCTGACAGTTCAGGTCTGTTTTCAAGGAACCATTACCTATGGCAGGTGATGAAATACTCTGTAAGTTTTGACTGGTGAAAGCAGGAATAATTCAAAAGGGTCTTGCCTTCCTAGGCTGAGATGGCTACATTCCCTATGAATCTTTACAGACCCCTATCTCCTGTGTACCCACAGTCACACAAACATAGAGAACTATTCACACCCACACGTGCGTGCTTATGTGCACACATATGCACACTCACACAGGCTCTCACACACCCATAGACACTGTTAGTTTCTAAACTTTGCACCTTCACAAAGTCTTTAAATTGTGGTGCTTTGTAGCAAGGAAAATAATATTTTGAAAATATTAGGCTATGTATTTTATTGCCCCTTAAATTTTGTTCCTTTGAAGCCTTCCACATCCAAGGCTAAGCATGAATCATATGTTCCCTGGGAAGGTGTGGGTTGGGGTATCTACCATCCAGAACAAAGAAATCAAAACTATGATTGCTAAGAACTGAATATTTGTGTCCCTGCCCCACAAATTCATATGTTGAAACCCTAATCCTCAGAGTGATAGTATTTGGAGAAGGGACCCTTAGGATGTAATTAAGTCATAAGGGTGGAGCCTTCATGATGGGATTAGTGCCCTTATAAGAGGAGACATAATAGAGCTTGCTTCCTCTTTCTGCCACATAAGGATACATTGAGAAGATAGTTGTCTACAACCAGGAAAAAGCCTCTCACCAGGAATGAAAATGATAGGCACCTTGATCTTGGACTTTCTAGCCTCTAGAACTGTGTGGTATAAATGTTTGTTGACTCAGCCCTCCAGTCTACAGTAATTTGTTACAGCAGCCTGAGCTGGCTAATGCAAAGATGAAGGGAATGTCCTGGTTAAGGAAGATGAGAAAATAGAAATATTCTACCTTCTATCTCATGAGGTGGTAGATGGAGAAAAGGTGGAAGTAAGGAAATAAACAATAAAACCTGTTCTGAGCACTGATCTAGATCTAGGAGGTCAGTAAGTGTGGGTCATAGACCTCAACGTAGCTTTATGTTTGTTTAATAAGACCCAATTTTGGAGTCAGTCATAAGGGACATGGCCTTGTTCTCCAAGAACTTTTCTAATTACAGTTGTTCATTTCAAAGATGAACACAATAGGATGTCCAGCCTGGGCACACTCAAGACTAGATCAAACAGCCTGTCATGGACACCTGCCTGGATACCAGCATGAGACCAAGAACCTCTCCAGCCCCACATCCTGAGCTATATCCCCTATATCCAAGCATCAGTTGAGGAAAGAAGAGGGGAAAGGGAGGAGCAGTTCCATTAGGGAGTAAACTTTGAATCGACTGAAAACTTATCTCAAAGAGACCATGTAACTCAGCGGTGCTGAAACATCATAAATAGGCAAGTTTAAAGTTGAAGCCTATTGATCCCTACCCTCCACCCCCATCAGCTATCTAGCAGAGTGGGAGTTTTTGAGAAGGATTCTATTACTTGTAGAAAATAAAGAAATTCCTTTTTCTTTGCACATCTGATAGGTTCATTGTGACCCTCCTTACTTAAGTAATACCTACAGCAAGATTTTGGAATCCCTGCTAGGACAAATGTCTTTTTCCGGGTCATTCTCTGGACCAGGAAAAGCATCACTAAGTAAAACTTCTCAATGTAACCTGATGTCTTGCTTCTTTAACAAAGGCCTCCCAGTTTGGTTGGTGCTTGTTCAGAAAATGAAAAATGCCTTTTGGTCTATGTTTACCCATGCAGATAAAGATTCTAAATGTGGATCAAGCAGGTACATAAATCTGTGTCAGGTTTCTCATAATATTATATCTGCAAATGAGATCTTGAAGGTATTGTTGTCCCTTTCACCTGATGACAGAATGGAATGCTTCATTGAAAAATGGTAAAGAAGGATAATTGAGTTCAATTCAGCCTGTGTATTTGAGTTTGTATATTTTAGGGGAAATGGACTCAGAAGACAGAACAGAGTTTTCAAACACACCAAGAAGACTGGTTGAAACATCTGGAAAAATCCTTTTGAGGCTGAAAGCATGTGATACACAACAAAGGCAGCAAGAAGTCTCAGTCTTTATGTATTTACAGTTTCTTTATCGTTGTGGAGAAACCAAGTCACCAGCAACCTATGTACCTCAAACTGGCCCTTGTTAATACCTGGTATTATTTGCCAAGATATTGAAAATCCTCAAAACCATGAGCAAGGAAATGTTAAATGCCTAGTACACTCTTTACAAATTTAAAAGACTCAGAAAGAAAATAATCAAAGCATCTAGAATAATTGGATTAGGAGTTAGTAGATTTTACCCAAATCTCACTTTTATTGTGGCTTTTTTTTTTCCCCTGGCAGGATATTTACTAGAGTTAATAAGAAGGCTTTGTATTTATTAGCATATTTATTGCAAGTAGCTCAGAGGCTTCACAGACATTCTTTTATTATTTCTCACAACATCTTTATAAGGTTTTCAGCAAGAGGATAGGTATTATCCTTGTTAAACCTGCTGCGGGAAAAGCAACTCTTTTCAAATGTTATTTACAAAAAGCACCTCTTGGGCTGAAATATAAATTGCTGTTAAGGAACTCTCTCTTGGGAATGTTTTTCTCCCTTTTCCCCTTTAATTTAAAGTATGCGACTGTCATTTCTGTCATTAGTTATTGCAGTAACTTTTTCCTCTTCAGACCAAGGTCAAAAGTCTCCCACTGTTAGTCTATCCAGGAAAGTGCTTGAATGTACACAGCCGCATATTATGCATATTTATGCTGCACAAGTATTAGAGTAAACATAAGGGGGATGAATTATTAAGGGCAAAGTAAGACTGATGAAATGCTGTTAGCTTGGATATTTGACTGATTTGTACATTTATGAGCTGACATGAAGCAGATGAAGGCAAAGGAAACAAACTTGGTCTTTATGCTAACTCCTTAAAAATGATAAGTTTTAGGAATTGAGAATGAATATATATTATATATATCTATAGGTTTATAGATTTACAGATTAATTAATTATTTCAAGAAATGCATAAGAGCTTCTACTCTTCTTTATCAGGGTACCTAGGCCCCATGGACTATGCCACGTGGAGGCTCCTATTGGCCCTTGTTTCTCCTGTAGATCTTTAATTGGATTGGATTTTTTTTTAAATTCAAGAGTTAGTATTTACTTTCAGGGCCGCTTCCACCCAATCATCAGAACCCCTGTCTAGAATGAATGTTCATTTCCAGATCTTTGGCTCTGATGTGAATGGTAAATATCATTGCACTCCCCAGGTGGCTTCTTAGAGGCAATCCTCCTTCCATGTTAAATAGCCCCAGTTGTTTGGTGCTTAAGGTTCATCATGCTTTCCAAAGCCTACAAGTCAACTCTATTGGAGACTAAGACTCTGGTAAACAAGCCTCAGTAGATTTCAAGGGAAAATGGTCCATTTTATCTCCCTTCTTTCATTGGGACTCCTCTCTGATTGCTTTGGAGTGGCTGGACAGAGAGACTGCTGCAGCAGTTTGTTCTAATTGGTGCAAAGGGGTGGAGAGATGGAAAGATGCATAGAAAGAGACACTCTTTCCTTATCCTTTAAGAGTTCTGTGAACTAGGTGATGAAAAGAAACCATGGCTGGGGAGATATTGCAGTGATGATGCGAAGATGGGAATGAATTAGTTAAAACGCAGGGTGTGGGATTTTTCTAGAGATCTGAATTTTATGCTCAGGAAGAGACCATTTCTCATTTTCAGGGCTGCTAGAGTCCTGTTTGTGGTGCTATCTCTTGGTTATTTCTCTTTCTGTGATTGAAGAAGTTGCAAGTTGTCAAAAAGAAAAAAAAAATTTATGAACTGAACTTAGGTCTGCTCACCCATTGCAGAGCAAAGCCAATCTACTGACACAGGGTTGTGGTGAAGGAAAGTACAGTGTTTATTGTAGGGCATCAAGCAAGGTGAAAGGGCAGCTAATGGTCAAAAGACCTAACTCTCTGATGGCTTTCAAGGAAGGGTTTTTAAAGGCAACATTTGGGGTGAGGGTTGCAGCTCATGGACTTTCTTCTGATTGGTTGTTGGTGAGGTAACAGGGTGATGTTTTGAGAATTGTAAGCATCAACCTTCTGGTTCCAACCAGTCTGGGGTGTACGTGCTTGTGGTCAGCAAGTAATCACCATCTTCTACCTGGGTGGGGAGGGGTCTTAGTTTCTGTCGAACAACTCGAAGTTGTGTTTCAGATTGTTATGTATATCCCTTGAGAAGGAACTAGAACTTTGTTTTATTGCTGAACTATTGTTTCTTGATTGCTTTTCCTTTGCTTCTTCATTCCCCTACTTCCCTGCTTGAATTTGGTCTTTGGAACTCCACTGTTTTCTTTGGTACACCTCAATCCTGAGGGGAACAGGGACAGGATAAGAAAGGGAATAAAGTTTTGGATAGAGAGGGTAATCATAAACTTGACAGGGGAGCTCAGTTTTAGAGGGACTCGGTTTCAAAATCACAAACAGAAACATGCCACCAAAAGTTATGATGTAGAAAAGGCTCTACTCTTCAATTTTGCATAAAGTGAATCAGAATCCTTTTAAAAAAATTGTTGATGTTATTGTTGTCTGAAGAAAGCAAAGAATTCCTTGTATTATGCTCTTTAGGAAAATGACAGCAGCAACCAACAACTTATTGCTTGATGTGATTTGACTCAGAAGTATTCTTCACGTTGACAGAATTACAGCATCTAGAGTGGTAAAACCGTGTACCCACCAAATAGCCACATTTCACAAAGTTACATTTAAATAGAAGATTGTCACATCGTCCAGGTAGTGCTTATCACTTAAAGAATAATTATTTCTTTCCTATTGCTTATAATAACTACTTTAAAGCTCAAAAGTGAAATCTATTTCCTCACCTCAATTTTCTCTCCTCCATCAGGTTTGCATACACCGTGGGACTCTGGTGACTGCTGGGCTGCTGGCATTGATCTTTCCTTTCCCTGGGGGGGAAAAAAGTGGCCTTGAAATTTTTCCTTTGGGGAAAAATATCATACCTTTTACAAGATAACCAGACTTTCTCTCCTTTCTTCTGATTTGGGTTATTTTGTGTTGTTAAACAGCCTTATGCTGGTGTAACAGTCATTTATATATTTATACACTTAAATATTTATCTATTCATTCATGGAATATTTTGGTGCCACTTATGTGCCAGGCATAGTTTAAGGTGCCTGAGATGAGGCTGTGACTATAACTGGTGCTGTCCTTACCTTCATGGGGATTTAGGTCTGTCAGTTTCCATTAAGTCGGGGAGAAAATTGTACCTACTATTCACTGTGTAGTTGTTTGTTCTCATTTTCATATAAAATGATAAGAACATTTTCACCAAAGAAGAAGATTACTGCGATAGGAGCTTACCCTTTGGATCCACTAATCTCGAAGATAATACACTAATTACTTTGTTCAGTTCTCTCACTGTGTAATGGACTTTTAGAAATATTAGAGCATTCTGAAAAGTGAAGAAAAGGAGTCACAATATATTCAGACTTTCAGAAGTTATGTGGAAGACTACAAATTAATATAGTATATTGATTTCTCAGTCAGTTCACCTGATTAGTGAAAAGAATTTCAATCATTTCATTATGTGTGTTCTCTTATATCTATATAGGAGAGTGCCATCTTGGACCTGGATAGGATCTTGATGATTTTTAAACTTTGGGGAAAAGTTAAGTTTTGGTACTAAAATGTACAATTATAAATCCCAGTGTCTGATCTCCTCAAACAGTTTTGAATTCTGTGCATCAAGTTAGGACCAAGCAGTGTGCTCTGGTCTTGGTGGCAGCCTTGGCTTTCCATGTGTGAGATTTGGTGAGCATGGGTTGAGTTTGGTCTGTGGTTTTACTGAATGCAAATTTTCTCTTGAACTCTGACCTCCAGACCAGAGGAAAGTTTTGCTGCCAGGAGAGTGAAGGGCAAAAGGAGATCAATACTTTTTTGACCTCTCACTTTAAAGCTGCTCACCTCTGTTTTATTGCTTTTTCGACACTGCATCAAAGCAGGGAACTTTAAAGCCTCAGTAAAGGAGAATACTGCTTTTCCAGGGGCTAGGGTAGCTTTAATTAGAATTGGGTTTTGTTTTGGAATGTTTTGCCTTGCATTTGAACCAAAAAGAAGTGAAGGAGACAGAGAGAAAAGCAGGGCAGTTGATGTCTCCCTAATGGCAAAAAGATCAATTAATTTACAATGAGAAAAAAAGGACTACATTACCGATTTACAAAATGTTCATTATCTATGGACTTTGGGTATGAACCATCATCAGCCTAATATCCAAGGCAGAGATCTGACAGTTCCAACCCTGAATTCAGGGACCAGTTGATAAATTAAAAATCGTTTTAAAATTTAATATTAAAATTGATAATTGCTCTGTGGGAAATAGGTTTTTCTGAACTTACACTCTTTTCCTGCAGTGCCGAGCAAATGCAAAGCAATAAACTGTCCATTTGTCACAAAGATAGATAGACAAATCCTACTTCTACCCTTGTTCCACAGTTCTCATACATTTCAATTACAGAGAAAAAATGCTACCATTTGTAACAAGTATCCATATTGTCTTATATAGTTCTTTAGGGCTTAAAGAATTCTCTTTAAGGAATAGAAAAAAGTTCCCCAGCTTTCCCATACCACTGTTGGGGTGTATTGCCCATCTCTTCAAAGAATATGGCAGTGGGGGTAGAGAAGAAGAAAGCTGGTTGTTATTTGTTTCTTAGACATGTAACGTAGAAAGTGGTGTCTGGGAATAACTGCTAATCTTCTAAATCAAGGGAAAAACTGATTCATGTGAGTCCTACTGAATTCTCCTCTGCCTGGCTAGTGCTGGTGTATCCTTCAAGTTTTAGCATGATTGTCACTTGAGGTAGTATTATTGGATTACTCTTCTCTGTTTTTCAATTATTCCCTTTGCCCTGTGACTTTGAAGAGTGTTAAAGAAAACTCATGACTCTTGTTAAAGAATGGTAAGGCAGACGTGATTCAAGGGGACTATTGTGATAGGATGGAATTTTGTAGTAGGGGAGAGAGATTGGGCTCAATTCCAAATATATTATAACAAGGAAAAGTGGGAATTTACAGCCAAGGAGCAGGGTGAGTGTGTGGAAAGTTACTAAAAGGAAATGTCAGGGGTAAGGGGATACTCTGGCTAAAACGACCTAACAGTTCTTGCTGAAGGCAACGTTAGATACCACTGGGGGTACTGGAAGATAAGGAACTGGATTAAACATTGAGGGAGATCAGATATTGAGGATGGGGGATCCTGGCTAAACTGACTTAGTAGTTGGGACTTCCCTGGCGGTCCAGTGGTTAAGACTCCGCACTTCCAATGCAGGGAGCACAGGTTTGATCCCTGGTCAGGAAACTAAGATCCCACATGCTGCTGCAGCATGACCTAAACAAACAAACAAACAAACAAATAAATAAATACACTGACTTGGTAGGATTCTTACTATAATTAAATAATGCAGAGATGAATACAAAAGCCTGAAAGTCAGGGCTAGTTGAAAAGAGAGTTCAGAGGAGTCTGACTAGAGTTTGGTTAAGGAGAGACACTTTGTCAAGAGAACTAGAGTCAGTGGGGTTTATTTCCCATCCCATCAATTGTAGGTTTGGTTATAGGCCTTGCTTTAAGCTATTGGAATATTAGGAGATATGAGATTAGCAAAGGCTTTAGATATGCTTGTGAGGTTGTTCTTGACCACTTGGGCTCCTCCACTTGTCATGAGAAGAGCAAGTTCTAAGTAGCTGTTGGTCCTTTGTCCTGGGCCCCAGAATAAGGAACACAGTGCAGATATGTCCCTGACCGGAAGCTTGTAGTCAACCCTAGCCAACCCAGATCTGAAGCAGAAGTACCCCAGACAACCGGCAGACCTGTGGGTGAGAATAAGCAGTCTTTATTATTGAAAACACTAAGTTTTAGAGTAGTTTATCATTCAGCATTAATTGCAGCCATAGCTTCCTAATACGTAATTCCCTAAGGGAAACTTCCCATGGCCTCAAAACTATGACTCACTACTAGCATTTATCACAACTGTAATATATCTATGTCTTGTTCACCACTCTACTCTAACACAGGACATATAGTAAGTTTTTAAATAAGAGTGTGTTGAAGGGCAAGTTTCTCTATATTTCATATCATGCCCAACTGCCTTGCCCCATAGATAATGTTGTTAGTGAGCCATCTTGAAAATATGTGACTTTGTTTCCAGCTGTGTCTATCCTCAAGCATTTATGATCCTTAGCAATAGATAACACAGATTAATAAGTGCTGTGAGAAAGAAGTGTTTGGTGAGTGCAAAGTTTGGGAACTGAACTCAGACTGACAGTGATGCCATTAGAGGATGGGGAGTGTAAGTGTCCAAGTGGACTTCCTGTGGAAGAAATGCTTGAGCCATTTTAGAGATGTCGATGCCAAATTCTGAAGCTAACAGTAACAGTTAGGCATTTGCATTAAGTGTTTTACATGTGTTATCTCACTTTAGACAAATATTCTGATTATCCCTATTTTATAAATGTGGACAGTCAAGCTCAGAAACATCAAGTAACTTGCCTAAGTTCACAGAGCTAGTAAGAGGGGGAGATGGGATTTTTATCCAGGAATGCTTGACTCCAATATCAACTTGTAATATCAGCCAAAAAAAAAGTCATCAGTACAGCCACTGAGTCCTGGACCAAAGCTGCTATCTACCAAGATATTTGACATTTCCCTTGTTTGGTTCATTATCTCCTATCCTCCTCCTTCTTTTTCCCTGAAACAAATACATTCATAACTATAGCCGTGAGTGGAGAGAGAGGTGCTCTTTCTCCTTGCCATAGAGAGAAGAGATTATGCAGGAGGGGGCCACTAATTAGCTGGTCTCAGCCGTTCACTAGGCTAGCATGGTTTCTTTATTTTTAATGCTTCAAGGCAGGGGCCAGGCTGGGCAGAGAACAATGAGTAAGTCATAGGGGTAATGCTTTTAATGATACATTCGTTAATGAAATGGCACTCCATGGGTTCACTTATTAGTAACTTAGCTCAAACAGCCATGTCCTACTGTCAGCTTGCCACCGATGACCCAGCGTGACCTCAGAATTGTCAACTCCACCTAAAAAAGAGCACATGTAGCAGAAAATACAGAAGCAGCAGCATAATTTGGAGTGGAAAGATTAGCAACAACAGGGAAAGCTCTTGAATCTCTGTATTTCTAGTTTGCTGTGAAATTATGCCACAAGTGTAGCTATTTGAAGAACGGGCTAACCTTGCAGTATGTGGGTTTGCATGTGATTTGTAAACAATAGGATGACTTGATTGAATATTTTCAGTGTTGGCACTGGAGGAGTGACTAGCTCAACTCCATTCTCAACTAATTTTTCTCAACTAATTTCTCCATTCTCAACTAGTTTTCCAGGGCACAGGGGTTTTTAACTTTATGTTCAGAGAATGATTTATGGGGAAAATACTTCTGTACAGATCTTGCTTGACGATTGGGGAATCATAAATGATACATGGATGTGAAAGTGTATGATACTTCCCATTTATATAACCTCATTTATTCGAATAACTCAGTGCCCTTTCCATCAATTATTGAATTAAACCTTTTAATATTCCTCTGTAAAACGGGAAGTGTGTATTTACTCTTCATTTTATAGTTGGGTGATAAGGCTGTGATGATTTGAACTGCTTTTCTTAGGGATGAGCCAGATCTTGCATAGATATGGTTAAAAGCTATTCCCTAAATGGAACACTCATAAATAAAACGTCCTTTTTTATGACTCTGATGGGGTTAGGGCAGGCTGCCTCCAAATATGCCACTTTGGCATATTGATTATTTAGAATTGAAGTTACTTAAGACATAGCAGTTGCCAGAAGGACTCTCTGAGCCCACATTGTCCCTCTGAAGGCAGGAAATAAAGTCCCCACGTGTAGGTGGTCTCCCTGTACCTGGAGGGTAGAAGGCATCCTTAATGCCAGAGATGGGGAATTCAGGGCCAAAGCTATGTAAACAAACTTTGTTACTTCTTAATTAATTTGCTACTCCAAGCCTAAAACCCTTTGTCATTTCTTCACAAATAATTGGTTTGTTGTTGTTTAAAAGGTACAAAAATTGCCTGTTTTGGTCACTTCTTTGAGTCTCATATTCCTATGAGATCCTGAGTATGAAATTAATTTTTTTTTCCTGTTCATCTGTTTTATGCCAATTTAATTATTTAGGTAGGCCAAAGAACCTAGAAGTGGAGAAGGGAAACGTTTTCTACCCCTACACCTCTATACATTCTCATGAACAATTCATGATTCTTGTGAAATGTTCCTATGCATTTTCTTTGTGCAAAGCTAAACAATACATAGTTTTTTTGTGTGTCTGCGCTTTTATTGTAAAACTAGAGATTTTCCAAGGTGAATGAATTCTTAGTAATTTTATAGCATGAAATCTAATGGTTTTCATTTTACTGCTGAACAAGTCATATTTATTAGTGAGGAAATTATGGAAAGGGCAATGTATCTGAATCATAATCAGCAGCTTGAATGAGAAAAGCTCTCCAGATGTCCAACGTGTGGTTGACACATGTTGGCGGTGATCCCTTTTTCATGTCGTCTTCTCAGAGTTTCTCTTCACAATTTTCTAGTTCCTCGCGTCCTTCTACATAACCCCACCAGTTTCTCACTTTGTCTCCTGTGACTATGGAGTAATCGGCTCATTTCTCGCAGCCTTTAAAGCAGCTCCATTCTCCACTAACTTCTGTATCCTTCCTGCCTTTGGCTATCTAGTCACGAAGCCAGGCAGTGATGAAAATGGGTTTCATTAAACAGGAATCCTACTTATTTTCTCAAACCACTATGCTAATAATCTCCCTTCTCAATATAAAGGCTTAAACACATACCAATATAACTAGTTTTTTCAGCTATTTTTTCTAAAGAAGATTATTTCCTGGGGATAAAAATATCCCTCTTCAAAATCCAGGACTTCGTTGTTGGAAATGAAGATCGAAAGTATATAGAACTCTTTTTTTTTTTCTTTTGCTCCAGAAGTGAATGAAGCTTGAAACTCCCACCTTTTAGTCATTCAGTTTTGAAAATGACCACAAAAGAGATATGAAGAGCTCAAACATTTCCTCACTAAAGCATGAATTTTGAAGGCCCTTATGAATAAATCAAGATAAGTATTAGAATACAGACATAGTTTATAGGCATATGAATATGGATAATAGAAATATAATTTTTTCCCTGGATCAACTAAAACATGTACCAAGACAAACATAGTATAATACTGAAGAAATAGCGAGTCCACAGAAACTCTGATGAGCATTGTGTCTTATTTTTTTTTTTATTTTTGAATTTTATTTAATGCATTTTTTCATACAGCAGGTTCTTATTAGTCATCCATTTCATACACATCAGGGTATACATGTCAATCCCAATCTCCCAATTCATCCCACCACCACCACCACCCCCCGCCACTTTCCCCCCTTGGTGTCTATACGTTTGTTCTCTACGTCTGTGTCTCAATTTCTGCCCTGCAAACTGGTTCATCTGTACCATTTTTCTAGGTTCCATATATATGCGTTAATATATGATATTTGTTTTTCTCTTTCTGACTCACTTCACTCTGTATGACAGTCTCTAGATCCATCCACATATCAACAAATGACCCAATATCGCTCCTTTTTATGGCTGAGTAATATTCCATTGTATATATGTACCACATCTTCTTTATCCATTTGTCTGTCGATGGACACTTAGGTTGCTTCCATGACCTGGCTATTGTAAATAGTGTTGCAATGAACATTGAGGTGCATGTGACTTTTTGAATTATGGTTTTCTCTGGGTATATGCCCAGTAGTGGGATTGCTGGGTCATATGGTAATTCTATTTTTAGTTTTTAAAGGAACCTCCATACTGTTATTCATAGTGGCTGTGCCAATTCACATTCCCACCAACAGTGCAAGAGGGTTCGCTTTTCTCCACACCCTCTCCAGCATTTGTAGATTTTCTGATGATGCCCATTCTAACTGGTGTGAGGTGATACCTCATTGTAGTTTTGATTTGCATTTCTCTAATAATTAGTGATGTTGAGCAGCTTTTCATGTGCTTCTCGGCCATCTGTATGTCTTCTTTGGAGAAATGTCTATTTAGGTCTTCTGCCCATTTTTGTGTCTTTCTAAAATAAAGCCATCCTCATGGGAGAGTGTCACCCTTCTCTCTCAGTGGGCTGCTGTCGCAGACCTCATTGTGATTGGGGTTGAAGTTCTTCAGGCTTTGCACCCTCTATTTAATGCCTGTAGTTTCTGTTTGAGTATCTAACTTCCTATTTATCTGGAGGCTTGTTTTGAAATCATCCTCCTTGTTAGTTATCTTGACATTCAGCATCACAGCCTCAGTCGCCCTTTTTTTCCCCTCTCCCTTGTCATGAAGTTCGTGATCATCAACAAGAAGCTAATTTTGACTCTTTTCACTCTCTGGAGCTTTTAGAGCTCTTTGCAAATACAAGGAGCATGACCCTGGAATTTTTTTTCCCCAGAAAAGGAAAAAGCTCCACTTGTCAGTCAGTCATCCTGAGCATAAGTTCTCACAAAGGAACTCAGAGCAGCCCCTGTCTAAATCCATCAAGGGGGAGGGGGAGATGGGGGAGGGGGGTGTCACGTTACCAAATAACTGTGATCAGCTTTAAAGCCTAGCTTCAGGGTTATTACTTACATTGCCTTTCATACTACTCAAACGCAGCAGAGACGCACAAAAAATTAAAGAACACCAAATCCTTTGTTACTGGACAAGTTTGAGGATCCAGGCATTCTGAGTAATGCAATTTCTGGTTAATTGAATGTTAACCTATTTATGGACAGAGCTTATCTAGGGCAAGGGTTTGGCTGAAGAGCACAGAAGGATGAATGCCTCCTTTCAGATGTGCATGGTTTAATGATTCATCCCACATTACTCTGTATCTGTCTTTCGGTTCTTATATTTGTTTTATTTTATAGTGAGTTGTCCATATGTTTTTTTTACCCAGGAGGTTATAAGCAATTTGAGAGCAGAAGTGTTTTTTTCCATTTTTGCAAAACTGTAAAATATTTCACATCGTAGAAGTTCATTAATTACTTGCTGTGGTGAATTGACTTTGCCTCTCTAATGTTTTTAGATATGTTGCTTTACCAATGACAAATGCCCACTATGTATGTCAATGCCTTAAGTGCAAAAAAAAAAGAGGCCTGAAAAATATGAAGCTAGTGTGTACTGTGATGACTTTTATAAAACCTAAAAGTAAAACTTGTCCTTAAAACTTATATGTTCATAAAATAATACCTGAAATCTTGAGGCATACACCCCTACACACAATCTGTTTGAAATATGCTCCACCAGAAATGTGAAAAAATAAAGGTGGATCATAGATCAGTGAAGCACCTTGAAAATATTAGATATATGATTTAAAGAGACTGAAGGTGATTTAATAAAAAGTATTTATTCAGTACCTCCTGGCTGTACAGTGCTGTATTAGGTACGCTGAGGGCACAAAAATTAGGAAGCCAAAGTTGAGCCTCTACTTTGTTTCACACAATCTTCTAGGTCCATAGGGTTCATCAGAGACCAACAAAATAGGTCCCTGATCCTCACCCTCATAAAGCAAGAGGGGAGAGTCCAACAATTAGCAATTAATATGATGAGTGAATTACATAGTGGCCAGAAGGGGGTAAATGCAACAGAGAAAGAAAAACCAGATCAGGGTAATTGAGAGTTCCTGGGTGGCAAGTTAAGAAGTGCCATCAGAGTAGGCTGCATCGAGAAGGTGATACTTGAGCTAAGACTTTAGAGAGGTGGGGGAGTTAACCAAGCATTTACCTGGGGGGGGGGGGGAGCATTCCAGGCAAAGGGAATGGTTAGTGCAAAGGGTGAGAGCAAGCCTGGCATGTTGAGGGACAGGAGACAGAACAATGGAGGCAAACAGTAGGAGGTGAAGTCAAGAGAGTTTTGCAGGATCAAACAGGGTCTCTTAGGCTGCAGCAGATGAAAACTCTGAGTAAGATGGGGATCCATAGCATGACTTTTAGCTGAGAAGTGATGTCATCTGATGAACATTTTAGAAGGCTCATTTTAGCTGCCGTGCTGAGGAAAGACCCTAGAGGTACTAGAAGCATGGAGACTAGCTCAGAGGTTTCTTTATAATGTAGGCGAGATGTGCTGGTGCCTGATTAGATGTCTGGCTCCACTGTTAGACTGCCAATGCCCTTAGGGAAGGCACATCCTGTCCAAGGTATCCCTTCTAACACAAATTTTGTCACAAAGTAGGTGCTTAGGTATCTTTTTGAATGAATAGGTATATAACTTCAGTATACCACAGAAAAATCACTAAAATATGCCCCAAAGTTTAGGATATAAAGCTACAGACATGTAGAGGAGGGTGAAATTATCAGTAGCTTATAAGATTTGTAGTGGAGGGAACATTTCAATAAGACTACGGAGGACTTGTGGTGATGGTAACAGTAGTAGTAAATATAATAGTCGCTACCATTTATTGAGAATGACCACATTTCAGGTTGTAGGCTAAATGTTTTACATATATCATCAATTGCAAAAGGGAAAGAAAGGAATTCCCAGTACAGGACATAAGGAAGCAAAGTCCGGGGTTTGAAAAGGAGGCTGGCTAGTTATTTTGCTTTGTTGAAACGCTGATGCAGAGTACATAATAGGAGATAAAGTTGGCAAGGTTGGTTGAGGTCGGATTGTGGAAGCCCTTAAATTCATACATCATGCAAATGTTTTGGATATTATCCGGGTTTTTGAAGTTTACTTGTTTATTCAGCAGGAGAGTGATAGGTTTAAAGCTGAGCTCGGGGAAGATTAATATAACTCTTAGATTACCTCTAGATCATTTAGCTAGAAAATAAAACTAGATGAGTAGTTGTTTCTAAGGTCAAAATTACATTTTTATCATTTGGAAGCACTGATGTGGAAAACTGAAAAATGACACACCCTAATATTTGTACACGCCTGTGCAGTTTACAAAACCCTTGCATATGTATCATCCCACTTGATCATCACAGCAGCCCTGCTAGGTGGCATTGTTATCACATTTTACAAATTGAGATGATTTATGCAAAAACAATCAGTGCACAGTGTGGCCTGTAGTAGATACTCAAGAAATGATAGCTGAAGTGAAAAAATAAGGAAACACAGGCTAAGAAAGCCTGAGCATTTAGCCCAAGGTCATATAGATGAAAATGAATGACAGAGTCAAAACTTAAAGCCAGTTTCTCTGAGTATGAGTCTAATTCTCTTTGCTCATACCTTAACTACTTCCCTCCCACCCACCAGAGAGCCTCAGAAGTTCTTGGAAAATGACAGGTGAAGCCGTCAAGGCATCATATGTATGCACCACAAAGTTTTGTGAAATGAATTATGTCTCATTTGATGAAAAAAAAGAAAATGACAGGTGAAAGAATCAAGCATAATACCAGTTAGCTAACCTAGTATAAACTCTCAGTACAGAAAGTATTATTTAGTATTTAATATAAATTTTTACTTTATTTTAAGGGTTCCTGATATATACATATATATTTTATGTTACTATATATTTGCACGTATATATGAGTGTGTTTGTGTGTGTGTGTGTGTGTGTGTGTGTGTGTGTATTATTATACTAGTTTGCTAAGCCTGCCATAACAAAATATCACAGACTGGGTGGCTTACACAACAGACATTTATTTTGTCATAGTTCTGGAGACCAGGAGTTTAAGTCTAAGACGTCAGCAGGTTTAATTTCTACTGAGGCCTCTCTCTTTGGCTGGCAGACAGCTGCATTCTCTCTGGGTTGTCACATAGTCTTTCCTCTGTGTGCGCGCACCTTGCATCTCTTTGTGTGTCTAAATTTTCTCTCCTATAAGGAAACCTGTCAGATTGGATTAGGGCCAAACTAATAGCCTCATTTTCACTTAATCAACAGTTTAAAGGTCTTATTTCCAAATATGATCAATTTCTGAGAGGTTAGAACTTCAACATATGAATTTTGAGGGAACCCAATTCAACCCATAACATTTATACACATATATGTATATACATATATGTGCATATAATTAATTTATTTGTTTATAGGTCTCTTAGAGATACATGGTACATCCAATCTCCTCCTTTGAATTTCCAAAATGTAGTATTGTCCATTAAACATTTCCTGGGACAAACTAAGGCCCTGGCACAGTGACATAGGCATAGGTGCAATGTGATATATCAGTGGACATGACACGGGTTTTAGACCCCTATAACCTTGGTTTTAATCCTGATTCCATTGCCTTTTTCCACCTGTGTGGTCATAGACTTGTTACTTCAGTATTTTTCTTCTATAAATTGCAGATGAAAGGGCCTTCCTGGCAGGTTTGAGTGAAGATTAAAAATAATCCACGTGAACATGTCTAGTACAGGGCCTGTCTCTTTGTAGAAGCTCAAAAATGTTAGCTCCCTTTTCCATCACTGCCCTGAGGGAGCTCTCAGAGCTATGCTCCCTCAGGTAGAGGCAGACGTGCACACAGATAATCCAGGAGAGTGGCTTTTGTCTTAACTCCTCTCTGGGCCATTTCTCCCTGTCCCCTGCCCCCATCACCCTCTCGCTGTTTCTCTGTCCCTTTTTCTCCTCACCAGATACCATGTTGGGAGGACCCAGGCAGCCTATGGACAGGTTCATACACTGAAAAACCACATGACATGGAAGCAGATTTTCTAAATCTTGCCAAGGGAGCAAGCTTGGAGGCAGATTCTCCAGAGCCAGTTGAATCTCAACCTGACTGCAACCCCAGCCAACAGCTTGACTGCATCTTGGGCTAGAGGAGCTCTTTTAAGTCGCACCCAGATTCCCGACCCATGGAAACCCCAAGATAATGTTTGTTGTTTTAAGCTGCTAAGTTTGGGGGGTCATTTGACATACAGTAGTAAATAAGTACTTCACCCAACTTGGAACACGTGTCTGTTTGTCTAAGTACAGAAATACTTGCATTTCATTCAACTTAAATATTTTATATGGAAATCTGCATTTTATCTTTTACGAGAGACTTTGCACTTCTGTATCACATATATACCATTTAAAAAAAAGAAGAGGAATTCTAATCAGAAGATGACTCTCTCTCTATTTTTTCTTAATATAATCATTGGGTGAAATATTGTTAGACTTCATATAATAAAAAATAAGCACAAATATTTTATTTTCCCTACTGGTGAAAAAATCAGGCATGGCTTAGCATTGCTGGAAAACACTTTGAGTACCACAGTAATAAATCACAACACAACTTAGGATCAAGGCTCACAAATGTGATCTATGCACAAAACTCTGGCTGCTTAAAAGGGTGTTGGAAGAAAGCAGAATAATGGGATCTCAAGAAAGGAAAGAGCTGTACAACTGAGCAGAAATATATTTAATTTTTCCTCTGCTAGATAAAAATGCAAATAGATACATCATCCACTTTTGAAAAGATAGCGTTCAAAGTTCACAATGGCATTGACAAGTTGTATTTATAGGACACTTGCATGTCTGTTCTTTATGCCTTTCATATCTGTTCTATCCTGTTTCACAGTTCAGTTGTGAAACAGGTCAGCCTAAATGATTTTTGCCTCATCTTACAGATGAAAAACAGAGATTTGGCTCTATAACCTTGGGAATGCAGATTGACTAAACCATTTTTCATTGCAGTAATTTGGAAATTTTAGTTCATACCTCACAAAACAAGTATCTATCTATCTATCTATCTATCTATCCATCCATCCATCCATCCATCTATGCATCCATCCACCCACCCATCCATCTATCTTCTGTGCTTATCTAAAGGTCAGCTAGCTGACAATCACAACCCTCTAGAAGACAGTCATGAGGCTGGAGGTAAGGCTAAATGTTCTCAGAATTGGCTATAATACCTGCCAGACATACGCGCTAAAATCTCGGCTCTGAATGGTAATACTTAACTTTTTAAGCATTTCTCAGACTTAATATGCAGACCCTATGGACACTTATTTTAAACACAAGCTACAGGTTTGGTTTTGTTCCTTTGTTCCCAAGACAAGAGCAGACTAACAGGAGAGACTGAGAAACGGTAGTGAGAGGCCAACAAACTGACAGCAAGGAGGGATAAAGAAAAAATTAAAAAGCAACCATGGAACCAGAGAGAGTAGCTTTTGGACACCTTTAAAGTGATGACAAACATTGTGACCTGTTTCAAAGTGCTCCACAATAATTAATGCTGATTATTATCATCCCCCCAAATCAGTAAAATGTCAAAATAAGATCAGCACCTTTAAGGAGACAAACTAATTGTAGGGGGCATATTTTGAATATTTACTTTGTAGCAAGAACCAAGTAGATGCTTTACATACATTATCTCTAATCCTCTCAGCACACAAGGTTTTGGAGACAGAAAAATGAAACTTGTAGAATTTAAGCCACTTCCCTAGGGTTATACAGGTGCTAATAAATGATCCAAAATTCAAATTCAGATTTTTCTAATTGAAAACCTCCACTCTGTCCACTATTCTACACGGTCTGAAAGATGCCTGTCAAAAACTGCTTAAGGTTTAAAAAAAAAAAGTGTTTTAGTGCCCAAGACCATAGTTTGCTAATTTGGAAACCAAATCAATTCTGTTCTACCTGTCGTTTCCCCTAAGTACTAGTGAAATGTTAATCTTTGTGTACTTTTTGGCAAGGAGCGGGGTATATTTTTTGCTTGACATGAACAGGATATACTTTAAAAATTAGAATTATACAACAGCAAAACAGACTGCTTTGTGAGTGAGTTTCTCATCTCTGAGAATATCATAGCCATCGTTATTTAACATTTTCCAGGGATGCTGGAGACGTTATTTCTTTACAGAAAAGAAAACGGATCACTGAGGACCTGCCTCATTTCTAAGAATCCGTGTCTTGAAAATCCTGTTTCACTCTTATATGCAGTATTTCTAACGACTCATAAATGGTGAAGAAAGATTTTCTACTAGATGAATTGTCATTCTTTTGAGCACAAAAAGAGCGAGTTCAACTCTCTCGGCAGTTGCATTTAGCTAAGCAATTTTTTGTGTCTTTAATTCTTTGGTGTCAAATGGATCACTGCATGTTCAATGCTTAATTAGTGAATCTTTATCATCCCCCAATACTTCTGTGCTTAATATTTATTAAAACCCTTTTTTTTCAGGGAGACAAACCTTACCTACCATCGGAAATCTAATTTTTATGACATTTTGTAGATAGTCGTTATAAACTAATAATGCACAGTTTGTTTGAAATCGTTCCTTATGTTATACTAGGAAATTAATTTTTCCTTTTGATTTTTAATACATTTCTCTTGTTC
Organism: Leucopleurus acutus; assembly: GCF_964270905.1. Classification (NCBI taxonomy): domain Eukaryota; kingdom Metazoa; phylum Chordata; class Mammalia; order Artiodactyla; family Delphinidae; genus Leucopleurus; species Leucopleurus acutus. The sequence continues at coordinate 120,141,236 of NC_139143.1, forward strand.
TATTCAAAGAACAGTAGGGTGCCCTCCTAATGATAATTTTGACTAGTCATTTTAAATTGCTATTCAAAACAGTCTGAGTAGTGTTTCATATGAACATTTCTATTAAGTTTCCCATGATGTTACTTGTCATTAAAAAATAACCACTGTCGTAGAAAAAAAATAAAGCCAAATAAATATATAATCAAATATTTTATATCTTACTCAAAACAGATGAAATAAACCTAAATCACCTTATGTAAGTAAAGATAAATATCTGTAAAAAGAGCTTCATTGATGAATACATTTGTCCATTCATTCCAGGGCTGGATTATCTATTAGTCTTGGTAGGCGTAGAGTATGGGGTCCACAGTACTTTTAGGGACAGACAAAAATGTTTTATTTTAAAATCAGAAGAAAAAAAAGAACTTTTAGGTCAAATAAAAAGTTTCAGTATAGAATATTAATATACTCATTTTTATACCAATGCAGTTATAAAATATAATTTTAAAAAAATTTTTCATGACAAAGTGACCCATGAAGGCAAAAGTGCCCAGGGCCCATGCAAGATGTAGTGCTTTGCAGACTCACTCCTTCTAATGGGATTAAATGAGCTCCCTGCTGTTTGTTATCCCTGCTCTAGAGTGGATATGTATGTGGTGGGGAAAGTGAGGTAACATGGTGGATTGGAGAAAATGAAGAAAACTCAGCTTTGTCTTCAACGAACACATAAACTCCTAATGAGCAAAGAAAGTACGCAAACCGCTCTTTGTAATACAGTGCAGTAAGTGATATTGTCAATACAGACAAGATACAAGGAAAGGTTGGAGGAGGCTGTGACCAGCTCTGCCTGGGGGGTGTGGCGCGTCATAGCACATGACAGTTACACTGGGCTTTGAGAAACGAGATGGATTAATATGGGGGTACTGAGGGGGACTATGTTCTTGGCAAATGGACGGCATGTGCAAAGGCCTTAGAGTGTAATAGGCCTTGGTATTTTCCAGAAACGTCAGAGAGTTCATTATGGCTACGTGGAGTACATGCAAGTATCCTGGGGATTATGGAAAAGGCAGACAGGGTTCACAATAGCGAAAGGAAGGGCCTAGGTGCCATCCTTGCCATGCCAATGAGACTGCATTTTATTTGATAGGGTAGGGTTTCCGCATTTCTTAACCTTGGCATTAAACACTTTCCCATATAGCTCCTTAGAATACCATCTCCCACGAATGCTCGAACAAAATACCCCAATGCCAACCATCCCCGTGGATTCGCTTCCCTGTTTCTACTCTTCTGTACGTGTTCTCACTCTGCCTCGAATGCACTCTGTCCTTTTCTCAAAACAGCCACCTCAGCATCTTGGAATTATCTAGTCCTTAACCTTTATTTTACTGATAAAACTGAGGCCCAGAGGGATTAATCAGCTTGTGTCCTTTTCCACAGCCAGTAAGAAATGGAAGAAAATGGAACCAAATTCGTCTGACTTATGGAGGCAACAGTTTCTGTGTCAACTGTCTCCCCAATATCTATGATTAATCATGGACTGTCTTGACATAGCTTGTGTCATCTTCAGCTATTTAAATTTTACCGTTTGATTTGTTTGTATCTTGGTATAGTTTCCTAATCAAATGTTATTGCCCTGTGGGTCAGAACTGCCTCCTACAGTGATTTCCCACAAGACCTAAAGTAGTGATTTGACATATCAGAAAGTCTTTAAAGAGTTAACAATCATCCTCATGAAACGATCTGCTTACTTTATAGAGATTAATAAATCTACAACAGGACAGAGAAGAAAACAGCACCTGTCTTCATTTGGGTTTCCAAGGAGCAGTCTGTGACATAGATCTTGTGCCCTTGATTTATTGAGTCTGCTTCTTAGAAAAACTCTGTGACAGAATGAAGACAGGAAAGGGGAAAGAGCAAGTCTAGCCTTGGCCACCTCATCTACTGGAGGGAAGGGGGTTCTGGTGCATCAGTCACTCCACAGAATTGTCCAGCAAGGGGCAGGACAAGCCTTTGCAAAGCAAGTCTTTGCCTGTGGGCTTCCCGAGGGTGGGGGGCAGTGAGTATAATGTCCTTGGTGAGGGGGCTCTTTTCTGTTAAGGACAATCCCTGGAAAGGGGGTGGAGGCAGCTGTCAATCACTGGAGACAAAAATCACAGCATCTTGTGATGGGTGGACCGACTCAGTAAAGGGAATCTGGGCAGAGCGTCAGCAGCAGCGATTACCACTGTCACTTGGGGGACAAAACAGAAAGAACCAACCAACCAATAAACAAAACAACCCAAGAAAACAAAACAAGACAGAAAACCCAGATAATAGAACCAAAGAACTGATCTCTGTCCTCTAAAATCTGGCTTCTTCTGTTGGATCATAAATTTTCTCAAGTTCCTCCCACAGAGCTTTACCTAACATAATGTCCATATTGATTCTAATAAAAATAGATTTAATGTACAAACAGATTAATCACTTCTAAAGGCATGGCTTGTCTCTTAGAGGAATGCAATCACTGCTGAGAAAAACATGCCATAGATCATCACATAGGAAATCAGTTCCAAGGTTTTGAAGAACAGATACTACAGTTTCCGATTTTGCCTCCAGATAGCCACAATGGCAGAGGAAAGAACCAAGTCCAAAAATTAATCCTCCTCACCCCCTCGAAAAAGACTTCCCAGTGTTTTGCCTTACAGATAACATAATAAATAAATAAATAAATAAACTAAGGCCCATATAAATGGAGCTATTTCTTAAAGATCTCATCTGGCACAAAAATGTCTGTTGGGTGCAGTGGCACAGCTCTGGAATTCACACACAATCTGCCCAGCAGTGTGGGGTCTGGCTGTGTGTGATGGATCCTAAAGACACCCTCCCTTTGGGCCTTGAAAGTAATTTTGCTCGTTCCAATCTTAGTCTGAGCCCCGCAATTAGGATTCCATCAGGTCTCTGCTATTTCAAATGGCCCCTGTTCTCACTCCCATCGTTCTCGCAAAAGAAAGTCCACTTTTTACTCCAGCCCTGGGCACCTCAGTTTACTTCAGTAAATCTGCATTGTCTCCCATGGAGCGCTTGACTCTGCATCTGAATTTGGGCTTAGTAACCAAAGGAGGGTTCGCTTTTCCTGAAGCTTCGCCCGGGGACGCCAAGCAGCAAGAAAAACGCCTGGACCCATTACGTGCTTTCTTTCTCTATAGCCATCTTTACCTGCTGCTCCTGGGTTGGTTTTTTATCTTCTTTATTCTGTAAACCTGTCACAGCGTGAGATTTAGAATATTTCAGCATTCCATTGGAAAGATATAGCGGGAGGTTCTCACAGATTTACTTGAGCACCATGAAGCTTAGCTGGGATCCCGGATCCTGTGCTATTTCCTTTATAAAGTCCCCCAATCAGACCAGATGCCAGGCAGTCCTTGTGGCTTTGCACAGCATGTTAGGAATATAAATTTGGAGAAAATAATTAGTAATAATAATTTCTAAGAAAACCAGGGTCAAAACTTCCAAAACGGGGCTTTCCTGGTGGCGCAGTGGTTGAGAGTCTGCCTGCCGATGCAGGGGACATGGGTTCGTGCCCCGGTCCGGGAAGATCCCACATGCCGTGGAGCGGCTGGGCCTGTGAGCCACGGCCGCTGAGCCTGTGCATCCGGAGCCTGTGCTCCACAACGGGAGAGGCCACAACAGTGAGAGGCCCGCGTACCGCAAAAAACAAACAAAAAAAACAAAAAACCTCCAAAACGTTTACTTTTCTCTTGAATGTACACCTAATTACATTTAAACTATGACAAACTCTTAATGCATTTGGCACAGAAAGAAAAAACAGTTAACAAACGGGCACTCAAAAATGTTTCCGAGAAGCCATTTTATCATGCAACCTCTGTAATTACCATTCTTTAACCCTCAGATAGTGTTGGAACTCATGAGAAGCTAAATAAGCACTCAAAATGCACACTAGTGCCTCAAACCTTCCCCAGCTTTCACTTCACTTTGCATCTTTTAACATTTTAAAATCATGATTAAAGAATGATTTTAAGTGGTGGATTTTCCCCATGACCTATTACCAATACCTAAATAGATGAGTTTTAACTAAAAGATCATAGAGGAGAGAAAAGGCTTAGGTGACTCCACATTTTCTAGCCAGGAAGGCTGGGAGAACAGGAGTTACATAAATGGGAGTTTGGGAAAGTAAACTGTTTTGATAGGGAGCTAGTACTGATTTTGTACATGGGATATTTGAAGTGATTTGGGACACCCAGGCATTGATTCCATTTGGAACCACGAGGAGCTGATGAGAAATAAGACATGGTGAAAAATCATCACCATCTTTCATACTTGAGGATCTCTCTTAAATGTCACAGATTTATCTGCCCCCATTCACCTGTGTTTAAGAGGAAAAAAATGTGCTAGACATCACAGAGGTTGCACAAGAGGTACCAAGTGAAGGTGGGCTAGCGGACCATCGCATGACAAAACGATAGTACATCCATGAGGGCAAGGGGACAGCAGCTGAGTGACTCCTGCAAACCCCACTCTATATGCTAATGCTTCTAATGGGTTTGTCCTGATGAGAATTCAAGAGTTAGAAATTGGCCAATTTTCATTCCCATTCAACTGATAAGGGGTGGTCAGTGAAACTCTCTAAACCCCAGGAGATTATGGGTTTGGGCTTCGCTGCCCACATGACTAAAGGAAGCCACAGTTCTGATAATTTCTTCCGCTAGAGGGGAGAGAAAGCCAAAGGGAAAACTGTTACTCTGGTCCTAATTCTGCACGACAAGGGGAAATTGGTTGGTGAAGTGGAAATGATAAAAACTAAGGGAAAGAAGTGTCCATGCCAAGTCACCCTAACGCGATAACCGAGAGGGAAGAGGTTGGGCCTGGATTTCAGGAGGACTGGCGTTTTAAAGGAGAGAGCAGATAGGCAGAATTCTACAGCAATGTTTTGAAAAGGAAGAGAGTTTAAGAGAACAGGAAAACATTCAAGAATAGGATTCTAACTGTGTAGTTACTGATTTTCTCCCACCAGCTTTATTGAGGTACCATTGACAAAACTGTAATATGTTTAAAGTGTACAATGTTGTATTCATTGTGAAAGATTCCCCTCATTGAGTTAATTAACATATCCATCACCTCACCTATTTACCTTTTTTAGGAGATGAGAACATTTAGGTTTTACTCTCTTGGCAAATTATACAAACAGGATTATCAGCAACAGTCATCATGATATATCATGGATACTCAGACCTTATTCATCTTATAACTGAAAGTTTGTACCATTTTACCAACCTCTCCCTATTTCCCCCACCCCCAGTCCCAGGCAACTACTTTTCTACTCTCTGTTTCTTTGAGTTTTTGTTTTTTTGATTCCACATATAAGTGATACCATGCCTATTTGTCTTCCTTTCTCTGGTTTATTTCACTTAGCATAATGCCCTCTGGGTTCATCCATGTTGTCATAAATGAACAGGATTTTCTTCTTGGTCATGACTAAATAATATTCTGTTACCTATCTATCTACTTATCTATCATCTATCACATTTTCTTTATCCATTCATCAGCTGATGGGTACTTAGGTTGTTTCCATGCTTTGGCTATTGTGAATATAAACTATTCAGTTTCAAATAATCTTAAAGTGCAAAAAAAGCGGAGATTTTATTAATGAAACTAAGGATAAATCAGAGATCAGAAACATTCTGACAAGCCCTGATTTTCATGTATAAGCTTTTAGTAAAAGAGGCATCATTTATCCAAATTAATGAACTTTGGTTCTCAGGATACTAAGATTTGTTTCATTAGACTCAAACTTTTGAGTTACTTATTCTATTTCGGTTATTTCACATGGGGAAGACAGGCTCAGAGGTGCTGAAAGTCTGGTTAAGGTCAGTGACACAATCACAATCACAGCTGCAACCAGATTTTTCTGATTCTTAGTTCAGGCCTCTCACTGCCACATCAGTGTTTTCTAGACAATGATCTGAGGATTCTGAGGGATCCAAAAGCCTTTCTGGAGTGAGAAGGGACCCTGAGTGAGCGGGGCTCCTGGTGCATCCCACTTCTCCTCACCCCAAGTTCCACTTTCAACCAAGGAATTTACCCTACTTTCTGTTTTATAAATATGGTGACAGTGTATTATTTAATCATTACAGGGAGTTCTGCTAAGTTTCCAAAACCGGCACCCCCTATGCCATTTCATTGGCTATAATTCCAAAAATAAAAATATTGAATCAGATACTGTGTGAGTAAACAAAAATGATTCGGATGGAGGCTCCAATAAATACATATTTAAAAAAATTAAATACAAGTATTATGCTAAAAAAAAGCTAAGGCATATAAGCTAAGAGGAGAGAGGACCCCCAGAAGCCTAGAGCTAGGAATTGATTGGCGTTTCTAAAAATGGCATGAAAAATGTACTTTTAAAAGTCATATTTGGAGGATGATGCTCAAGGACCACAGTGTTGCTAAATTCTGTTTTGTTTTATTCTGACTCAGTTCTGATAACTGGAGTTGATTCTCTCTGGACCTCTATCATATATACAAGTAGCTAATTATAATGTTAAACTAAAAATATTTTTAAAATACTTAACCATGATTTACCCTAAACTTAATCAATTATCATTTAGCCAAACACTTTTGAAAAAATAAGATTCAAATTTCATTATCCATGGCTGGGAAAATTATGAGGTTTGGCCCATTCCCTGAGGGGTTCCAAGTTCTCTCCTTTGCCTTCCTCTGCTTTCCCCAGTCCTTCACCTTGTGTGCATGGCTAAGAGTTAACGACGGCCCCTCGGATGTGGGGCTGCTGTGCCTTGTTTATGGTGAGCCATGGCATGTTTGATTTTCCTTTGGTTCCTGATGCAGAGAGCTCTCCCAGGGCACTCTGTGACCTGCCAGCTTCTTACTTTCTTCTGAATCTGCTTGTGCAGAGGTTGGATCATGCCAAGTCCTTGTGTTACCTGGCTGCCAGCAGCAAACTTCTTGCTCAGCACCTCTTGAACTTGTTTATTTAGGAAATAATTTAGGTTCAAGTAAAGAAAAAAAGAAGTTTTCTCTGGTATATGCAAGAGGAATCTTCACGGAGATGATGGTTAGATTCCTGCCTTGGCAAGGAAAGGTGCGTGGGTGCTGCTACAGGGCATCAGACCCAGACCATTCCATTTTGGTTTTTCAGAGATTGTCCTTCTGCCCTTTGTTCTGAACTGGTGCCTAGTATATTTAGAGGTTTGCCTTGCACGAAATGAGGCCTTCAGCATCAACGGATGTACCCTGTGCTTTTCCTGCTTTTGTGTATTTCACTCCCCTGGCTCTGACTCTGCCCATGGTCTCTTTCATTTGACTCCTAGTTGTCTCCCCTGAAATGTTTAATTCATGCAGCTCATGATGCTAACCTATATCTGCAGCCTCATCGCTCAATGCACTGGCCACACTGAATCTAAAACTGATCACTAAACCTACTAGGCCTTGATATAATTGTGCAGCCTTGAGTCCTTGCCCCCTCCTTCAAATACCCTGCACCCTGCCCATTAGGCAGACCCCTATATGGCTGCCAAGAGCCTGTTCCAACTTCTTTCCCTTTGGGAAGCCTTGCCGTGTCCCTTGGACAGCACCTATTCACATTAAATAATTTTTTAAAAAAATTTTAAATAAAATATATATTCTTTTTCATATTCTTTTCCATTATGGTTTAGCACAGAATATTGAATATGGTTTCCTATGCTATACAGTAGGACCTTGTTGCTTATCCATTCTATGTATAATAGTTTGAATCTGCTAATCCCAAACTCCCAGTCCATCCCTCCCCAATACCCCCACCCCCTTGGCAACAAGTCTGTTCTCTATGTGTGTGAGTCTGTTTTGTTTCATACATGTGCTCATTTGTGTCATATTTGAGATTCCACATATAAGTGATATCATATGGTATCTGTCTTTCTATTTCTGATTTACTTCACTTAGTATGATAATCTCTAAGTCTATCCATGTTGCTGTAAATGGCATTATTTCATTCTTTTTAATGACTGAGTAGTATTCCATTGTATATAGGTACCACATTTAGGTTGTTTCCGTGTATTGGCTATTGTGAATAGTGCTGCTATGAACATAGGGGGTGCATGTATCTTTTTGAATTATAGTTTTGTCTGGATATATGCCCAGGAGTGGGATTGCTGGATCATATGACAACTCTATTTTTAGTTTTTGAAGGAACCTCCATACTGGTTTCCATAGTGGCTGCACCAATTTACATTCCCACCAACATTGTAGGAGGGTTCCCTTTTCTCCACACCCTCGCCAGCATTTGTTATCTGTGGATTTTTTAACGATGGCTATTCTGACCAGTGTGAGGTGATACCTCATTACAGTTTTGATTTGCATTTCCCAAATAATTAGTGATGTTGAGCATCTTTTCATGTGCCTCTTGGCCATCCATGTGTCTTCTTTGGGGAAATGTCTATTCAGGTCTTCTACCCAGCTTTTGATTGGGTTGTTTTTTGTTGTTGTTGAGTTGTACGAACTGTTTGTCTATTTTGGAAATTAAGCTCTTGTCAGTCCGCATCATTGGCAAATATTGGATTGGCAAAAAAGTTTGTTCATTTTTTTCTGTAAGATGGCTCTAATAGCGTTTAGTTGTCTTTAACTTCATTGGAAAAAATTTTGTTAGATTGTATGTGACAGCTGTCATATCAACGTGCATTTAAAAACAACTTGTCAAAATTGGTGAATTTTAGTGTAGCCATTTTAATATTGAAGATGGAAGAAAAAAGCAACATTTTCAGCATATTATACTTTATAATTTTAAGAAAGGTAGAAATGCAACTGAAGCACACAAAAAAGATTTGTGCAGTGTATGGAGAAAGTGCTGTGACTAATCGAACATGTCAAAAGTGGTTTGCAAAGTTTCATGCTGGAGATTTCTCGTTGGATGATGCTGCATGGTTGGGTAGACCAGTTGAAGTTGATAACAATCAAATTGAGATATCAATTGAGAAAAATAAACATTATACCACATGGGAGATAGCCAACAACTCAAAATATCCAAATCAAGCACTGAAAATCATTTGCACCAGTTTGGTTATGTTAATCCCTTTGATGTTTGGATTTCACATAAGTTAAGGGAAAAAAACCTTGACCATGTTTCTGCATGCGATTCGCTACTTAAACATAACAAAGACGTTCCATTTTTAAAACAAATTGCGATGGACAATGAAAAGTGGATACTGTACAGTAATGTGGAACAGAAGAAATCATGGGGCAAGCTAAATAAACCACCACCAACCTCACCAAAGGCTGATCTGCATACAGAGGGTGATGCTGTGTATATGGTGAGATTGGAAGGGAGTCTTCTATTATGAGCTCCTTCAGGAAAACCAAACAATTAATTCCAACAACTACTGCTCTCAGTTAGACCAACTGACAGCAGCACTCGACGAAAAGCATCCAGAATTAGTCAACAGAAAACGCATAATCTTCCATCAGGGATAACGCAAGACCACATGGTTCTTTGATGACCAGGCAAAAACTGTTTCAGCTTGGCTGGGAAGTTCTGATTCATCCGCCATGTTCACCAGACATTGTACCTTCAGACTTCCATTTATTTCGGTCTTTACAAAATTCTCTTAATGGAAAAAAGTTCAATTCCCTGGAAGACTGTCAAAGGCACCTGGAACAGTTCTTTGCTCAGAAAGATAAAAAGTTTTGGGAAGATGGAATTATGAAGTTGCCTGAAAAATGGCAGAAGGTAGTGGAACAAAAGGGTGAGTACATTATTTAATAAAGTTTTTGGTGAAAGTGAAAAATGTCTTTTATTTTTACCTAAAAACTGAAGGAAACTTTTGGCCAACCCAGTATTTTCTCCCAGGCCATAGGCTGTCTTTTCATTTTGTTGATGGTTTCCTTTGTTGTAAAACCATTCACATTTTAATCTGTCATAATGATGGACACATTTCTTTAGCTTGTTTATTCATTTATTGCTTCAACAAGTTTTATTAATCACCTAATGTGTGCCAACCATTCTAAGGCACTGGGGTTAGAGTGGCAAATAAGGCAGATATGGCCTCCAACAGCAATAATTATTGAAGGGATAGATGATTTTAAAAGTATTGACAGTGAAGTTAGTATGAAGAAGTACATCACATACAGGAACATATATCAGAGGAGTAACGTAGTTTGGGGTTTTAAGAAGACCTCATTTAGGACCAAATATTTAAGCTGAGAGACTAAACCCTTGATGGAGGCAAGAGCTGTGTATACCCCCATGCATCTCCATTCATAGTACCTAGTCGTCACTTGATAAAAGCACATGGAACAAATGAATGACCAAATGTACGCTGACAGTGGCAGTTTGAGGACCTCATTAGAATTTAATTTCTGCCAACTCACCTTAAGAGTTCAAAGGTTCTATAACATGGGAATAAAATGTGTGTGTACGTGTACATGTGTATACATGCATATTCTGGAAGAACTTGAATACACATACACATCTGCCACGTGATCTTGAAAATATTCTTGAACCCCCTCAAAAAAAAGCTGTTTGCCCAACACTAGGCTAGTTGAAAGAACCTACAGCCCATGGAACCTGTTTGGGTTTGTGGAGGACCCTCTGCTTCACCCAGATCCTCATTTCATGACTGAAGGACTGTCCCCCAGCTTCCGGGAGGTCTGCCGATTGAAGGACCTGGGCAACAGCCCGCTCTGCGAAGTGTCCGTGGCTGAAAAGAGCTGTCTCAATCAAGCTTATTCCACTTCCTTAGATTCCAATAACTGGTCCATGGGGGGAAGCCAGGGTTTAGAAGCCCCAGCTCCTTGTCATAACTCAGGACAACTGCAAAGGGACCATCTGAGGGCCAGAGCGCCTCACATAGCTGGCTGAGGTGTTTACGCCTGATAAAGTTGGTTGGCTGCCTAGATTCTCGCTCTGCCCAACCCTGCTTCCTTTTCTTCTACTACAGGTGATAGCCTAACAGCATTCCCTAATCAACTTCTTGTACACTGGTCCTGTCTCGGAGTCAGCTTCCCTGCGTCACTGACTGGAAACAGAGTTCAAGGGAGCCCAATAAACAGCATCCTTCTCCTCTGCATGATTCTGAGCACCACCCAAAATAAGACAAAAGCATAAGAGACTGGAAACCAAAATATCAGTTATTACTGATAAAATTGGTATTGGAAAGTGTGGCATGTAAACATGCTAGGCTGCTTCATCCTGAATAACAGATTTAGACCCATTTATCCCCCTACCAATACTAGGCTGGGGAAGACTGACCCCACAGAGACAAAGCCTATTCCTATAAATACACCGGGGGCGGGGCAACGAGAGGGGAGGAGGGGGCAGGGCTATGCCTGCATGCCCAGATCCGGCACCTCCCTTCCCCCTTCCAGATCTTGCAGTGCTCATTATGGAGAGGAGGGAGGCCGCGGAAAGAGGCCGGGACAGCCACCCTAGGAGCGCTCCCTCCTGTGCCGGGACCACAGGCGGAGCAGAAGCTCCCCGCTCCTCTTCTCCCATGGCACCACCACAGAGCCCAGCTTCTGGTTTCACGGGCAGGAGAGGTCAGAGTGCTGGCTTGATTGGGAGGCCCTCACTTCGGGGTAGCTCCGTTGTAGGTGTGTTCAAAAGAAATGCTGGAATTACCTACAGCATTCTTAGGAATGGAAAGCACAGAAACAAAGAGAATTTTCAGTGCCTAAGTTCAAGGCTCCAGGATGTATTCCTTTGCACCTCGTTCTTAGTAGAACTGCTCCTGTGTTTGTTTGTTTGTTTGTTTGTTTGTTTTGCGGTACGCGGGCCTCTCACTGTTGTGGCCTCTCCCGTTGCGGAGCACAGGCTCCAGACGCGCAGGCTCAGCGGCCATGGCTCATGGGCCCAGCCGCTCCGCGGCATGTGGGATCTTCCCGGACCGGGGCACGAACCCGTGTCACCTACATCGGCAGGCGGACTCTCAACCACTGCGCCACCAGAGAAACCCACTCCTGTGTTCATTTTGATGGAAACTATTTTCACTGGAGAACTGACATACACATATTCACACAAGTCAAGAAAAATGCTTCTTTTATGTATATATCAATATACAGTGTAAATATATATGGGAAAAGGAAAGAAATCAGAAAAATTGACTTCTGTTTTTTCTCCTAGGTTTACATTTATTATAAAAACAGTAATAGTAAAGGACATTTTGAGAGAAAACAACTGTGTTTTGCCAAAACTTTATCATGGCAACATTTTTTTTTTAATAAATTTTATGTGTGTATGTATGTATGTTTTGGCTGTGTTGGGTCTTTGTTGCTGCGCGTGGGCTTTCTCTAGTTGTGGCGAGCGGGGGCTACTCTTCGTTGCAGTGCACGGGCTTTTCATTGCGGTGGCTTCCCTTGTTGCAGAGCACGGGCTCTAGGTGTGTGGGCTTCAGTAGTTGTGGCACACACGCTCTAGAGTTCAGGTTCAGTAGTTGTGGCACGCAGGCTTAGTTGCTCCGCGGCACGTGGCATCTTCCAGGACCAGGGCTCGAACCCGTGTCCGCTTCACCGGCAGGCGGATTCTTAACCCCTGTGCCACCAGGGAAGTCCCACGGCAACATGTTTTACATTTTCAGCAAGTTTTGTCCATAGATAGTAGTATTTTTGCATGTACACAATTTGAATCCCTTTTCCGTTTTGCTACTTGGTCTTTTTAATGATCGCTTTTAAGGTTACATTAATATTCCATCTCATTAATTTACTATAATTTGTTTAACTATTCCTTTCCTACTGGATATTTAGAATGTTTCTAAATTTTGCAATGATAGATACATCTGCTTTGAAAATGAGCAGAAACAAGAAATGCAACAAGTAATTTAAAAATAGGGCTTCCCTGGTGGCGCAGTGGTTGAGAGTCCGCCTGCCGATGCAGGGGACACAGGTTTGTGCCCCGGTCCGGGAAGATTCCACATGCCGCGGAGTGGCTAGGCCCGTGAGCCATGGCCACTGAGTCTCGCCTCCGGAGCCTGTGCTCCGCAATGGGAGAGGCCACAACAGTGAGAGGCCCGTGTAACGCAAAAAAAAAAAAAAAAAAAAAAGACTCACTCATTATTTTTACAAATTTATAAGCCAGCAATACATCTGAACTCTTAGAAGAATGGAGTTTTGAGAGATATCTTTTGAAAGATAGGAGAGACCTGCCCATCATCACACTCAGATCTCTCTATCCTGTGCTTGTGGATGAGAATGTGAACTCCTTCATGACAGTGACAACACTGTGTAACTTTATATCTGGAAGGCTTGGTGGAGGATAAATTGTGTAGTAGGCATTCAAGAAATGTTGGTACAGTAACATAATTTAATAAACAAATAAATGTCAGGAGTGGGGAATGATGACAGACAAATCTAGATGGTCTGGAGGCACATTTCCTTCTTCCTTTAGGTAGCTTAGCAGAGAGCTGGCTCAGCTTGTTCAAAGAAAAGGCCCTGCAAGGCAAAGCTGTTTCCAGGGACCTCATAATGGAGACCTTGACCTTTGACCCATGTGCTCCTAAGCAATATTTCTGAGCTGGAGCTCCTTTCCCATCTTTCCTAGAGATCTTACTTGGGGAAGCAAGGTGTTCTCTAGCGCCTCATAAGTCATATATAGATATTAAAATTAGGGGATTGTAAGTTACGCTAACAGTATCAAGACTTGAGTGTGGGTGTTCGTGCAAGGGTGGACAAACAGAAAAATGGAACTGAGTAAAATAATCCGGAAACATACCCACACGTCTATGGCCACCTAATCCACAACAAATGCACCACTGCAATTCAGGAGTGGAAGGATGGTCTTTTCAGTAAAGGGTGCAATGGGATATCTATATGGAAAAATAATTTTTTGAGATGGATAGACCTAAATGTGAAAGGCAAAGCAGTAAAGTTTCTAGAAGAAAACACAGAAGATCTTACAATATTGGGATAGGCAGTGATATCTTAAAGGGGACACAAAATGCACTAACCATATAAATGAAAGATTGATAAATTGGACTTGAATAAAGTTTAAAACTTCGTTTAATCAAAAACATCATTAAGACATTAACAAAATGCAAGTCACAAGGAGAAGAGATTGACAATACATATACTCAACTAGAATTTGTATTCATGATATATTATAAATTCCTACATATTCAATTAAAATCATGGTACAAGCAACTTAAGAGCTGGGCAAAAAGACTCCAATAGGCACTTCACAAATGAGAATATCAGAAAGGCCAATGGGGTTATAAAAAAATCAGATGATATCATCTGGAAAATGCAAATCAAAACCACAATGAGATGCCACTACATATCACAATTGCTATAGCTAAACAGACTGGCAGCTGGAACATTTATTTACTTATGTATTTATTTATGGCCGAACTGCACAGCTTGTGGAATTTTAGTTCCCTGACCAGGGATCGAACCTGGGCCCTGGGCAGTGAGAGAGTGGAGTCCTAACCACTGGACAGCCAGAGAATTTCTGGAACATTTATATTTAACAGGGGTGTAAATTGGTACGACCACTTAGGAAAATTGTTTGACAATCTATATTGAGGCTGTGTATGACTCAACAATTCTATTCCTAGTTAAATGCCCAAAGACTATACTGTAGTATAGTACCTGTACTATAAGTAATATTCTACGCTTTTCATTGCAGCTCTGTAAATCATCATCATCATCATCATCATCATCATCATCATCATCATCATCATAATCAAAACAGAGAACAACCCTAATGGCCATCAACAATTAAATGGACAAATAAGTTGTAACGTATTCATATAATAGAACACTGCATAGTAATAAAAATATGCTTTTTTAGTACCTGCAACAACATGGATACGTAACACAGATAAGATGCTGAGTGAAAGAAGCCAGACACAAAAGAATGCATATTGTGTATAATTTATATGAAGTTCAAGAATAGGCAAAACTAACTTCTGGTGACAGAAATCAGAATAGTGATGTATCTCTAGGGGTGGAATATTGACCAGGAAGGGGCATGAGGGAGGCTTTGGTGATGCGGGAAATGTTCTATATTCTCATCTTGGTGGTGATTACATGATGTATAAGTTAAAATTTATTGACCTATTATTTAGGCTTTTTGTATTTACTGTAAATACATCATATCTCAACAAAAATAACAAAAACTGTAAGGTTTTGCTTAATCTCATAGTACAAATTTTCACTCGTACACAATACCAAAGATCAAAATTGCCTGCCTTCTCTTGATCCCTATTTAGAGATACCACGCCTGTATATAGCAGCTATATATACTCAGGTGCAGTAACATGTGATTAAGAAAAGCCACCATGGGACTTAATCAAAAACCTGATTGTACCTGTAGTGAAATAACGATTCAGATGGGATTATTCACATTGTCCAGATTCCCAGTAAGTCCAGAGGATGGCGTGTTACAGTGCACATAATTTTACTTAGTGTCTGACTCGTACTTCACCATCCTCAGCCTCTCCTCCTTCCATCTTTAGAACTGGGGGTCTCCTCACCTCCACCAGGTTACTGCTACATCCAACTCCAGCCCCATGTCCATGAATTCAATCTATAGTGCTATCAATGAATTATTCAGTGGATTTTGCACAGTCTTTCTTCCAGTCTCCATCTGGTACTAATGTTGTCTTGTCTTCTCTTAACATTGTTTAACTATCTGTTAACCCAGCCTTCTGCCCAAGGGGGTTAGTGGGGAGAAATGATTTGAAGGTTCTGACAAAGAACTTCACAGTTCGGGATAGTCCATTAATTGTTGATTTTGTTTGTATTCAGCATTCTGCTTCTATCTGTGGTTTTAACTGATGTGAGTGTGCCCAGGGGCTTGTGCTGGACCCAGCTGTATAAATCAAATAAATAAATGAATAAACAAATAAATAAATGAAATAAATCTCCCCTGAGATAAATAGATAACACAGCTTTCTCAATCTTTTTTTTTCTTTTTCCAGCAGTGCTTGTAAATGTGCCCTGAGCACGTGTGAGGGATGTATCCAAAGTTTAAAGAAACAGATAATAACCATCCCTAGCTAAAGATGCAATCATGATAACTGTCTCTACCCTTTCATCGTAGCATGGAAGCTGTAGGGAGATTTGGAACATTTCTATTCACCTCACTCATACCTTCATTTCAGATTGGTTTGGGGTTGCCATTGCCTCTGTTCGTTTCTTTTGAAGGTAAAACAAAAGCAAAACAAAATGAGCAAGAAAAATAAAAGGAGACAAAATCTCAGTGGAGTAGTACCATCCACAGGGCTATGGAGAATTCTTAAGAACTGATTTTCTGCTCTAACAAGGGAATGGTTGAACTCTTCTACGGTTCAAACGCAGGCTATTGAATAGGTACAGATTCTGCTGTGGCCGAGAACAGAGTGAGCAAATACGATGAGGCTCACATTGGAACAGAGGCTTTACATGTACTTTTGAGCTTCTGCCCTTGTGTGAACAGCACACCCAGCTAGTAGCTGCTCCCTGAACTCGCATCCCAGAATGAGAAGCAAAGTGAGGCCCGCCAGACCCTGATCTGGAGTCTAGCCACAGCTGGCCCTCAGACCCGCGACTGAGAAATGCAAGTCTCCTGTTGTAAGACACTGAGATTTGGGGTTGTATTTTCCTGTGGTAACAGTCCTGAATCTAACACAAGGACCACAGCTTCTGCAAATTTTCAGAGATGGAGTCATAAACCTCAGAATTAGGAAGGAGTCTTGCTGATTGATGGCCTCGGATTTCCTGTATCTCCCGCATCCCAGCCTGGAGGTGGTCACACTGTCTCCAGTAACGGGAGATGAGCTAAATTTCAGAGGATGGTTCTGACTATTAGAATCATTTTCCTTCAAGGTGATTGCCATGTTTTGGGGAGGCAGTTTAGCACCGTGTGAAGAACCTGGGCTTTGAAGTCAATTTGAATAGTGGAACTGTCACTTACTTGCTGTGTGGCCTTGGGCTTTGAACCCCAACTTCCTTACATAATTGGACAGAAATAATACTACACACTTTACAGGATTAAATGAGATGGTATGTATGCCTGGCACATAGTAAGGGCTCAAGAAATGGTTATTATTCTTCTTTCCCCAGATGGCATGATCTAATCCATCTTCCCTAGAGTGAACTTTCAAATATTTGGACACACTTATACAGCCACTGTTCTTGTACAATTGGTCTTTTGAGCCTTAGTTTAGTTGATTTTACTCAGATTAAACCTGCTCTGGCTGGACATGGCTTACTGGGCCAGCCAGTGGCTAGGTTTTCAGATCTTAATTCTGCCACCTGATGTATTCACTGTAACTCCCGGCTTTGCATCAACCACACATTTGATCAGTATGCTGTCCATTTCCTCATCCTAATTGTTAATAAATATACTGCAGGTGTTTCATTAGCCAGGCTCTTGGAGTCCTTTGGAGTTGTAAGCTCACTTGTATTCACACTACGCTCAGATGTTCCAAGAAAATGTAGGTTCTTTATTTCCAATAACTGATCTAATCTTCCTCAAGAGCCTCCCACCTCAGTGTGCTGCAGGTAAAAATAGCTTTATTTTAAACTTTCCAGTGCAAAATATCTCATTTTTTGTGAGTTTCAGTGGTTTTGTTCTGGCTCAGGCTAGAGGGGGTGAGTGCTCCGCCCTTCAGATTTGCTTTCCTCCCCTGCTCTTCTTCCATATGGCACCTGGCTAGGTTCTGTGAGCTTGTGGAATTGGGTTGAAGGGCCTGCATCTTGCTGACCTTAGGCTGGTCCTTAGAAAGGTCTCCGCCGTGGCGGTAGCTGGGGGTGCCTCGTTCAGTAAGTGTGCCCGGTGGCCGTCTGCGCAGGTGTGGTAGTTCTGGCTCCACCCTCTGTTGTTGCCCACGCTGAAGTTTATGGCTGATGCAACCCGGTGTCGGCTCTCCTGCAGACTTAGGACTCCTAGAGAGCTGCCTTGCCAATGCGGACACACTCACTCCCACCCGGCTTTGTGAACCTCCTAAGGTCTGGCTCTGCCTCCCTAACTTTGGAGGTCCAGTCTGTACCCCTTGGCCACAGGGTCACTATGTCCCTGTTGTTCAATCCCCAGCCAGATATTCAATTAAACTCTAGATTCCCTCTCAGGGGAGTTGAAGAAACTTCTGATGAAGAACATGGGCTCAGGGGCCAAAGTGCCTGGGTCTGATACCCAACGCTGCCACTTACCAGCCAAGTAAGCTCAGAAAGCTACTTAGCATAACTGTGCCTCCACTGGCTCACCTGTAAAAAGGGGTTAAGAATAACACCTACCTTCTAGGTAGGGTCCTTGTGAGGGTTACATGAGTTAATACATGGAAAGCACTTGGAATTGTGCTTGGTGAGCCCAGAGTACATGCTTGGTCAGTATTAGCCAGTAAAAAAGTAGAAAATTGGATGTGGTAAGTTATTAACCTCTCTATGCCTAAGTATTCCCATATGTAAAACAAAGAGCATAATAATAGCCCCCTCATAGATTTCTTGTGCAAATAAAATTACTGAATGGGTAAAGGAATTAGAACATAGTTTGGCACAAAATAAGCCCTTATCATTGTTGTTATTGCTTTGTTGTCCCCAGGTCACAGGAGAGCCCAGGGAAGCCAGGAGTGCCTACTCAGATTCACTTCCTGCCAAGGCTGCAGCTGTCCAGGTGCCTGGTAGGGACACTCCTTAGGGATGGGAAAAAAGTCCCTTCTCTGTCTGGATTCCGCTTTCCCCTCAACCTGCCGTCGTGTCACTCTCCTGCCAGACGGCACCTGCAGGCACGCCTTTCCATGGACAGCTTCCACCCTGTGCCTCCCATCTCCCTTCTACACCAACCACATGGGACAAGCTCTCCTCTTCACATTCTTTCTGGAAGGCACCTCCCTTATGTAAAACTCTATTATCAAGTCACTCATGTCTAACTCTGTTTGTTAGCTAATGGAAACGTCATACAATTAGGATTCCTTTTTCTCTCCATATAAATTTGATTCTCAAGTCTATTTCCAGTCTGTCGACTCCAAACAGAAATCAACCTTGAAATAATGACCCTCAAATGGATAAATAAAATACCACTAATTCAACTGGGGGAATTCACCAGACAAGGGGATGTATGGGAGATAAAAATATATATGAAAGTGTTTTTTATAATATCCCAGTATGACTGACAAAGATGTCATTTAAGGATCCCTCTGACACCTTCTTTCTAGCTGCTGCAGGATCACTACTTGGGAAATGTTTCCTAGAGTGGCTGACCAAGGAGAAGAATGAATTTTACAATCACAGGGCATCTGGGAATCAGGATTTGTTTCCTGCTCCTGCAATAAAGAAATGGAAAATAATATTAAGTGAGTACCAATTCGGTGTCAGGCACTATACCTGGAGGCTTACATATATAGAGTCAGTCAAGATGATTCACTGGGCCTCCTGTATGTCCCACGTGGTTTATAAGATACTACGGATGTGGTGGTGAAAAAGACATATTCTCATGGAACTAACAATAGCTCTATGTGGTGGATCACGACTATCTTTATTTATAGAATGAAGGAATAGAAGTGTCAGAAAAGGTAAGTAACTTAGTTCATTTCCAGGAGTCAGTCTAGCTCTGAGGCCCATGCTCTTTCCACGAGGTGTAGCACTGAGCTTGATGATTGCAGCAGGTTGGCAGAGACTCCAGGGACTTGTGTTCTGGAATGTGTGGAAGGATTGACAAAGAATAAAAAGAACACTGAAATTTGATGCAAAATGATGCTTAAATTTGGTACGTGTGTTTTCTTTTCTGGAGGGAGACTCTATAACTTTCATCAGATTCTCAGGAAGCCCTGTCAGTGCAGAGCTGGTTTTCCTTGAGTATTTGCAGATAACTTCATTTTGGCATTACCATTACCATCTAAATCTGTATTTTCTCAGGCCCACTGGAGGGTAAAGTTCTAAGTAGGCGAGGATGCTGGGAGGTCATGAAGAAACACAGAAGGTGGGGAGAAAGGGGTTTTAGAATTTAATCCTAAAATAAAGTACTGAGCCTTTTACATAGTCATACTCTAACCACCAGAGGGTGGGACTGCCACCTGCTTCCAGAAGCCACCTGCTTCGATGCTCAGTATAGCCTGCTCTCCCTACATACAAAATGTGTGGATGTGTGTGCTGATTTGCAGTGATGGTGAAAAGAATAACAGTGTGATTTGCTTCCCGTCCTATTCAGGCTGCCTCTGACCTACATCCTAGCAACTTTATGATATGCATGGATGAGACTTATTGGAAAAAAGAAAGAGGCTATATCTGAGGCAAAAGACCAGGCACAATTGGCTGATGGTTGCCAAGAGCTGCCTACTCAGCATCTGAAAATGATGGACCATACTCTCCTAAATAATTATTCTTTCTGTGGACTGGACATCATGAGCTAATCAGGGAAGTGGAGGAACAATAATTTCTACTTTGAGGTGGAGAGGCCATGTCTGGAAGCTTCCAGATGGAAAGAGAAGACCAGAACTGATTGCATATCCTGAGGTCTTCACTACCTTGTAGTGAGTTTATTATTATTCTTTATATTTTCCTATCCCTTGCTTCCCAGAATAGGACTAAATGTTTGTGGATAATCCGCATATATCCCCAATTGACTTGTGACATTGTCGATCATATTATTGAATCCGAAATGTTATCTCACTTGAGTGCTGGATGTGTTAGTCTGGCAGGGTAACTTTTAAAAACAATATTATTGTAGTGTTCTTTAAGCCCTTCTAAATATAGAGAACCACCACAACAAAACCATCTCTTTTATTCTTAGAAATAGGATTTAACCAAGCTAATGTTTATCCTAGCAGAATATCTGGAAACAATTAGACATGTCACATATATTTGCATTTTTGATGACATTTGCAATGTAAATGATAGAATAATGGAAGGCTTTGGGAGAGACATTTGTTCCCTTCTGAGCCCGGTGTACTTCTTCCCACAGAGGACACAGATTTCAGGAAAGCAGCTCCCAAAACAGAAAAGATAATAGAGGTGAGAATGTTATTTTAATTTTGGATTGGTGCATTTCTCTTTTATTGGATGAAGTAGGAAAGCATAGAATAAATGTCATCAAAATGACAGGTGTTAAATGCTTTTACTGTGTGTGTATTTGTCTGAGCACCTGTCAGCAGTGGAGGGGTGTGTCTTTGGAGGTGTGTTCACGTCTCGGGTGTCTATGGCTGTTTTGTGTGTGTCTTTGGATGCAGGTCTGTTGTGTCTAGGTGGTAGGGGGATAGCTCTTGGGGGGTGTCTGGGAGACTTTTTTCTAGGATACATGTGTCCACCTCTGGTGGTGCCAGTTTATGTATGCGTGTTTGTTTTCTGTGAGAGCATGAGTGGTATTTATTAGGAACGAGAGCTTAAAATCATAACCTCTTATGATTGGAGATGGCTTTACAGGTCATTGGATGGAACATACAAAATAGAAAACTCTTGTCTGTTGGGAGAGTGAAAGACTAAGATGGAATAAATAACCCCGAGGTGAGGGCTGGCCGGTGAACAGATATTTGATAAGCACCCCCTGAACATGGGACAGAGTTCTTGACCAGACGATGCAGTGATGAGTGAAGTAGTCCCGTTTCTCAGGAAGGTTTCTAGTATGGGGAAAGAGACGGGTCATTCAACAACAAAATCAGTTATTTAATTACATGTGTAAAGTGCCACGGAGGAAAAGGACAGTATTCTAAGTCAGCATATAAGAGGAGACCCCAATTTGGACAGTGGGATTAGGGAAGTCTTGCAAGAGAAAGGGACATTTAAATGGAGAAATCTACACTCACCCAGCGTGACAGTGGTGTTCAGGGCCCCCTCACAGCCCACACGAGAGTGGTGACTGATACCACCCTCCCCCCGCCACGTATGATAGTGGGGATTAATGCCAACCCCCTCCCCCTTCCCTCCTGCATAACAGCAGCAGAGCTCCATGCAAAGTCCTCAGATAGCTTCCGCCCTACACACCCTCATATCCTACTTATTTTGGTCATCTAAGTGAAGAGCTCATGTGCCTTAGGGTAGGCCAACTGCCAAAGCAAGCAAGCTAACATTTCACAATGCAGAAGCTGATTTCCTGTTTATGCATCAATCAAAACTAGGTGAACTAGGTGTTCCTGGTGGGGTTCCCCTCTGAATTGCTCTCCTCTCAGCAGCGACCTGGGCCCAGGCTCCTTCCATGCTGAGCCTCTGCCTTCCTCAGACATCTCCATTTTACTCCTAGGCAGAAGACAGAGAAAGAGAACGGAGCGTGACCTGCAGGAGGTTTCATGGGCTGAGCCTTGGAGCAGTGTACATCTCTACTGCTCACTTCTCTTTTGCCTGGAATTCAGTCACATGTTCCATCTAAATCCAGGGAAGAGTGAACATACAGTTCACCTCTCTGCCCAGGAGCAAGAGAGTGTGGATGAATACGTGGCAGTCTTTACCAGACTATGGCTGTCTCTTTGCAAGACCCAAGGGAGATTGTAGCAGTGCCTTCAGTCTGAAACGGAGAGCTGGGTACCCACATTTTAGCAGAGGAAGTGGATGATACAGGAAATCACAGATGGATAACATGACTTTTGATGCACTAAAATCTGAACTAATTGCTATGCCAGTATAGATGTTATCTTAAGTTTCAGGGGAGGGGGGGCTTTTCTTCTGTCCTGCACCTTGTAGACATTAAAATCTCTGGAGGGGAAAAACACAATCTTTTGTATTTCAGAATTGTGATACATCTGTGAATCTGCTGGGGAAAAAATCCACTGTGAATAAAGGTCCTATACTATTATAATATTCCGCTAGTTATGTGATAAGTCCGATTACCAATCCACATCCCACCCACCTCTCTTCTCTCTTTATCAGGATTATTAGCATACACACTGACCTTTTCCCCACACCTCTGTTTAAAAGCATTTCAAAGGGACTGAAATGATGGATAACCATGAACCTCAGAAGAAAAATGCCTTGTTCTAATAAGCAACAGAATTTCCATTCACTCTGCTATTAGGTGTCACAGTATTTGTAGTTTATTGTTTAAAATGATAATAATACCACTATTAAGAGAGAGGAAACAAGTTTCTACCAGTTTTACCAGGAAAAGAGCTTTCATTCGTCAAGAATCAGCTTATTGCCTCCTTGTCAAACCTTCCCTGGCATCGATCATTCCCTCTAAGTTGATCATTCCCTCCTTTGGGAGCACATTTTTCCTGGAACACATCAAATTGCCATAATTATTTTGTGTGCTTGTTTCCACAATGTGAGGACTCTGGTGACAACAGAAGTATTCTTATTCCCCATTTAATATTTTGAATGCCTCTTTTAAGGAATTATTCCCCTTTCAAGTGTCTGGTGTAGTAGGAGCTCAGAAAATATTTGATGAGTAAATGAATGGACTGATGGATGAAATAGAATGGTTTACCTGTGGATGTAATTGGAGAAAATAAGCATATCTCAAATGTTCAGCTCTGTATCCACCCTTTCTCTACTCCCTCCTTGTTTGGGGTACCACCCCTGGGATGGGAGGATCCAAGGTTTCCTGAGCCAGCTGGTAGGCCTGCATCCCTAGTCTGCCTCACCTGCACAAACAGACACACTTACAGCGGCTCTTCATGTGTTTACACTGCCCTGTCTGGCAAACCATGTTCCAAGAGGCTTGACTTCACTAGGTCGGATACAACAGCAAAGAAAAATGCAGGGAAAAAAAGTCTCCTTTCTGGAGACTTTTATTTCAACACGGTGCGTGAGGTCTTGGAAGATTTGGATGACCTCTGCCATAAAATGAGTAACCCCAGCATGGGACGGTTATGGGAACGTAAAAGGTTTAACATAAAACTTGGCATACAGCAGGCGTTTGATCAATGTGGCCATTCTTCTTCTGATGCCGTCACTACCACTTGTTTTATTATTTTACCTCAGGCTTTCTGCCAGGATCCCTTTCTAACCAGCACACCCTGATTCTGGAGAATGGGGAGAACGAAGTCCATTTCTTCCATTGTGTTAAATCCAATTTTGTGAGTGTTAGTTATTGACCACAATGACATACATTATCTACTGCAGTGAAATACTCTCAACGACAGACTGAAAATCTCAACGTTCTGCTAGCCATTGGTTGGGTCTCCCAATTTAACATTCTGAAACAAGAAGTTGGCCTTTCAGAGTTCCTCAGAATGGTTGTCTCTGAGTAGCCTGCAGTTGTGTTGAAACATAGAAATTCTAGCTAGACCCAACGTTAATAAAATTGTGTGACACATAAACCTCTATGACGCATGGCGACTGAGAGTCTAATACTGTTTTATTCTCTCTAATATACAGTTTCTCTGCAAAGGCCAAGAAATTAAAGAACAGTTTTATTCTCCCACTCCAGCCTGTGCAGGGTAATTATATATTATTAATAATGCAGCAGCACAAATGATATTAAATGAACTACATTTGTTAATGCAGATCTTATCTAACTGCTTTTTCCATCAGTGGGCTGTTTCTCATCAGGGGGTACTAATTAGCTGTAATATGTAGAAAGATGGGACAGAAATCCAATCAGATAAATGGGATCTATTTGGAGAGATCCAGGAACGAGGAAGAAAGGCATTCATGATTCTGCGAGAATTACTACAAGTAGAAAAGATGAAAATTTCTGCTGTTTCAACTTCATTTACATTTTGTGGCCACAGAAGTTAAAATGCAGTACTGCTGTGTTGCCCAAGCTGCAAAGTCCTGCAAGTAATTTTATTTATCATGACTGTAACAGTGTTGTCTTTTGCAGTAATAGAAGTGCATATAGCTCTATAAGAATCCCGAATGGTTTACATGACCCTTGCAAACATTAAACCTAAAGTATTAGGGTAAAAACTGATGTCTCCAGCTTTCCCTAACTAATGTGGACTTGCAGGAAGCAGTCAGTCTCGAAACTATTTTTTTTAGGAAAGGATCACCTGAAGCTCTGAGATGACATATGCTCGATAAATCCTAGGCTACCCATAAACATACCTGTCAGATTCTCACCCTTCATAAATCTCCTGGGAAAGTCCGCATGTTGAAGGGTTGATAAGTCAGATCCTTTTTAGATTTCCCATCAACTAAGTTGGATGGACATGTGGCCTAATTGCAAAATTAAAGCAGCCCTGCCCACCCTGCCTGCTCACCTGAGCCAGGTTCACACTCACCAACGTCAGGGATACATCAGTGGTCCATTAACAAATGAAGTGCCTTACTAACCTGACAACATATTTATCACCGCTCTTGTGGGACTGTGGTCTCTTGAGGCCACCTTGAGTGAGCTGGCAGGGACTCAGAGGAAGGACACATATTTTCATTGTGAAAATAGATTATTTCATTTTGGTTAGCTCAATTCCTCAAATGTAGAAAAAGGCTTGCCACACACTACTCAAAAAAATAAAAGCTTGCTAAAATTAGGCTGATTATTGAAGTTAATTTTTAGAGGGAGCCCTGTTTTTGCCTGCCTCTTCAGAGCCAGTGATACCTTTTTGCTCCTTTCTAAATCCTAAGCCAGTAGGCACCGCAATATTTGACTTCCATGTGTTAGGAAATCATATTTCTGGGAACTAGCATCTCACTAGGGGAGCATCCTGGTCCAAACCACAGCGTGCACAATTAATGCCCAAAACTCCTAGGACAGCAGTATTTTACTTAAACCTTGGAATATTTAGAATTGTTTTATGAATCCTTAATGGTTATCAATTGAAAGCATTTATTTTCTCAGTTCTTGGTGGTCCTGCAAAATGGCCCAGCAATGTTTGGAAAAATTGGGGCTCATACTTTAACTGCCTTTAAAAGGTGACAGTATCATTAATTGGAACAGGATTGAAATGGACACAAAAGATTTTACTAGCTGAGACCCCACTGATCACTGGAAACGAGTGAGATGCGACCTGGTCAGAAAGAATGAGACCCGATGCTTCAGCAATCTGCAAATATTCAACACCTTTTTAGCAAAGTAATCATGAAAATGCAGGAGACATCATTATAATATAAAATCATCCAGGCATCAAGGGAAATATATTTGTCTACCTTATGACAAAAGTTGAGTGGAAGCTCAGGAGTACTATTTACATTTATGTATACTTATGTAATTAAAGCCAACAGATAAACACATCAATATGTTAAAACAGATGTAAAAATATATAGTTAGACATATTGCACTGAAACCTTGATATTGCATCCAAATGAAATCCTGTATTCCAAATATGCCCCGTAGGAGTTTTGCTCAAGGCTATGCTTAGGTATACTCAAAAATTCCCGATAGCGAGTCACCGGGGAAAACATGTTCTTTTACAGATAATTGCTACTGGCAGCCAGAGACCTAGAGAATTTGATGTGCAGTAATGTGACCTGACTATGTATTAAACTTTTTTGAAGGACATGTGTAAAGTAATTTTTATGTCTCTCACACACCTTGGATTTTTTTTCCCCCACTTTGCTAGCACATTTTTAAACAACTTGCCAATTTTTAATATCTCAGTTAGGTGTTGTCCTAATAGTTTTAAACCATGAAAGATATTGTTATTGTTTTCATCATCCCCCCCGCCTCCCCAAAAAAAAGCAATCTGGAGACAAGGAAAAATCCCATCTGAGCTGTAAGGAATATGTAAACAAAGTTATATTGTTGGTAATGAACTTCAGGAAAAATGTGAGAAATAATAGTTGCTGTTCACAAACAAGAGAAATTAGAGATTAACTGATTTCTCAAAGGTTGGGAGGCATCTCCGCTGCTATTTAAGGCAATAATCACTAGCTTTTCATTAAATCTAGGGATGTTTAGGAGATGGTTCCTGAGGTATTTTAAAGATACTGCTTCAGAAATTATAATTAATAATTTGAAAAAATTATAAATTGGCAAGGACACACATGTGCAATGATACAATTCAATGAACATGTATCATCGCTGCTAATTACTTCGGTTCCATTTTTTTCTGGGTTATTATGCTGTCCTCATTTTATTGTTCAATCTTAACATGTAAACCTTAATTAAGCATAATGTCAGAAGGTTCCAGGAATATTGCTGAAGATTTCACAAGGTAGTTCAAAAGCTTGTTTGGAAAGAATCCCTGGATCAGCTAGGGAGTGTAATCTGTAAATAATGTGCTTTTGTGTTGAGAGTTACATGAATTATTACAGACTGACATTGAAAATTAGCTTTTAAGAGCAAAAATCCAGAGAGGAAAAAATGAACTCAAACCAGCATGTAGTACAAAAATCAGGTGTGGGAACAGGCTGAAAAAGCTGGGAATGTCACATCAGTTTCGTTAATGACAGGCGGCAGTTCGTAAATTTACATGCTTGTATTCTGGTGCCAGGAGGATGAACATCCAAAATGACAACTTATCAGGAAAATGATATATTTCTAGTTTCCATTAAAATCTTTAAAAGCCACATTCCTTCTTCAGATATGCAAATGGGTTTTCTATAGAAATCCATGAACAAGGGTAAGGTTTGCCCTGTGTTCATGAAGAGCTGCAAAGAGAGTACTTTCTTTCAGAAAGTTCTAGATACTTGATGGATTATCTAGGTCACATCTTTGTACCCCGTGTGTCTTGTGTTTTAGGGTTATTTCAGGTTCAGTTAGTATTGGTGCAAAGAAAAACAGGGTGAAATGAAGGCAGAGAGTTTTGTCACATATTGATATTTGGTAAAAGGTGTAGGGGGATCAAATCAAGGCGAAAGCAAAATTTAGAGAGACAGTCTGTCAAGTTTCAGCTGGCCTTTGAAGTGTAACAGACAAAACCAGGATGCAGTTATCATCGTGAATCGTCTATATCACGGCCATGGAAGAATGCAGTATAGGCTTCAAAGCCAGCCTAGCAGCCAGAATGCTTGTGATTGTTACTCCTCCCTTCATGTTCATTAGCTGTGTGCTCTTGGACAATTTCACCTCTCTATGCCTCAGTTTCCACACCTGCAACATGCGAATAAATTTTGTCTCTGCCTCAAAGGATTCTTGTGAATATTATGTGAGATCTCATATGCAAAGCACTTATGTGAGATCTCATATGCAAAGCATTTACCAGACTCTAGTAAATGCTATATAAATGCCCACTATTAATATTTTTCAAATCCTGGAAAATATCTTACGGGACCTCACAAATCTGTGGTTTGTGCCAATGGGGTTTCATCCCCAGCAGTGAAGCAATAGTGTTCCTTTTGGTTAAAGTTTGTTACAAAAATCACTCTCAAAAACCATATAAAATATGATGAAAATATAATCTATACCACACCCCTTGTTTCCTTTTAACACTTAAAACTTGGTCTATTAAAATTCTATAAATGGGGCTTCCCTGGTGGCGCAGTGGTTGAGAGTCCGCCTGCCGATGCAGGGGACATGGGTTCGTGTCCCGGTCCGGGAAGATCCCACATGCCGCGGAGCAGCTGGGCCCGTGAGCCATGGCCGCTGAGCCTGCGCGTACGGAGCCTGTGCTCCGCAACGGGAGAGGCCACAGCAGTGAGAGGCCCGCGTACCGCAAAAAAAAAAAAAAAAAAAATTCTATAAATGGAAGTTCGACTTTGCCAGTTTCTGTTCATTAGGAGTATATTCTCCCCAACGGCTGGGAGGACATTATTTTATAAGTTCTTATACACACGGGGAGCACCTTATAAACGTTAAACTCATTCCAAAACAGATTGAGCTTGTTGAACAAACAGGAAGTGTATAAAGGAAAGAGACCATATTTAAGAAAAAGCCAGTATGTAAAAATGGAAAGCAGTCTTATTTAAAGAGGTTAAGAGGTTAACTAAATTCGTTAAAAATAATATGTGTCTAAATTTTACAAAAACTGTTTCCAGTGACCTCATGTCATGTATTGAAAAGAAACTAAAGAATCAAGATACACCTCAATTCCAGTGTTTTAAAGTTTCTTTCCAGCGTGTTAGAGAAACAAAAATCTCAAGTGTCATTCCTCAACCAAGTTCTAGAAGAGCAATACCCAATAGAAAGAGAATAGGAACCATGCAATTTTAAAGTCTCTATTTGCTGCTTTGAAAAATGTAATTAATTTTAAGGAACACATTCTATTTAACCCAATAGAACCAAAATGTTTTCATTTCACATGTAATCGATGTAAAAAAAAAATCAATGAGAGAGTTCACATCCATCTTTTCCATACGAAGACTTCACAATCTGGTGTGTATTGTACAATTACAGCACATCTCAACTTGGACTGGCTACATTTCAAGAGCTTCGTAGCCTCATATGGCAAGTGGCTAAGATTGTATGATACAACTCCAGAACAAGAGGTGAGCGGCTATACTTTGAGAAAGTACTCTGGACAGCAGGATGACATCTGTTGGCCTCGGTACGAGCTGTGCTTTGAGTCTCTACTTAAAAAGAATTTTTTTACCAGGGCCTTTGGCTTTCAGTGTCATTGGTGTTGGACACATCACCATTTCTGTTTGTTAATTTTTCCTTTAAGTGTGTACAGAGTACTCATGTGCCTTTTGACATCTTGTAGCCAGGTCTGTTCTCTTAGAACAAATGGAAATCGGCTTTGGAATTCATGTGTCTGAAGAAAATTCGTCTTGACAGCTGCTGGGGAAGATTCAAGCACACACGAGGTGAGAGAAAGCCACCTGGGATCTTCTTTTAATACTAGGGGTGGAATAAGGAGGTGGAGGAATGCCTTCTTAGAGTGCCAGATGAGACAAACAGGTGGCACAAGGAAGGAACAAGTAAAGGATGAAGGGAAGAGCAGCAGGTTAAGGCCTCAGGCAGAGCAAGTACAAGATTCAGCTACTGCAGGTTCAAGCCGGAGGCAGGTTAATAGAGCTGACTGTGGCAGAAAGAAAATCAGAGCTGTCAACACTGAGGTTCATCCATGAACGTATACCGGTAGAAGAGTGTGGAAGGAATGCAGCCTCTCAGCATCATGGGGCAACCTCACTGTCCACAAAAGCCATACCATGTCACAAAGAAGCCCAGGACCCCTCCAGGATTAATCAGATGACCCCTACAAACATGATCTTGTGACAGGGACCAGGAACGCTTTCTATTGTTTAAATATCTCTTTTCTCACTTTGCACACCAAAGGGATACAGGCAGCCGACCCCCAAAGCAAGCAAATGCACCATAACTGGAAAAAATATGAAGAGAAATAAAAATGTTTCTAAAAATATTTCTCTGTGAGGGGGCCTACATATCAATGAGAAAAACCAATAACCTCCGTCTTCCACACAAATAAATCATCACAGAGCCAACCCCAATGCCTTCGGAAATGAAGCCTTACACTAAAAAATACAAATCCCTAAAAAAACAAGGAAATATGTGCAAAACCTACCATAGATTAGGGAGAAAAAGCACGTTTTTCTTTTCCTCCCTATCCACCCACACTTGAGGGATATAGAGACATACACTGCAAAGATCCTTGCTCCGAGGTACATTTTGGCGACGAAAAAGCCCTGGTGTGAACAGCTCTCGAGCAGCAAGGCCTTGTCTTCCCACAGGAAATACAACAATATGGACTTTGAAACGCCCTCACCAAATTTCATGGACAAACATTTCTTCAAAAGGCCCAGAGATAAAAGTATACTTGGCATAACATTTAGAGAAATCACCTAGTCTCATAAGTAGAGAAAGAGTTGTATTGAGTTTTGGAATGAGTCCAAAAATCTTGCATGGACTTAGTTATGTTTTCATTGCTATTTCTCAAAAAAAAAAAAAAAAAAAAGTGGAGAAAACCTGGCTGACTAGCCAACTCCCCTACCCTCCACTCTATTTGCTGTTCTCTGAGTCCTTGCCCTGTAAGAGTGGCCTCTGAGGAGGCACTTCAATTTAACTCATGAGCCCAAGAACAGGATTTCAGTCTTCGAAGACTTCCCGTAGCTATTGACAACTGCAGACACAGCCTTGCAAGAGAAGGGGCTTCTCTCCCTCCACTGCAGGAACCAGGTGAAGGGTGGTTTCACCTCTACTCAGAGGCCAATCAGAGCAGGAGAGAAAACTTGAGTGGAAAACCCTTGGTCTGTGCCTCAGGTGAGGGGGACCAAGAGATTTACTGACATCCACAGCCCCCGTGACAGTGCCCACTAATTACCAGCCTGCTTTGCTTTCTGACTCTCTTTTCTTAGCGTAACGAGGGCATCTCTCATACCCTTTCCTTGAAATCCTAATATTTTAGAGCCAGGTTGTATCTTTAGGATCAACCTTTCCATTTTATAAGTAAGAAAATTGAGACCCAATGGAAGTACATCAACTGGTATAAAGTCACCACAGCATTATTTTCACAACCAGGAACCAGATCACAGGAACTGTGTGTTTCACATTGACCCCACACAGCACATAGAGAGGCTTCCAAGTGTCTGAGCAAAACTTTCCATTGTGGATAAGGTGGGGAGTTATGTTGAATAAGAAAGAAGGAAGATTAGATAGAAGCTAGAAAGACCCTAGGAAGCCAGAAGAGCTGCCTGCAAAGATGTGCACACCCTAATCTTGGGAACCTGTGAATATGTTACCTTATGTGGCAAAGGGCTTTGCAAATATGATTAAGGTTAAGTATCTTGAGATGAGGTCATCCTGCATTACACAGGTGGGCTCAATCTGATCATGTAAATCCTTATAAACAGAACCTTTTCAGACTGCACAGACCAGAGAAGGGGCAAGGTGTGAGAGAGGTTTGACTTTGCTGGCTTTGAAGAGGAAGGAAGGGGTCAGCTTCTAGAAAATGGTAAAGGCAAGGAACGAAATCTTCCTCTAGAACCTCCAGAAAGGACAGAGCCTGCTCACACATTGATTTTAGCCCAGAGACCTGGGTCAGATTTCCATCCTACGGGGCTGTAAGATAAGTCATTTGTACTGTTTTGAAATACATTAAATAGGTGGTGTTATAGCAGCAGCAGAAAACTCATGCAGACCTTCTCATAGCAAATATCCTCTCCACTCAGGGTGTTTGTTTCAGAAACTCTAGCTTTTGACCATATAGCCAGACCAGTGCTGATTAAGTAGATGCTGGGGGCGAGGGGTGGGAGCTGGCAGGCCTGCTGAGGGATGAAGGATGGTTGAAGCAAACAAAGATAGTAACTGCAGGAAAGAGCTACTACTCCTGGGGCTGGTAGAAGGCAGGGAAGGGGTTGGAGTTACCAGGAACTAGAAGCTCAGAAGAGGGGCCTCGGGAGGCTGGGACTCAGACCTTGGAGGAAGGGGAGATGTGCCTTCACTAAGACATGATGAGGCTGGTCCTGAGAACTCCGGTGAAAGGCCTGGAGCCTGGGAGAACGGCTGCTGTGGGGTGGCCAGGCCCTGCTGGGGTGATGCTGATGGGAGGAGCAAGCAAGGGAAGAAGCAAGTCCCTCTCCACCTCTCACGTGCCAGTCTCTATATTAGTCTGCTCGGGCTGCCATAAGAAATACCACAGGCTGGGTGGCTTACACAACAGATGTTTATTTTCTCACAGTTCCGGAGGCTGGGAGGAGAGGATCAAGGTGTCGGCAGATTTGGCTTCTCCGGAGGCCTCTCTCCTTGGCTTGCAGACGGCCGCCTTCTCTCTGGGTCCCCACGGGACCTTTCTTCTGCGCACACTGCTGGTGTCTCTTCTGTGTGTCCAGATTTCCTCCTTTTATGGGGGTACCCCTCAGATTGGATTAGGGTCCAGTGTACAGGCCTCATTTTCACTTTGTTACCTCCAAACACTGTCACGTTCTGAGGTACTGGGCATTCAGGCATCAATATCCAAATTTGGGGCCCCGTGGGGAGATACAGTGTGGCCCAGAATGGTCTCCCTTTAGAAACTCCCTGTTGGTGAAACCTGCAGGGTGCCTGCTGACAAATCAATGTAGTTTTCAGAGTTCCAGCCCCACCATCACAAAAGCAGAGTTAAACAAAGATGGGATTTGGAGCTTGGTAACTGGCAGAAGAGGGGCTGACGATGGAAAGGACAGCCAGGAAAACTGCTGTTGGGAGTGAGGGGGCAAAGCAGCCTCCCAGGCCCCAAGTGGGGTCTGTGTACCTGTGAATCGTGCGACATGTATGACTGTGGGGGACACCTACCCGTTTCTATCCTCCCTTCCCCCATTGGAGGCCTGGCTCTGAGAAGCAAGTATGGAAATGGAAGCATCCGTCCCTTAACTGTAGTTCTTCATGCAGCCGGGGTGACGGAAGAGGAAGAGTTCCTAGGGTCACAGTCAGGAAAATGGGCCAGCAAAGCAAGGTGTCAGGATCTGGCCCAGCAGCCCAGCAGTGGGTCAGTGGATGGGAGAGAGCCATCCCCTTAAGCACCCAGGATGGGTATGATGTCAGGACTTCAGGGATGACTTCCATGGGAGTCAGGAAGAGGCTACTTGGAGGAAGACTGGCAGGCCCTTTGGGGTTAAATACAGGGGCAGAGACAGAATGAGGGAAGGATATGGGCCAATATCTGTGCTGGTCCAACTTGTTCGCTGTTTCCTGGAGCTGCCTCATCTGAAGGAGAAAGATGACCCTTTATTTCTCTTATTCTTCCTCCCTCCCTCCCTCCCTTCCTCCCTCCCTCCCTCCTTTCTCTCTCTTCCTTCCTTCATTTTTCTCTCTCTCTCTTCCTTCCTTCCTTCCTTTCTTTCTTTCTTTATCTTCTTTTCTTTTCCTTTTTCTCTTTCTCTTTCTTTCTTTCTTTCTTTCTTTCTTTCTTTCTTTCTTTCTTTCTTTCTTTCTTTTCTTCCTTCCTTCCTATCTTTCTTCCTTCCTTCCTTCCTTCCTTCCTTCCTTTCTTTCTTTTCAAAGAATTTGAAACTAGAAGAAAAGTAAAGAAAACCTGAGGTACGTGCTAGACTCTGAAAAAGCCTCTGAGTAACCCTAGACCTTAGAATCCCACAGGGAGTAAACAACAGCTATCCGTCTAGGGCCTGGGACTCCTTTTCCCAAGGTCATTATTATTGCTTCTGGGTGATCTAGGGATTGTAGGGCAGAACACAAGCCCATTTAGGGAGAGAGCACTCAAGTGTTCTTGTCTTAGAAATTTGATGAACAAAATGCATTATCAAAAGCATTTAAAACAACATGAAGGAATCAACCTCCCTTGGTTAATTTATTCCAAGCAAAGAGAAAATCTCAGAAATAAATTTAGTATTGGAACCTTTTAAATCAGTTTGCCTTTCTTGAACTGGAGCTAATTTGTATAGTTTGGATTGTCCTGAAAGTTCTCTGTGTCATCAGTGACTTAAAAATACTGCTACAGGGCAAAAGAAATCAATGATCTCTACATTGCAGGCTGAGTAATTACATAATAATGATTTGCATTAATGAAAAGACAAGTTGGTCCAGATCCAGATGTGCCAGTGACCACAATTCCCTGCAACGTCTAACCAGAATGCTGAGGTCGGAGATATTTCAGCATCAGTTGTGAGACAAAATGACTGGTTAAAAAAGTCTTTCCTAATCAACATCACTTAATAGATCTTTAATGACTGACTCATCACTTTCCTCCAAGTAAAAGTAAATTTAAATTTTAAAATAAAGCAAATTTTACTTATATCTGTGGCACAGAAGCAGATGTTTCCCTGACATGTGCACACAAGCTGTTGGCTGTGACCTTGCAGGATAAAGCAGTTTTGAAAATTAGCTTTTGTCTCCCAATCTGGGGAAAACAATGCTGCAGTGAAGATTTAATAAAAAGTCATAGCTTCTCACAGAAGCTTATTTCAGCAAAGTAAACTATTAATTAAAATAACAAATGTCAGCTATTTTGGAGGCTGACAGTTAACACAAGGCAGCATTTGCTTACCTTGACATACAGGATGCATGGGACACTGGCAGGATCCATAATTCATTCTAGGTATGGCTCTCTCCTGCCCTAATATAGTGATAACAGAGTGATAAATTAGCTCCTGTTCAGCAGTTTCGTTAGCAAAAGTACTTGGGGATTTGGGGAAAACCCACCTAGAGAGGGTCTTTTGGCAGGCTGAAGGAATACATGCTCCAACAGCTTGAGTAAAAGTTTCATGGAATTCCTGGAAAACTTGAATACCAAGAAAAACAGGTGGGGAAAATGTAAAACTATGTGAGAGAAAGAGTAAGTGAGATAGTGTGCCAGAACAGTGCATTACAATCTGCTTTCAGCCGAAGTGGGGAAAAATTATTAAGTAGAGGAAGACTATATCACCCCCAAGAGACCAGGAAAAAGAGAGGTTAGGGAAGAAAGCAGCGAAGGTCAGATTTCAGAGACAGAAGGGGGATTGAGGAGGCCGGGAAGGAAGGGAACTTGACAAACATCATTCACCGTCTCTAAATTCAACGATTTAAAAGAGGTTTGGGTGCAGATGAGGCATCAGTATGACACCTGGGGACATTGGCTCTAAGCTGTTTTTCTACCACGATTACATAGGTGAGAATAATATCAATAAATATAAAAAGCTACATTGACTCTATGAGGTGTATTGGTGGGGAGGTCTGTTTTAGGGTCTTTCTATTAAGACAGTTCAGTAATACATCTATTATAACATTAAGGAGGTAAGAAAAGCCCTTGGAGTTAGGGCACCCTGAAAACATGTGTATCAAAAGCCCAAAGAGGTAAGAAGTAGAGGAGGAAAGGTGACCTGGGAGAAACATCTGGGCAGAGCAGATTAGCAGGGCAATGTGGTGTGGGTATGTCGGGTGGTATTGGGAAAAGTGCTTTACTATCAAGATAGATGCACTTAGGGAAATACAACCCCCTTCAAGTAAAAATAGTTCTGCGACTTCCTTGTTATAGAAGGCAGAACAAAAGCATGTATCCTACAGTTCAGGTATTCCATGCTTCTTTTCAAAATAAAATAAAAAAAAAAAAACACCAAACAGGAGCCAATTAAATTAGGAGCTGGCTTCATGAAGTACCAGCTATTCATTTCCTCTTTAATAAAACCCATGGTGGTCAAATAAGGGTTGTTTTTTTATTTTTTTATTCCCATTTCTGGGACTATTTTAATATGTTGTTACAGTGGAGGCATCTACATTTTAAAACTTAACTTATTATCATTTCTACTGAAGTCAAAGCTTAGTGTATCATTAAGCATGATGCAGGTCACTGGACCAAAATGAACCAATAATTAGACTCCAGAGCAACTCTTGTGTGCCATGCCTGTTCCCCATGATTCTCTCTTTCCTCATTAGCTTGTGGACTTCAGCTAAGGTATGGGTTGTAGGTGAAAGCTGTTTGACATTCACAAAAATGAAGAACATCAGAGGCATATAAACAAGTCTCTTGGTTACCTGGACTTCAATCAAGCTAAATCCTGCCCCAAATTAATGACCAAAATCAATATGCAAGGCAGAAGAAGGATGAGCCAGTTTGGATGAAATCCTATCTGAAAACTTTATTAAAAGTACAAAGTAAGTAGAATCCTTTCAGGAGATCTGAGAGAGTCAGATCAACCTTCAACCCAGATATTTCTTGTTGGAGGCAGAATTCTTAGGTACTAGATAAATTCTGCCTTTGTAAATATGATAGAGCGGGCCCTGAATGGAAGCAGGGCAGCACCTTCTCCCTCAGAGGTGCCTGATCCAGGCACCAGCCATGTGCAGGGTCTGCAGGGTCACCTGCTCACCTTGGGGTCCCCCAGGCTGTGAGATCAACTTTCGCATCCAGTGTGAATGTCATATGGGCTTCGTGCTTATCTCCCAAAGGATCCTATCAACTCATATCCCAGTGTAAGAAACCCCTTCACTGCCCACTCCTCATTTTCTCACTTTCCTAGTGCTAAGACCCATGGGAATTTTAAGGCAAATTGGGTCTGGACAGTGTTATGACAAACTCCCTGAGCACCAGAGAGAACCCACATTCTCACATGCATCCACTGAAAGCAACCTAAATCAAGGGCAGTCAGTATTAGATGATTTCTGCTTTCTCCCTTTTAATTTTCCCTGCAAATGCTCTGTGACACTAAGTTGTCCCATTTGATGGGCAATTTGCTTCTGTGCTATGCTGCCATTAGCACTTGCCTCCAACGTGTTGCTTATCCCTCAAGGGGCTTTTCCACTAGAGTTCAAATCCATGGCAGAGCTCTGGCTGCACTCCAAGTCCAATGCTCCTGTAAGATATGTAAAAAGAAAAAAAAAAAAAGTTGGAATGCCGTTGAAAAAGTAGGACATGGCTATCTTTGTGCTGAGTTTATTTAGGGAGGAAAACTGAATTCTGTCACTGCTGCAGTTTGTGGATGCTTTACTTCTGTGTAATTGCCGAGGAATTAATGTGATTTAATAGGCACAACAATAAATATAGCCTTGACAAGGTGATTATCCCATAAGACTAAAATCATGATATAGCATAAATCAATACCAGCCCTAAGTATGTCTCCGAAAGGGGTATATATTTCTACATTCACGGCTAGATGTTGAACTAATTTTGGAATTAGAAGCTGTATGAAATGCAAAAGCTATTTTTCTCAGTGAAAAA
The DNA here is from genome assembly GCF_964270905.1 of Leucopleurus acutus. NCBI lineage: Eukaryota > Metazoa > Chordata > Mammalia > Artiodactyla > Delphinidae > Leucopleurus > Leucopleurus acutus. Next base: position 120,178,444 of record NC_139143.1, read on the forward strand.
TTACAGAATATGTATGACGATCACTCAGAATATATATTGCTCATAAAATGAGTAGAAGGAAGAAGAGTGAAAGCAGGCAAACTTTGAAAGCTAGTTCATGTGTACATCTCTGCTCCCAAGGGCATGCTTCTCTCTACTCCAAACCGACCCAACTCAGCCAAGACCCTCTGATTGTCCTTTTTCTGCCCCACCTGCGGACCATCAGCCCATCTGAGAGACGCTTCTTGTGTGAATTGGCCCTTTCAGCCCGCACTACTAAGGCAAATCAATTGATTCTCCTGCTTGAGGGAGCTCTGCCTAGTGCAAAGGACTCAGAGTCTCTGTGGCTGGAGTGGAGTCATACAGAAAGAGAGGGTATTGATCAAGAGCAATCGGGCTTAGCGTGCATGGGAAAGTTTCCCGGAGGACACAGGCACTTGATTTTGAAGGTCAGTATTAACCACTCTCTTAGCTGTCCGCTAACTAAGGTAATCCTGTTTGAGCTGACTTTTGTGGAAGCCTGGCTCTGTGCATGTCAACCACCCCTCCCTCCAGGGAACTTACTTGGACGTGAACTGCTCCCCAGCGCTCAACTCCCGTCCTGCTCAGACACGTGGAGACCCTCCTCCACTGCCACTGCCCAGCTGAACATCATGGGCGGATACCAGACCCCTTCCAACCTCCAGAGCAGCTCTTGCTTAGTCAAGAGGGCCCTAAAAAACTATTTAAAGCCTTAATACATGAAGTGCCTTCTCGCAGAGCTGAGTTTCCCACTGCCAGATAAGTGCCGCCTTAACTGCCTTTTCCTGAAGTAGCTGCAGTGGCACTTGATAGCTGATTATGTTAATCCTTGAGGGATATTCGAGAAAATATCTTCAGATTCTTCCTATAGGAGAGTAATCAAGATTTGATTCAGGTATCAACCACCCGACAGGCCTTTCTAACTTACATGTTCTCAGTGAGCCACATATTGTATATTTTTTTGTTGTTGTTAAAACTGGTTTATTTAGTAGCATAAAAGGTAATTGAACATTAAAAAAAATTCTACCTAGATACAGTTTGAGTTTAAATGGGACTTAATTAAACTTAAAAGCTTTTGCACAGCAAAGGAAACCATAAACAAGACAAAAAGACAACCCTCAGAATGGGAGAAAATATTTGCAAATGAAACAACAGACAAAAATTAATCTCCAAAATGTACAAACAGCTCATGGAGCTCAATATCAAAAAAACAAACCATCCAGTTAAAAAATGGGTGGAAGACCTAAACAGACATGTCACCAAGGAAGAAATACAGATGGCCAAGAGGCCCATGAAAAGTTGCTCAACATCACTAATTATTAGAGAAATGCAAATCAAAAACTACAATGAGGTATCACCTCACGCCGGTCAGAATGGCCATTATCAAAAAATCTAGAAACAATAAATGCTGGCCCACATTGCCCCTTCTGTGGCTAAGAGCTCATGTGAGCTCTGTTGGCTGGTGCTGTTCTGGTCTCTGTTCTCACTGTAGAGGACAGGTGAGCAGAAAGGGTCTTGGAGATGTATGCCATGGAAATCCTGTTTGGTCTAATGCTGAGCTTTGATGAACCACATATTGTATTTTTATTTCTCAATATTGCACATTTTTCCTTTTCGCTCCCCCCTCCCGCAGTGCACACAAAGATTCCCTTAGTCACAAAAGATTGAATAATTCACCTATGAAGAATCCTTTTAAAGCATCTTGAAAATTGCTTCCCCTCCTTGCTTTTTTTTTTCAAACAGAACAAAGGAAAGTGCTAATCTTTTGATAATTCACTCTCTTTTTACTGGAATTTTTTTGTGATTATTTAATACATCTCCAGTCAATTTCAAACAGTGTCTGTTTTCAGCATCTATCTAACCAGAGACAAGTTGTCCAAGCAGGGGGTCTAGGACAGGTTGGTTTGGTGGAAACAAAACCGTAACACAGTAATGAATGCAACCCAAGCACACTGTCTAAAAATGAATTTGGCTTTACTTACTTAGACAAAGACACAAATGTTCTTGTAGCTTCATTTACCACACAGAGCTCTTACAGAGAGTCTGTCTGCAAAGGGACAGAAAACTTCCTACTCTGACGGACGTTATCAGTAGGGATTTTATTTGTGTCTTCCTGTAAATGCAGGAGAGCTCAGCTATTGATGACTTTAATTCTACAGGAACCAGTGGTTTGTATTTAGCCTGAGAAATGACATTAAGCGAGTTTACCTGATGGATCCCGGAAGGTTTCACCGTGCTTGGGATGGACCGGGGTACAGTGTGACTACATGCTCTTTCTGGAACCTCTTCCCCTTCACACCCCCATCCCCAACCTGGCTCCCACTAGCCAAGCCTGTCTTTTCACAAATGCAGAGAATTCAACAGATGTACACCACTTCCTTCATTATTTCGGCTAAGGCTTCACTATCGATTCAGTCAGTGCTGTCGAGGTTGTGAATATCCGTATTAACGCATGGGTTAAATGGAAAAAATATTTATTTGATGCTTTTGTTTACTCTTCCTTCTGCTCCTGACCCTGGGAAACACACAGGGACAGGAGAGGTCCCAGCCGGGCTCTGTCTGGCCCCTTCCTGGGTTAATCATATTTCACACGTCCCCAGCTCTGGCAGATGCAACACCTGACCTCCCCTTTGTCCCTCTCTGGATGAAAGTGTGAGGCTCCGTAATTTCCCTCAGGCACCAGAACAGTTTGCTTTCCCGCTGGAGGTGAAACTGACTCCCGGGAGGGCACAGCTGGGGCTTTTATCTCCCCTTCGGTAAGTACCCGCGGCTGCGCTCTTTCACTTTGCATGAAAATAAGGCTGAGGTTGGAGCTGCGACATTGGCTTTTCACCTAGTCGGGGGCAGGGGTTGGGGTGAAAAGGACCTGGGGGCGCGCTTCGCAGTGAAGCAGTTGGGCCTTGAGTGGAGCAGGCTCTTTGAGTAGGAGGTGGCCAATTCTCCCGACAGGGGCCGCGCTGGGCCGCTACAGCGTCTGCAGCAAACGAAACGTGTTTCACAGGAGTGAAAGCGCTGGCGCAGCTGTGAGAGCTGCAGGAACTGCCTTAAGGGGAGGAGGTGGAAGGGACAGGTCTGTGACAGGACCTTGAAGAGCGCAGACGATCCTGAGCACACTCGCGAGGGCACGGCTCACCCTGGACAGCTCCGCGAGGTATGCGGAGAAGCACTTCTCTCCCTTCTTCCTTCCCACTGTTTTCAACACTCTGCTCTCCAGGGGTTGGCATGCTGCGAAGTCAGTAGCCGTTCTTGGTGGGACCGGAGTCAGCAGATCCATTAGGTTGACTAATGGTGATGGGAGGCTCGGTGGCCATTGGGTTAAGGTGACATTTATATTTGGACACCCTATTATTACTGGCAGGCCCCCGGGTTGCTTGGGAAATGTTTTGGGAACTGGGGCTGTGGAGCACCTCCCTGGGAGGATGGCAGGGGTGACAGGTGAGCCATGACAGGGAATGAGCCCAAGTGGCAGCCTTGCGGTGAAGACTATGCCGGGTGGCAGCCGCTCGCAGGCGCCTGGCAGCGGAAGGCCATGTCCTAAGGTGTTCTGTCGACATCCACCAGGGCAGCTGGCGTCTGGTGGAAGGCAGATGGTGTTGGATCCCCCAAGTGTCACTGTCTAGCAAGATGCCATGTCCGCTGATTAAAAATAATTAAACATTCCTTCTTCCAGTGAAGAAGAATGGTACGCACACCAGGCAGAGAGGTTGACAATGGCACTACACAGCAAGATGCGGCAGCAGCAGTGAGTGCCCCGGGTAGCAGTTGCACCTGGCTTGGAGAAGGTGGAGTGGGAGTGGGGGCCTGGTTTAGCAGTGACAGCAGGAAGAGTTTAGTGAGGATGCATATGCATGAGGGAGGCATGAACAGGATCATACCGGATGACTTTCTACTGTTCAGCCTAGTTTATGGAGAACATTTTCCACTTTCTGAATGAAAAGAATACATTTTATGTATATGACCTAATCAATATGCACTAATCCCCTACTATATGCCTCGATGCTAGGTGCTGTGGGTAGACTATATTAATAGATGCTCTTCTCAATATCCTCATTGTCCTTACTTTAGTTGAATTGACCCACTTTGTTCCTCCATATATGTATATGTCTTTTCTTCTGCAATAAGGAGTCCGGGAAAGAGTTTGACAAAAGGATTGAACATACTGACATTCCTCAGTTGTATGGTCATGTTCATGGACTCGGTTGTATTGTCATGAATGGGACCACCTCCCAAATCTACCCAGGCTCATGAATATTGCTATCTTGCCCCCTTCCCCACACCCTATTCTCATCTCCATTCAGGCCCCTTTCCTTTCACAAACAAGTTCCTGGGTGTTGTCAGGAATCTCTGAAAAGGCAGGCCACTTTACTGTGTATTTGTCAATTGTTTTGAATTTGTATGTTGTTTATGTGTTTTCCAAAGTTTCTAAGACATTTGAAAGATTTTAATGTGGATTGAATAAATTTGATTTCAGGCCAATTGAAACATTCTAATTTCCTGTTAACTCTAAAAGGAAGTTTCTTCTTCTTACTTATGTGTGTTTGAAATCATCAGTATTTATTTGATAAGTATCTACTGTATGAGTTCTACATGTCACTCCATTGTGAGAGTAGGGTTGCAAGAACAATGTACTATGTACCTGAAAGGAAGAGTAAATTCTTGTAAATTCAATATCACTCACTGAAGGGGAAGATTGAGGGGTTTTGGGTTGAAGGAGCAATCACAATATGATAGCATTACTTAGGGAAGTGAGGTATATGCTGGCTCTTGAAATTTGGGGTTGCACACATGCATGTGGTGAGGTATAGGAGAGTTTCCCGAGGATGGAGGAAAGATTTCAGCAAACACATGAAGAAAGGAAACAGTGAAGAAGAAAGTTTGGCTTGGTTGATGAAGAAAGCCCACATTTTTTAGAAGGAGATCAGAAAGAGAGTACTTCCATGAGTATTACCCAAATAAGGACAACTATTTACCCAATAAGGTATCCTTTATAGTGATCTCTACAGACTTAATGACAGACACTGGAATGCTGAAATCTCAGGATTCCATTGTGGAGGACTCTGTATTTTGGCCCTTTCAGCACCCATTCTGAACTGTGGCCTAGCTTGATTCTTAAATCACAGAGGCTTGGGAAACTAAAGCTTAACAATCCCCCAAATCCTTTGTAGCTAAGGTTTTACTCATCATCTAACTTCTGCCAGATAGGTGCCCTCTTGTGAGACTTGGAAGTGGAGATGGACTCTACAAGGCAGCAGACACCAGAGATGAGACCTGATCACCAGGTAAGCCCAGTGACAGAGGCATCTATCTGGTCCTTTAGGGAAGCTGGGGTGGAACTTCTGGACTTAGTACCAAATGGCTTAGGTGCTGAGCAGTTGTCAGCAGTGGTCTTTCTCTAGAACAGTCCTCAGTGATTGGATATTTTTCCAGGCTGCTCTGTTCCTGAGTGTGAATCATCTAAGCCTGGTTTTCTCGTTCTACCTGAGATTTTGTAAGCTATCTAATACCTTTTACTAAAACTTTTTTTAACCTTAAATCAGGTGGATCTTGAGCACAAATAAGAACACTAATTACTATAATTCCCTTATGAGTGTTCCTTCTATGTGGTTCCAGCTAAATGAAGAAACCATAAGGTACACACAGGTGATCATGTGACAAACCATCCTGCCTTGGACACCACTTACTGGATCAGGGGAGGGTACCTGACCCAAAGGGGCAAATTGATTGGTTGACTAGTAGCCTAAGAAGTGGGCTTAAATGAGACCTTTGCCAAACAGGACCAATAATTACATACTCGACCGACTAGATCCTCTTTATCAAGAGTTTCAACTGCAAATATGAAAAAAGTCAGTTGACAGACAGGGAAGAAAGTATGAGAGACTTACAGAAAAAGAAGGCAGACAGTAAGTTCATGTGTAATGAGAAACTGAAAGCATATACAGCATACAGTGATCTTGGTTAATAGTAGCAGGATTGGTAAAAGAATGTTAATGGTTTTAAGGGTATGTCAAGATGGTGCCTGCTATTCCCAACTTCCCCTTTTAGATGATTCTACCTCATCCACAGTTTCCAGCTTCAAGAAGCAGAGTTTGTCCATTCTTTGTTCAAAGACAGCCACAAAATTGGACCAAAGAGCCCATCTGCAGGCTAGCAGGTAATTCATGGGATCATTGGTGTGAACGTCTCAGCCCAGTAACTGGTAGTAATACTAGCCAAATCAATCAGACCAGTTTATTTTGGGTTGGGTTGGCAAGTCAGTAATGAGGGCATAGAATAGACATGAAGGAAAGGCAGAGATTCACGGGAAAGAGGGTGAGTGTGTGAAGCTGATTCCTAGGTGGTCTCACTTTGGGCTGGCGTTTTCCTCCCAGTCCACATATAGCTCTAGGATAGACAGTGCCTTTTGAGCCCCTTTGCTGAAGGTGGTAAAAGGAGCCTCTTCTTCCAAGGAGGTTTCCAAACACATGACCACAGCCTGAATGCGACCTGAAGACATGACCGGATTTGCAGAGTGGCACTGGGTCCTGAGTAACCATCCAGTCCCCAAACTTGCTTGGCTCAGCAAGGCCAGATCCACTATGCCTTCTCTTCTGACCACCTGCTTGTTCAGCTTTCTGTGTTTTGTTTGTTTTTGTTTCTTTTGAGACCTGACTGCCCAACTGAGATTCTTGCTCTGTTATCACAAAAATACCTGAGGTTCTGTCCCCACCTCACCCACGGTACTTAAACTACCTTGAGCATTTGTTTCTTGTGTCACAATGAGTCCAGGTTATAGAGTACATTCACCTTAAGAAAAAAATTTAGACCATCATTCTTCTGCCTTTGCTCTCTTGGAAATTTCAGAAGTAGGAAGAAGAACAAGGGCAAACATCCTTGACTTGGATTTAGAAAAGTCTGAAATGACTTGATTTTAGTTTTTTAGCATTGAAATGCAGGTGAATAACCTTTGGAAACAGAATGTTGCCCAACTGATATATGGGCCACTATATAAGTCGCCCTTTAAATGTAGTATTTGATTACCACACCTACTGAATAAGAGCTCACAACTATCATCATCAACAATAGAAACCACACGAGCAGATCTCGACACGAGAGTGGAAATACAGCCTTAAATTAAACTATTTTGGCCTTTTTGAAAGTCAGACCATTTTTAGTAAGTGCTTTCTGAAGCCTCATTATTATTATGACTAGTACTAATTTATGCCTATATAATGCATTCTGCCTTATTGTACTCTGAAAATTATATTTCAGAATCATTTTACCCACCTGGAGAGAAGCATAACAGCTATTCCATAACACTGTGCAATGTCTCAGGCCTGGCAATGAACAGAGGAAACGGCCATAAATATGCCACTTACAACAGAGACGTGGAATGTTCTTTCAAAAGGGAGTTTGGCTTTGACAGGTGGGTCCAGCTGTTTGGGAGGATTGCATTTCTTCGTCTTCACCTATCATTCATCCCAGCCTAGTTGGGTGCAGAAAAACACCCGTCAGTGAATTTCAACTTTGGCTGAATCTTAGAATCTCCTGGGGAACATAAAAAAAAAAAAAATCTATGCCCAGGTCTCAACCCAACCAACAGGAATTAATCTCTGCAGGTAAGGCCTGGGCTTAAGTACTTTAAACTTCACAGATGACTCCAATGGACAATTACATTTGAGATTCACTGACCTATAATGTTGATTTTCATATGTTGGTTTCCTTCATAATCACTGAGGAAGACTCTACTTGTACATACTGAATCAGGTGATCCTGACGCACAAGAAAGTTTGCAAACCACAGACTTACACATAATGAATTTGATTCTTTTTGCCCCAAGGTTCTGTCCCCTAGCTTCCCCAATATCCTGCTGCAGTCCTGGCAATAGCTACCATTATACATCCTGATTAAAATGCAATAATGTTAATTGGAGTGATAACATATCAAATTCACCATCATGAGAATGTTCTCAGAAGAGAACAGAATGGGACAAAGGATGGGTAAACGTCACAGATAATAAGAGAATTCTAATGCTCTCTGCTCCTGTTTTCATCAGATTCATAAGACATCCAGCAATCACTGTCTATCACAATCAAACACTGAGTCATGGCTCTTTCTCTCCTGGCAAAAATAGAAAAATATGTGTTACTTATTAAGGGTCTACTCCAATACTGAAGCACTGCTAGTATTATCTACTCTTACTATCACCTCATGAGGTGTGTATAATTATTTTTGGTACTCAGATGAGAAATCTGAATTTCAGAGAAAGTGAGCTCTTATCTGAGGGCCTATAACTAGTGAATGGCTTATTGAAGATCAGACCTCAAGCCCATAGATCCAGGCTGCTCTCTTGACGACCATATTATCTTATATCTGGCAGGTATTTTAAATAGAGAAGGAATCTGGATTCAAATCTTTGAGGGGCTGTCATGAAAAGGAAGCAGACTTAGTCTGTGTTGCTACAGAGAGTAGAATATGGTCCAGTAAGTAGAAGTTCAAGAGATGCACATTTTACCTTAATATATTATAATTAACATTAATTAAAATATTAGTGATAGCTATTTCTTGAATGCTTTGTGGTCAGCACTGAAATGTGAGTGCTTAAATTAGCTGATCTCATTTCATTGTCATAACAGCCCCTTGGTGACAGAGGTACTATTATTAACCCTATTTTTAGGTCAGCAAACTGAGTCTCAGAGAAATTAAAGAACTTGTCAAATATCATAGAAACCACACTTGTGGCTGTAATGGTGGAATCAGATGTAGTGAAAAAGAGAGAGAGAAAAAAAAAGGTTTAATTCAAGCTCTTCAGATCATTCAGGACACAAGTTAAGAATTATTTCCAAAGGCTTCAGTCCTGACCGCTAAGCTAGAAATTTCTAAACAGAGGATTGTCAACTAATTGGTTGGACCCCTTTGTGAATTCAAGAGCTTCCTATCGGTCACTGGAAACACTTGAGAGAGGATGGATGACCGTTAGCCATTCTGGCTTCACTTACTTGCTGCCTCCCTCAGGTCATGGCCTCCTACACATAGGTGATGGGACTGAGATTGGCTATCTCCCCCAGAGATTCAAAATTCATATTGAGAGTGAGTGAATCTCTGTGAAATTTATGAATTTGGATAGCTGTGGGTGCTTTCTTCCAGTTACCTTACAGGCTGAGTATTCCTGTAATAAATTCTCACTTTTTAAATCCAGCTAGCTCAAAATGATTTCTATTTGAACCAGTCCACAGGAGCATGGATGTCATGAAACGCAGAACTTAAACTAAATGTAAGCCTGGTAGCACCTTATCATATGCTCAAATCAGTGTGGCTGCCAGTTCCCAATAGAGTCAGTGTTAACTACTTTTTCCGGTAATAAGCACCTTTACCCTAAACATTGGGATCATAGTAATTTAACCCCCCTGACCTTAGTGATCAGTCCAAGAAGTGGGTATATTGCCTAGGTTGAGCAATCTTTTCCCAATAATTTTTTTTTTGTGGTACGCAGGCCTCTCACTGTTGTGGCCTCTCCCGTTGTGGAGCACAGGCTCCGGATGCGCAGGCTCAGCGGCCATGGCTCACGGGCCCAGCCGCTCCGCGGCATGTGGGATCTTCCCGGACCGGGTCACGAACCCGCGTCCTCTGCATCAGCAGGTGGACTCTCAATCACTGCACCACCAGGGAAGCCCTCCAAGAATTTTCAAACAGCACTCTTGGCTAAGGTTGTGACAATGAAAGATTATAATTCCATGCTTGCTTCCAACTATATTCTCTACCACATGGAGAAAGTCTGTGCACAGTAAGCTGCACATATAGGAGAGCAGAGGTGAGAGATGGTTGGAGATGGATGGAGGGGGAGAGATGTCCAGGCAGCGGGTGAGTAAGAAGCTGAGAGTGCTACGCCATTGGGGGTGACTGCCCAGATGGAGAGGAAAGGTCCTGGCAGAATTGGCCGCTGTGCTCTGGTGGGTCTTGGTTCTCCTGGGTGCCGTCCCCAGTTTCTGACATCACACCACTTCTCTGGCGTCTTCTCCCCAGGCTGCTGAGTCTTTTTCACAGCACACTCTTGGGTCTTGGTTTTTACATCACTTTCACAACTGAAGATTTTCCTTTTGATTCAGGTTCCCTACTGTACTTGCCCAAGGAAGTCCTGTTGCTTTGTTAGTAACCTGGAGCGTTGCAGCCTGGCGGAGCTTTCCCATTCATGGAGTCCAGCAGTGTTTGGGACACTCAGGGAGTAGAACATTCCAGAAAGGGTTACCTCCATTTGTGCTCACACTCGGACAGGCAGGGTCATTCTGTGAGCTGAGGAACAGGTAGAGCAGCAAACTTCATGGTGGGATCTAGGGGCATAGAATGTTTACCTGCCCTCCTCTCCCGTCTTAAAGTTTGTCTGTAACATCTTGCCACACTCTGAGCTTTCCAAATTTTCCCATGAGCATGCACCCTAAGGTACAGGAGAATGAGGGACCCTCAGCGGCTGACTCAGGTAAGAATTTTTTTCTAAAACCTAGTATTTCATTTCAAAAATTTTTACAAAGTTTTTCATATATAATATATCTACATTTGCTTTATTATGAAAATAATGTACTTTTCTGCTATTTTTGAGTAAAAATTTTGGCTCAACATCTGTGTCATGTTTATTTTGTGATCAGTGTGTCCCTGACAGGCCAAAGCTTGACTTGGAGCTGGCATGGCTTCTGTTTAGGATACCGTGTCTAACTGCATATCCTTATAAAACCTTAAGTTTCTGGAGGAGATGCAATAGAACACCCTTAACAGCTTAGCCTAACTCTGCTTTTATTTTCTAAAATAATTTTTGTATATATCAAAATATTGTCTACATATCATTAAAAATATTAAATACTAAGAAAGTCCCTAGCCATTCTCTGCCATGAGTTTTCCTAAGACAGTCCTATTGATTCTACTAAATAAAAAGCTGTTGAAGCTATTTCCCTGTAACTAGGGTGGCTACACATCCTAGACAGCCCTGATTTATATCTTATCTCCTGTATAAATTATTATTATTATTTCACTCCAAAGTATCTTGATTTGAATGCCAAATTTCATGGTCACTGTACCTACCTAGAGGTTGCCACTTCTGATGCTTTTCGTGTTTGTTTTCTAGCAGTAAGCGCCATGTCTTAAAATTTATGGTTGTGTCCTTATTTCTTGATACTGTAGATACTTTAGACATTTCCCATTGACTTCCTGCTATCATGATTAAGTATGTAGCTCACATATAGCCCCATCTCTTTTCCTCACTTCCTTTGAATAAGTACATTGCTCTTTAGTTCCTCTGCTGATTACCTCTGTAACTCTATTTCTTGTTCCATTAATTATAGATAATTTCCCTTTACTTTCTAGTTTATAAAGTAGATATTAGCGTCTCCACATCTTTTTTACCTGCCTTTTCCTTTTCATCCAAATCCTGCACCTTTACTTTAACATTGTCAAAGTGGATAACAACTACATTCTGTCCTATAACCAAAATTAATCCCATGTTTAATCTATAGGATGACTCTGAATGTTGAAGATCAATTGGTAGCGTTTGTGCTATTATGTCTATGTGTTTATTCCCTGCTAAATAAGTCAGCAGTGTCCTGTGGTTCATTACTTTAGTCTTAATAGCAACACTAAACTAGGGACTATTATGATCTTTTTACAGAGAAGAAAACTGAGGCACAGAAAGGCTAAGTCTTGCCCAGGGCCATGCAGTTATTAATAGTAGTCAAGTTTGATCACAGCAGCTGGTTCCAGAGTCAGTGTTCATTATGTTACCTTTCTGGGCTACTGCTCAATGGCTAAGATGTCTTCACTCTTCACTTTTCCTCTGAATCCAATATTGCTGATCAAAAGTCAGATGCCAGTCTGGTTGCTGCTTCTTTACAATGTACTCTTCTCCTCCAATCTCCACTCCTATCCTATGGTTGCTTAGGATATTCTCTTTATTGTTAGTATTCTGAAATTTCACAATTAATTGTCCAAGAAGTGTCTCTTTGTCATTCACATGGGTCATTATCACTAAGTCCTTTGAATTGGAAGATTCACATCCCTCTTTAACTCTGGGAAATTCTTTTTACTTTTTTCATTGAAAATTTCTTGCCCTCCACTTTCTCTTACATCTTTTTCTGGAATTCTTATTAATCACTTATTAAATATACCATGACTCTTACATCTCTTATCTTTTATCATATTGTCTCCTTGGTTTTTCATTTATTTTAACTCCAGAAGTACTCTCTGGGCACTTTACATTTTAGTGAGGGACATAGAAAATAGAGAAGTAAACATATAAATAATCTGATTTCAGGAAAATGTCACTATATAGAGAAAATAAAGCACAGTGTTTGGGGGCATGTGATTTTTGTTTTATCAACTGTGAGATTTCCTATACTTTATCCGTTACTTTATAGAATGTTTTATTTTGATAATCAGTTTAGCCTTCTCATACTTTTTTCAAAGATACCTAAATATTTCTGTTTTATGAATGTAATGTATTCTTGAATATCATGATGGCAAATCTCTGAGGATAAAATCTAAGGTATAATGAAACCTCTTTTTGATTCCCAAACTGTCTCTGCTTGCTCTTTTTTTTCTATTTTTCTTACCTTGGTATTTCTCTGTCATATTTCTGGCTTTTCTCAAATGCCTTGGCTTTCCATTCATATTTAAGAATAAGGCTACAGAGAGCCTGCCTGGGGGCTCTGTGTGTGTGGTCAGAGATTGTCAACAGGCCGGTCATTCTAGAGAGGAGACCTGAGTGCCAGGAGGACCAAGAATTTTATCTGGGACACTGAAGCTCATGTCAGCCACCCTAAGGCTTTTCAAATTATTTGTTTAATTTATTTAGAGAATGTCTGTCCAGTTTTATTATTAAGGCTTTGAATCATTTTGCCTACTTGGGTGGGAAGTGAGTTCAGGATGGTTCCATTCCAAAGTAATCCCCATTCTCTGCCCCCTCCTCACTCTTGCCCTCCACTGTAATGGTAACCTCTGCACGTCAAGCCTCAGAAGGATTCTGCTAGGCACTTTGGTGGCCTCTTTGTTGTACCTTCACATCAAAGGAGTTGCGGCTTCCTCCACTCTGTTTCAAAGTTTCTAGCTTCCAATACATTTGAAAAATTTCTCATCTTCTTATGGGCTCCCACTTTTGTTATTTTTTTCCTTGACCATAAGTGTTATGGGATTTCAGGAACTGTAGGACAAAAATATATCTGCTCAGCTTGCCATCAAATTCTCATAAATATTTTTAGAAGATGGGATTCCAAGGGTGGACTTTATGAGTATAGAAACATGATGGAATCATCCTGGGAGAGGAGCTTTTATGGAAAGAAGATAGAAAGTCGGATCTGAAGAAAGACTGTCCCTGAGAAGGGCAAGCTGGTGTTGAAAGGGCTTCATGGTTCTCAAGGGGCCAACTGCTAAGAACTGAACTGTGTCCCCCCTACCCCAAATTGTACGTTGAAGCCCTAATCCTCAATGTGATTGTATCTGGAGATAGGGCCTTTAGGAGGTAATTAAGGTTAAATTAGGTCATATCAGTAGGGCTCTAATCAGATAGGACTGTGACCTTATAAGAAGAAGAGAGAAAGATCTCTGTCTCTCATTCCATCTTGTGAGGATACTCCATCTGCAAGCCAGGAAGAGAGCTCTCACCAGGGACTGAGCAGGCTGGCACCTTGATTTTGGATTTCTCAGCCTCCAGTACCATAAAAAAATAAACTTCTGTTGTTTAAGCCACACAGTCTATGATATTTTGTTAAAGCAGAGGTGACAAATACACCAATAATTAGCACAAAGTTCCAGAGAAAAACACAAGAGCGTCAGGGTACACTTAAAGCATTGAACTTGAGCCAAGAGACCTGCTGAGCAAAGTTCTGGCTCTGCTACCAACTGGAGTGACTTTAGGCAATCACTTCACCCAATGGGCTACAATTTTCTCATCTCTAGAATGGAGTTAATAATTCCCATTCCCTGAGTCTTGGTGTGAGTATTAAATCCATTATATTTTACCATAATCATTTATTGTACCTAGTTATTTATTCACAGTTGGTTTCTTTGACTGATCTATAACCTTGGCAGTTGAGTTTGTGAGCTAGAAAAGGTAGACGAGTATTAACAGGCATGGCCAGCGTAGCACTTGGCATTCAGTAGGTGCTCACTAAATTCAAATGTAAAGTCTATGTGTAACCAGGTTGTTATAAACTCTGTGGCTTTCTGATTGTGGTATCCCACTCGGGAGGCTCATGGAGATTTAAGAAGCTGCCATTCTCTGGAAGGATTCAAGTTCCTGCTGCTCTTTTGCCCTTGGCCAGTCTGAGATAGCACCCCTGGCATTACCACTGCTAAGTGTCCTAACTCAGCCTTCTGTATTGCTGGGAACTTCTCTCTCTATCTAATATTTAGCTTTTTAAATCAAAATTATTTGGCTAACATTTATGTCTTTCTTTCTAGGCTGAGATCTTCTCAAGGGCATGACTATATCTGAATTATTTTCATTCCCAGTGTTTAGCTCATTGCCTGTCAAACAGTAGGCACTCAGCGAATATTGTTTTCACTGGGAGTTTTTATCTGGGAGACATCAGGACTTCTGCCTTCCCTCAGCTTGCTCTTTGGAACTGTTTGAAGTCCTCCTGTGCTTATCCATCTTTCTGCATATGTCTAGGACAATGGATCTCATTTCTAGTTACAGTGACTTAAATGATATCAGACTGTGTGACTCTAGGGCCATGTTGCTGCCATTTTCAACTTTATATTTGATGTGAATTATAGCACAAGGGGGGATTCTGATGAGATGTTGAAGAAGCTATATTTGTCATGTGTGGCAGCATCCAGTCCCATTGCCATAGACCACATTGAACACAACTTCTATGTAATTGACCTTTAATCTGAGTCTGGAGGTGAAAGCCATGTTGACGTTATGCTTTTCTCCCAAAGGACATCCTGGCCTATTGATATAATTTTCCACTTTGAATCTAACACATAATCTGTCATTGTTCTCTCAAGGAAGGAAGAGCTGTAGTAATTTCACTTCTCTACTTCTAACAGTGATACTGGGTTTCTTTAGTGCTAAGTGGTACATGATGTTGTTAGTTTCTTCGATAATTAGACCAGAATACTTTGCAAAGTTTGCAAAGTGGTTTAGAATTTACCAGTTTGTCTGTGGTATTTATGGTTTCAGAACATTATAGATAACTGTAATAAACTAAACTCTTTTTCATTTGGATTCCTTCGTTCATCAAACATATAGCAAGAACCTTTTCTGTCAGGTCAAGTGTGAGCCTCTGACTTTCTCTTACCTTTTAGCTAATGATGTTCCAAGCTAGAAAGCTGAAAAAAATAAAACAATATTTGGCTAAGTCTAATATTAGCTTCCAGGTAGTTTACTAAATAGTAATACTAATACACTGTGTATAAATATATGTATATATAAGTGTATACACAAATACATATATGTATGTATATCTTGCTAATGTTAATATCTCACAGAAGTGCATGATTTTTTTTTGACTAATAAAATATTTTAGCACTTTTAACAAAAAGGAATCTGATCTTCAGTAACTTTGAAAGATGTTCAGGATATGCATGATATTTCCACATGATTAAAATTGGTTTCATAGTGGATAAATAAATTGCCCAAGGTTACAACATCAGTAAGTGGCAGAGGTGGAAGAGATTGATGAATAAGGTGGTCTTCTTTTTACTTAAGGCTGTTGCCCTGAAGGAGTTTAAGGTTGAGATGTTATTTAAGGTATGTGTGCACACACTAATCTGTTAAACACTGCCGGCAGTGTGTATTTACATGCCATTGTAAAAGGAATGCAGCATTTTCAGAGGCAAGGCATAGCAGCACTGGCTGGAATAGAGCTTCATGTTGCAGTGGTAGATCTCGAAGAAGAGATATACCCAGGGGTGAGGAAATAAAATTGGATAAATCTGGTGAGAAGAGAAAAAGTGTGCGGTCTGAAATATCAGATTGAGAACTATGGAGCTTTATTGTGTAATTAAGAGTAACATGTTAAAAGTATGTGAGTAGGTAAGTAGCTTGTCTAATAAGCAATTTCTCCATGACAGTTTGAAGAAATGATTAGAGTAAGAAGATTCTGGAGGTTTTGAATTTTATTTTATTGGAGAGTAGAGACAATACTGTGCTGGTTAGTTCCTAAATGTTTCTTTCTTCCCTTTATCCACAGTTGGGATCATTTGGGGCCTGCTCTCTCTGTTGAGCCTTGCCTGGCTCCAGTGAAAGGCTGTGTCTCTGGTCTCCACCCTTTGAGTGTATCCATTCCTGGGCAGTGAACCAGAGCAAACCTGTCTCTGCCTGAAATATGGCCATGCCATGGACTTTGTCTATAAATGCCAAGACAGCATCAAGTCTCAGTGTCTGGAAGATCTGCTCTAAGCATCCAGGCTAATTTACTAGCTGATCGATTTTAAATCTATCAGTACTGACAAACATGACAAGTACACAAGCTTGAACACATTTCTGATTGGTCTTGATGAAGATGGATACTAGCAGGATCTTTTTAAAATTTAATATTGCAAGATTTCCTCAATATTACTTCAGTCAGCTTAATTTTCTTTTTCTTCCTTAAAGATAACAATCTAATATTCTCAAACACTGAGGGCATTTATGTTACACTCATTTGCTGATGAACAATCTAAGCATATATTTACACAGTCTCTCTTAGTCTTTCCTGTGAGCTTTGGTTGGCAGAGACCATCTGTACCAGATGGAGATGTGGCAAGGAGAGGGGTGCTCAAGTCAACAGCTACAATATTACAATCCTGAGTGATGAGTGCTGAACTTGACTCATGTAGGGCCTGTTTTGGAGCTTCAGAAAAAGAAATGACATTTAGTTTACACGGGGAAGGGTGGTGTAACCTGTGGAGGGGATAGAGGGCCACTGACAGGTATTTCCTGGGGCAACAGTGTTATCGGATTGGATTTTAGAGATCACTCTGGATTGTGGGAATGATGGAGTGGAAAGGAAGAATAAGGAGGGGCCTGGAGGGAGGAGGTCAATTAAGGGCTGTAAGAGGGTGTGTGTGTGTGTGTGTGTGTGTGTATGTGTGTGTGTGTGTATGTGTGTGTGTGTGTAGGGAAGGCCAGCAAGCTGGAGACTCAGAGAAGAGTTAAATCCAAATGCAGTCTGGAGGCAGAATTCCTCCTTTTTGGGAGACCTCAGTCTTTTATTTCTTAAGACCTTCAACTGATTTGATGAGGTCCACCCATATTATGGAGGTTAATCTATTCATCAAAGCATACTGATAAAAATGTTAATCTCATCTAAAAATTACCTTCACTGAAACACCCAGGCTGGTGTTCAATCAAACAACTGGGTACCATAGCCTAGCCACGTTGACACAAAAGATTAACCACCACAGAAGCCAATGAAATTTTATCTCCCAAGTGGGAGAAGAAGAAGAATTACAGCAGAATTTGACTGGGTGGACTCGCTGAGCAATTGGATGCACAGTCTGAACATCTGGAGCATGGATCCCTGACATGGACATGGTCCTGGCAATTTATCCATAGAGGTGGTCTAGCATCCCTACTCCCTTCCTCCTTAGTTCACTCATTCTATCATTTATTGGGTAACAATGTGCCAGGTACACTGCTAGGAACTGGAGATACAAAGATTGATGGAACACACTGTTTACCTGAGATGGTCTTCCAGTCTATTCATCACTGCACTACAGCTTTGTAGACAAGACTGAGAGCCACTTCATACATTTTAGTCCATTCTTCATGTCACTCAAGCCTTTCCTGGAAGTGAGGACAAGTATGCATGGCAAAAATACCCAAGCAAACCAAATTCTTCAACCTTGTTTATGTTGTTCTCGGTATATTTCCGAATTTGCAGTGAGGGTGGAGCCAGCTTTGCTCTGCTCTTAGTCAGTTGGTCACAAACTCATGAGTCCTACAGAGAAGCCTAGGGTGGTGTCCATCCCACCTTTGCCTCTCCACTCCCAACACACAGACAGGCTTCCTCACTTGAACAAGTGTCATGATGCAGGATTCTATACATTTCCTGAAAAAATAGAATCTCCACAAATTCTTTTGTCCTGGTCCCCAAGAGACTTGCAGAAGTTGCAATCAGAATGACAAGAAATCAGTTTTTAGGAGCTAGAAAAAAAAAAAAAGAAGTTTCTCTGGGGAAAGATATACCTTAAAACGTTTAGTATAATGTTATATGAATTCCACATCTGGTTTTTCCACATTTATCATGCCAGTAAAACATGCACCTGTTCGTTTTTCATCACAAGCCATATTTCTCATCTGTCTTGTTTGACCTTGTCACAAGACATTTCCCTTTTAGCACTCACTTGGATTTTTGTTCTGAGTGGAAGTTGGAAGTGATTGTGAAGGAAGGCAATTTCTTTTGACATCTTGTGTATCACCCATTTATCTCCTTATGGAATATGGGGAGGTGTTGGAGGAGAGCACTAGAGTAGGAAATATTTCTACAAGTGACAGGACTCCAGTTTCATCTTAGGTCTGTCTTAGTGATTTTAGCCAAAGAATATGGTATAATTATGTGGGTGTTTGGATCTGGAGATCTGGTATACCTTGGGGAGGGACAGTAAGAGGAAAACCATTGCTTAGATTCCTAGGTACTGGCCTCTTTTTATTCTGTTCCTTATTTTTCTTATGGAAATTTCAAACATGTAGGAAAGTAGAGAGAAGAGTATCATGCACCTCATGTGCCTGTCATCTGGCTTCAACAATCATCAACAAAGTGACAAACTTGTATCATCTCTACCTCCTTCCCGCAGACCTCTGGATTATTTTGAATCAAATTCTAGATACATCATTTCACCTGAAAATACCTCAATCTATGTATCCCTAAAAGGTAAATATTTTTCTGATAACATAAGTGTAATACCATCATCACACCTAAAACACAATTTCTTAATATTATTAACTATCTAGTCAATACTCAAATTTACTCGATTATATCACTTGTTTGAATCAGAATATCCAAACTAGGTCCAGACAGTACATATAGTTGATATTTCTTAAGTACCTTTAAATCTAACCCCTTACTTTTTTAACCTTTCAATTTACATGTTGAAAGAACTGGGTCATTTGTCCTGCAGAGCTACGCATATTCTTGATGTGCTGATTGAATCCTATAATGTCATATAACATGTTTCTCTGTCTTTCCGCCCACCCCATACCCCCAACCTATATTCTTATAAATCTAGAGGCTTGTTCAGATTTGGGTTAGACATTTTTGGCAGGAACGCTTCACAGGGGAATGTTCTACTGCATCATGTCACGAGACACATACTGTACCCTTGCCTCTCTGGGTGATGTTAAGATTGATCAGTGGAAGATGGCAGAAGAGTAAGACGCGGAGATAACCTTCTTCACAAATACCTCAGAAATACATCTACACGTGGAACAACTCCTACAGAACACCCACTGAACGCTGGCAGAAGACCTCAGACCTCCCAAAGGGCAAGAAACTCCCCACGTACCTGGGTAGGGCAAAAGAAAAAAAAAAAAAAAAAAAAAACAAAGACAAAAGAATAGGGACGGGACCTGCACCAGTGGGAGGGAGCTGTGAAGAAGGAAATGTTTCCACACACTAGAAGCCCCTTTGCGGGCGGAGACTGCGGGTGGCGGAGGCGGGGAAGCTTCGGAGCCGCGGAGGAAAGCACAGCAACAGGGGTGGGGAGGGAAAAGCAGAGAGATTTCCGCACAGAGGATCGGTGCCGACCAGCACTCACCAGCCCGAGAGGCTTGTCCGCTCACCCGCCGGGGCGGGCGGGACTGGGATCTGAGGCTCGGGCTTCGGAGGTCGGATCGCAGGGAGAGGACTGGCTGCGAGAACACAGCCTGAAGGGGGCTAGTGCGCCACAGCTAGCTGGGAGGGAGCCCAGGAAAAAGTCTGGAGCTGCCAAAGAGGCAAGAGACCTTTTCTTGCCTCCTTGTTTCTGGTACGCGAGGGTAGGAGATTAATAGCGCTGCTTAAAGGAGCTGCACAGATGGGCGCGAGCCGCGGCTATCAGCGCGGACACCAGAGATGGGCATGGGACGCTATGGCTGCTGCTGCTGCCACCAAGAAGCCTGTGTGCGATCACAGGTCACTTTCCACACCTCCTCCCGGGAGCCTGTGCAGCCCGTCACTGCCAGGGTCCCAGGATCCAGGGACAACTTCCCCGGGAGAACACAGGGCGCACCTCAGGCTGGTGCAACGTCACGCCGGCCTCTGCCGCCCCAGGCTCGCCCCGCACTCTGTGCCCCTCCCTCCCTCCCCCCCCCCGCCCCGCCCCACCGGCCTGAGTGAGCCAGAGCCCCCGAATCAGAGGCTCCTTTAACCCCGACGTGTCTGAGCGAAGAACAGACGCCCTCAGGCAAACTACACGCAGAGGCGGGGCTAAATCCAAAGCTGAGCCCCAGGAGCCGTGCGAACAAAGAAGAGAAAGGGAAATCTCTCCCAGCAGCCTCAGGAGCAGCGGATTAAATCTCCACAATCAACTCGATGAACCTGCTTCTATGGAATACCTGAATAGACAACGAATCATCCCAAAATTTAGGTGGTGGACTTTGGGAGAAACAATTTCTCTTTCTGTGAGTGTGTACGTGTATGCTTCTTTGTGTGATTTTGTCTGTATAGCTTTGCTTCTACGATTTGTCCTAGCGTTCTGTCTGTCCGTTTTTATAATTAAAAAAAAAATTTTTTTAGTATAGTTTTTAGCACTTGTTATCATTTGTGGATTTGTTTTTTGGTTTGGTTGCTCTCTTCTTTCTTGTTTTTTTTTTTCTTCTTTTTTATTACTTTTTAAGTTTTTATTTTTAGTAATTTTTTTTATTATAATAACATTATTTTATTTTTTCCCTTCTTTCTTTCTTTTTTTCTCCCTTTTATTCTGAGCTCTGTGGCTGACAGTGTCTTGGTGCTCCGGCCGGGTGTCAGGCCTGTGCCTCTAAGGTGGAAGAGCCGAGTTCAGGACATTGGTCCATCACAGACCTCCTGGCTCCACGTAATATCAAACGGCAAAAGTTCTCCCAGAGATCTCCATCTCAACACTAAGACCCAGCTCCACTCAACGACCAGCAAGCTACAGTGCTGGACACCCCATGCCAAACAACAAGCAACACAGGAACACAACACCACCCATTAGCAGAGAGGCTGCCTACAATCATAATAAGGTCACAGACACCCCCAAACACACCACAGTATGTGGTCCTGCCCACCAGAAAGACAAGTTCCAACCTCATCCACCAGAACACAGGCACTAGTCCCCTCCACCAGGAAACCTACATAACCCACTAAACCAACCTTAGCCACTGGGGGCAAACAACAAAAACAACGGGAACTACGAACCTGCAGCCTGAAAAAAGGAGAATCCAAACACAGTAAGTTAAGCAAAATGAGAAGACAGAGAAACACACAGCAGATGAAGGAGCAATGTAAAAACTCACTAGACCAAACAAATGAAGAGGAAATAGGCAGTCTACCTGAAAAAGAATTCAGAATACTGATAGTAAAGATGATCCAAAATCTTGGAAAAAGATTGGAGAAAATACAAGAAATGTTTAACAAGGACCTAGAAGAATTAAAGAGCAAACAAACAATGATGAACAACACAATAAAAGAAATTAAAAATTCTCTAGAAGGAATCAATAGCAGAATAACTGAGGCAGAGGAACAGATAAGTGACACGGAAGATAAAACAGAATAAAGAAAGAGCAGAGCAGAATAAACAAAAAAGAATGAAAAGAATTGAGAAAAGTCTCAGAGACCTCTGGGACAATGTTAAAAACACCAACATTCGAACTATAGGGGTGCCAGAAGAAAAAGAGAAAAATAAAGGGACTGAGAAAATATTTGAAGAGATTATAGTTTAAAATTTCCCAAATGTAGGAAAGGAAACAGTTAATCAAGTCCAGGAAGCACAGAGTCCCACACAGGATAAATCCAAGGAGAAATACACTAAGGGACATATTAATCAAGCTATCAAAAATTAAATACAGGGGCTTCCCTGGTGGTGCAGTGGTTGAGGGTCTGCCTGCCGATTCAGGGGACACGGGTTTGTGCCCCAGTACGGGAAGATTCCACATGCCACAGAGCGGCTGGGCCTGTGAGCCATGGCCACTGAGCCTGCGCATCTGGAGCCTGTGCTCTGCAACAGGAGAGGCCACAACAGTGAGAGGCCTGCGTACCGCAAAAAAAAAAAAAAAAGAAAAAGAAAAAAGAAAAAGTATTAAAAGCAGCAAGGGGAAAACAACAATTAACATACAAGGGAATGCCCATAACATTGACAGCTGATCTTTCAGGAGAAACTCTGTAAGCCAGAAGGGAGTGGCAGGACATATTTAAAGTGATGAAAGGGAAAACCTTCAACCAAGATTACTCTACCCAGCAAGGATCTCATTCAGGTTTGATGGAGAAATTAAAAGCTTTATAGACAAGCAAAATCTAAGAGATTTCAGCACCGCCAAACCAATTTTACAACAAATGCTAAAGGAACATCTCTAGGCAGGAAACACAAAAGAAGGAAAAGACCTACAATAACAAACCCAAAACGATTAAGAAAATGGTAATAGGGACATACATATCGATAATTACCTTAAATGTAAATGGATTAAATGCTTCAACCAAAAGACATAGACTGGCTGAATGGATATAAAAACAAGAGTCATATATATGCTGTCTACAAGAGACCCACTTCAGACCTAGGGACACATACCGGCTGAAAGTGAGGGGATGGAAAAGATATTCCATGAAAATGGAAATCAAAACAAAGCTGGGGTAGCAATTCTCACATCTGACAAAATGGACTTGAAAATAAAGACCATTAGAAGAGACAAAGAAGGACACTACATAATGATCAAGGGATCAATCCAAGAAGAAGATACAACAATGGTAAATATTTATGAACCCAACATAGGAACACCTCAATACGTAAGGCAAATGCTAACAGCCATAAAAGGGGAAATTGACAGTAGCGCAATCATACTAGGGGACTTTAACACCCCACTTTCACCAATGGACAGATCATCCAAAATGAAAATGAATAGGAAACACAAGCTTTAAATGGCACATTAAACAAGATGGACTTAATTGATAATTATAGGACATTCCATCCAAAAACAACAGAATACACTTTCTTCTCAAGTGCTCAGGGAACATTCTTCAGGATAGAGCATATCTTGGGTCACAAATCAAGCCTTGGTAAATTTAAGAAAATTGAAATCATATCAAATATCTTTTCTGACCACGCTATGAGACTAGATATCAATTACATGGAAAATATCTGTAAAAACTACAAACACATAGAGGCTAAACAATACAGTACTAAATAACCAAGAAATTACGGAAGAAATCAAAGAGGAAAACAAAAAATACCTAGAAACAAAGGACAATGAAAACATGATGAAGCAAAACCTATGGGATCCAGCAAAAGCAGTTCTAAGAGGGAAGATTATAGCAATACAATCCTACCTCAAGAAACAAGAAACATCTCAAATAAACAACCTAACCTTACACCTAAAGCAATTAGAGAAAGAAGAACAAAAACCCCAAAGTTAGCAGAAGGAAAAAAATCATAAAGATCAGATTAGAAATAATTGAAAAAGAAATGAAGGAAACAATAACAAAGATCAATAAAACTAAAAGCTAGTTCTTTGAGAAGATAAAATTGATAAAGCATTAGCCAAATTCATCAAGAAAAAAAGGGAGAAGACTCAAATCAGTAGAATTAGAAATGAAAAAGGAGAAGTAACTACTGACACTGCAGAAATACAAAGTATCATGAGAGATTACTACAAGCAACTATATGCCAATAAAATGGACAACCTGGAAGAAATGGGCAAATTCTTAGAAAAGCACAAGAAGAAATAGAAAATATAAACAGACCAATCACAAGCATTGAAATTGAGACTATGATTAAAAATCTTCCAACAAACAAAAGCCCAGGACCAGATGGCTTCACAGGCGAATTCTATCAAACATTTAGAGAAGAGCTAACACCTATTTTCTCAAACTCTTCCAAAATATAACAGCTGGAGGAACACTCCCAAACTCATTCTAATGAGGCCACCATCACTCTGATACCAAAACCAGACAAAGATGTCACAAAGAAGGAAAGCTACAGGCCAACATCACTGATGAACATAGATGCAAAAATACTCAACAAAATACTAGCAAACAGAATCCAACAGCACATTCAAAGGGTCATACAACATGATCAAGTGGGGTTTATCACAGTAATGCAAGATTTCTTCAATATACACAAATCAATCAATGTGATACACCATATTAACAAATTGAAGGAGAAAATCCATATGATCATCTCAATAGATGCAAAAAAAGCTTTCAACAAAATTCAGCACCCATTTATGATAAAAAACCTCCAGAAAGTAGGCATAGAGGGAACTTACCTCAACATAATAAAGGCCATATATGACAAACCCACAGCCAACATCATTCTCAATGGTGAAAAACTGAAACCATTTCCACTAAGGTCAGGAACAAGACAAGGTTGCTCACTCTCACTACTATTATTCAACATAGTTTTGGAAGTTTTAGCCACAGCAATCAGTGAAGAAAAAGAAATAAAAGGAATCCAAATCGGAAAAGAAGAAGTAAAGTTGTCATTGTTTGCAGATGACATGATTCTATAAATAGAGAATCCTAAAGACACTACCAGAAAATTACTAGAGCTAATCAATGAATTTGGTAAAGTAGCAGGATACAAAATTAATGTACAGAAATCTCTTGCATTCCTATACACTAATGATGAAATATCTGAAAGAGAAATTAAGGAAACACTCCCATTTACCACTGCAACAAAAAGAATAAAATACCTAGGAATAAACCTACCTAAGGAGACAAAAGACCTGTATGCAGAAAAATATAAGACACTGTTGAAAGTAATTAAAGGTGATACAAACAGATGGAGAGATATATACCATGTTCTTGGATTGGAAGAATCAACATTGGGAAAATGACTATAGTACCCAAAGCAATCTACAGATTCAGTACAATCCCTATCAAACTACCACTGGCATTTTTCACAGAACTAGAACAAAAAATTTCACCATTTGTATGGAGACAAAAAAGACCCCGAAGAGCCAAAACAATCTTGAGAATGAAAAACGGAGCTGGAGGAATCAGGCTCCCTTATATCAGATTATACTACAAAGCTACAGTAATCAAGACAGTATGGTGCTGGCACAAAAACAGAATATAGATCAGTGGAACAAGATGGAAAACCCAGAGATAAACCCACGCACATATGGTTACCTTATCTTTGATAAAGGAGGCAAGAATATAGAATGGAGAAAAGACAGCCTCTTCAATAAGTGGTGCTTGGAATACTGGACAGCTACATGTAAAAGGATGAAATTAAAACACTCCCTAACACCATTCACAAAAATAAACTCAAAATGGATTAAAGACCTAAATGTAAGGCCAGACACTATCAAACTCTTAGAGGAAAACACAGGCAGAACACTCTATGACATAAATCACAGCAAGATCCTTTATAACCCAACCTCCTAGAGAAATGGAAATAAAAACAAAAATGGACAAATGAGACCTAATGAAACTTAAAAGCTTTTGCATAGCACAGGAAACCATAAACCAGATGAAAAGACAACCCTCAGAATGGGAGAAAATATTTGGAAATGAAACAACTGACAAAGGATTAATCTCCAAAGTTTACAAGCAGCTAATGCAGCTCAATATCAAAAACAAAACAAAACAAAACAAAACAAACAAACAAACAAAAAAAAACACAAAACAACCCAATCCAAAACTGGGCAGAAGTCCTAAATAGACATTTCTCCAAAGAAGATATAAAGATTTCCCACAAATACATGAAAGAATGCTCAACATCACTAATCATTAGAGAAATGCTAACAAGTCAAAACTACAAAGAGATATCACCTCACACCAGCCAGAATGGCCATCATCAAAAGATCTACAAACAATAACTTCTGGAGAGGGTGTGGAGAAAAGGGAATCCTCTTGCACTGTTGGTGGGAATGTAAACTGATACAGTCACTATGGAGAACAGTATGGAGGTTCCTTAAAAACTAAAAATAGAACTACCGTACAATCTAGCAATCCCACTACTGGGCATATACCCTGAGAACACCATAATTCAAAAAGAGTCGTGTACCACAGTGTTCATTGCAGCTCTATTTACAATAGCCAGGACATGGAAGCAACCTAAGTGTCCATCATCAGATGAATGGAAAAAGAAGATGTGGCACATATATACAATGGAATATTACTCAGCCATGAAATGAAGTGAAACTGAGTTATTTGTAGTGAGGTGGATGGACCTAGAATCTGTCATAAAGAGTGAAGTAAGTCAGAAAGAGAAAAACAAATACCATATGTTAACACATATATATGCAATGTAAAAAAAAAACAAAAAAGGTTATGAAGAAACTAGGGGCAGGACAGGAATAAGGACACAGATGTAGGGAATGGACTTGAGGACACGGGGAGGGGAATGGTAAGCTGGGACGAAGTGAGAATGACTTGGATTTATATATACTACCAAATATAAAATAGGTAGCTAGTGAGAAGCAGCCATATAGCACAGGGAGATCAGCTCGGTGCTTTGTGACCACCTAGAGGGGTGGGATAGGGAAGGTGGGAGGGAGATGCAAGAGGGAGGATATATGGGGATATATGTATATGTATAGCTGTTTCACTTTGTTATAAAGCAGAAACTAACACACCATTGTAAAGCAATAAAGATGTTAAAATAAAAAAAAAAGATTGATCAGTGGGTTTAGGTGTTGTTAGACTGATCCATTATTGTTGAATTCCCCATTTAGTTATGGAGGACCATTGCTTAGATCTATTTTTTTTTTAAGTTTTTTATTAGAGGTTGCAAAATGCAAAATGCTTATTTTCTATCATTTGTTCTTTGGTCAGTGGGAGACTTTTGGTTGATTCCAATGGCTTTTTGACAAAACCAGACATTTTAACATAAAATAAATGGTTAAGTATTTGTAAAAGATGGAAGCATATTCAAAATTGTCACACTGAGAGGGAAATTCAACAGCATTGATAGTTTCTTAAAACAATGGTTTGACTTACCAGGACTTGAAGGGAAATTCTAATAAATGAACACTTCACTCCACAAATAAAGCAAAGAAAAAAAAAAAGGAAATAAGATGTCCACTGCCAGGAGTAAAACCTGAACAATCATACTAAGGCAAATTGCCGAGAAATGCAGCCACAATTTAAAAAATTAACAATTCAAAATGTTTAATGGGTAACTTGAATCCAAGGTATTAAATTAGAAAAATGAATATAAAACTATCTTTACTGCTTTTCCTGTGTCTATGTCTATACAAAGAGTTTATGTCTGGATGACTCTAATATGAAGGTACATTTTATTTTGGCTTTAAAAAATTTGAGGGCTGAAATGCATATTTTTAAGTATTATAATGTATGATATATATCATTCACTTTTTGCCTTTCCGTGTGATTTCCATAATTGTACCTCATAGACATTTAATAATTTAGAGTGACTTCCCAAGTTTCATTTTCCTCATCTTGTACATTTTCCTTTGAATATGGATGGCGGCTGTTTATGAGATGTGTGTGTCACCTTTTGCTAAAATTGAGCCCAACCTTATCTAAATACTCCTCTTCCCACCCACAATTTATCAGACATGGGACAGCACTTTAGGTCGCTGTTTATTACCACATAAGGCACTGGTGGTCACATTGTGGTGTTAGGAAACTTGACTTGTTCACTCTAATAGTGCATAGTTGGGAGGCGAGGAAAGAGAGTGAAAGGCAGAAAAGCCATCCAGTACATTTAAGTTCCATGCGTGTTGCACATCCTTTTAATTTCCCCATGTTTGAGTGGTCGGGGGGATGGGGGATGCACATGGATAACATTTTATAAATATCACTAGACTCCCACTCTTGTTAGATATTTTCACCTAGGCTAAGTTTTAAAATTAGTGGAGAACCATATTTGGTAAATATCATTATAGTTATTTTGGAAACAAGGAAACTGAGACTCAGAGCATAATCTGTACAAGTTCAAAGAGCTAACAAGGAACAGAGCCAGAATCTGAACCCACACATCTGTGCAACTCAGAGGCCAGCTTTTTCCCCTATGCCACCTGCCTGTAGGCCACGTCCAAAAAGGGAGCAATAAACAACGTAGCTCAGTTTTCAGAAAATATGCTGTGTCGGTCATTTGGTATAGATTTTATACTGACTGGATGTCACCATATGCTATTTTTCTTTTCAAAGAACACACTGTCTAGGAGATAGTGTCTGTCAAGAAGGTGTACACTGGCCAGGTTGTCCCCTCATTGGAAGTATTATAGAACGTAGAGTTGTATAAAATAGAGTAACCTGGTATGCTGCTAGGTGAAGTGGAGTTCTGAAAGCTCTGCCTCAAGCAGAAAGTCAATACATTAAGAGCCAGAGATCACCAAGGAACAATGTGCTTTGGAAACTCAATACAGTAATAAGTAATTCAGCACTGTGTCTGTGAAAGATCCCTTATTGTTCACTAAGAAATGTTAATGCACTGCCCCTTGGTGTCAGTCAGTACTGCATTTTAAAATATACACATAAAACAAATCAATGAGAGGATTTTTTTCTTCCTTGAAGTTTGCTACACAGTCTTGATGATATTATCAAGGTAAAATCTCTATGGGACTATTTAACAACCCTGGACGCTTTTGTTGTAAAATTGAGATTAAATTGAGTACATTCAGAATATGCACTTTTGTGAGAGGCTTATAATCACATACATATAATTAAAAATTAAAGGAATAAAAAAGAATGAAATCTTGTCATTTGCAGCAACATGGATGGACCTCGAGGGTATTCTGCTAAGTGAAATAAGTCAGACAGAGAAAGAAAAACACCATATGATCTCACTTAAATGTGGACTCTGAAACAAACAAAGTTCATAGACACAGAGAACAGATTGGTGGTTGCCTGAGGTGGGGTGTAGGGGTGCGGACAAAATGGGGTGAAGGTGATCAAAATGTATGAACTTCCAGTTATAAAATAAATAAGTCATGGAGATATAATTACAGCATGGTGACTATAATGAATAATACTGTATTGTATATTTGAAAGTTGTTAAGAGAGAATATCTTAAAACTTCCTATCACAAATTAAAAAAAATTCTGTAACTATGTAGGGTGACAGATGTTAACTAGACTTATTGTGGTGGTCATTTTGCAATATATACAAATATTGAATTGTTATGTTTTATACCTGAAACTAATATAATGTTGTATGTCAATTATACCTCAATAAAAAATTAAATTAAAATAGACAGTTCTCTCTATATGAAATATTTTGTCTCTGTTATCAAGTCATTGTATTAGTGGTGATTGTGAACACAGTCAATGGTAATAGACCCTCTGCATTTCATAGTTTGTATGGACAGGCACCAGCCTACCTTAATCAAGATTCTTGATAACACTATGTGTTTATGGAATGCCTACGATATGCTAGGTTCTTGCTAGGCTGTGGGGAAACAATGAAGCATAAGACAATTTGCTTCCTTGTCTTGGATTATATATCACAGGTGAAGACAGACAAATGAACAATCAATTGTAATACTGTGTAATAAGTGTTTGGACAATTTCCTAAGCATATAACAAAGCCATCAAATATAGCCTGGGGCAGGGGTGAGGAGGGGGTCCTGAGAAGACTTTTAAGAGAAAGTGACGTTAATCTGAGAGAAGGGTAACTTGGAGTTAGTCGGACTAGAGGGTGGGTATTAGGAGGGGTAGGATAGGGGGAGGCATGAGTGTTCCAGAGGAAGTGAATGGTATCTGGGAAGGCCTAGAGGCTAGAAAGGGCATGGGGTATTTGGCAAACTCAAGGACAGACAGAAAGGTGGGAGTGAGGATGATGAGAAATGTAGAGAGCTAACCTTAGAATGGTAAGTGAGGGCTGAGGCTAGAGAAATCAGGACGAGCTGTGGAAGCCGCGTTCAGATGACTGGACTTGACTCTGAGGACAATTGAAGGCAAGTGAGGGAGAAAGGGAGATGGTTCGGCTTGTGTTTTAGAAGGGCCATCGGCTACTGTGGGAGAATGGATGGGAGGAAACAAGACCAGTTGGGAGCCTTCTCAGAAATCCAGGTGAGAGAGATGGTGGCCTCACCTGGAGGACAGGCAACTGCAAAGATAATGGACAGAGATGGACAGGTTTGATAATTGACAGGACACTATGATTGTTTGGATGAGAGTTGTGAGAGAGAGGATAGAATCCAGGATGATACCTAGTTTCTGGCTTGGGCAACTGACTAAGCCAGTGGCAGGTAATGGTTACAGGATGAGGAACTGGTCTGCAAGCGATGATGAGTTCATTTCTGGTTGTGTTGGGTTAGACGTACTAGGAAATCAATCTTCATTTTCTAGTGTTTTACAAAGAGTGAGCTGTACTGTGCCTGTGAAGTAACTGAGATAGACAAGCTCACCCAAGTGTCTATGTGGATGCAATGGCATTCAATAATCATAAAAAGCTGACTTTCTTCTGATGGTACTCCTTTACTGACAACAGATACATATGTGGGCCCTCAGCATTCATGGAGAATACATTTGGATGGTCCCTGTGATAATCTATGTGGCTAAGAATTAGAAAAATAGACAAGCTGGGGATGGCAGTGATGGGCAAAGGCATCTCCTTCACAAACACCCTCCCAACCCCAGCTCCCCACCATTTTCTTCTTTTCTAGGGAAGATCAATCAGGGCTTGGTTGGGAAAGACCT
This sequence comes from Leucopleurus acutus, assembly GCF_964270905.1. Classification (NCBI taxonomy): domain Eukaryota; kingdom Metazoa; phylum Chordata; class Mammalia; order Artiodactyla; family Delphinidae; genus Leucopleurus; species Leucopleurus acutus. The sequence continues at coordinate 120,209,153 of NC_139143.1, forward strand.
GGAGCTGCATTCAGGCGATTGTGACTCGCTCTCTAGCATAGAGGAGGCTGTGGGAGCTTCCTGATGACAGTAAATATGAGTTTCATTTTTTAAAATAGCTTTGTTAAGGTTTAGTTAACATACTATTTGATTCACACATTTAAAGTATACAATTCAATGGGTTTTGCTATACTTACAGAGATGGATAATAATTACTATAGTCAATTTTAAAGCATTTTCATTACCTCAAGAAGAAATCCTTTATTCTTTAGCTATCACAGCCTTAACCCCACTCCCCTCCAGCTCTAAGAAACCACTAATCTATTTTCTGTCTCTATGGATTTCCCTATTCCGGAATTCATACGACTGAAATGATATGCTATATAGTCTTTTGTGACGGGCTTCTTTCACTTAGCATGATGCTTTCAAGCTTCATCCATGTTGTAGCATGTATCAGTACTTCGTTCCTTTTTTATGGCTGAATAATATTCTGTCGTATGGATACATTTTGTTTATCCCTTTGTCTGTTGATAGACATTTGGGTTGTTTCAAGTCTTTGGCTATTATAAATAATGCTGCTGTAAACATCTGTGTATGCAGTGACTGCTTTTTATTCATCTGTCTGCCTCCAGGCCTCGCACAAGGAAGGATGAACTTTTCTGCCACTGATGTCAATTCAGAGAGGATCCCTAAAGGCAGCGATGGTCAGTGGCTCCCAGGCAGCCTCTAGGATCCTAGGCACAATTGTGAAGTAGGAACATTCATTCTTGATTCTCTATTCATTGGTATAGGTGCCCTTTTCTTGCCCTCTCCCTCTTTCCTTCAGAGCCTTAGACATTGAAGTCTTGATCCCTTTCAAAGACTGCTCTTTACGCTGCTGGAATTTCTACTCCTCCAACTATCTCTAATCCAAGCTGCCATTCTTTAAGTATGACAAAATAGCTGGTAAATTCACATAAAGGTATGAATGAGGCCTCAAACACAAAGATTCCTTTGCCTTTTCAAAGAGAGGTGCCGGCCCAAACAAATCTTATTATAAGAAGTGAAGTTTCTTTAAAATTTGAGTTTGCAAAGATTCTAATGTCTCTAGACTATTTCCAGAAATCCCTTACCCTCTATCTCCCAAACCTCCTCATCCTGGTCTTTGCAGTTAGTCTGAGACTTAAACCTGAGGAATTGCTTAGTAAGTAATTAGTTACTTACTTATTAGTCTGAGGAATTACTTGACATGAGTGCCTAAGTAAATTTAACAGGAAAAGTAAACACTCAAAAGTTGCAGGTCATGAACCTGAGAATGCAACCAAACTCTACTATTTCAAATAATTAATACAATGAGAATGGGACAATCAAGGATCATGTGTTGGTGTGTTTACCATCATAAAAGTTATGATCTACCTTCCTGCAAAATGTCCCATTTATAGAAGTGCCCATGAGCAAAAATCTGATTAGCTTTGCCTGAATGTGAAGGGAGATTTTGAAGAGTTCTTTAAAGTGTGATCTGTGTACCAACTGTATCCAGAATAACTTTGTGTGCCAATTCTATGTGCCCCATTCCAGCTACTGAAGCAAAATCTCTTGGGGATGTGACCCAGGGATCTGTCCTTTGAGCAAGATCCCTGGATGATTCTTATGTACCTTCATGCATTAGGGCCATTCAAAAAGATAAGAGCTTCAGTTATTTGTATATTAGATATGAAGGGGTGACCATAATATTTTTCATCCAAACTTTGGAGAGTGTAAAGAAGTGCTATTAATAATTATGCTAAGAGTACAAGTGAATACCAGGACTGCCCTTGCAAACCAGAACACATTGTCACCTTGCAAATAAATATCACCCTCTCCAAGTGAGAACTTATTCTGCCATCTTACTCTTCCTTTCTAACTCACCAGAGCCACACTCTCAAAGCCTGTCTACCTCAAAAGTACCCCCTATAATTTTCCTACTTTTGTTGATTGCATATTCCCTAAGTGCACTTGACTTCACCTTGGTAGTCATTTGTGCTGCTCCCCTTTCCTTGTTCTTCCTCTTTTTGACATAGACCAGGCTAAACTTTCTGTCCACCTTGTGGTTGGGTGGGGTCACAGGTCTGATCTGGCCAATGGAAGGACTATTGAGTCACCATGGGAGACCTAACAGAGTTCCCCACACTTGTAGTGCCAAAGAGCTAGGGATGTGAGGAACATCCCTTCAATGCTGCTAAACCTGCTGTGTAACTGAACCATACTTAGTGTTTAGTATCCAGTATACTGCCATTTAGTGTCCAGCAGGCCTCAGATGTGATTCTGAATTTGTCATTGCAGAGGCCAAATGTGGTATCTAATAGTACATACACGTGTCAGAATCATATCTATTCGCCCCAGGTGTCTCCTTCTTCTCCCATCTGTTTATAATTTACAAAGAACTCTCAGATACTGTACTTTGGCACTTGATATTTGCATTAGTTCCCTGTGGTGCCAGAAGAAATTACCATAAACTTTCTGGCTTAAAAAGATAGAAATGTGTTCTCTCACAGTTCTGGAGGACAAAAGTCTGACATTAGTATCACTGAGCTGAAATCAAGGTGTTAGCAGGGTTACACTCTTTCTAAAGAGTGTAGGGGAGAATCTGTTCCTTGCTTCTTCCAGCTTCTGATGATTACTAGCATTCCTTGGCTTGTGGCCACATCACTCTAATCTGTAAGACCAACATCTTCAAATTTCTCTGTCATCTGTCTTCATATCATCCACTGTTTTGTATGTGCGTCTAATCTCCCTCTGTCTTACTCTTATAAAGATCTATGTGACTGCATTGGGGGCCCACCTGGATAATCCAGGAGAATCTCCCTATCCCAAGATCCTTAACTTAATCTCATCTGCAAAAAACATTTCTCCAAATAAGTAATATTTATAGGTTCTAGGAATCAGGACCTGTTATCTTTGGGGACATTATCAGCTCACCACAACTTTCAGTAAATCTTTGGAGGGTGGTGAGAGCAGACATGCATTGTCATCTTCATTTCACAGTCCAGGAAGTTGAAATTCAGAGAATTTAAGGTATGTCATAAGCCTGTCCAGTGGCAGACAAGGGACTAGAAATACTGAGCAAATCCTTTTAAGCTGTGTTGTTTCCTTAAGAGAGCCCAGAGGACAAATGGCACGTGGTCCATCTCCTTGCCTTTCTGTGCACCATTGGATGGAGTGCACAAAAGCACAGCACAAAAAGTGACCCTTGGGGCTATCTTGTTGATGGAAATCTTAGCCTGTATAGGACTTTCTTGGCACCCTAAGGACCAGTAAAAAGCCTGGCATGGAAATCTGGATCCAGCTGTGCCATGAATGAGTTGTGTGAGCTTGGGCAAGTTTCTGTGACTTTCTGCTTCTCAGATTCCTCATGCTTAAGAGAAGGGGATTGGGCCAAAATATAGATATCGTGTATGGAGTACCCACAATGTGCTAAGAATCTCTGTGCTGGACTAAGAACTTGGCCTACATTATTTCATGCCCCCCTCACAAACAACATGATGAGAGTGGTATCATTATGCCCATTGTCCTAAGGAGGTTTAGGGAGATTGAGCAGTTTAACCAAAGCTACCCTGTAAGCAAGTGGTGTGCCCAAAATATTATTCACCTGTTTGGCTCCAAAGTCTTTCCTTGACCTTCTGCTCCCTTGATTCCCACCATACTGCCCATCCATAGCACTGTGATACCATGATGCTGGCGTGGCACAGGGATCTGTGGCGTATCACGGCCACATGCCAACCAAGCCAAATGTCACAGGACACAACCCACTTGTCTCTGCTATTTTTTAAGGAGTTTGCTGCTGGCTGGCAGCCAGATGCAGGATAGTCCTTTATTCAGGATAGTGTGTGAGAGAGATGTGGTCCTGAGCAAAGTCAGAAATTCCCAGGGAAAATTCCCTCATGGGAATGTCACAGGAAGCAGAATTGTGTGGATCAGTGGCAGACAGTAGTCTGCTTTTATCAGTTAAACAGCTTGTAAGCATTTGTGTCTGTTTTGGTCTATAAACCCTAGGTTCTTTGTCTCCATGATTTTTGAGGCAGCTTCATACAATCATTGCATATCAAGGCTGGGAGAAGTCCTGGAAACAGGGTAATCTCACATCTACATTTTGCTTTTGAAGAAACAGAGGCATAATTAAGTGAAATTCATTTATTCAGCAAACATTGAATGAGGGCCCATGTTTCAGATATAGTGCTAAATGCCGGGATGAAAAAATGAAACAACACATCACTGTTCTAGGATCTCTGTGCCTAGTGGGTGAGGCTTGCTCATAAACGTACAATTTCAATAAATATGGTAAACACTGCAATTGTGCTGATTATTCTATGGGAGCCTGAGGGAGTCAGCAGAGACTGATGTTTGAGCTAGAAGAGGAAAGGAGGAAAAGACAAACCAGGCAAGGGAAATAGGATCCGGGAGGGGTCAAGTGTATCCAGAGAAGAATGCTGAGAAGTTTGTGGTGGCTGGAACCTGGGGGGGGGGGGGGGGGTGGCGGTGAGAGGAGGTCACTGAGGGGCCAGGAGACTTACCTCAAGTCAAATAACTTCTGGACTGTTGAGATTCACACATTTCAGTCCGTACCCTCAGGTAGGTTTTAATGTCACTTTCCTTTCACTGGGTCTATTTTGCACACCTTGGTTTTACTAGGCTAGACTTGGCATCCTTCACCTGGCATGTGAATCGCTTTCCCATGCTGCAGAACTTCCCAGGGCAGCCAACAGGTCTGCTGACCACATGACAGAGTTCTGTGATGTGTATGGATCAACTCACACTCCGGTACCCGATTTTCTGTTTCTAGCCTGCAGCAAAGCCATAACCTCTGCTCAGCATGGAGGCCTCAAGTTACACCGTGATTCTGAGAGAACATGGTACTTCTGTGTGTGCACATAGTTAAAAATTCCTTCTGAATAAAGCCATTGTTTTTTGGGATTGTTTTCCGGCTTTGTTTTCCGGTCCCCGGGCCCCCTCCTCCTCTGAGCGCATCCAGCACCTGAATCGGAGCCACTGCTGCCTCCCGGGTTGAAATCTCACGAGAACTCTGTGTCGTTTTTAATCACCAAAGAATAACTGAAATTCCGAAATTTGGGACTGCTGTATTTTCTATAGAAATGAGGAGAAGAAAGGTCTACTGTTCCTCTCTTGATTTCAAGATTAATCTATTGCCCTTTTAAACTAGCTTCCAGATTTTTCTGCAGAATTCATTAACCACAAGTTGGTTTCTGAATCCCCATGGTGCCTATGTATACTTGATGTACTTTTACTGTCTGGCTGAACATTATGTTGGAAATGGAGGTGACGATCTACTGCTACACTAGTAGCATGGTCCCATGGTATTCCCTTGTCCTTTAAAACTGGTGGATCCTGCCAAATTCCTTTTCATTAATTATAATAACAATAATAACAAAAGATTCTTTTGGGGACTCCTCTCTGCCTTCATAATGCAGTTCTTTCTCTTCTATATTCCCCTTAGGATATTTTCTACTTAATGAGATACAGTGATACATATTCTTCCTGACTGTTTCTCTTCTGCCTGAATGTGATTTTTGTACCTGCAATGGTCCTGCAGTTTGGGTCCAGAGTGCCAAACAGTAATCTTTAAAGAAGAAGGGAAGAAAATACTGAGGCTAAAACTGTGCACTCTGGAGAAATATTATTTTCTTCCATTAGCATTTATTGATGGCCTACTCTGTGCTATCCTAGATTTTGAGGGTGTAAAGATAAATCAGTCTATGTACACAAGGAAATGAGTTGAGTGAAGAAGACTACTGAGTAAAGAAACAGACACACAGACAGAAAGGATGGGCATCCCTAAAGGGCTGTGAAAGTATGAGACAAGGACTACTTAGCCTGGTTGGAGGGCGGGAGAACAAAGGGGGTACATTTCCAGAGATACACTGAGTTGACTCTTAAGGAAGAGAATTGAATAAGTATTGAACGGAAAATTATGGAAGAAGGGGAGGAGGGAGAGATGACACAAAGTCGGGGGTGGAGTAGAATAGAAGGGAGCATAATTGCAAAGACCTGGAAGCCAGAGATGGGCAAACAAGAGCACATGCAAAGGACTGTATTGAGGAGGGGATAAAAGTTTTAACTAATACCCTTTCATATACCATTATTTCACAAATGTTGGCTGAATAGATGACTGTAGTAGGTATATATTACTGTATCGAGATAAGAAGGACATTGAGTCCTTTTTCCAAGTCCTTGAAGCCATCTTATAAGTGAAGAAGCTGGGATTTGATTTTACTCCCCCGGCTTTTGGTTCAGGTACTTTGCAGCTGCCTCACGTGCATTCACAGAAGCCGTTGTTAGGCAGCCTTTCTCAAGAGGCAGGCCAGTCGCATTACGTGAGTTAACAACCACATTCTCTAGGACTTCGAGGAAACCTGTGTAATGTGTGTACTTAAGAAATCAAGGAAGAAAAAAAGTGGTTCTCTAAAGGAGGGCATTGGATGAGTTAAAAAGAGAAACCAAAGATAAAGAAGGTTAAGCAACGATGAAGAAAAGGAGGAAAGTAATTAGAGTTCAGTGAGCTAAAGATACAATTTAAAGACTTTTCAGGAAGGAGCCAAGGTGGGAATGGGGGAGATTAGACTGCAAGGTTTCTAAGGGCTGTCAAAAGCTTTAGGGTAAATCAAAGCACTGTTGCCAATTCAACAGAATTTTACATAATACTAGGAAATTTAGTAACAGTCCATCAGCTGCAAAGCCTAGGATCAAGAAGAAAGCTAAAACACAGGGCAAGTTCTGGAAGCCTCATATACCTAAGGGTTTTGGCCTGGCAACGTGCTGATGCCTGAAGGGTCTGAGAGATCATCTCTTATGACCTCCTCACTCTGCCGCAGAGGAAACTGAGGCCAGAGAGATGGTATTAATTCTACATGTGATTGAGTTTATTGCTAAGTAGGGACTTTAAATTATAAGCTTCCAACACTCAATTCAGTGCTCTTTGCAAGAATGTGAATTTCAGAACAGGGCATGTGTTTCCAAAAGTGGTCGGAACCATCTCTATCCTCAGGTCAATCATAGAACATAGGGTAGAGAGTCAGGAACCTGAATTACAAAGAACAATGGGAAGAGAAACAGAAGTGTGCTCTGGGAAAGCAAGCACTAGGAGGCGATGACGTTATAATATTGTAGAAGACTGGGACATGAGGAAAGATGGAGTGTGGGAATGAAGAGGTTGGTGAAACACAGAGGGAAGAAAAGGGGTTGGAATCTTGTTAGTAGATGTATCAGAAAGGCGCTTTCTTACATTTTATGCAGAGTAAGCCATTACTTATGTTTTTGTTAAGACTTTTTTTTTTTTTTGTTCTACGCGGGCCTCTCACTGTTGTGGCCTCCTCCCGTTGCAGAGCACAGGCTCCGGACGCACAGGCTCAGCGGCCATGGCTCACGGGCCCAGCCGCTCCGCGGCATGTGGGATCTTCCCGGACCGGGGCACGAACCCGTGTCCCCTGCATCGGCAGGCGGACTCTCAACCACTGCGCCACCAGGGAAGCCCCCGGCAAGTTATTCTGACAAGACAAATTACTTTATGGAAGCTGTTAAATATATGGAAAGATGGAAAAGAGTAAAAGAAATAGTGAAGAAACCCAAAGCTGCAGGAAGCAGCTACAGGCCCTTGCGCTGGGGAACAAAAGGAAGTGGCTGGGATTTTAGAGCTTAGAAGCTTGAAGGAGGGGCCCTTCCAGACTTCAGAGGAGGAAACTATCAGCTGGTGCCCTGAAAACAGGGACTCAGGCCATAGAGGAGGGAAGGCCACTTGTATGGTTCTGATATTGGTAAGTGGGTGGTTTTAGGAGTGGAGGAAAAAAACAGACAGTAGAACTAATTGCTGCTTTGGGGACCAACTACTGCTAGGGTGAGAAGCATTGCTGGGCTGGTACAGATGGGAACAGCAGGAACCTGGAAGGCGTCTGGGTCTTTTCCCCTCCTCCAGTCTTCCAGTCTCCATCTAGAGTCTGCTAATGGCAGAACACAACAAAGAGCCATCAGAAATGGAAAGATATAGTTTTCAAAGTCTTAGTTCCCAAATTAAAAAAGCAGAGTATAGAATAGGGTAGGTTTAAGACTGAAATGCCACAGTTTGAAACCCAAACAACCTCTCAATCGCTCTGTAATCCCCGTGTGTATAGATCTCATCTCTGATCCTAGAAACTAATCTCTCCCCCATCTTGGTTCTGACCCACTTTTCCTCTTCCCTTTTATGGGAAAACTTCCTCACCTCCTGTTTTCTCTTGAAGCTTTTCCAGTCAAGCTCTCATCCCTAACACTCCATGGGAACCAACCTGTTTTGCATTCCAGAAGGCTCTTCTTCCTCTGGTCATGGTTCTAAGTTTTATCTAAAGGATGGTTTTTAAAGAGACATTCTTCTAAAACTCATTGCTCTCTAAAACAAACAAAAACAAAAAAATACACAAACAAACAAAAACTGTAGAGGCCAGAAGTATGACTTCACCAGAAAAACCTCATGGAGGAAAAAAGAAAGATAAACACACCCATTCTTATTCCAAAACCAAGTTTTTGGATAGGCGGAAAGGGAATGTGTTGGGTAGACAGAACATATTCAGTTATCTTGAGAAGAATGTTAGCTCCAGCTCTGGCTTTTCAAATGGCTCATTTGAGGGACTGATTTGGGGCTCAGGGAAGTGAAAAAAATCTGACCCTCTTTTTTGGAGAGAAATTATGGATGATGAAACTTGTCCTTCATTCTCCTCACTTCCTTTGACAATAACCACCACTTCCTCCTTGTTCTCCAAGTTATCAATGCAGTTTAGGCTGGAGACAAATCTGAGTAGCCATATTGATTTCACAAATAACTGTTGTCAGTTTCGATCTCTGGTCCAGAAAAATCCCACTAGATCTAAGCAGCTTTGAAGCTATTTTTAATCTGCAAATAACACTAATCTGAGGTCTATATTCATGGGGAAAACACATAGGCACCCTGGAACTAGAGCAATGTATATATTCTTTTAATAAACAGTTTGAATATGAGCTTTGAGAGGCTGGAGAAGATTTCTTTTGAAAGAAATTTTACAAACATCTTGTCTACTAGAGCAAACCTTGCTCAACTGCATTCTTTAAGTCCTTCTTTAAACCTCTTTAATCTCCTCATCTCATATCCTTGATTTAATACTATAGCTCAGATATTTGTCTCAAATCTTGGGAAGCATATCTTGATCTTCATCATAGGTGAAATGGGGTAAGAAATGAGGTTTAATGTGACGATTAAGATAATATCATGAACATGGAAGCAACCCGAGTGTCCATCGATGGATGAAAGGATAAAGAAAAGGATACAATCCAGTATTATTCAGCCATAGAAAAGAAGGAAATCTTGCCATTTGCAACAACGTGGATGGACCTTGAGGGTATTATGCTAACGGAAACAAGTAAGGCAAAGAAAGACAAATACCATATAAATTCACATATATGGAACCTAAAAACAAACAGACAACAGCAACAACAAAATGAACTCAGGTACAGAGCATAGATTGGTGGTTGCCAGAGGATGGGGTTTGCAAGAGGGTGAAATGGGTGAAGATGGTCAAAGTGTACAGACTTCCAGTTATAAAATAAATCAGTCATGGGAGTATAATATACAGAATGGTGACTATAGTTAATAATACTGAATTGTATATCTGAAAGTTACTAAAAGAGTAAACCTTAAAAAAAAATTTCTAACCCTCCATTTAGTTATCTTTCTCCCAGACTGCTGCTTCCTGATTCTCATTTTCACCTTTTCACCCTTGATCAAGAATGGCATTGCTCCAAATGCCGTTTGCTTCCCTCTTTAAATGTATGTCTTTCTATCACTCCAGAACACTACTTTAAAACTATGCTCCTCTAAAATCCTTGGCCTTTAACCCCAGGTGGCTCTCACCTGCCTTCATCTAGTGTCAAAATCTCCTCCCAAATCCCACCAGCCCTTCCTCCTGTGTACACACATGAATGAATTCAAGTCAGATTAATATGATTTGGGGTTTATTCTAACTTCCTACTTTTACTATATGTTTTTTGGTTCTCTAACAGTGAACTACTTGATAGAGTTTCCCCCATCATTTTCCCTTCTATCCTTGAGCTAAACACAGTGGTTCTTTACACAGACAGTAGTTCAATATCTATTGACAAAACAGCAGAAATGGGGGAGCAAGTTGCCCTCTCTTGTTTACATCTTATTGCTTTTAAAACACACAGAATTCTCTCTCTGTTGATGGAGTGCCTTTTCAAAGCTGCCCATGCTAGGCCAAATATATTCTATGTCAATTCTTCTTGGCCTTGGAGCTGTGACATGGTTGAAAGGTATATTGCAAGTAAATTGTTACTAATAATAATTATAGCACTGACATTTGGAAATAATTTACATTTTTTTAAAGTAGAGAAAATCAAAGTAGTTATCCCTGTAATATTACCCTTACCACTTACATTTTTGAATGGTTAGAAATGGGGGGAGTTATAGTTTTAGATTAGCCACCCTCTTTTAAGGTAACCTTGCATTGTACTTTTGTGTAGTGAACTTCTGTTCATCCCTCTGCTTAGACCCACATACTATCTCCTCTAAGAGTATTTGGCTGTCACCCCAGCCCAGGCTATGTGCCCCCCTGTGCCTCCATTGCCCTCTCCTGATATCACTTATACATTGTATAGAAACCGTCTGCCTCTCCTCCATGGACTACAGGCTTCTTGGAGACAAGGACTCTGTTGTACTGGTTTTTATACTCCTAGTATCAGTAGAGACGCTAACACAGAATAAGTTTTAAACATGTTTGCTAAAGCGAACCAACTGTTCTGAGTGAGTTTGGCTTGGTAAATTACATCTTGTTAACTTTAGAAAATCTTTACAATGTTAAGACACCACATACAATAAGAAGAAGCAAATGGAGGCAAATAGGGCTGTCATTTTTAAAGGAGGAAAAGGTAAATGGTCCCAGACTCTGTATTACTGAGTGTTACAGGAAGCTTTTAGGCTAGATTGTTGAGGTATTAGATTTCATGTCCTTAGAGATAAAGAAACAGTGATCACTAGTAACCAGCACAGGATCTCCCCACTCCCACGCCAAAATATTCACTGGTTCACAGTCGTTTATGGAACCCATTCTATGGGCCAGGCACTGTACAAAGGTAACTGATCTTAACCTTGAAGAGATTTCAGTTCTTGTGGGACAGTCACACCTGAAAAACCTATAAATAGGTATATAATAGCCATCTTCATGACTTATAGAAAACTTTACTCAAGGGCTGGTGATGAATAGATCAGTGTTTACCTAAAGATGTATTTAAAGTGACATGAACTGAGATGTTTCCCTGTTTTATCTTTACCTACCTTTTGTTAGCGATAATTAACATGATAATGTAGAGATGGTCATATTGGTGGCTGAATCAAAGTTGGGAGGGATGGTAAATATGGGAAATAAGATCTACAACTATCTTTGTGGTTTTAATAATAAACAACATTCATTAAGATGAATGCAAAGATCTGTACATCAGTCTCAAGGCTCAATATTCTTAGATGGAGGCTGTAGCAAGACAAATTCCAAATTAACACAAGAAAGAACTTTCTAATAATTAGAGCCATTGTCCAGAAATGGAACAAACTATTATAGGAGATAATGTGTTGTCCTCACTAAATCTTTCAAGTAGACGCTGGGAACCCCCATGGATGCAGGTTGGAGGAAGGGGCCTGCCAGCCCAGGTGGCCCATGACTCACGGGTGTTGGATGAGTAGGATAACTGTGGTGAGGGAGTGCACAGGCCTGGGGTCAGAGCAGAGCTGAATTCCCAATAGGCAGGATAAGCTTAGGCTCAGAGCACAGGAAGGCAGGGGAAATCTAATGATAGGAGAAAATATTTCTGAAGGCATTTGATAGGAAATATTTCTAAAAAGGCATTTAAAATGAATCACCCTGGGAAAAATCAGAACATCAGAGTACCTCATTATACTTTGCTTAATATTTTTATACTGAATGACTTATGGGGCTGTTACCATAATCTTTTTAGAGGTTACTAGAATCTCTGAAGACCTTTATCTGGTCCTCGTTTGGAAATGTAGGTCCTGACCCTGGTTCTGTCTTTGATTCACTGTGTGCTTTGGGCTGCAGTTTTCTTTCTTAACAAGTGGGGATTTGAGGAGGTAACGACTCAGAGGCTAGGATGGTCCGACTTGCTTCCTTTTTTCTCTTTCTTTCTTAGTCACCTGGCCGAGGAGCCGGGCAATGCCTTCCCAAGCCCTTCATGTCTGTGGAACGCCAGCAGTTTTCAGGAGGTGGGATGCCTCCAGGCCATGGTGGGGAGGAGTGGGCCTGCCTACTTCTGCCAGACCTCTAGGCCACACTAGACACTTCGGTTCACATTAAAAAATAAATCTGGGGCTTCCCTGGCGGTGCAGTGGTTGCGCGTCCGCCTGCCGATGCAGGGGACACAGGTTCGTGCCCCGGTCCGGGACGATCCCACATGCTGCGGAGCGGCTGGGCCCGGGAGCCATGGCCGCTGAGCCTGTGCATTCAGAGCCTGTGCTCCGCAACGGGAGAGGCCACGACAGTGAGAGGCCCGGGTACTGCAAAAAAATAAAAATAAAAAAAATTAAAAAAAATAAATAAATAAATACATAAATCTGGAGCTGTTCAACATTCCCAAGCCGGTTGTGTGTGTGCGTGCACACGTGTGTGCTTGTGTATGTGTTTATGTGTGTGTGCACAACATGCAAAACTTGAAAGCAGAGAGTTCCAGTTGGTCCAGAACTTGCCATCTCCATCCAGCTGTTGGCCTTGTACCTCACAACTCACTTACGGCCCATATTCATAGCTCCTGTGAAGTAGGCCCTGTGATTTTAGCCAGGCGATAAGATTCCCAGCAGCTGGAGGGAACGTGTTTTGACCCCAAAACAGACAAATAAGACTCTTCATCTGGTTGGGGACCTGGGGCCTGGGTGTGTGAAACAATACTGAGATCTTCCTTCTTCACAGAATCAATGTCAGCTGGTTCATTACTAGAAAAAAAATGATTCCACCGAGATCCTACATAATATATAAACCTCTGTATTTTCTGTTTTATCCCTCAGTCATCATGCTCCTTTCTCATGAAAGTCACAGATTTACTCAAATCACGACTGAGAGGAAAGGACGGCAGAATGGTAATGTGTCACTTTCAGCTGCCAGGGTGTCCTCTTTGGGAAACAAGCAATATTTTAGGCAGGACTGCTGTTACCACGCTTTCAGTTTAAAATGACTAATAAGAGGAGGCAGGAAGAAGAGATCTCTTTTTTTGTCTTTGCTATTGTTCTGCTGTCGTCTCTGTGATGTTAGGAAAGACACTTAATCAGCTGGGGCCCTGTTGATCAGCTGGCCCCTGACAGACCATGGGATGTATCCTGTCAGGGAGGCTTGTCGGCTTTCAGCAGCCTCTGTTCCAAAGAGGAGCTTTTACTTCTTGGCTCTTGGAACGATGTCTGATAGCTAACTAATCACTTGCAGCTTTTTATTCGTATCCACATTTTCGATCTCACCCACATTTTGGAGATTGGGCTGAGTGAAATGTTTGCATTTGCTGAAGGTCTGAACTCAAACAAGGCAACAGGATTTTCTGACTGGGACCAAACCCTGTCAAGCTAATTTGCTAGGGTACTATTAGAAAACTCGAAATACATCTGAACAGATATTTTTAGATCTTGATTGAAGACGTTTCTCATCTTTATTTAAGGGTCTTGATTCAATTATAAAAAAGAAAAACAATACAAAGCAATACTCGACCTGGCTCCTACTTGGTCAAAACCAGACTTACTGTAACTCTAAAATGTTACAGTACTTACCATTTGTCCTTTGGTTTTCAAGCTGTTCAGCATCTGAATACAAAAATTCATTGTTCTGCCCCAAATAACCTCTGTATATTTTGAAGCCTCAAAGGCAACATAATTAGTTTATATACTTTTACTTTTAACTTAATTGTGTATCAATTTTTGTCATTTTGAAAATAATGTCACAGTAAATCTGAAATGATATTATCGGGAGTTTGTCATTTGTAATCCCATGCTATAGTTCAGTAATTATGGAAATTAATGAAGTAAGATAATCTTATTTAGAAGCAATTCACATGATAAATAGAAAATAAAACACAAGAACATAGTTAAACTCAATTCTCATTTTTACAAGCTGTGTCTTCTCATATTACTGGACTGAAACACATTTAGGTTTTCATTGTGAAATGCTATATTTGTAACAAGTAAGATCACTATTAAAATTAAGCATTAAAGGGCTTCCCTGTTGGCGCAGTGGTTGAGAGTCCGCCTGCCGATGCAGGGGACATGGGTTCGTGCCCCGGTCCGGGAAGATTCCACATGCCGCGGAGCGGCTGGGCCCGTGGGCCATTGCCGCTGAGCCTGCGCGGCCGGAGCCTGTGCTCCGCAACGGGAGAGGCCACAACGGTGAGAGGCCCGCGTACCGGAAAAAAAAAAAAAAATTAAGCATTAAAGAGTATATTCTTTGCTCTTTCTTTATGCTGCTTGAGAGTATAATGTGTTCCTCAAATTGCTACCATATTGTTTCAGAAATGCTTATCAGTGTGAAGTGTTATTCAATTTCACAGAATTCACTGTTCCCATTCAATTGTAAACCAAACAAGAAAACAGATGCGTGATTACAGCTCTTTTGAGAATTAACTTTCAAAAAGATGTGCCTCTCCCCCAGATTCCAAATAATTTTTTTTTTTTTAGTTACCCTCCTCATTCCAGTTAGCTGCTTTCTGTGACTAGGAGAGGCAGTAGTCAAAATGATACTATGAAAATTTGTCTTCAGAACTACCAGTCTTCTCTTGCCTCTTGAAGACTTTCTTGCCTCCCTTCCACCCCCATCTTCAGGAACTCTGTGCTGTGTCCTGTGTTCTTCCAACTATGGAAGCCGGTGCCTAGGAAAGCAGCTAACATCAGTTATTCCCTAGTGTGATTCCATATTCAGGATTCCAAGGGTATTTCCATTTATTATGTAGAGAATTAGAAACTCTACTTTGGAAGAGATCCTAGCAGTCTGATCATGCCATCTTGCTTTTGTTACTTCGATGTCAGAAAGTTCACGCTTTTCCCACCATTGCTGATGAGTTCTAATTTTTTTTGGTGGGTAAAATCTGCTTCTCTCTACTTTTTAATCATTGACCTTAATATGCCCTCTAGGAGTAATACAGACTGAATTGAACTACCTGTTCCACTTGACAGCTTTTCAAATATATGAGGAGAGTAACCATGTCTTCCCTTTGCCTTCTTTTAGTCAAGTTAATCATTCCCAGGTCTTTCATTTGTTCCTTATTTGACATGGTTTCCAGATTCTGCCAAACATTTCCCCTCTCCACCGCCCATCTTGATCACCAGCAGTGAACAAATTCTAATTTCCCCATGCTCTAAAATATGGTATCCAAGACTGAACACGACACTCCAAGTTTCCCTAATTGACAGAGGGGCCACAAGTGACCTATAATTTGGTATCTACACTTCCCTTAATGAGGTCTCCTGAACACCCCGGGCTTCTTTCCCTTAACCATTTTTAGATCTGTTAGGCATCAATCATGGCACTGGAGAGACAATAATGAACAAGACCCAGTCCTTGTCCGTGAAGAGCCTATAATTGAGATCAAGTCGTGTAAATAAACAATTACAATGTGGAGTGAACACACAGTGATAAGCCTGTGTAGAAGGTGCTGGAGTGAGAGGGTGCAGTGATTGACTCTGGGTGCCATTGTCGAGGAAGCAGTACTAAGCAGAGATTTGACTGCTGCCAATCCAGGTCTCTCTTACTGATAACAGATTTTCAAATGTAAGCATGCATTTTCTCTGGCAGCTGTCAAATGACAGGCTTGTTCATTGTTAAAGGAATTTCAGGACTTCCTCTTCAGCAGCTCTGATATTTCAGCTCCACCCTCTCTGTGTAAGACCAGCACAGACACTGCACCTGGAATTCTAAAGGCAACAGGCACAGATGTGGTAACAGGTATCATTTTGTTACTTAAATGGTCTAGAACTTACACCTGAAATGACCTTTTTGCTAGTATCAGCATCCTGTCAGTGACTATTAGTCTTATTTCTTTAAAGGGTGATAGTCAAGATTCAAATCCACAAATATAACCATGTCCTTAAGGGAGATGCACATCCAGATGCCACTTTGGACCAAATGTACACATGGATTTATAGCAAGGACATTGTCACCAAATTTTGGCTTGGTTTCTTACCCCATGAACTGGGTGACTGTTAATAATTCTTTGCTTTCTTATCTAAGACCGAAAGCAGAAATAAACAGATCACCCTAACCTTCCTTTATTGTGGGCCCTTCTTGGAAAACAGGAATTAGTTCCATACATACCTTGTCATATTACTCCTATGTATTTGCAGCTTATTCATTCTTCCCATTAAATTTCCAGCCCCTAACACAGCAGGCCGTTTTGTTCTCAGCCTACATCATAGCTGTTGTTCATTGATAAAGGCTGAGTACAGGGGCAGAGGGTGGGTTGATAAGAGATACGTTGAAGAGGGTGTGGGTGGTGAGAAGGTGGAGAGGTGGAGAGAGGTCTTAAAATTACCTTAAGGATAAATATTGAATCTAAAAAGACTTCTGGAGATTGCCGCTCAGCTTATTTCCCGGGGAGCAGGAAAAAAAAATATGCTTATTGTGTTTGACAAGGTCTTGCCTGTGTGAGGCATCATGAGAGAAAACACGGGTTGGCTGCCTTTCCCACATAAGGTTTCCTTTACCTTTTGCGTGTACTCCTGCTGACAAAGTGTAGATGACGATATGGATCAAACACAGGGGGATAAACAAAAGCACTCAAGGAAATGCTTTATTTTTGTTGTCATTTACCTCCAATTATGGGCATAGGTCTTTCCTTACATAGGGTTGAAATACAGCTTCATCTTCTGTTGCTAATCTCTGAGAGATTGGAATTTTATGGCTCTGAGCTTTAATTCTTTAGCTTCAGAGGTGACCTTGACAGGGCCAAGTTCTTTTTATGATAACGCCTTAAATTTGTGCAATACTTTACAGTTCAATGAAATCTCAACACACCTTATCCTACTTGGAGTTAAATAGAAAGGTGTTATTCTATTTTATAGGTGAGGAAACTGAGGCTCAGAGGGGATCCAAGTTGCTTCAAGGTCATAGATAGTAAGTTATGGAGTTGGTAGTATATGCTAATCTTTGCATTCTGGCTCCAGAACTTTCTCTCCTGAACAGCAGCCTCTAGTTGCAGTGGAGGTTGCAGTTTATTAGGTCCTAGTACAGGTCTTATTGTACGTGATCCTCACAATGGCCCTCTAAGGGAAGATAGGCAGATATATAAGGCATATTGTTTCCTTTTCTCCTTCTCAATAGGTAGGCTAAATTAGAAGAGAATTATGCTTAGTTGAAAGTCAAAGAAATCTTTTACTATCCATGATATTTTATTTTGTCTTCTAATCCCTAAGGCTCTTTCATACTGTCATTCATGCAGCATACTTACTAATATTTAGGAAAGTTCTTGTTGCTGAGAATAGTTCAGCAACTGTGGCCATCATCAGTTTTGATTAAAAGAAAGAGATGCTTATAAATAAGAATTGATGCTCTGTGGTCTCTGGGTATGACTCCTGGCTGAATGTTGGCTGGCAGAGTGTAAAGTCACATTGTTAATCTTCTTTCTTCTCTTCATCTTTCTTGTCTACACTCTTCCATCTCTAATAACAAACTCAGTCACTACCAGCAGCTTTTGACTTGTCTACACCTTGAGACAGTCACTTATCACCAGACCACACTGGCTACTCCTGCATTTTCCCCACTGTGACTGCCAGCTGGATAAAGCTCTCTACAGAGCTTCTTCATGGGCCTGTCACCTGTGTAGCTGTACAGGATATAGTATTAAGAAAGGCCCCATACTTAGCTGAATGCTCCTGCTGTCACCAACTTGAAAGTCTTGTTAATTTTTGAACAAGGGGCCTTGCATTTTCATTTTGTCTCCAGCCCCACAAATTATGTAGCTGGTCTTGGCTTTCTAACCAAACTCACTGCAGCACACAGAGGTTCACATTCTTGTTCCTTTAATTTACTTCAGAAGTGTAGACCTCTATCCAAGAGACCGGATCTAGTCTTTGACTAAATTTTATCTGAAGGTGGAAAGATTTTTCTAAAATACATAGACTTCTGTCATATTTTCTTTCTTAAAAGAAAAGAGAGTTATATAGCTATTAAAAAAAAACAAAACAAACAACTCTTACTGTACAACTCAGGTTCCTGTTTTACAGGAAAATGATCTCCTATAAAGATGTCCTCCTGAAAGAGAATGAGAGAGAGAGAGAGATAAAAGGGGAGATAGATGAGAGAGAGAGAGAGAGAGAGAGAGAGAGAGAGAGAGAGAGAGAGAGAGAAAGGGAGAGAGAGAGTTACAAATAAGTTTCAAATTCCTGGGGTCAGAGGTTGAAGAGCTCAGAAAACTGGAAAGAATAGGATATATTCTTATATAATGAGAGGGAAAATGCTCATCTATCAAGCGAGATAGGAGATGAAATTTTGTATGGCTCTGAATTTTGAATTCTATGGAGGGAGCTGCTGAGAGTGGGGATGATTAAGGGGGTTAGGAAATGTGGAACTTTCTCTCATTTGTACCATCCTTTGCTCTGGAGCTGACTTCTACGTAACCCCTCCGCACCGCTTTTTTTTTTCCTATTTTCTAGTTTTTCCTCAATTCTTTTTTTTTTTTTCACTTTCTTAGCTTTTTTTCTTTCCTCCTTCTTCTCCCATTATGCATATTATTTTATTTAGTTTATTGACTATCAAGGTATGTCCTTGGCTCTTAATTTAAAGAGTGATTAAATTTTTTATGCATTCCTATACTGTTTGCTTTTTTTTTTTTTCCAAAGGACAACCTGAGGAATGAGAGACTAAATTTGAATTACATTGAAAAAAAACTACTTAAAGAGTTGATTACTTGAGAAGTCCATGATTTTCTTTATTTCCTCTCTAGATGATTATCAAAAAGTTGAAATTATTCGCAGAATTTTAAAAATAACCCTTAATTATTTTCCTGTTTGTCAGTTGCCCCTAATGATTTTTCAAGTTCTCCAACCCAAATTTATTTAATGACTATATGGGTATATTTTTCCTGTATTAGACTGTCTTGTCATTAATGGAATTTGATTATAGAATTAGTTTCAAAACTTAAACTTAGTGCATTATCTAGGTTCTATATCCATCTTTTGATCTGGAATTTAATTCTTCCCTGTCTTTGTATGGGCACAATGAGAGGCATTGGAGTGAAAAGATGAAAAGGCACGACACTCCCTCAAGAAGTTTGCAGTAATTTGGAGAGATATGCCAACGATTACAGTATGAGAATTGATGACTGGGAAATGGGCCACAGTGTAATAACAGGGTTTTCACAAGTGTGAGGATCACCAAAGTCTTGAGTGAGATCAGAGAAGGTTCTCAACCAGTACAACTGGTAAACTTTCGCCAATTTCCAAAGTTATGGAAAAAATGCTCTTGTATTCTGATAGGAATGGACTTTTCCTTTTATTGGGAGTTTGGAGAGGTTTGATAAGCACTGGTTTATAAGATACTTTTGCGAAAGAGATGAAGGTGGCATAGCTAGTTAGCACTCTCCTTGAGACAGTAACAAATATTAGGAACTAATATGACTTAGGGTAAAATACCTAACCGCTCTGTGCCATTATTTCCTTACCTGTAAAACAGGTATAAGAACAGTACCTATATCTCATGTAGAGTTATTGTGAGGATTAAGAGAATTTGCATGCTTAGCAGAGTAAAAATATAGTAAATATTGCCATTATCATCTTGACAGTTTCAAAGAAATGTCCACATTTAAAGGGATTTTCTTTCAAAGCAATCAAGCCAGATATGGATTTTCCTCTCATGCATCTTTTAAAGCTGAGTGTCAGGCAGGCAAATTAGAGGACAGTTTCTTAATCTGTGGCATCGATTTTCACTTTCTCCACATATCAGTGCTCATTTGTATTGAGATATGCCAGCAAAGGCTAAAAAAATTGTCAACTACTAGCCTCGATTACAGAGAGAGTCATGGAAAGAGGGCCAATAAAAGAGGAGGCACTGGGCTTCATCAGGATGGTGAACTGGGCCATGAAAAGGGCATTTTCCAAGGCATGCACATGACTGTAAAGGCTTGGGCTTCAGAGCCTAAAAGCACTCTGTTGCTTTCTAGCTGTGTGACCTTGGGCAAGTCACTAGGCATCTCTGAGCCTCAGTTACCCATCTCTAATGGGAAATACAATTTACCCCCCCAAAATATAAAATAAAATAAACAAATACAAATAAGAAAAAAAAGAACACCTGGTCTATTTTCTTCACAGGGTTATATGGAACCATGAAATTTACTCTGGGCCTAGGAATGGGCCAAGGTGGAGTGTAGAGGTAATAAATGAGAGTTTTATAAGCCCCAGTTCTGGCATTGGTGATTATCTTCTGTTACAAGAAATCCAGGGGCCATTTCCCTATAGAGGACAGGGTCTCCTCAGGATAAAAAGCCTCAGAAAGTGAGTAGTCAGGAATTTATTTCTGGACTTGGATGCCCTGGAAATCTGAGAGCCTTTCTTTGAATGACATGATTTGTCATCTAGGATAAAGGGCATATTTATGGCCCTTGGATCTCTGTTCTGAGAGGATGGCTCTAACTTTCAGGAGGTGCTAGCTTGTGGCCAAAAACAGATTAGGTCTGACTGATCAGGAGAAAGAGGAAGTGAGAGGAGGAAACAAACTGCCTTTGGAAGAGAGAAGAGTTGTTTCTAGCCAAAATGTAATTCATACTCATTGTGAAGAACTGGGGAAATGAGAGGAGGTATATAGAAGTAAAATCAGCTGTATATCCACCAGCAAGAGAGATAATAGTTGTCAGCACTTTGCTGCAGTTGATAACTTGGTTTTTTGATGCATGTAGAATATTTTATAAAATTAGAAAAATATCCAAAATGCAGTTGAATATCCTGTTTTGTACTTAACATTATTTTATTAGTATTTTCCACATCAATAAGTATTAGCTAAAATTTCACTTTTAATGGCTATATAATATCGCACTGTGTGTATGCCCCATAATTTATTCAATTCTTATTTTTAAATATTTTGTGGTATTTTTGATTTAGTATAAATAAAATGTAAAATACCTCTTTATACACAAACTTTGTATGGGTTTCTCATTTTTCATTAAAGATATATTTTGTAAAATGGAACTCCTGCAGGAAGGATCCAAACTTTATGGACCCATAGTACATGCTCCCAGATTGCAATGGAGTAAGATTGTTCATACTTATATTTGATGGTGGCATACCAAAGCACATTTCAAATTATCTTTGCTGAGAAGGCACACCTTACTCCAAACCACATTTCTGGCTCTTTTCCCTATAATTCATTACTGAAAACTGAGCAAGAACCACTGTACTCCCCAAATCAAAGACTCCATCAATTATACGATGCACCATTACTTTACATACCACTGAGAAAGAAAAAATGCTGCCAATGAAATTAAGATGCACCATCATTTCTAAGATGCATCCCAACTTCAGAAATGTTAAAGTGTGGAAAAATGTGCAACTTGGAATGAAAGAAATATTTATTTCATTTTTTTCTCTTTGAGAGTTCTTCCTTGGACCTTTTGTAAGCAAGTCAAGATGGACATTACACCAAATGCAGGGGAGGGAGTGTCTGACCTTTATCCGATGTACCGGATACAACCCCTCTGCCTTCTGTCCTTCTTTTTTCCCACCTCTAGCCCATCTCGGGCATTGCCCCCACGTACCCCTCATCACAGCTCCCTTGTTACCGACCTTAGTTCTCTTTTCTCCTCACTGTGCTTCCGAATCATCTTGCCGTAGTGAGTAGAGTCACTTAGGGTGGTGGTGGAAGTAGGAGCAGAGTTTGCATATAGCGTTTTCTTGAAATTTTAACTGACCCATTTCTTACAACACGCTCTTATTATCCAGTTATTTTGGATGACCACCCATGCTAATCAGTCCTTCCTCTTTTAGCTTAATCCCTATTTTTCTAAAGATGTACTCCCAAATTTTATAATCATCCTTCTCTGTTTATACTGAGAGAAATGTACACACACATACACTTTATATCTTCCTCCTTTCTCTCTCTATGTGTGTGTTTGTAATACAAACATATGTACTTATATACATACTTCTATATTTGATGAATATATACTTTATACACTTTATATTTCTTGGAAAAAAGAGAGCACTCATAATATGCCCACAGTGAAAACCATATACCCATACTTTATTAATATACATATTTCATAGAGAAAACATAATGTCCATGTCCACATACATTTATTTATTTATAAATATATATCTATATATATTTTGTAAATGGGTCAGTATATAATACCCTCTTTTCCCCACTAGAGTTCTGAACCAGTTGAAATCAACAAACGGATAGGCAGATGGAGATCAGAGTACCATTTTACTTCTGATAAAGTATGGGTTGGAGAGTGCAGTATAGACAGGAGTCACAACAGGTATACTAACGCTGAGCCCAGAATTAAACTGACTTGGCCTTCAGCCCCAGGCCGCACAGGACTGCCACAACCCTCCCTCTCCCACAAGCGGGGCACGTATCTAATCATGAAGGTTACTGTGTGGCCCAGAGTAGATAAGATGTACTTTCCACAGGTTGACCAGTTCCTAAACACAGTGAGGGGAAGGGGCTGAGCTGGCCATGCCTGGTTTTTCTGCCTACCTCATCCATCACCAAGGCACACCACCACCGAGAGGGGTGCTGCAGGAGATCTGGAGCATTCGCGGAAAGACCCCTACTCGTAGAAGCCTGATGCATGGAAAAGGCAGGGTTCTCCCCTGTCACTGGTTTTTATTTACACAGAGAAGAAAACTGAGACCAAGAAAGTTTTACCCACTTTGCCAGGATCATGAAGCTAGTTAATGGCAGAGTTGATCTTACATTCATCTTCTCCTGACATTTACTTTGGAGGTCTTTGGCAGAGCAAAGGGAATGGGCTAATTCATGATAAAAAGGCTATTCATTCATTCAACAATAGTTATTGAACACCCCTGTGTACCAGCCACTGTCTGGTCTCTGGAAATAGTGCTGAACAATATAGAAAATGTACCTGCCTTATTGAAACATACCTCCTAGTTGGGGAGACATAATAAACTACTCACTAAGAGTATAAAGACAAGTGCAACAGGATAAGGGTGACAGAAGCTACTCTTATAGGAAGTACACAGAGAAAACCTCCAGGAGAAGAGACTTGAAGAGGCTAGCCGGGGGGTTTTTGGAGGAAAAGCCTTCTGGGCTGAGGGAATGGCCAGTGTAAATGCCCGGAGACCTAATGTGTCAGGTTTTGAAGGTGTATTCTTGCTAATTCAAAGAGAGAAGGAAAGTCAGAGAGGGTAACAAGCAAATGAGTAGATATTTTGGACTCCACACCGAGGACTCCTTGCCCCTATTCCTAAAGCTAATCTAGCTGGCGGTTTTTGGTGATTAACATCCTGGGCGAAACATCCCTGGAAGACCTTGCCAACTCCTCGTTTTAATTCTCAGCTGAGCAGTGTTATTCTAGGTTACTCATCTGGAAGAATGCCTTGGAAAGATCTTTATTGTCCTGTGGTTCTCCCATGCTAATAATGCAGCACCCTCTCCGAGCAGCGAATGCCATGCACATTAGGGGCGAGAGTGTCTAAAAGTCCTAAAGCCTGTTTTATTGCTTGTTCACTGTCATCCCTTATTAGTGAAGGTGTCACAGACCAGACTTATATCCTGTTGGGCATTTGGTATGTTTGTACTAAATGCTTGTATTACATTGATTTTGAATTGCCAACGCTATTAAGCGGGTAAACAGCACAGCTTTAGAAGAAATCCTCTGAGCTTTTGGATATTAAGATATTCTTAACTTCTGCTCTATTTTTGTTACAGCAAAGTCTCTGGTAAGTTTCAAAGGATCATATAACCTGGCTCATCAGTAGGCTCAGGATCCATGAAACTTGTGTTTCAAGCTAGTTATTGCCGTCATTATGGTGTGACACTATAGGGACCCACCGTGATGTGAGATTTCAGGGAAACTGCACATTAAGAGCCAATCCGTTCAGTTCACCTGGAAGAAAAGTCATTGGGCAAGAAGTGGGAGGGTAGCGATGCCCAGGAACATTAACTTGCTCAGCATGGTGCTGAACTAGTGTCTGCCAGGGGGCTACATAATTAAGGCACAAGCACTCTCCTAACTATGGTAGGGGAGGAAAGGTAAAGGGGAGCGGAACAGATCTGGAAAAAGTCTTATCTGTGTGTGTGCGTTAGTGTCTTTCAAAGGCACAGGTGAAAAAAATGCCTCTCAGAAGTAAGGAAAGAGAATTGAGGTGGGTAATCACATTTCTCTCTCCTCTCCATCTCTCTAGGAAAAGCCAGGGAAAGCAAAGATGGGGGGATAAAATGCACTGTGAACTAAGAGCGGAGGAAGGGCCATGGGTGCAGGGTGAGTGCGTTGTGCCTGCCATTGTATTTTCCCCTCCCTGAAACATTTTCTAAGGCAGTGCCCAGAACACAATAGGGCCTTAATTCTTATTTGTTGAAAAAATGAATACATGAGTGAATAAATGAAAGAAGTGTGGGCTGGGCACATTGACTTAAAGCCCAGTGCTCTTTTCAGGGCCTGTCTGATAAATTGTTTTAAAATGAATTGTTTTAAAATGAATTGTATAAAGAGAGGCTATTTAAGGGAACTCCATTCAAAATCACATTGTATTTGATAGGGTGACTTTGAATGTACTCATCTCATGCTTTCAAAAATTTTAGAGAGAAATCAACTATATTTCGATAATAAAATAAAATAAATAAAATAAAGAAACCCCAAATTTTAGAGAAGACCGTGGCCTTAAGGCAGAAGAAGAAATATGAGCCTGTCCCTAGACTTAATGTAACATGAATATGTTTACATGAAACCTTTCATTGTAAGGTTTGTCATACCTGTCAATTTACCATGGATAAAATTTTACTACTGATGCACACAATTCATTCCTATTGGTTTTAGCAGGAGCTTCAGAAGTGCCTCAAAGTCCTATGTGGGTTAGACATGATCCTTGAGGCAATGTAAGCCTTATCCTCAGTTTCTCTCTGGCTACCATATTATATAATAGTAATCAATTATCTGAATATTTTTCTGTAGTCATTCACATCTATTCACCCAGACTTCATCTTCCTAGGCTTGTATACACATATATCCATCTATCCCACCACCTGCCTTTCACATTCTCCATTCACGCATCTATCCATGCATCCATCTACATGTCCATCTATACATTCATCCACACATCCATCCATCCATCCATCCATCCAATTTTTATTTACAAGCATATTCTATGTGCCAGGTTGTGCGTTTTGAGACTAGACATAATGACAACAGGGTCTTTTGTCCCTGTAGCTTATTGTCATTTTAGTCTACATTTTGGACTGACCCAGCACACTGTGTAAACTTCTATTGTACTCTCATGCTGGTACACTTGTCTGTTTCCACAACTACACAATTACCAATCAAGGCCATGATTTGTTCCAACCACCTAATTATGTTGATGGGAAATCTGTGCATGAGGGAGGATGTGTGATTTGCCCTTGTGTTCTGAACTTTATTGCTGGCTGAATAGAAATTAAGACTTATTAAGACTGTATTCTCTCTGACAATCTGGGGTCCTTTCTGTTACATCATGTACGGTGAGTTCTTCCTGTACTTGTGCTCACAGGTGGTGTGTATCTGGGACTAAAGCTGAAGTGGGTGTTCCCTTCCTGAACAGAATGTAGACTCTGCAGATGGTCTGAAGTTTGGGGTCTAGCTATTATTCAGGATGACCCTGTAAGTCTTGGGAATGTAGAGACTGATGAGTCCTCAAGAAGCCAAAAAAAGATCAGTGCTGCCATGTCTTTCAATTTTTCAAAGAATATTTATGAAGTGTCATTAGAGAACTTCAAGTCTCCACAAAATACTGCATTTACAGATGACACCCACTTCAGTAAGAGCCTAAGGGGGGACTCATTAGTAGGCAATCAGTTATTCAACTTGTTAAACATTAATTTCTCTTATGCTTCTGGTCTGCCTTGCGCAAGCATACGGGGTGGGGGGAGATAGCAAACTAGAGTTTGAACAAGTTATCCAGTGCTTGCTGGCAGCTCTGCTTTTCCTCTGTGGGTCTAAATATTTCTTTGGTATCTCCTTAATTTTCCTGGGGGCTCATAGAACAGGAGGACTTCTAAATAGTGGGGCTGTTTCCTCTAATTTTAAAAAAAATCATGAATGGATGGTCTTTTGCACACAAGTAACCTGGCGGTCTCATGCTCTCACTGGAGAGGGTGAACCCCAGATGTCTTGGATGCTAAAGTTCTCAAGGCAGTAGACATTTGCCCATGAAGCTATAGGTATCTACTGATGGGATGACGATGCTGTGGGAAAAGAAAGGATCCCCTCCTGAGGATTTGGTAAAGGAAGTATGGGACAGAGAAAAGGAACAGTGGGGACAGATTCTATGTTCCCAGAATCTGGGAACCTGGGCAAGAGAAGGAAAGGAGCAGTATGTAGAGAGAGAGGCAGAGAACTAGCAGAACAGAGATGCTGTGTTCTGGAATAGGAAGCTGTGGAGCCACATCTGAGGGACCAATGATCCATGGCACAGCTCCTCTGAAACATAGTCCGGGGTAGGGCTGACACGAGTCAGGCAAGGTGTCTGGGCTTGTTCTACAAGGTACAAGTTCGGGTCAGAACTTTAGAATCAGCAGTTTGATGCCATCCAGAGCATGACTTAAAGAGAAAGTCAGCAAGGGGATGGGTAGAGAAAGACCACGTGCCCAGACCAGTCCCTGGGGCTAGAGCAGCAAGGTGGTCTGCAGGGTGAAGATGTCTTCACTGGCTAGTGAAAGCCATGGCTTCTTGTCATTTTCGTTGGTCGTATGAAGGAAGGCAATAGTTTGGGGACAGATACATAAAGAGAAGCAGAGCCCAGAAAAGAAGAAAGGGGAACAGCCCTGGTGATATCAGTGAGACTCTGTACCTAAAGTTGTCTGTGTCCCTAGACGCCCTAGTAAATGAGTCAACCCATACTCTCTGTTCTGCTTAAACCATTTCAATTGACCTTCTGGTATTTGCAACATCAAGTGTCCTAAACTGCCTAGTTCTGGTTCTGCAGCTTAGGGTTCACTTTAAGCTAAATTTCAATAAATAATGGCTGTCATTATCTGGGCATCTCCCCACCGTGAGTCCAGGTCATACTCACAGCTCTCACAGTGGACACCCTTCTTCTCATTTTACAAGTGGGAACACCCAGGTCTAGAAAAGTGGAGTCTCTTGCCCAAGACCACAAACCTGGTCAAGCTGCAAACCTGATCTGACTGAACTTCAGATGTTTTCCTCTCTGCCATGTAGCCCCCTACCCCCGCTGGGGAAGTTTATCCCCGAGTTCCCCCTGACCTCGCTTTAAGGGTCTTTTTGTCCTCTTCAGCCTTAGGCTTCCTTTCCACGTTGCTGTCTGCAGCTCTGCAAGCTTTATTCCTTTCCCTTTTTCTATACCCATCAACATGTCTGAGTCTTAAATAGGGCCCCAGGACCTTGCTCACAGCTGGGAATGGCTGACTAACTATCGGTGTGTAGCGTTCTGATGAGCAAAGACACACATAATATACAGAGAACTGCTGCTCAGGAAATGGTCACGATGTAACTCAGGAGGGCTACATATTTTCTTTTTGCAGACATTTACTTAACCCAAAGGAGGGATGCTAATGCCGGCCAGGACAATAAGGTTTGGAGGGGAGGCCTGTTTCCTTGCCTCTCTCCTCTCATCCTCTTCATAGGTGGCTATGCTGTACCCTGCATGCCTGTCTGCCAGCCTACCAGGTGGGTCTTCCCTGTTAGCGCCAGCCTGCTGCTTTATGTGGTGCTGTGTGACTGATTTGATGACCTGTGACCCGACTGTCCATCTGGCCACTCCAGAGTTCGCCTGGCTGTTTCCCTTTTTTTTTGCTGTGACTGAATTTCCACTGCCTCTCTCAGCATCTGACTTGCAAACCACTCTGCTCCGTCTGTTAAATGGATGAAAAGAGAGAGTGACCTCCTGCTGCCAGCTCTGCCCGGCGCCCTCCCGGTCTTCAGTGGGAAAGCACCTGGGCCTGGGAGTCTTCTGCTTTCTCCTGAACTGGCCGGGGCCACAGCTGACACCGCCTCAGCCTGCTATGTGTGCGATGCTCTATGAAAGGAGAGACGTTTCATTTCGTACTTGGCAGACGCTGAACTCAACGGGACGGTGGGACCCAGGAAATATGACACCATCTGCTTCCTGCCATGTTCTGGCTCCAGCGGTTGATGTCAGGGCATCAGCTGCTACCTGAGTGTCCCTGGTCCTGTGAAGTGAGCCATTCAGGAAATGCCTTCGCTAAGACTTTCCACAATGGCACCATTCATCCTGGCCAGTCTGCCCTGCTGGGCATTTTTTTCTTCTTGACTTCCAAAGTAAAAAATGTCTTCCTGCTTTCTAAGTTTTCCACAGAAAATATATACACATAAATATGTATATACATGGTATAGATGTTAGTTTATTCGGCCACCTTTTTCCATATGTGGACTTTTTTCTGCTCTAAAGGTAGTCTTCCTAGATCAGCCTCTGGCTGCCTTACACTGTATCCAGTGCTCTGTGCTTTGCTTGCCTCTGCCTTCCAGGTGGGAGTGATGTCCTTAACTAGTGGTTAAGTGAGGATTAGCTACTCCCAGGGGGAGGATTAAGCAAATAACAGTATCATAGAAAATAGGAAAAACCAGTTGGGCCTCCCTGTGCTGGGAGTGCCCAAACCAGCTAGCAGTATTAAGGGCTATAGGAGGGAACAGGAGTGCTGTATCCCTTGTGCCAGGGCCCCTGCAAATCTCAGATTTCCCTGAACCTCTGACATGCTGGTCTCTAGCTCAAGAAGCTGCCAGGCAGGTGGGATGGGCAATGCATTGAAGGCTGAGTCTTTTCCTGACAAAGCCCCTTGTTCCCTTTATGGACAGACAAATCAAGCCACCTGTATGAAGTATTAAATATGAGATAAAACACAAAAAATTAGCCCTGTCGATCTGTTAATACATTTTCAGACTCGGAGTACGCCATCTGGACCAGACACAACGGCTGCTGGAATTTGTGTTGTTTCTTTCTTCTTTCTTCTGATTTTGACGTGGTTTTGGTTAGCTATTCCTATTCTGATGCCTAAAGGGTGATATTAAACATAATCTGAATCTTAATTGAAAATGTATGCTTTTCTCATTTAAACTTGTTGGCTCTTTGAAGAATTACGGCATGGCAAAATGTTGCTGGGGGGAAGTCCCGGAGAAAATTCCCTTTGGTCGCCAGATTGTTTCCTAAATTAGTGGAAGCCTTCAAGTCGTAGGTCAGAAGGAAGATGGAACTATTTGTTACAGTGTTGGAGTCTGATGGGAGAGCACATGCTATGTTTGCATTTTAAGAGTGGCAGTGGTTTCCGTGAAAGACTGGGAGAGTGGGTGGGCTGCTCAGACATATGCTCCAGCCCACACAGCCAGCCATCACCATGACTTTCATAAGAGCCAGGACTATACTCAGCCAGCCCTTTCACACACACAGCCCTTTGCTCTGGGAAGACTGATGAAATGCACGTGTGCATACACATGTGCACATGGACACACACACTGTGGTCCATGCCATTGTGCCTACACCTGCTAGAACCTATGGACAGAATTGCTGTCTTCCCTCTGACCAGATGAGCTCAACCCGGAGTCCCTTCCCACCCACCAACCCCCTGCCAGGCTAATCACTCCCCTGTGTGGAATGATGAAATCTATACCTCATGGTCTTTCACCTAGAAGTAGCAGAGGTGGTATTAAAAACTTGCTTATGTTTCAGGCTCAGTGGGTTGTATCATCACATAGACTGTGGTTTATTTAGTTATTAATTTCTGGTGAGCCCTTGTTCTATTGTTGAAAATTCTTTTAATACATCTTGGCCCTTTGACATTTATAGGCATATTTATGTGATCAACATGGTAGACCTTCAATCTTCTCATTCTCCCTCTTTCTTGATTGGGGTAGGGCTATAGGAATGGCCCATTCAGCCCTTTAAAGGATCAAGATTGACTGTGTACTTTAGTAAGTAAGTCCTGGCTCAGACTTGGCTCTGGCTGTGCTCAGCAACCTGAAACCCTAAGGCCTTACAGGCAGGGCCCTGTGTGGCAGTGGCCACTTTGTTGGAAAGGAATGATTACAACCTTGGACATCTTAGATGACGCCATGTTCTCTTCAAAGAGCCCACCACACACAGAGAGTAAAGGATTAGCAGTCCCATAATAGAGATCCATTAAATGTTGTAGTGTTAGTAATAATTAAGTAGCGTTTTATGATAGCACCAGCAGGCTAGTCAAGTGAATAATTCTTTTCAGGGTTTGCTCTCTCTCTCCATCGGTAAAGGATTTAGATGGATTTATGACATTGGCTGAAACAAATCAGTGGATGAGTGATTACAGGAGTTGAGTGTGGTTAAGCCAAGATTAATGCCACTAATCCCTGAGAATGAAGGAGATGACTGTCACCCACAGAAGTGAACTTGCAGTTCAAGATGTGCGGGCTTCTAGCCAGCGGTTCAGATCTTCTGGGCACACATGCATGCCCACACACGATCTCAACCCAAACCCAGCATCCCCCTGTCATGCTGTAAAGGATGGTCAACAAACAACAATAATGATAGAGGGCTTGAAATATGGTGAATAAAATAGTCAATGTGAGTAAACTGCTGCTTACTAACATTCTCACTTCACCAGGGTACCATTTCAGCCGAGGCCTTTACGAGGTCATTTACCTTTACCTACACCAGGACCATTATCTTAATTGCTCCTCAGCCTTCATGAAAGTATTTGTGGGTAAACAGTTTTCACCAAGGGAGTTATTAAGTGCCCCCTGGATTACCATAGGATCAGGAATCATAAAAATAGTGGCAATTGTAGTCATAATAACCTATGCGGGGTAAGTATCTGTTATAAATATGTCTTAAATTTTCACCACCAGCACCACCCAGAGCAGCTTCAGGGTGAAGCCCAGCATAAGAAACAGAGTGCTGGATTTCCCTGGTGGTGCAGTGGTTAAGAGTCCGCCTGCCAACGCAGGGGACACAGGTTCAATCCCTGGTCCAGGAAGATCCCACATGCCGTGGAGCAACTAAGCCCATGTGCCGCAACTACTGAGCCTGCGCTCTAGAGCCTGCAAGCCACAACTGCTGAGCCCGTGTGCTGCAACTACTGAAGCCCACGTGCCTAGAGCCCGTGGTCTTCAAGAAGAGAAGCTACTGCAGTGAGAAGCCTGCGCACCACAACGAAGAGTAGCCCCCGCTCGCCATAACTAGAGAAAGCCCAGGTGTAGCAACGAAGACCCAATGCAGCCAAAAATAAATATATAAATAAATAAATTTATTTATTAAAAAAAAAGAAACAGAGTGCTGATTATTGAAAAACATGGATGGATAAGAAGGCGCTCCTCATTCGTCAAGTCTGGAAGGCATAGAAGAGCAAAAGGGCTGCCATAACTCAGCCCCTCTCTTACCTATGGAGTTTCATACTGGTGCTGAGGAACTACTGGTAGACATGTGAATTCTTCTCACCTCAACAGAGGGAGGAAATATGCTAAGTAAACATATTTTAAATGCATGCCAAAGGTCAAGGGAAAGCTGGAGTTTTGGAAAGAGTGTCAGTTCCATCCCCATGGCTCATTTTATGGCTACATGACACCCAAATAACAAGTTGCAAGCACATATTTCAATCCATGCTCAATAAATAATTAACTAAATTAAATAAATTGGGGGGCTGTGGAGACCTAGCCAGACCACATTGTGGACTGCTTCTCTGGTTCCTAGTCATGTGCCCAACTAATAGTAGATTAGTTGGAAACTGAGAAATACCTAGACTGAATTCCTGGTTGATTTGACTTAGAAATGCCACCCACATCAGTTCTTGGGTGTCCTAAGCTGATATTCTCCATCCATATGATTTAATAAGTCCTCTCTGCTTCTGGGCTATTGTGATATGTCTCCTGTTTCTCCTTAGTTGTTTGCATTACCTGCAAAATAATATTCAACCTGAGAGTGTTGCATTTCAGGCTGTCTGCATTTGGACTCTTACCTGCCTCTGCAGCTTTCTCTCACAGCATCCTTACGCATGTAGTACTTTAGATCAGTAATGCTCCACTCTTTATTCCTGCCCTGCCAGCAGAAAGCAAGATAATAAAGTTCTCATATTTCTTGAATTGAGCAGTGAAAAGACTGTCTTTAGATGAAACAAATGATCATGGATTTCCATACTGATTTGTTAGTTAAATAAGTACAAATGCAAAACTAGGTATAAACTTCTGCAAGGATTCTATAGACTATGATTCCTTTTCTTGGTCAGTATAGAACAGGATAGTTCTTCTAAATGGGAGCCTTTGAAATATTTGAGAAAAAAGCAGTCATAGATTCTTCAAGTCCCTTCCTCATTAGGGTAACATTTCATGTTTCTTCAGCTGTTACTTACAGGAAAT
Organism: Leucopleurus acutus; assembly: GCF_964270905.1. Classification (NCBI taxonomy): domain Eukaryota; kingdom Metazoa; phylum Chordata; class Mammalia; order Artiodactyla; family Delphinidae; genus Leucopleurus; species Leucopleurus acutus. The sequence goes on from NC_139143.1 coordinate 120,241,664, forward strand.
GGCTTTAAATTTCCTCCATTCAACTTACTTCTCAAATGACATCCAGTTGCTTAATGCCTTTCTGAAGTATAAGCTGTGCAGCACATCCTTCCCTTGATCTGGATCCCACATTTCTAGAGTTGTCACCACAATTCTTAAGAAACTTTTTTGCAGTCACATTCTATGATTGACTTCTGTTGAGCCTGCTATCAACGAAAAAGCCTAAAGACAGGCATGATTATTTTGAAACCATTTCTCCTTCATCCTGTATTTATGCAGCTGGTCTATTGAGCGTAAGTGAAGGACTTCACATTTATCCCATGTTAAAAATCCATCTTGTTAGTAATCCCAACATTCCGGCCTCTCAAAGTTTCTGATGATCCCGATTCAGTATTTCACTCTAACTAGTCCTCTCAGCTGAAGAGTTGGTATACATACTAATTTTGCACTTTGTAAAATTTTGCTGTCACAGCCCTGTATTCTAACCTGAAGAGATTTGCCTCTGTCTAGGTTAATAGGTGCTGAAAGCTCATCACCTACAAGAGTGAAAGGATAGGTACTAGGGAGTGGTGGGGCTTGTGGTCAACCACAGAGTGTGTTCAGTTGTTTAAGTTCACATTAATTAAAAATATGAATACGGCTTCCCTGGTGGCACAGTAGTTGAGAATCTGCCTGCTAATGCAGGGGACACGGGTTTGAGCCCTGTTCTGGGAGAATCCCATATGCCACAGAGCAACTAGGCCCATGAGCCAAAACTACTGAGCCTGCGCGTCTGGAGCCTGTGCTCCACAACAAGAGAGGCTGTGACAGTGAGAGGCCCGCACACCGCGATGAAGAGTGGCCCCCGCTTGCCACAACTAGAGAAAGCCCTCGCACAGAAATGAAGACCCAACACAGCAAAAATAAATAAATTAATTAATAAACTCCTACCCCCAACATCTTCTTAAAAAAAAAAAAAAAGAAAATATGAATAAGAGTGGCGAGAGTGGATATCCTTATCTTGTTCCTGATCTTAGTGGAAATGCTTTCAGTTTTTCACCATTGAGTATGATGTTTGCTATGAGTTTGTCATATATGGCCTTTGTTATGATGAGGGAGATTAGGTTTGACATATACACACTACCATGTATAAAACAGATAGCTAGTGGGAACCTGCTGTATAGCACAGGGAGCTCAGCTCGGTGCTCTGTGATGACCTAGAGGGGTGGGATTGGGGGTTGGGAGGGAGGTCCAAGAGGGAGGGGATATAGGTATACATATAGCTGATTCACTTCATTCTGCTGTTAGTACAGCAGAAACTAACACAACATTGTAAAGCAATTTTACTCCAAAAAAAAAAAAAATAGAAAAAGAATATGAACAGCAAGAACAGAGTGCTAACCAACGGCACCAAGTGAACCTTGTCAAGTGGTGGGTAGAAGCAGCTCTGTTGCTAAGGTGTCACTCTGCAGTTATGTTTAAACCACATTATCTAAGACTAAACAGCTCCTGATGCTCTGGACAGATCAAGCTGCAACAAAGTACAGTCTATTTTTCATCTTAAGATAGTGCTCAAGATACAAGCTGATCAAAATAGGGCACAACAAGATCATCAAACAAATCTCCTTTCGCAGGAGGACACATACCTTGCTCTTGCCCCCATGAAATTCTGCCCAGCAACGGCAAGGAGATTGCAAGAAAGAACCCTCCCTTGAGCCATAGCTCAAACTCCTTCCTGGACTGCTGGTGGTAAATGCAGCCCAGAGAAAGGGCAGAGCAATCTGTTTACGTATCACTGACTAGGTAGCGTCCAGATAATGAACAAAGGGGTGATTTCTCAGCAAACCAGTAATAACTGACCCACACTGTTGCTTTAAAAAAAAAAAATTCTCTTATGGCATACACACATATGCACACACAAACATACGTATTTCTTTTGCAAAAATGGAAACACTAAATATTTGAGTGAATGAATGAATGAGGAAAAGGCCCATCCAGAGTAACCTGGGATTAACTCACTGCTGTTTTCCCAGGTAATGAGGACGGCTATCTTTGTCCAGAACAGATGCTATGAGATCATGTCTCCAAGAGATGAACTGAGAATGAATTCACTGAAATTATGGTGCTCACAGAGAGGATTTTAGCTTGAACATTTGTTCATATGATTTATGGCACCCTCCATCCGGCAGAGTCAATGCAAAAAAAATGAAACTTAATTACAGCATGCAGACAGAGTTTGCTTAAGAGAGCTAAAAGTTTGTGGGGATTTTTTTTTTTTTTTTATGAGACAGGAAACTCATCTTAAAAGAAAAAAGCTTTGTACAACATTTGCAACTCATCAAGTGTGAGTCTGACCCTTGTGTGGGGGGATGGGGGGGTGCTGGCTGTGACTCCACTTGGCCTCCAAGCAAATTATCCCCAACCGTAGGTCCCTGCTAAACTCCTACCTCCTCCAATGCTTGTGTCTCCAGGATTCCCTTTTATTTCAGCCTGCCTTTCCCTTGAAGGCAAAGAGTATTATTGTCCTTTCTCTCTGGCAAATCAAAAGTCTGGAAGTTTAAATTTACAGTCTAAGAACTGTTCCAGTGTATAGATGGCTCAGAGGGTGTTATTAACAAATACAATTAAAAACATTCCTTCTGCTAATAAAAAAGTCAGCACCTTCCTATTAAACTAGGACCTACCCTTAAGTTAATTAATGGCTGTTAACACTTTATTTGCTTTCAAGGGTCTCTTGGGTACCAAGCTTCTGAGACAAAGCAGATTCTAGTTGGTAGGTCAGTGGCTTTTTTTGATGCACACCCCTGACCCTCAACTTATTCTACATCTGAAGCTGAGTCTCTTTGTGTCTTGAGATCTCCTCTTGAGACCTCATCCAGAGGGGCCTGGATAATGGTACTTATTTGGCAAAAGTTTTTAAGATCTACAGATGAACCTGGCTGATGAATAATCTCAATGCTTATGATAGTCATTGAATGATAATTGGCCCTTTTTGGACCATTTAGGATTCAAGTGCCTCTACCCAAATCATTACACGAAAGGCAGCCAACCCCTGAAGTTTAGATTTGGCTTTTGCACTTAAATTTGCAAACTGGCAGTACTTTCATCAAGAAAGAAAATATGACGATGCAGTGCTACTACTGATATTTGGATAGCATTTTGTATTTTCAGCATGCTTTCAGATAATACATTATGTAACTCGCAAGCAAACAGCATTTTATCTTTTGCAGGCATGCGAAGACAGCAGAATTCCTGAATTCTCAAAAACTAATCATGAACACTTCTGAGACTGACAGTTGGGTCTATTTTCAATAGATTTTGCAGGTAAAAAAGTGATCGATGATTCAGTTTCCTCTCTAAGAGTCAAGTGAATTTATCATCTTCTGATTCCTGCGTTCACCTAAAATAAGGTGCTGGTCTAGGCAATGAAGCTCGGATTCGAGGGGCGCCCACCCAATTCATCTTCTTTTCTTTATTACTCACCTACCAGTCCTTCCTCCAGTGCTGCTCCTGTAGCTTTAATGGTGGGCATCGGCCCAGAAGAGCAGCTTTACAAATGAAAGTGTCTTCTCCGGGCAGAGGAAAGAGGAACCTCTATCACCGAAGGCTCACCTACAGACAATTTATCTAACAAACTCCATTTCCTGTGTGCCATTTGCCGGTATTCATTGTGTGTGGAGGCTCCCAGGGAGGCTCCTCATAAAGGATTGTTCTGTTATAACCCAGTCATATTTTTTCCATTTAAATAATGAAGAGGCTTCAGCTCCCTTTCTCTTTTGTTTCCTACTGCCTAGATAAGATGTCCATATTCAGAATGTTTCATTGATATGAAGGTTGCCATCTGTTTTTTGTCCAGATAGGGACCATCTTTGTATGTATTATTTTACTTAAAAAATAGTCTGTTGAATTTAAGCAGGTTTCCTTCCCTCCCCCCTCCCTCTCTCCCTCTCCCTTCCTCTCCTTCTTTCTTTCTTAGACAGAAATTGCCAGCTTTTCTATGTCAAGTTGTCTTCCTTTAGAAATTAAAATATATGGTAATAAAATGCCATGCATATAATCACTTGACAGGTAAACTGTGTTTTTCTGACAATGTTTGAAATTAACAGTAACCTAAATAGCACAGAGGACTCTGCGTTAGGGAAGTTTCTTCCTTCTTTCTTCTTTTTGTAATCCTCCAACAGCAAGCCATTCATTTTTACATTTCCATGTTAAAGATACAACACTAAAAGTGCATTACCTTAATAATCAATAACTCAGTGGGAGGTCCTAATGGGGAGAATTCACTGGAAGCTACATTCCAGTTGAAGTAGCAAAGGACCACCTTAGGCCTGCGGGCTATAATTAGACAACCATAAAACTAGGAGGTAAATGGTGGAAGGCTACATTAGCAGTAAAATGCTAACTTGCAAGTAATAAGCCTGAAATCTTTCATGTCTACTCGAGTGTCACTTACACTTGAACAAGGAAAATGTTATGTTAAAGAACAAATTTACATTTAGGATCCCTAAAGCTTAAGGACTGGTGAAGGTTAGCGTGGCAATGAGAAAACAGATGAATACAAATCTGCACACTTCACAGTTTTCACTCAGTTTGGCCCTTCCCTCTCCCTTTCTTTACCATCCACCAGTTTTTTTCTTCCCCCTCCAGGCTTTGCGAAACATTACAGAATTTAAACACAGGAAACCAATATAAAAACCCTCTCAGGCAAAGAAACAGTGCAGCTGACTTTACATTGTTTTTATTCGTGGCTCTCTAGTTTTACACTTTCTGATCAGTGACTGCCACTGAGACCAGGAAACCAGTTTCTTCAAGAGCATCTGTGGCCTGTCTGAAGGGCTTGCGTTATTGATTTTCTGCTCATAGATTCCAGTTGCTCTGTCAATCATGGGCCAGAAATAAAAGATGGCAGTCAATAAGCAAAAGGACTGAGCTCCCATGAAGACAACAAAATAATTCAGGAGATCTGACTAAAACAGAAAATGCCAAAATCCTCAAGAGAAAAAAATAAAAAAAAAATCAGTTAAGCCTTTCTGGGAAGGAAAGTCTGTAGTACCCCTGAAAGACATATTATGTTTGTAAGGGACTATATTCTAGCCAAGTGAGTCTGGAATTTTCTCATCAAATTAATTCATTAATGAAAACATTTATTAAGTGTCTGTTAGGCAACCATAGGCACTGAAGACAAAATGAGGAATATTACTCTGCTCCTATTGGATAGAAATGTATAGGGTACACATATAATTGTAAGAAAGTATGCTGAGTACTGCAGTAGAGGTAAGTACGATGGCTTTGTGAGTATAGAGGAGGGAGATACAAGAGACTGGACAAGTCAGGGAAGATTCCAGGAGTGACAACAGTTATGTTGTAACAACATCTTGAAGAAAGCTTAGGAGTTCTACAAACAAAGGGGGAGCAGAACACTCCAGGCTGAGGACCTAGCATGTGAAATCACTCTATACTTGCTCGCTTTGTTCATACAAATTTAACGGACATATAAATTATTGGAAGAAGCATTCTTTAAACTAAAGTTTATGAACTGAACACTGCTATGTTGGTTTTCAACTATTTAATGATTTTTTTCCCTCATCCCACAGTGTTTAACTCATGCTTTGCACAAAGAAGCTTCTCAATAAATATTTGTTAATGGTTAGATTAGAGAGAGGAAGGCCAAACAGGAACTAAAGCAGGTAGTAAAGTATCTTTAAGGAGTTCTTAAATGTTTTTAGGACCCCCTCCATGTGATCTTCAAAATCTCAACATTATTATGTGGTAAAAAAAACAACTATGAATTGTAGTAAAGAATCCATTACAAATCCAATGTTTGGATGATGGGATTTTCTGGTTGATACAATTTTCTGGTTAAAGAAAAGCTATCTTAAATCGTTAAAAGGTTTTCACAAGTCTTTTGAAGTTGTGTTTGTTCAAGTTACTACCCTACCTGCTCGATAAAGCCCTAAGGGCTTCCATCATCCCCTGAATAATCTGACTCCACTGCCCAGTTTCCTCTCACACCCCTCCCTCTTCCTGTGCTCCATTCGCAGTGTTCGTCTAAAAATGCCAAGTGTCTTCCCACTTTAGGACATTCTAATATGATCTTTCTTCCTGACACACATTTCCTTCCCTGCAGGGTATCGGGGGCTCACACAACCGTGGGAGGGCTGGGTCTCAGTCTCACCAAGCTCAGCCTGGAGAACTAACCTCTAGAAAGTTGTCACTAACCCTTGCAGCTGCCTGTAGCACTGATGCAAATGATTGGCAGGAGCTCACCCCAAATCCACTGCCAACCTCCTCTCTGCTGTCTGATTATGCATCTTTGCAATTGCCGCTTGAGAACGATACCTTCTGCTCCTTCTCTTCTTTTCTGCTTTCTGTTCATTGTCGAACACTAAACAGGATCAAGCAAAGAGGATTCTGGGAAATGTCCTTCTCAGTTCTTCTAACCTGCAGCGGGACTATAGTAGAAGACTGGATGTTAGATTGAATTGACTACAGATGATCCAGCACCCTGGCCAACTTCTACACAGCCTTCATTTTCACCGACTGTTTCCTAAACCTTAGGCAAGGTTATGCTCCTCTGTCATAGCATTTTTCTTAATAACATCACAATTGTAATATGGTTAGATGTGTAGTTGTGGGATAAATATTTTTCTTATCTGCTACAAGCATATTACATCACAATTGTAATATGGTTAGATGTGTAGCTGTGGGGTAAATATTTTTCTTATCTGCTACAAGCATATTACATCACAGTTGTAATATGGTTAGATGTGTAGTTGTGGGATAAATATTTTTCTTATCTGCTACAAGCATATTACATCACAATTGTAATATGGTTAGATGTGTAGCTGTGGGGTAAATATTTTTCTTATCTGCTACAAGCATATTACATCACAGTTGTAATATGGTTAGATGTGTAGTTGTGGGATAAATATTTTTCTTATCCGCTAATTCTTTGTGTTTACCAAAATATCTTCTCACCCTCTGGAACCTATTAGGCTCTCAATAAATATTTGCTGAAGGAATGAATGAAGTATCTCAACTTCTTTTAGTGATTTATGCTCTTGCAATGCCTGAGCGTCAACCTCTTTGGACCTTGTACAGAGATGAGGTTTTGCTATAGATGTAACAACTGGAAGAGACTGGGTTAAATCAATAATTGCAGGATAAACTTGAAAGTTCCTTTAGAAGTTAACAGCAGGGAGGACAATTTGGCATTCTCTATCAGAAGTTTTTAAAATATTTCTATCCTTTGACCTAGAAATTCTGAGGATTTTTTCTAAAGACATTTTAAGCTGTGAAAGAGATTGATGAATAAGGATTATTCATTGCATGACTCATTGTAAATTCTGGAAAGAATTGTCCTTATTCACACCTCCCACTCAGTTTTTAAGCCATTATTATATGGCTTCAGTCCCCATAAACCCACTGAATATGTCTGTCTAAAACCTCTTCTTATCAATAAATCCAGTGGATACTTGTAGTTTGCATCTTCCTTGACCTCTCAGAGCACTTGACTTGCTGATGTTTTTTTCTTTCTTTGAACATCTTCCCCTCTACCTGGTTCTTCTTCTGCCTCTCTGGCCATTGTTTGTCACTCTTTTGTGAGCCTTTCTTCCTCTGCTTCCTGTTTCTGCTCTAGGTTCTTGCAACCTTCCTGCTATCTCTGGGCAAATTCATCATTATTTCAATTACCATTCATATGCTAAAAACATCTCAAGTTCATCTCTAGGCTGAAAGGATCTGATTATATGCATTTGTCTCCTGGACACTTCAACTGAGCATATGAAACTCAACTTCTCTAACAGTAAACATGCCATCTTTCCCAGCAAACGTGCTTCAATAAATTACTTACTCAATCAAAAGTGTGAGTGTGCTTGTGTGTGTATATGGGAATAGAGGTGCAGGATATTTTTACTTACTCTCAGGTAGGCAAGCTAACCAGCATCAAAACATAAGTAGTCTGTGATTGTTATTTTTAATCTAGTTCTCTTTTTTTTTCCCACGGTTAGTAAATTTATTCTAGATTTTGGCAATGGAATTACTAATTTAGAGCACTTGGGTTTTTGACCATCTTTCCTCTTTTTCCTGAATCTTTTTGGACATTTTAGATAAGACTAAGAGAGCTTGGTACCATTTTGAACCAGAATCCATACACATCATAATTAATGGCTACACAATTCTATCATATGGAAATATGAGTTTATTTTACCATTCTCCTGTTGCTCCTTTCTAATAGAAGAGGAATTCAGAAACATTCTAGTGAATTGAGGATCCAGTTTAGTTAGGCTGCAGTCAGTATAGGCTTCATTATATACTAATGTTCATGAGTCTGAAAATATTTGGAGTTTAATTTGAAAAAGAAATTCTTAGCAGAAGTATATTTACCTGCATTTCTAAATTCCCTTGAAAGGGATTTGAGTCCATATTCTGGAAAAAATCTTTCAAAAATAAAATAGAACATCATCTTTCAGAGACTGGGGGATTATTGTGTAGTCTCTGAAAGAACTTCAAATATTATGTAATTATGGGAGTGTTTTGCTGTGCCTTGGTTGACGATTACAGAAAGATAGCTTTCAAGATGCTTTTGCCTTACTGACCTTTCATAATTCTGGTCAAATAAGATAAATATCTGCAAGTCTGAGGACAAAAGAAATATGGTAACTTATTTTTCAGAGGAGTGTGATTTTAGTTTGATTCATTTGAATAGTAAGTGAAGTTCTAGGATGATTTTTAGTAGGCTCAGATAGCTGTCTACCATGTCCTGTGGCTTGCCTTCATGCAGGCTGAGAAAACACCAAATATCTGCATAGGGTTTAAACATGACACTAAGCTCTCCTTTGCCCCCACTACCCTAACCCCAACGTTTTCTCCTTAGCAACCTTTTTCTGACTTGTCATAGTGCCTTAATTAATGAGCATGTAAGTAATAAAAGTTTATTCTCTCACCCAGGCTGGACATTTGTTATGAGGGACATGACCAAAATTTGGGCCATGCTTCAAGGAGAAAACAATGTTATTGAGAAGAAGAAATATGTGTATGAAGTAAATAGATAATAACTTAAATAAATTGGAGATCTGGAACCTGGAGAAGGGAAGACATAAGTGATGGGGAAATAGGAGGGTTTGGCAAGATAAATATTGCAATGATGTCCATGTGAAAAGAGTGATTTAGCTTGCTCTGTTGAATACCACTGGATGGAACTAGAAAAAGGATGAAAATTATAACATGGCATCTTGGAATTTAAAATCATAATTGACCTGGGCTCAGAAGGGCCTGCATTAAGATAATGAGTTTCTTGTCACTTGTCATTCAAGGAGATGCTGGGTAAACACGGATTAATACTATTCTGGAAGAGGGGGGAGAGTGATATGGGAAGATGGACAGGGGAAACTTAAGATCTATTCTGACTCTGGGAGTATATGTACAATTAACATGATTCCTGACAATTATAGATACTGACAAATATAGACGGTATATTATGTAGAAAATGTGGAACCAGACACTGTTTCAATAGACCTGGGTGAGCCACGTCCTCTCTAGAAATAAGGTTGTAAATGTGTCAAAATATGTATTTTTCTGGGATAGTATCTCCTGCCTTCATCAGATTCCCAAAAGTTCTATGGTCCCAAATAATTTATGACAACAGCAATAGAGGGCCTTGGTTTCGAGCATTAATGCTCACCTGTTGTGGTGTTTCAGTGAGTGAAACCTCAGTGGTGAGGTGGCTGTTGACTAACAGAAAATTAGGTCTAAAGGACAAAAACATAGGGAAGTTAAGTACTGACAGTGGGGAAAGGAGCAGAGGGAACTTGTGAGACTTAGGCGTGCTGAGCGGTGGGAACCAGCGGTAGAGACCTGGAGGGGTATGATCTTCTTGCATTGGCTCCAAACTGGAAATTGTCTTCTTCCTTCCTCAGAGCAGCTCTCTGTCCATTGCCACAGATTATATTAGGGTTCTCCAGAGAAACAGAATCAAGAAGGTATTCGTGATATATCAAATCAAGATATCAAGAAATATACATCTGTGTATATCTGTATACATATATCTGTACACAGATATATATATATATATATATACACACACAAGATACACACACACAGGCACATGGGTGTGTCTATGAGATTTCTTTTAAGGATTTGGCTCATGTGGTTCTGGGGGTTGGCAAGTCTGAAATGTGTAGGTCTGAAAGCTGGCAGGCACTGATGCTGCAGCCTTGAAGCAGAATTTCTTCTCCTCTGGGCAACCTCAGTTTTAGCTCCTAAGGCCTTCAACTGATGGAGTGAGGCCCACACATATCATCAATGGTGATCCCCTTAACTTAAAGTCAAGGGATTGTAGATGTTAAACACATTTACAAAATACTTTGCCAGAAATACTGAAATTAGTGTTTGATTAAATAACTGGGTACTACAGCCTGGTTAAGTTGACACATAAAATTAACCAACATAAGTACTATGCTATTATCTTTCAGGCCAGAAAACTTAAAGTTGTCATTTTTCTTTCTTATGAAATTTCATTGTGCTTTTCACCTAAGAAGGAACACAGTGAAAGTCTGGTTTTAATGGAGCCTGGAATGAAGATGAATAGAATACCAAGAAAACACACAATGCTTCTTTCACAATTGTGTCTAAGACTGGCTTTAATCAACAGAGTAGGTAATTGCTAAACTATTTGTGCCACTTGCCAAGTAGTAGCAATGAATTTAACCTTATTTATCCCATTTTGTTTTTGTGAGATGAATGGCTTAGTTACGGGTAAAATTTTTAGTTGAGTGATATAATCCCACCCTAACCCACTAAGCTGTCTAGGGGAATGGCAGATATTAGCAAAAACCCCTTAATTTGTACCTTTAATATATCACATCAATATCACATTAATACTTGCAGCAGTCAGTTATTTCTGTATATCAAATAATTACAAAATCACTTATTTTCACTATGTGTGTCTAAACTTGCTTAAAGTTGGCTGTAGGTCTTGAGTTTACTTTGTATCTCTTCTGTGTTTCTACATATTTCTGCTACTTGACTCTCTGAGAAATGACCATCTCATAGAAGACAAACAAGGGAGGAAAGTGGAAACACAGGATGTCTCTGAAAGCCTAGGCTTGGAGATGACATACTATCTTCTCTACCCACATTTTATTGGCAAAAAGAATTGCATCAGTGGTGTGGGGAAGTATATTCTACCCCTGGTGGGAAAAACTGCCAAGTCACATGCAAAGATCATGGATACAGGAAGAGGTGAAAAGTTGGGCCAATAATTTAATCTATCACATTTATGATGGTGTATTAGGTTTTTTTTTATGGCTGCTTTAACAAATTACCACAAACTTGGTGGTTTAAAACAACAAAAATGTATTTTCTCGCAGTTCTGGAAGCCAGAAATCTGAAATCAGTATCACGGAGCCCATATCAGGATGTTGCAGTTCACGCTACCTCTGCAGGCTCTGGGGGAGAATCTGTTCCATGTCCGGCCCTGCTTCTGGTGGCTGCCGGCATTCCTTGAGTCCTGGCTGCATCATGCCAGTCTGTGCCTCCATGGTCACACGGCCTTCTCCCCTTCTATCTGTCTCCTCTTATGTCAACTTTAAATTTCCCTTTGCCCTTCTCTTTAAGGATACATGGAATTGTATTTAGGGCCCATCTGGATAATCCAAGAGAATCTCTGCATCTCAAGATTCTTAACTTAATCATATCACGTACATGTAAAGTAATATTCAAGGTTCCAGGGGTTAAAGCCTGATATCTTTGGGGGACATTTTTCAGCCTACTACAAATAGCAATAGCAGTCACAGAAGGCTTTCCACCTACAAGACATTCAACTAAGCCTTTACATATATTAACTCATTTAATTCTCAAAACAACCCTTCATGTTGTTTCAGTTATCAACCCTGCTTTTTAGATGAGGAAATTAAGGTGAACAGAAGCTAAACAACAACTTGTCAAGTAAGGCAGGATTTAAGCTCTCTGTCTCCAGAGTCTTCCTTAATCACTACATTCTACTGCTTCTCTACTTTGCTTATAAATCAACAGAAACATAGATGGAAACCACAGCATCTAACACTGGGACTTGAATATTGGGCTTTTAATATGATTAGGCAGATTGGCTTCTTATACTGAGAAATATGGTCTGAGCTCTTGAGAAGTTTAGGGAGTGGCAAAAAAGAATATCTTGGATGCTGTCAGCAATTGTTCCAAAGCTGCTGGGCTGGGATCAATGACCACGTTCCTAGGTGACATTCCAGTGGCCAAGTTCTCAGCAGAGTTTGGAACATTTGTGCCTGGCAAGGTTTCTTCTCAGAATTACTAGGAAGCTGTAACTGGTGCTTGACAGAGTCTGTGCTCTGTTCCCTGCAGAAAGCTGAAGCCAAGGAGTTTTAACACCCACAGTTTAATAGGAAAAAAATCTGAGTAGTGTTGATGATCAGGTCATTTCAAACCAGCCATTCAACAGAATGATGTGTTTCTTTTTTTTTTTTTTTTTGCGGTACGCGGGCCTCTCACTGTTGTGGCCTCTCCCATCACGGAGCACAGGCTCCGGACGCGCAGGCTCAGCGACCATGGCTCATGGGCCCAGCCGCTCCGCGGCATGTGGGATCTTCCCGGACCGGGGCAAGAATCCGCGTCCCCTGCATCGGCAGGCGGACTCTCAACCACTGCGCCACCAGGGAAGCCCTTTCCACTGTATTTTAATATAGTTTGCTTGAGTTCATTTTTGGTTACAAGGTTGGTGACAAAGGCTATGTTCTTTGTTTCTTCTTTATTTTGGTAAGAATTCTTAACATGACATGTACCCTCTCAGTAAACTTTTATGTACACATTACAGTGTTGTTAACTGTAGGTATTACGTTCTACGGCAGATCTGCTTATTCATCTAGCGTAACTGAAACTTTGTAGTCTGAACAGCAATCCCCCTTTCCGTGTCCCCCCTTAAGTAACTACCGTTCTATTCTCTGCTTCTGTGAGCTTGACTATTTTAGATACTTCCTGTAAGTGGAATCATGTAGTATTTGTCTTTCTGTGACTGGCTTATTTCACTCAGCATAATGCCCTCTAGGTCCATCCATGTTGAAATGGTAGATTTCCTTCTTTTTAAGGCTGAATAATATCCCATTGCATGTATATACCACATTTTCTTGATCCATCCATCTGTTGATGGAAATTTAGGTTGTTTCTACATTCGGGCTATTATGAATTATGCTTCAATAACATGGGAGTGCAGACCTCTTTTTCCTATCCTGATTTCAATTATTTTGGATACAACCTAGAAATAGGATTGCTGGAATATACACTAGTTCTATTTTTAATTTTTTGAGGAATCTCTGTCCTGTTTTTCATAGTGGCTGCACTGTTTTTCATTCCTACCAGCACTCTGCAAGCATTCTAATTTTCCGCATCCTTGCCAACATCTTTTATCTTTTGTTTTTTGATAGTAGCCATCCTAACAGATGTGAGGTGGTATCTCATCGTGGACTTGTTTTGCATGATTAGTGACATTGAGCATCTTTCCCTACACCTGTTGGCCATTTGAATGTCTTCTCTGGAGAAGTGTCTATTCAAGTTTGATGTGTTTCCTTAAATACACAGGCATTTTTTAATGACAAAGGCTGAGATTTCTTAGCATGGCTTCTGACCTACCCTCTAAAAGGTATATCTTAGCTACATGTATCATTATGTTTGCTATTTTGATTTAAATACTGACAAAATATAATTTATTATATTATCAAGAACCCTAACATTGCACATGGAAGGTTGAATCCAGCCACATATGGCGTTCGCCAAATGTCTCCAGAGATTTTTCTATTTTTTATATGCTTTACCAGGATTTTGCTTCCTTCACTCTTTAGCCCATATGTTTTTTTTTTTGAAGCTCATTAATTGGCACAAACTTTAAGCATTTGTCCCCAATCAATCAAAAGTATTTTATATAGGTAAAATATTTATTTCCAAATGGCTTGGTTGGCTCTTTCAGCGTGCTAAATCTTTTTCTATTACATTAAAAACTGCTGTTATTATTCTCTCCAAGAGTAAATAAATTTAGATCAATGACTTTCATGTATATTCCAGGCTTTCCAAACCTACATCCTGAAGTCTGCCAAAATGACTGAACAGTAAAAATCACATTCTCACTTAGGCTTCTGGAAGTTGGGACAAAAATCAGTTTCCAAGGTGCAAATAATAAGCTCAAAGCAAGACCTTTTCTTTCAGTTTTTCACTTTCTATTGCTTTGTAGAGAATTATCATTTGGCTTAATTGTCAAGAAAAGTAAGAAGGAAGATCAAGGCTAATAATTAAATTTCTGCCACAGATGGAATTGTCAAAAATTAAACATGGTGTGGTAATCAAGGAATTACAGGGAGTTTAATACCTGTCTCTTCTCTGGATTTTATTGCAGGCACAGAGGAAAAAAACCCCAAAATATTAGGAGGTTCGGGATATTTGTGTGTAGTAGAAGGTCATATTTGGGAGTTTCAGGAGAATTAAGAACCCTCCAGATGATGATAATACATCAACACTGAGCTTGTCCCCATGTCAGATGTTAGCACTCACTCCCCTCCCCTGGCCTGGAATAAGCTTATGTCAGATGGCCACATGGACTGCCCTTACTTCATTCAGATCTCTGCTCTTTCTCTTCAGAGAGTCCTTTCTTGACCATCCTATCAAAAGTAGCAACACCTGCCACTCTAATCTTGCCTCTGTTCATTTTTTCTTCTTGATATTTATCACTACCCCAGTTTATATTCATGTTCATTTGTTAATTGTTAGCTTGTTTGTTGCCTTCCCCCACCCCCACAGCAGTGCCTAGTACAGAGTGGATGCCAAGTACATATTCGCTATTCCTATTGAACCCCCTTGTCACACTTCAGTTACAAACACACTCTGTTTGTTTGTTTTTAATTTAGTGCTTATGCATAGACACTTTGAAATTTTAAAAAAGTCCGCTTGAAATATTTCTAAATATTTAAAAACAAAGAACCAGGGGGCATAGGATATGAGAGGCCATCTTATAGGTAAAAAGGAAGCTCAGAGAGAAAAAATGAATAGTTCAAGGTCACATGGCTGTCAAGAATCTTGGGGGTGGGTCTGAGGTTTTACCCTACTGGCAAGCTAGCAAGTTATCCTTCCATAGTTTCATGGATGCTGGCAGAGACATAAGACTCCTGAGTCAGAAACAAAGAACTGTATTCTCATGGCACAGCAATCTTCATGAACATCATATTTGCCCCATTTCTCCTTGTCCTCTTCCCCTACTTACCAGCCTCATTGGAGTGATGTGGAGCTTGCCCAGCTGGATGCTCTATGTTCACACTGTGGCTCTGTGTCACACCTGAGGAGCCCTAAGCTTAAGGATTTGAATTTTTTATAATAAGCAGTAAGCAAACCTAACCTCTGATCCAGAAGAGTCACTATCTCTGTCATTCTGTGTTGTACAACATCCTTGAAAGATACCACTCTCACAAAACATGGAGAAATGCTAGAGATCTATGGAGAATTGTCTCTCAACATCAGCCAGTTAGTAAAAAACAATTGGTGCTATGTCCTAACTCTTTTTCTTTTTGGTACGCGGGCCTCTCACTGTTGTGGCCTCTCCCACTGCGGAGCACAGGCTCCGGACGCACAGGCTCAGCAGCCATGGCTCACGGGCCCAGCCGCTCCACGTCATGTGGGATCTTCCTGGACCAGGGCACGAACCCACGTACCCTGCATCGGCAGGCAGACTCTCAACCACTGCGCCACCAGGGAAGCCCTGTCTTAACTCTTAATAATCATTGCTTTATGAAATTGCATAAAACCTGTATAGCACACAGTACAATACTTAATAGACATTAACTCTTTATTCTCATTCCACATATTTCTTTTCATCTTTGGGTTACATATAAGTTTTCTGCTTTATTTCTGATGATGTATCATGGATATTGGTAAAGGTATGCATCAGAAAAAAATCAGCCATAATCTCATCAATGCTAAACTCTATTCTGAACACATCAACAGAGGAAGCCCATTACAGCAAACCATTAAAAGAATATAGATACTTCATGGTATTTAATACCTTGTAAAACGTAATAACTGCACAGAATCTTAGAGTGGGGAGCCTTAAGATCACCTCACTGGACTTGCCCTTTTTCCTTGGCTTTACCAATTTACTGGTGAGGAAACAAGCTGAGGGAAGGAACAGCTTTGTCCACAGTCATATTGGGTTAATAGCAGAGTGGGGAATGTGACAGTCTTGATGTGGTAGTATGCCTGTAACAATAACTTCAGTCTTATCTTCTCACACTGCTTTTCAAAAGAGCACTCACAGTGTATGAGTGATTTGAGTTAATGGCCTCCTTAAGTGCTTATCCAGGAGAATGTGGGGCTGCCCAGACCTGAAGGTGAGGAACTTGGATTGTATTGCAAGAGAAACTAGAGGCTTTTTGAAGTTAAGAGTAAAGATTAAATGCTGTGGAAAACCTTAACTGCATCAATTAATCAGTACTTATCCATTGTGTGTGAGATGGTACATCATAGCAGGTGTAAACTCTGGAGTCAGATTTGGGTGTGAATTCCTACTTCACTTAGCTTTTTAAAGTTATTTACCATTGCTTTGCCTCAGATTCTTCATATAGAGTCTGAAGATAATGATTGTACCTTTCTTACAGAATTAGAAGATGAAGTGCATACATGGCATTTAGCACAGTCCATATAGAGAAAGAACTCAATAGTATTAGGATCATTCATACTATTATGTAACCTAGATTTTACAAATCATTTGGGCTGGGTATTATGTGTTGGCCTTTCTAGAAGATTCTTTCTCCAGCCTCCACCCTGCTCTGTATATTTGGAGAATGAGCCGTATGTGCCACCTCAGTTGACAACCTTGAGTTAAGCCAATGCGGGAGCCCTGGCAGAGAACTGGGGAAAGGAAGGAAAGAACCATGTCAGCTCGCTGTGAAGGCCACCAGGAGCCCTAATTCTGTCAGGCTGCCCTCTCTACACTGCCCTCTACACTTCAGCATTCTGTCAACTGCCTTCACCTCCTTGGCCATCACCCGCTAAACCAGCCATGGAGTACTGCATTGTCTCTTGTGGTCTTCTAATATCAAGCTCACACTTTTTAAAAGGGTACCTTTGTTCATCTCTTCTCAAATTATCCTAATCTGAATGTGCCCTCTAATTCTTGCTGATTCATCATTTTCCCATTTGATCTTTACAACAACTCCATGAACTAAGTATTATTTCCATTTAACATATGATGCTACTGAAGCTTAGGCAGTTAAGCTAATTTCCTGAAGTGAATTGACTAGTCAATGACAGGACCAGAATTCTGTTTTTCTGCCACTAGAACCCATGGTCTTTCTGTTGATGTGCTTCTATTGCATTCCTTAGGGCATATTCCTCAAGGTCAGGACCATGGTTTACTAATCTTAGTATTTAGTCCCATTTCATTCCAAGTATACAGCATATACTCAATATATGTGTTTTAAATGTCTATCAAATATAATCTAAACTTACAGGTTATTTTTAGGGAGCATATACTACTTAATCAGTATCACATCTCACAGCACACACTTTGAATATCTTGTTTTATTATAGGATAATAATCATACTCCTCATTGACTGCCCAAGAAGAGCACACAGTTGAGGAAATGCTGTTGGTGGGCGGTAGGGGAAAGAGTCAGCCTGGGGAGTTGTTCTGGTTGACATTTTCAGTGTTTTTCTGGGCCTCTCTCTGAAATGTAAAGAGCTCTGGGACTCTGGCTGCAGATGAAAGAGGTGGATTTTTTGTTTTGAGAGCAGCTGAGGGAGGTGGGTGTGTTTTGCTGTGTTTTGAATTTAGTTCTTTTCCTTCATTACAGAATCTCATTTCCTACAGAAAAGTTTAGCATCTGTTTTGTGATTTGATGAATGGCTTTGAGCTGTTAATTTAATTGCTTCCTAGTAAGACACTAATGACCTTTTTTGTTCCACTAAATACTAGTGTGTTTAGTTATAAATGAACCATAACTAAACACTTGGAGCTCCAGTACTTACAATTCACATTGCTCAGGTTCAGGTTGTAGCAACTAGAGTTAGAGTTACAGGTGGCCTGTAGATTTCGCTTCCAAAATCTGTGGTAGGTGAGAAGAACAATAATTTTCTCATAACAGCAAATTCAGGAGCAAAGCTTAATGCAATATGAACAGACAAAGGAGAAGAAAAGAGAAAAATATATGCCAACGTATTTCCAGATCTGAGAAATCCCATTTGCTATCTTCAGCCAAGGAGCTGGAGGCCTGGAATTTGGATCTTTCTGGTCTCAGCTTCCTGAGAATTACTTGTTCTCTGGGTAGCCACAAGCATCAGGTAGGGGTAGGGGTAGGGGAGTTAATCTAAAAGTTTGGACTCTCATATTTGTCTGTTGATCACCAGGTTTCAAATGTTCTTTCAAGAGTGAGGGCATCTTTATATATTTGATGGGAATGAATATTAATTTGCCACTTCTTCAGCCCTTCTGGCATGGCCACTGAGTGTTGATTTCATTGGTAATTGAAATTAAAGCATTGTAGCTCCCACTGGACTTTAATCGGCTTCCTCTTGGAATACTGCCAAGTAAGATCTTTTCCTGAAGGACCCCAACTAAACAAGGAGGCCACAGAAGGTCTGGGTCTGCCTTTGGCAACTGGAGTCATGCAATTGCCTGGGACGTCAGTATCATCAGATTTATTCCCTGCCTTCTTTGAAATAGTGCTTTCTCACCACCAAGGAATTCTCCCAATGCTCCAAGATAAATATTTTTGGAAACCAAATGATATTTGATTTTCTCAAAATGGAGACAAAGATAAGGTGAGTATTCCGGAAGGAAAAAGACAGGAATCTCACTCCCCACTCCTAGCTGAGGCATATTTGGTTTCCAAACTGCCTACAAATGGAGCAGTTGAAAGAAATTCAGAGTGAACTGAAGTACCAGTGAAAGGGCTGCACTGCTCCTTCATCTCCGGGACCCAGACAGGGCTGCTGTGTGGAATGTGGACCTCCCACACATGGACTTGATTGTACGTCAAGGCTGGTATGAGGAACCAAGGGACACTTTCTCCAGAAGAAGCAAGGATTCTTTAGAATCGGAGCTTTGCCTGGTGTCGTTAAAAAGAATGAAGGAAGGAGTGTGTAGTGGGTAAGCCACATCTTGATATCTTTTTTCCTTAATCATCCCCACCTCCAAACTAAAAACATTTTCTTCAGCATTTCAATGACCATATTATGCTTTAGGTGAAGTGATACTTTATTATTGAGATTAAATTTGAATCCTTTTAAAGGAAGCCTGTAAGGATTGTTGTTAAATCTCAGACTCCCTATCTCTTTAGCTGTTAGAAAAGAATGTATAACTACATGTTTAAAAGAGTGATTTAAATTTTTCATTTTTCCCAGAAAGGTGTGTTTCTAAGTTAGAATTTGCTCATAGCTCTTCCTGTTAAGCACAGCCATGCAGTTCATATGCAAGGTGGATTTTAATGTCTCTCAAGGTGAAACTCTGCATTGAACATGCAAATCACCAGCATCAAATTCATCAGCAAATATTGTTAGCTCAACCTGCGGAGTACATCCAGAATTAGACCACTTCTCACCACCCCACTGCTATCTTTCTGGTCTGAGACACTGGAACCTCTTACTATCACTTCCTGTCTGGGCTCCCTGATTCTAATTCTGATTCCCCTCAGGCTCTTTCTAACCCAGATATGTTTTATCAAAACATAAGGTTATGCTTTTGCTCAAAACCATCCAAGAGCTTTCCATAGCACTCAGAGTAAAAGCTAAATCTTACCACGGTTTCAAAGGTCTTACGTGAGCCGGTTCCTACACCTACCCTGTTCTCTCTTCCATCTCCTACCAGTTTCTACCCAGTCACTTTGGTCTCCTTGCTGTCCATCAAAAGTCTTTTCCTTTGTAAGGCTCTCTCTCTCACCTCTTTCAGCTCTTTACTCAAAAGTCACTCTCTTAATGAGGTCTTTTGTTGCTACTCTATTTAAAACTGCATTCCTCCCATAACTACCTGTATCTCCTTTGCCTGACTGAAGTTTTTCGTGAGATTGACAATAAGTTATCCTTTGTTTACATACTTCTTTCGTTTACTGTCTGCCTCTCCCCTTGAGAAGATAAGCTCTAGGAGGGGTCATGGAAAACACTGGGAGGCTCAGAGAAGGCATTCAAAAAAAACAAAAATTCTTTTTGAATGAGTGAGTAGGACACCATATTCTTATTCTTTGGAACACTGTGAAGCGTTCCCATGGTCCAGTCTAAAAAGGGGTACAAAAATCCAGAGTATATGAGGCATATAATAATAGCACAACAGAGCAATTTTCTAATAACAAGTGCCCACCTACCCAACACATACTGAGATCAACCAATGCCTGGGGTTCTAGCCCTACTATTGACTACTTGTTCCTGAATGTAACTGGATTTTTAAGCCTCTTGCTCTCGCCTCAGTGCCTATCTCAGCAAACTCTGACATCACAGGACAAACCACAAATCCAACTCCAGATGCATTAAAAAATAATCTGGCTATGTCACTGAAGATCAGTTAGAAACACTGAAGAATATTACATTTTATATTACAACAAAACAAAACAAAACACTTCCTAAAAAATACTGCTTAAATATATTCTTTTTCCATGATTCCCTGTAGGGCTGTCCACATACTCTCTTGTCTCTCTTCTATGGGTCCCAGTAACTCCCTAGAACTATTCAGAGATTCGAGTAGTACTTAGATCTCATCCACCTGGCCCACATTCTGTAATCTCATGTCATTGTTTTGTAATATTTGTCCATTCAGATATGTGCATCATAGTGTCCTGACTAAAACTTGCTACTATCTTCCTATATCCCAGAATATATAATACACAATTTTTATAATGATCTTGATGGTGTTAAACTTGCCAAACTTATCTCTAGTTGGAGTTCTCACAATTTAAGCTCCACTCATACTGAATTGCAGCCTCTGGTACAGTTCTGAGCATTTGACAGATGGCTCCTTCCCTCTATAATACCTCATTTCTCAACCTTCTGATGGACTCCGCTAGAAAATCACCTCACCGGTGAATTATTTCCCACCTTTCACAGGAGGAATTGGTCATACTGGCTTCTTGCTCTTCTTTAAATACTCAAAGCTACTCCGCCTTGAGGCATTAGCACTTGCTATTCCCTCTGCCCCGACACACTTTGCTTACTTAGCCACAGGGCTTCCTCCTGTGCTTTCTTCAGATCACTGCTAAATACCATTGTACCAGGGAATTGTTTCCCAATTACCCTGTGAAAAAGAGTCAGACCTACCCTGATCCTCCCTCTGGCGCTATCCATTCTCCTACCATGCTTTATTTTTTCCTCCAAAAGCATCTATCTCCATACGATATATATGTACTTGTTTATTTATTTATTCCCTCTCTTCCTCCACTGGAATGGAAGCTCTATAAGGGCAGATTTTTAAAAGGTTTTCTTCATTATTGTTCTCCCATAATCCAGTACAAATGCTTGGCATATATTAGATGCTCAACAAATATTTGTTGAATTAACTGATGAATAAATGGTCAACTGTCTCTCTTACTATCAGGTCTGTAGACTTTATGAGGGAAGTTACTAGGTGCATTTAATTCACAACTGTAGTAAATAATATGTGTTTAATAAGTGAATGGATGGATAAATAAATATATCTTGAGTACTTAGTACAGAGCTTGTTACATTGAATTCCTTTATATGCCTATACAGGAAAGACTTCTGGGCAGAGGGAACAGCAAATGCAAAGGCCAGTGGTCCATATACACTTGACACACTCTAGGAGTAGCAGAGTCAAGGTGAACGGAATGGAGAGAATTAAGGAGAGAATAGTAGGAGCAGAATTCTAATTGGGGTATATCACTTAGAACCTTGTAGGTTATTTTAAACAGTTTAGCTTTGTTAAAAATAGGAAGGCACTGTAGGATTTGAGCACTGTAGTGACATGATCTGGCTTGCATTTTAACAGGATCACTCTACCTGCTATATTAAAATGGCAGAAAAACAGATCGAAGGTGGAGGAAGGAGGGTCAGTTACAAGACTATTGAAATAATCTTTATGAGAGATCATGGTGGTTTGGATCAGTCATGATTTGATAGCCAACGAGATGGTGAACAATGGTTATATTCTAGATACATTTCAATGGTAAACTCAATAGACAATCCTGATAGATTGGATGTAGGAGTGAAAGAAAAATATTATGCTAATATTTTGGTTTGTGAACTTCCACTTCCAAACAAGATAGAATAAGAGACCAGATTTACATTCATGTGTGAAATAATTAAGGAAAAAATGTAAAGTATTTGAAACAATAGTTTTTAAGATACTGGATATATCAGACAATGAAGGACAGCGATCTATGACAGAAATGAAATAAATGAAGTGAGCTCCATTATTGGCAGAACACATGCCTTACTTCCCAGGCTGTGAGGCAGGGAGGGAGAACACAGGAGTATCCCAGAAAACTTATTCATTTGAGATGGAGCTGAGATTCTGGGGAGACCAAGGTGGCTAGAACTTTGAGGAGGGAGTAATGCAGAGAAGAGAACTTCACAGAGAGAGAGTCCTGGAGAACTGCAGAGGGTGTCCTTTGATTACTCAGGAGGGTATTGATCAGAGGATGCAGGTGAAAAAAATTACCTGAGGCTGTAAGAAGAAGCTTCCAAAGGGATTAGAGGCAGCAGGACCCAGCATTCACAAAAGACTAAGTGTAGCCAATCTGGAAAACTTCATAATTGTTGGGGCATTGGGTAAAACCCAAGAGTCTTGCCTAAGACATAGGGAATAATTAACCCTCAAAGAAATATTAAGGAACTTCTTCAAGCAGAAGGAAGAATGACACTAGTTGGAAATACAGATTGACACAAAAAAATAAAGTGTATCTGAAATGGTAACTACATGGGTAAATATATAATGTTTTTTTCATTATCTAAATTTCTTTAAAAGATAATTGATTTTTTTCTAAATCGGAGCTGGAGGAATCAGCCTCCTGGACTTCAGACTATACTACAAAGTCACAGTAATCAAGACAGTATGGTACTGGCACAAAAACAGAAATATAGATGAATGGAACAGGATAGAAAGCCCAGAGATAAACCCACATACATATGGTCACCTTATCTTTGACAAAGGAGTCAAGAATATACAATGGAGAAAAGACAGCCTCTTCAATAAGTGGTGCTGGGAAAACTGGACAGCTACATGTAAAAGAATGAAATTAGAACACTCCCTAACACCATACACAAAAATAAACTCAAAATGGATTAAAGACCTAAATGTAAGACTGGACACTATAAAACTCTTAGAAGAAAACATAGGCAGAACACACTATGACATAAACCACGGCAAGATCCTTTCTGACCCACCTCCTAGAGAAATGGAAATAAAACCAAAAATAAACAAATGGGACCTAATGAAACTTAAAAGCTTTTGCACAGCAAAAGGAACCATAAACAAGATGAAAAGACAGCCCTCAGAATGGGAGGATTTATTTGCAAGTGAAGCAACTGACAAAGGATTAATCTCCAAAATTTACAAGCAGCACATGCAGCTCAATATCAAAAAAACAAAAAACCCAATCCAAAAATGGGCAGAAGACCTAAATAGACATTTCTCCAAAGAAGATATACAGGCTGCCAACAAACACATGAAAGGATGCTCAACATCACTAATCATTAGAGAAATGCAAATCAAAACTACAATGAAATGTCACCACACACCAGTCAGAATGGCCAACATCAAAAAATCTACAAACAATAAATGCTGGAGAGGGTGTGGAGAAGAGGAAACCCTCTTGCACTGTTGGTGGGAATGTACATTGATACAGCCACTATGGAGAACAGAATGGAGGTTCTTTAAAAAACTAAAAATAGAACTACCATACGACCCAGGAATCTCACTACTGGGCATATACCCTGAGATAACTATAATTCAAAAAAAGTCATGTACTACAATGTTCATTGCAGCTCTATTTACAATAGTCAGGACATGAAAGCAGCCTAAGTGTCCATCATCAGATGAATGGATAAAGAAGATGTGGCACATATATACATTGGAATATTACTCAGCCATAAAAAGAAATGAAACTGAGTTATTTGAAGTGAGGTGGATGGACCTAGAGACTGTCATACAGAGTGAAGTAAATCAGAAAGAGAAAAACAAATACTGTATGCTAACACATATATACAGAATCTAAAAAAAAAAAAAAAGGTTCTGAAGAACCTAAGGGTAGGACAGGAATAAAGATGTAGACATAGAGAATGGACTTGAGGACACGGAGAGGGGGAAGGGTAAGCTGGGATGAAGTGAGAGAGTAGCATTGACATATATACATTACCAAATGTAAAATAGATGGGTAGTGGGAAGCAGCTGCATAGGGAGCATAGGGAGATCAGCTCAGTGCTTTGTGACCACCTAGAGGGGTGGGATAAGGAGGGTGGGAGGGAGACGCAAGAGGGAGGAGATATGAGGATATATGTATGTGTATAGCTGGTTCACTTTGTTATGAAGAAGAAACTAACACACCATTGAAAAACAATTATACTCCAATAAAGATGTTAAAAAAAAAGATAATTGATTTTTTCTAAAGAAGAGCACTATTTTAATTATAGTAAATTTCGCAAGAGCTAAATTATAATTTTTTTAAATATATCATATAACATGCTATATGATTTTTATTCTATAAGCAGTTCATAAATTTCAAGAAAATTAAAAAAAGAGAAAAAGCAGAAGGAATGTCACCCATCATTTCATCACTGATATAATACAAATATTCCTAACATGTTAATACGTGATATCAGAATATTTTGACCTTTTTTCTTTCAGTAGTATTTTTATGCATAATTTTCTGTGTTGTAATTTCCATGTTTAATTTTAAATGTTTCTTATTTTTAGAACTCATACACATATTTCTTTTCAATTAATTAATTGTATTGTGGTAAGAACACTAGCACAAGATCTACCCTATTAAATTTCTAAGTGTACACTATGGTATTGTTAACTATAGGCACAAGTTGCATAGCATATCTCTAGAATTTATTCTTCTTGCATAACTAAAACTTTACGCCAACAAACAGAACTCCTCATGGTCAAAAAGAGAAGAAATCAAAAGAGAAATTAGAAAATATTTGAACTAAATAAAAATGAAAATCCAACATTTCAGAATCTGTGGGATGCAACTAAAAGATTAGTTGGAGAGAGAAACTGATAGCACTAAATAACTCCATTGGGAAATAAGAATGATCTCAAATCAATTATCTCAGTTCCTATCTTAAGAACTAGAAAAAGAAAAAAAAATTAAACTCAAATTAAGCAGAAAAAAGAAAATTATCAGAGTAGAAACTAAAGAAATATAAAACAGAAAAACATTCACTGAAACCAAAGGTGTTTCTTAAAGAAAGTCCAAAGAGATATGGCTTCTAGTAAATTTTACAAATTTTTTAAGGAAGAAATAATAGCAATTCTACTCAAACTCTTTCAGAAAATGGAAGAGATTACTTCTCAATTCATTCTATGAAGCCAGCATTATCCTGATACTAAACCAGACAAAGACATTACAAAAAGGAAAACTACAGACCAATATCCCTCATGAACATAGATACTAAAATTCTGAACAAGATTTTAGTAAATTGAGTCCAAAAGCATGTAAAGGGCATCACGACTAAGTATGATTTACCTGAGACATGCAACAGTGATTTAACAATAGAAAATCAATAGAAAATGGATGAATGCAATTCATTTTATCAACAAACTAAAAGAGCAAAGTTGTACAATCCTATAACTAGGTGTTGAAAAGCATTTGACAAAAATCTAACATCAATTCCTGGTTAAAACTCTCAACAAACTAAGAATGAAAATGATTCCATAACTGGATTAAGGGGAATTTACCAAAAACTTATAGGTTACATCATACTAAATGGTGAAAGACTGAATGTTTTCCTTTAAAATCAAGAATAAGGCAAGGATGATTGCAATCACTACTTCCATTTAATATTGTGCCAGAGGTTCTACCCAGTGATTTAAAGAAAGGATGAGAAACAAAAGACAGCCATATTGAAAGATGAAGGAGAACTGACTTAGAAGACAGCATAATCATCTATGTAGAATATTGTATGAAATCTACAAAAAACTTATTTGAACTGAAAACCAAATTTAGCAAGGTGTCATGATATGAGCTCAATATACAAAATTAATTTTGTTTCTATACAGTAGCAACAAACAATCAGAAATTAATTTTAAAGTACCATTTATAATAGCATCAAAAACATGAAACCTTTAGGGGTAAATCAGACAAAAATACACAAAACCTGTACACTGAAAACTGTAAACCAGTGCTGAGAGAATTTTAAAGACCTAAGTAAATGGAGCTATATGTTGGAAGACTCAATATTGTTCAGATGTTAGTTGTCAAAGATTTGATTTATAAATTAAATGCAATTCAAATAAAAATTTCAGTAAGCCTGTTTTATAAAAATTAACAAGCTGATTTTTAAAATTCATATGGAAATACAAAGGATCTAGAACAGCCAAAACAAGAACAAAGTTGGAAGACTAACACTGATCTCAAAATTTATTATGAAGCTGCAACAATCAAGACAGTATGGTATTAGCATACACATAAAGAAACAGATCTGGAGAGTCTGGAGAGTCCAGATAGACTTGCATATATATGTACAACTGATTTTTGACACAGATACAAAATTAATTCAATTTAATTTTGGAGAAAAGTTTGTTCAACAAATGCTGTGGGAACAACTGGATCTGTTACCACAGATCTGCCACACAAAAAAAGCAAAACAAAAAACAAACTTTGATCTGTATCTTGAAAACCTTGTACTATATACAGATATTAAATCAAAATGGGTAATGGGTCATGGACCTTAATGTAAAACCTAAATGTAAACCTACGTGTAAACCTAAATGTAAAACAGGAGAAAAATCTCTGCAACCTTAGATCAGGCAGAGTTCCTAGATAAAACACCAAAGGCATGATTCACAAAAGAACAAATTGATAAAATGGACTTCATTAATACTAAAAACTTCTGCTCTTTGAAAGACATTATTAAGAAAATGGAAAGGCAAGACACATACTGGAAGAAAATGTTTGCAAGTCATATATCTGATGAAAGGCTTATATCCAGAATATGTAAAGAAATCCCAAAATTCAATAATGAAAAAAATCAAACAACTGAATTAAACAATGGGCAAAATATTTGAATAGACACTCCACTAACAAAAGACATATGAATGGCAAATAAGCATATGAAAAGATGTTCAACATTACTGTTCATCAGGGAAATGTAAATTAAATCCACAATGAGACACCACTACACACTCATTAGGATGACCAAAATTAAAAAAAAAAAAAATGATTATACTGGACTTCCCTGATGGCACAGTGGTTAAGAATCCACCTGCCAATGCGGGGGACACGGGTTCAAGCCCTGGTCCAGGAAGATCCCACATGCCGCGGAGCAACTAAGCCCGTGAGCCACAACTACTGAAGCCTGCGTGCCACACTACTGAAACCCACGTACCTAAAGCCTATGCTCTGCAACAAGAGAAGCCACCACAATGAGAAGCTGGCATGCCGCAAGGAAGAGTAGCCGCTGCTCGCCACAACTAAAGAAAGCCTGCGTGCAGCAACAAAGACCCAATGCAGCCAAAAATAAATAAATACATAAAAATTAAAAAAAAAAAGATTATACCAAGTGTTATGGAGAATGTGGAGCTACTGAAACTCTCATATATTCCTGGTGGGAATGTAAAAAGGCATAATCACTTTGGAAAACAGTTTGGCAGTCTCTTAGGAATTTATACATACACCTACCTAATAGCCTGTAGAAATTTATAGCAGCTTTATTTTTTCCAGGCAAAAACAGGAAACAACCCAAATGTCCATTAATAATGAAGGGACAAATTTATGTATATTCATACTATCAAATATTACTCAGCAAAAATAATATGAATTAGTGATATATGTAAAGACATGGAAGGATTTCAAATTAATTGTGCTGATTTAAAGAAGCCAGAGAAGGAAGAGTATGTATTGTACGATGGTATTTATATACAATACATAAAAGAAAATGCAATCTTCAGTGACAGAAAGCACTATAATGATGGAAAGCAGATGGCTGGTGACCTAGCAAGGGGAGCGGGAGAAAGTGGTGAGGGTGAGGAAGGAGGGATTACAAAAGGACTAAAGGAAATATTTGCAGATGATGACTATGTTCACTATCTTGATTGTGATAATGGTTTCATATGTGTATATACATATGTCAAAACTTATCAAATTGTGCACATTAAATTTGTGCAGTTTATCATATGTCGCTTACACCTCAAAAAAAATGAAAAAAAAATGAAAAAGCCAAAACTTTAGCTTAAGTTATTAGAGGAATGGAATTGCCTTTAACTGTGATGAGATGCCTGTGGGTAGATTGGCTTTGGGGGAAGGATCAAGAGTTCAGTCTTGGACATGTTATATTTAAGAGTTTATTAGACATCCAAGTGAGATACCAAATGGGCAGTAGAAAATACAAGTCTAGAGTTCAAGGGAGAGGTCTGGGCTGGAGATAAATGTGAGAGTCACTGACACACAAATAATACCTAAAGCCTTGGAAAGCACTCAAAGGACATTTGTGATTGACTTGGGAACCTCATTCCTGAATCATCCAACATTTACCAACCACTTATTACAATCAGCTCAATACAATTGATGAGATAGTGATGCCTGAGGCTGTATTGTGTAACATATACTGTTTTTACGTAAGTGATTTGTGCATGATATACTTTTTTGGCAGAGAATACAGTTTTCTTTTTAATGTGGCTTTGTCTGCTTTGGATGTCTACTAAAGCTCCCTAGGACTGTGCTTGCTGGGGAGCTGACAGTCTATCAGAGTTTTCTTTAGTTAGCGGGAGTTTGAAAGCTAGCGCTTAAAAGTCCATGCTAATGACCTGATAATTGTTTTAATGGATTTTCAATGAAGTGTGAAGTTCTCGGCTGACTTCTCAACAAAGTGTAAAGTATGGGTAAAGTGTGTGAGAGAGTTATTCTCATTCCTGTGAATTTGTCTCTATCTGTTTACAGAATCAAGAAACATTGCCAAGTACAGCTTTGGCTATTTTGTCAATACAAATCTGCTTTGGGTGTGTGAGATTCAAGCAGGATGTCTGGATTCTGTTTAGCAGATGGGCTGGGGCAAAGCAGGGTACCTTCAGAAGAGCCTTCAGCCCTTCTGAGCAAAGAGAAGACTTGACCGTCTGATAGACTGAGAATAAGGGCCCTGAAGATGCCAGCCTGGATTCCTGGCATCTATCTTGCTCAAGACTTCTCTTGCCTCTCACCTGGAAGGGAATAGATGCTTCTCTAGGCTTTTTCATTTCTTGTTTCTAATACATTTTGTCTAGAGGACCAAATATTCCTATTGTGCTTCCCAATCCCCATAAAAGAACACTCCGTGCAATTGACATTAGTGCTTTGATTTAGGTTTACTGCTGTGTTAAGCCATCTTGGGGTGTACATTTATGCTAACCTAGAAATGATAGAGGAATAGCAAACTTTCCTCACAGTGCTGAAGGGGTAGAGAATACATAGTTTTTTTGTGTTATGAAATTTGTTTTCTTCTGCCTTTGTTTTATGGCATATAGTAGATTTCGAGGGCATGGAATGGTCAAATGTTGTTTCTTGTTTGGGTCTTTAGGGCTTGGAGTCTGCACTCTATGTCAGCTCTTTAGAAGAAATACTACTAAGAGTACAGGGAGGCCACTGACAGCTCTACTCAAGGGTGGAATTCAGCCCAGGGCAAGGCAGTTGTGCCTTAGGCCCTAGTCAATAAGTTTTAAGATGTTATTATAAATGAATCAGTCTCGTAGATCTGAACTCCATTGAGGTTCTTAGTGTTGCAGTGAATTAACAGTGTATGACTCTTAGGTTGGGTTCCTTGGAAACAGACACTGAGATAGAGATTTGTATCCAAGAGGTTTATTGAGTAGCACTCTCAGGCACAGCACCAAATGGAAAGTGCGGGGAGTAGGAATGGGTAGAGGGAGATGTTGAGCTGAGATACAGTTGTAACAAAGCCTTAGCCCATCCCCTGGGGAGACCTGGATTTGGAGGGTGGTCCTACAGAGTTGTTCCAAATTGAGGCATGATCGTGGGAACTTTGTACCTTCCCATCAGCCAGTTGTTGGATACAGGCTGCTCTTGGAGAAAGAGTATAAACTTGGACTCTCTCCCTTTGGCACAGAGTAATTCTTGGATTGGGATGCAGAAGTTAACCATCGACAGCCAACACACCTAGCAGCCGGTGTAATGAATGCTTCAATTCTGAAGGGAAGATCTGAGTCAGGCAACACAGCATCCTTTACATGATTAATAATGAAAGACAAGATTATACTGTAGCTATATTATTGACAACAGTAATGTTTCATTTTGCTTTGAAATTACGTTAGTTATTTGTACTAATAATAACAAAATAACCTAATTGAAGGCCTACTCTGCACTGTCCACTTTCATATACTGTAGTTTCCTGTTTTTTTTTTTTTTTTTTTTCTTCTTCTTTTAATCCTCACAGCAACCCTGTAAAGTAAGTATCATGTTACCATTGCTCTTGAAAGTATGGTTCAGGGATATGAATTGCCCAATTTCATACAATTACTATCTGATCACATCACATGTTTTTTTCTACACTGTCATCTCTGTCCAGCTATATTAAACTTTTTGTGTTTCCAAAATTTATCTTGCTTTTCCTTGTTTCTTCGCATTTGTATGATGTTGATTACCTGGAATGTCTTGCCTTGCTTGTCTGCCTATCAAACATCCATTCATCCTTCAAGGCTCATTCTAAAGATTATCTCCCCTGTGAAGTTTTCCTGGACTCCCTCTCCAATAGTTATTCTCTCTTTGTCTATGGTCTCGGAACACTTTGTACATGATACCCCATAGATGCCTGATACATACGTGTTCATGAAATGAAGGCATGGGTTCATCTTTTCAGTCATGTTGCTTGGCTTTGAGATTTGCGTAATACATTTCTTCTATGAAGCCACTCAATCTTGGAACCACTTTGTTTTCCTGCAGTTCCCAGTGAAGCCTGGTATGTGTATCTAAGGAATTTATCTTGGCTGATCAAGTTGAGCATCACCACAGCAAATATTGGAAACTGCTACCAGATTTTCCATTTCAGGGATGCTTTTGATGATGAATTTGTCTGAAACTCATATAAATTACACCCAAATTGTATTCTCAGGCAATTATTTGATTCCATGCTGAAGATATACTGAGTTTGTTCATACCCAGAAAGTGTAAAGAATATCTTAATTCATTTTGTTTACTTTCTTTTTGGGGCAGCTTCTTACACACCGACAGAATTTCAGTGTGGGGAGG
Organism: Leucopleurus acutus; assembly: GCF_964270905.1. NCBI lineage: Eukaryota > Metazoa > Chordata > Mammalia > Artiodactyla > Delphinidae > Leucopleurus > Leucopleurus acutus. Next base: position 120,273,013 of record NC_139143.1, read on the forward strand.
AATAATGTGACAGTAATTAGCACTGATTTTGCTGATGAAGTATCCAAGGTTATAAGTAAAGACGCATACTGTTAAATGACCTTAGTGATGATCTACAAACTTGCTCTAAGTTCTAGAGCTCCTCTGGTGGGCCCCATGCCTCAGGCTCTCTTCCCTGTTTTCTTTTGTGTTCACTCTTGGACAGAACTAACCAGGATGTTAAAGCTCCACGATGACCGCAGGATATGTAACTCTGTTCCCAAGTTATTGAGTTAGAAAAGGAATCTTCTGAATTAAAAGCAGTGATAAGTACAAGTTTATAAATTCTTTGTAGCAACTTTGAACAAGAGTAGATATAATGGACTCTCTTACTAAATAGGACTCCTTGCATTGCCTTACCTCTTTTCATTGGCAGTTTTACCAGGGACTAAAGCCAGCTCTGTCATCATGGAGCAATCTTTGACTTTTCATGAATGCTTCTGAGCTGACAAACTGGTTGGTGACTGGAAGTTTTCTTCCATCAGACCAAGTATAATTTGAAAGGAAGATGTATACTGGAAAATGGATTTTTGCTTCCATTGGCCAGCACTTTTGCCTGTGCTTTGTTGGCACTGTCAGTAGTGATGCAGTGTAGACAGTCATAGGGTGAGTGCCACCTGCCCAGCTCCTCTCATGTTCAGCCTCACCCAAGTCCTGAACATTCTCGTCACTCTCTTGTATCTGCCTTGTCTATCTGTTTCGCTAAACTGGTTTCTTCTGATGACAAAGCCCTTTCTAAACTGTAAATTACATATCTATTCATTCCCCTTTCAATGCATTATGGTGCTATTCCCTCTCATAAAGGGATGATTCTAATAAGTGGGTCTATTGGAATAATTAATGCAGATCTCATAAGTGACAATTTACAAGTCAGGAGTGGCTTAAATAAGGGAAGGAAGAGGCTGATTTAATTTACCTTATTGCACATTTCTTGCCACTGACTTTACAGAACAAATGGAACTAAATCATTGTTAATGCTGAGCCTTAAATTTTTCTTCTAGTCATTTCTCTCTCTTTTAGGTATTCACACTCATAAACACACTGTCCCTTAAATATTAATCCAGCTTTGTTATTTAATCAAAAAGCTTCTGTGTTCTTTTCTTACTTTACTTTAGCCTTTTGTGAGACATATCAAAAGCACCAAAAAGACTACATAATTTATAACTACAGTTTCTTTTTCCTCTTTCAAACTCCCATTTTCATGGACAAGTGATACTTTTGTAACTTCTTGGAGACTGTCTGTCATTAAATCATTCCCCCGGGTCAGTGTGCCCTTTACCAGTCAATAATACAAATCAATATTCTGGAGGTTTATAGAAGATGTTAAAGACATCTCTCAGAAACCCACAGATTATACTATTTTTCCAAAAAGTTTTAAATTGTCCTTCTTTAGCTCTTGAAAGCATCAGTTCCTCACTTTCAAAGTATTTTTGAGTTTTTCTCTTGGTTTGTTTTATTGTAGAATCCAAGTTGTCCTCATATTCCTGTTTGTATTAGCCATTAACACCATTTTACCTAATCCCCAACATTTGTTTATGCTTTGTGTCTTTGTATTCATTGCCTAAAAATGTTTGGTACATGTACTCACATTTATTTAGTCAAGAAATGTTTATTCAGGGGCTACAATCATGCCTAATACCTTGGAAATAATGGATTTCCAATGGATCCTCTAAAAGGATCCATTCCAAGATCCTTTTAGAGGATCTTATTCAGGGCTGCTTACTCTCATGAGGTTCTATTCAGGTATTAAAAACAGAGTATAGCATAGAAATTACCCATGAAGTGGTGAAAACAAGCATGGAATCAGGGGGCTGCTCAGAGAGTGAGGGCTCCAGGGAGGCACAGAGAGACAGAGTATCTAAACAAGCCTGCTGAAGGTCAGTGAGGTTTTTCTGGAGGATCTGATATCTACACTATATCTTGAAGAAAAAAGTGGTCTCCAAGTAAGGAAAGAATGGAAAAGTGTAGCAGGCAGGAAAAACAGTGGTTTCAAATATGATGGTGTAGTTGGAATTACAAATAATTCAATATCACTAGAGTGAAAAGGAGAAGCCAGAAATTGGGGTGGGGATGGGTTCGGAGACATGGCTCTGGAGGTGAGCAGAATCCAGCTCACAGCAAACTTTCTACGCCATGCTAGGGAGCTTGGTTTTTATTCTACAGACAACAGGGAACTGTGGAAAGATTTTTAGCAGAGGAGGAAATAGATTTACGTTTCAGTTCACTTTCTGGGGTGTGAGGAGAACACATTTGAGGAGAGTGAGTTCAAGGGCAGGGAAAACAGTTTGGAAAGTGGCTGCAGTTCTCTAAATGAGGTGTGAGGATAGCTGAGACTCCAGTAGAGGTGGTAGACCTACAAAGAAAGGGACCCGTTTGAAAAATCTTTAGGAAATACTCTTGTTTGGGGAAGGTGAGTGGATTGCCCATCTTGTCATCCATCCATGAGAGTGTGTAGGTTCAGCCTCTTTGGTGGTTCTTGGAGTGAGAAAGGCATTATTCTTTCCCGAAATGATTCCCAGTATCTTTGTGCACTGTCAATACATTAGGCATCTGATTTCGCAAGGATAATGCTCAAGAGACACCAAGTTTTCTGCAGTGGGTCCAATGCGTTATTCAAAAGTTTTTTTTTTACCTCTTGAATATCTGAAGCTTAATCCTAGTGAGAAGAGCTGTCATTTTCTTCCCAGACAGGAAGCTGAACTGTCTTTTCGAATACCCCAGGGCTTTCTGGACTCACAAACCTTTCATTGTAAGTACTTGTCTAACTTACAGGGAAGTTACACAGAATTCTCACCATTCTCTATGCTTAAGATGCATCATGCATCTACAGTCTGCCTTTGGTGCGTGGGCCCCTCAAAGTAAGCACCTCCGCAGAGGTCAAAGGAATTGTTCTTTGAATTTGGAGATGGGTCTCAGTACGGGGGCATGTGATGTCTATGCTCAAGACTGCTGGTAGTTATGCATTAGATTCCCAGTCTATGGAAACTTAGCTGCCAGAAGAAAAGAAATATCTAACTTTAAAAAATTAATTCATTTATTATTTAAAATATTTATTAAGATGCTATTCCATGGCCTGGTGCTATATGTGGTACTGATTGATTTATTCTTTCTCTGGGATTAGATGGGTGGTAAGTCAGGGCTAGGGAATGGGCCATGTGAGGCTTGTCCTCCCATCCACGGGTGGGAGTGGATAACCACCCAGGACAGCCATATACCAGGGTAGTATGTGGAGGGATCTAAACCAAAGTCCTGGGGCAGAAGCCAAAAGTCAGGAGCTAGTGGGTACATATGTAAGTGTGAAATCCAAGAGGGAAGAAAAAAGATGGAGAGGTGAGACAGAGTTAAGGGGTAGCACCAGACAGGGATGGAGCCAAGTGACAGCAGGTTCAGAATGAGAGCAGAGATCCAGGGACATCGCTGCAAACAGATGGGAGTGAGAGGCTCACTGTACAGAATGCTGGGGAGTTACGGGTGTGGGTGCTTCCCGTTTGCTTAACAAGCACAGGTTTTGTGGCAGACATGCCTTTGGAGGTGCAAGGTAAGGGCTCTTAAAAAATCACTGTCTGCTTGCAGCAGATAAGACTAAAACAAATGGAAACCAGCAGGCACAGAAAGCAGACAGCACCAACTGATTGTACTATTGTGTGATGTGAGCACCTAGAGAAAGAGTTCAGTGTGGACCAAATTTGTAGGAATTTGGTGAATGAAGTAGAGGTTAAGTTGTACAATTGTCTTCCTCAAAAGCCTTATTCTTTTCAGCCAAACTCACCATGCCTTCCCTGACTCCACATTATCCACACTCCCTCTGTCGACCGCTCCCTGTGACATTATGCTTCCGACTCTTGCTGAGGAGCCACCTTCTTTATGACAGCCCACCCAGAGTCACTAACTCAGCATCGATTGCCCTCCCCACCCATAAAATTTGTATCCACCTCCTCCTGGCTGGTAGTCACTTCAGCAGTTGTCTCTGTTAGATCATGAGATCCACAGAATATTTTATTATTCACTGTTGATTTCCCTGGACATCCAGCCCAACAAATGATGGAGGGCACTTCACTCGGGCATTTACAGATCTCTATCAACTATGCCCCACTATCCTTCTCCTATTTCCACAGTTTTGAAAACTTCATCTTTCATTAGTCTGGAATCTGCCCCTTCGCTCTAGGTAAGCCTGTCCATCTCCCCTCTCCACCGACATTTTATTCCTTCCAAATTCTTTTTGCTCCCTTTTCCCATCTGCACTTCCCTTTCTTCTTTCTTCCTGCCATCATCCTCTTCTTTTCCACTTCTTGTTCCTTTTTTGCCCCTTCAGGAACCATCTTCAAGATCTTGCCTTCATGACTCTTGACACATATTCACCTTTTGTACTATTATTCTTCACTTGCCAATACATTTGTAACTATCCTCATACCATTCATTCATCAAAACATTCATGCATCAATTTTTCTCATCAAATACTTATAAGTGACTACTATGTGAAATAAAGTGTGTTACACACTGGAGACACACCAGGGAATGTGACACAATCCCTGCTCTTCAAATGTTCAGTCTGGTGCATTTGGATTGTCTCCCTACTTGAGTTTAAAAAATAATAAACATAGACATTCACATTTACTTCACAGTTTACAATGCATTTACAAACTTTATTTCTTGTGTAATTTGATCTTTTACACAAATTTTTTATGTAAACTTAGTTAAGGAAAAATTAATTTCAAATAAATTATATTAATTAAAAATTATCTATTGGACAACCCAGATGATCTGACTCAAAGTCCAGTGCTCTATCTACCCAGGGGTACTGCAGGGAGGAGAATTTCTCCTCAGGTTCTTTAATAACTTCTCAATAGTGCAAAGAATGGTGCTCCCACATAGTTAGCACTCAGTAAATCTTTAGTCATCTTCCTGAGGAATTTGCCATTACTTGATATTCTGACTAAAAAAATAGAGGAGATCAAAAGTGGTCGATCTATCTGATTTTATTTGCCCAAGTTCATTTGACCCAAGGAAAGCTTGTGCCTGGGAAATGTCATACAGTCAAAATGGCACATCATAAAACTTGGATCCTGTAAGAAAACAGAATTTAGTTCTGGCTCTTCTACCTTTGCACAGAGTGGTGGCAGCGGTGGTGGTAGTGGTGGTGATGGTGGTGGTGTGTATGTGTATTTAAGTATTACTCTCTATCTCTATGAATTTTTAAGAGTTTGAAGCATTTAAAACATATTTGTTTGAAAGTACCATGAAGACTGGTGGGAGATGAAGCGTCAGGGTGCAGACAAGAGAGGTATCAGGCATATTATGGTGGTGGTTGTCCTAGTCATTCTCTTTTCTTGGACCTGGTGATTTCTGGTTGCTCTGGCTAGGATCTGTGGTTCTCGAGATCAATAAACTCATGGAATTCAACACTGGTGGAGTTGAACATTAGAGTTCGACATCAATAACCAGATACATAAGACTAACCTCAAACAAATTCTAACTTAACAATGTCATTGCCATGTAGAACTGCCTGTTGTTCTAACTTCTATAATTCAATACAATTCAGTTCAATCCCATTAAACTAACATTTACAGATCATTGGCAACATTCTAGACACTCAGGTTTACAGAAGAATAATGCTCAGACCCTGACCTCCAGCAAACTCAAGTAGTCTTTCTTTTTTTTCTCCTAACATGCCATTTTTTTGTCCTGTTTCTCTATGGTCCCTAAGGGATGTGGGGAAGACATCAATTATCTCTTCTTTTTATAAAGAAACATTGGTTGACATGTTTTTCTCTTTTGTCAAAAGAATCCTTTTAGTCTTAAGCATATCCTTTCCCTGGCACCCAGTACATTTGATCACCTGGTAACTGTCCCAGCTCCCCACAGAGAACCAGGAGAAGACCACAAAAGCCATTTTATTTGTTTCAACTCAGCTGAGTTCTTAGAGTTCACCTTCCAGTTGGACAAACATTATAACAAAGTGAAAGGCAAAAAAAGGTCAACTTTTGAATGGCCTTGTCAGAAGAACAACACACTCTCAGAAGCTGGCTGATTTGCTCTATCTTTTGATTCTTTACAAGATGGAAAAAAGTGCCTAACTGATGTAACGCTGACATTCTTTGTCTCCAAATGTCCAGAATGGCACCTTCCATGGCCGCTGTCATTCTTCTGAATGCTGACTGCCCCTCGGGGGGGAATTCACACTGAGACTTGTGCTGCACAGCAAAACTTCTACTCGGATAACAAAGAAGTGGTCGCGGGTGCAGGAGCGTGCCCAGTGTATGAAAACGGATTTGTGGATGCCACAAGAAGGGGCACAGAGATTCAGGAGCTCTCTTAGCTTATAATAGTCAGGAAAACTTCACGTTCTGTGCTAGAAATGAGAGCAGGAGAAAAAATTAGCATAAGGAAATAAAGTGAGGAAACAATCTGTTTGCATCTAATGTCTCAGGAAACACATATTTTATATACATTCTGGCAACAATACAGATATGCAAAAATGTTTTTTTTTTTAACCCCCCAGATATTTGAACTATAATGATCTGTTTCAAGATCTTTCCCAGTCATGAAATGATGAACTGGGGGAGTGAGAAGCCTGAAGCAAGATGAAGACTACTGAGAGTCTAGGAAGTTTTTATTAAGTGACTCATAAATAGCAGGAGGAAAATTATGGTGGTTACAGTAAGCTCATTTTAATTAAAGTGAAACGTATTTTTTCCTGATGTGGAACTGTATTCTGAATTCATCACTACAGGGTCTGGATAAATTCAAACACTTAAGAACTAAGCCCTGATAGGAGCAGATGTGCTTTGGGTATGTTACAAATGGGGCCACTGATGCACTGGACTAATTTTCCTGCTTAACCTTGAAGAGCTGTGACCTCAGTGGCCCCATTTGTAACATACCCAAGCTCTTTAAGCTCTTTGAGTTCTCTCAGAAATATTTTTTCCATCTGCGAAATGGAAAGGGATGTTGCAGGTGCTTTGTGAGCAATATATAAACAGCAACAATCTTAGAGGAGTAGGATTTAGGAATAATGATGTAAGTTTATGTCTCCCTCACCCTTTCTTTCCCACCCTGACCAGTCCTCTGTCTTCACAGACTGAGCTGACTCAGAGACTCTTCCTCCCCTTTGCACAAGCCTTAGGCATTGTGTGCGTGGGTGGATTTGACCTGTGACAAATATGCACTACAGAGGCACTTGAAAGAACACCCTGAAAACATGGGTCCACCATTCATGTCCAGTGGTAGGAAGAACGATGCCCTCTCATCTCCCATGATGTCCACATCCTCATTCCCGGAACCAGGGAATATTGCTACCTTACATGGCAAAAGGGACATTGTGTATATGGTACATTAAAGATCTTGAGGTGGGAGATTATCCTGGGTTATCTGGGTGGGCTCAAACAAACTACAAAGGTCCTTATAAGTGACAGAGTGGGTGTCAGACTCAGAGAGAGATTTGAAGATTTTCCAGCCTACAGAAGCTGGAAAAGAGGAGGAACGGATTCTTCCCCAGAGCCTCCAGAAGGAACCTGCCAACATCTTGATTTTAGCCCAGTGGAACCTATTTCAGACTTCTGACCTCCCAAACTATAAATCTGTGTGTTCTTAAGCCACTAACATTGTGACAATTTCTTACAGCACCAATAGAAAATCAATACACATCCCAAGACCACCATTTCATCATTTGATAATAGACAATAGAGTGAAAAAAACAAACAGACAAAAAAACCTTCCATCAGTCTCCTCCTTTAGAGGTAGTCCACTGACTGCAGGAGAAACAGAGCTGATAGGAATGGACTGAACTTTACATCCTTACTGAAGTGCCTAGTGTGTAGGGATATAACTTAGCTTTATTTTATTTATCATAATATATTTCACCTCACACCTTCCAGAATGATCTTCTGAGACCAGAAATCTGATTGCACTACTTTTTTGTTTAAAAAATTTCAATGTTTTTGCATTGCCTTCAAGAGAGGGAGTGAATTCCTTAGCATGGTCTGCAAGACCACCTATGATCTGTTCCTGATTAAGCCCCTGGCTGCATTTCCAACCACACCTGCTCTCCCATTTAGATTTTAAGCTCTGCCCATGGTGAGCTACCTACAAGTTTCCACATGCTATGGTTTCCCACAGTCCCTTGCTTTCACTTGAATGTCCTTTACTTTTAGATAGTATTTCTTGAGCACTTATTATTATAGCTGGCACTTATAAACACTTTATACGTATTAATTCATTAAACTCCATGCTGTAGGGCTAGTATTATCCCCATCTTATAGATAAGGAAACTGAAGTACAAGGAAGTTAAGTAGCTTGACCAAGGCCACATGCCTAATAAATGGAAAAACAAAGATACTGACCTGGGAGCAGGAGTGAGGCACAGGGGAAGTGAAACAGGGAAGGAGGAAAAGCCAATATAGTTGGTCATGTCTTTGGGCACCTAGAGTTTGATCCTGCTAGATCCTTCAGAGTTGCAGATAGAAAACCCCTTGAAATTGTCCACCTGAGAATTTATAGGGAATATATTTCCTCACTGGTTTCCATTTCCCATTGATGGAGGCTTACCAATGTTGGGGATGTTAAGTGTCTCATATTATGTGGTGGCACATGGGTGCAAGGCAAGCAGACACCTGGGCTACACCAGTGTTCTACAAAGTGACACTGGAAAATACTTAGAATTGGAGATTCCCAGGGCAGAAAGCTAAAGGCACACAGCACACACTTCAGGTGACACACTAACACAGAAATCCTCATAAAACTCTACCACAGCTATAGTGTAAATTGGAGGTAAGGCCAGAGAAGTGAAGTACAGTATGATAGGCTTCTGATACCAGGTCTTTGGTTTCCTGATAAGGTTAATATTTCAGGGGTGTGGGGTATGTGGAATGAAGGTCCTTCTATAAATGTGCATAGACTTCAAAAGCTAAACTAGGCCCTTGCTATTCTTGTCAGCAAGAGTCACACAGATTATGTGGATCTCAGATACCACATGTCTTCCATAAACACTCTGTCTTAGGAATTACTGTATAAAAATGGTCACATGACATAACTTTTTAATGCTTTAATAAGTGTTATTTTTATTGTTATTATAATTTATATTATTATTCATGTATTCCTTTCATTCAGTTAGATACTTTACAAATGTATGCTAATTATGATTCTTTGATGTATATTTTCTGGAGAAAAATAAGTAACAAGCTAAGCAAGGCAAAACCATACAGATAGGCACCAGAAAGAATCCAAAAATTCTGAGGCTGATACCACCCACACTAGGAGTTTTGCTTAATGCCGTCCATGAGACCTATTTAGTTTAAAGAACGTATTCAAGGAAGGGGTGGGGTGGTGAGAGGACAGAACCTAATGGAATTTTTGGATTCGGCTGATTCGATAGAATCACCTGGGTTCATCTGTCACTCACTTTCTGAATGTCAAAATAAGTGCATTCAGATTAGGTAAAAGGAAATACCTTCTCATGATGCCTCACTACCTACTAGGCTTGAATCAGAGGCAGTAAATTTGAGCAGAATTCTCATAGACCTGGAAAGCACCATGACTGTTGATGACAGCTGCAGATGACAGAGGAGCAGGCCAGGGTGGGAGGACCATGGTGGAAGGGCCACGGTGGGAGGGCCCCTGGAGGTGAGGGGCTCACTCTGCGCCGAGCCTGGCATTGCTGGCCAAGAGACTCATGTGTTTGAGGCCGTGGGTATGAGGTTTGTATGGACAACAGGGCACTGATGTCCTCATGAAGAAAAACAAAATGAAGAATTATCCAGAGGTCTGACTTTACAGCAATTCTGTGGTTCCCCAGTCTCTTAAAAAAAAGATTATTTCCAGAGTCTATTTGCTTCATGGCTGGAAATCGGGTGAGCAAAATGTAAGGGCTGTTTGTCAACTCTCAGGCAGAGAAATCACTAATTCATTTCTTTCTGAGGTCAGGGAACCTGGTCTCCTTTTATCCAAAGAAAATTGCTTCCCGGAGAAAGCGCTGTCATCATAAGGAGGAAAGGGATTCAGCAGCACTGAGTTGGCAAGTTGCTCATTTGCTCCTGTTCTTTAATTGATTTTTGAGCTGGAGACTACTTGTGAGCTTTCTGCCTAGAAGTTTAAAACTAGCCTCCTGTATGATTATAGAAAGTCATTAAGTTACATTTTGTTTTTAATAAACACACACACACACAAACGTAGGCACACTCACACACGCCTCTATTCTCACAGGTCACCTTTACCTTGAAGGTTGAATGTAAACTCAATCCAGCAAATATATATTGAATGTGTGCTATGTGCCAGATACCATGATGAGTGCTGGGGAAAAGAAAGACATGGTTCATGCCTTCGTGAGCCAACAATCTCTTCAGTAAGAAAAGAACTTGGAATGAGAAACCATTCATTCATTAACCCTTCACTCAACAAATATGTATTGAGGGTTTCTTATAGACTGAATTATGTCCCTTGCAAAATTCATATGTTGAAGCTTTCACCCCCAGTATGACTGTATTTGGAGATTGAGCCTTTAGGGAGGTAAAGTTAAATGATCGTAAGAATGGAACCATTAATCCCTTAGGGCAGGTGTCCTTATAAGAAGAGGAAGAGACACCAGAGAGGTTTCTCTCTCACAGCAAGCATGCACAGAGAACAGGCCATGTGAGGACAGGAGGAAGGCAAGCTGTCTGCAAGCCAGGAAGTGAGGCCTCACCAGAAAGCAACTCTGATAACACCTTGATCTTGGACTTTTAGACTCCAGAACTGTGAGAAGCACATTTCTATTGTTTAAGTCACCCAGCCTGTGGTATTTTGTTACAGCAGCCCAAGCAGACTAACACAGGACCTATTTATTATGTGCCAGGCACTGAGTTGAGTGCTAAGGGTACAACACTGAACACAACTTGCATAGATCCTGTCCTCAAGGGATTTCTTTCTTGTGGAAGAAGGTTAACTATAATGAATGCTATGAGAGTAGAAATAGAGCTACCTGTGGAGAATTCATCAAAGGCATATGACTTACGATGCATTTCTAATATTTATAATTATATATATGCATATATACATATATATTGCCTACTTTATCTCAGATATTATATCATGACTCAATATTGTTAAGATGTCAATTCTCCCCAAATTGTTAAGATGCCTATAGATTTCTGGCAATCTCAATAAAAATTCTAACAGCTTTTTGAAGAAACTAACTAGCTGTTTATAAAATTCATATGGAAATGTAAAGTATGTAAAAATACAAAAAAAACTTTGAAAAAAAATTATTTATTTTATTTATTTATTTTTGGCTTCATTGGGTCTTCCTTGCTGCACATGGGCTTTCCCTAGTTTTGGTGAGCGGGGGCTACTCTTTGTTGCGGTGCGTGGTCTTCTCATTGCTGTGGCTTCTCTTGTTGTAGAGCACGGGCTCTAGGCTTGTGGGCTTCAGTAGTTGCAGTGTGTGGGCTTCAGTAGTTGTGGCTCCCAGACTCTAGAGCGCAGGCTCAGTAGTTGTGGCATATGGGCTTAGTTGCTCTGCGGCATGTGAGATCTTCCTGGACCAGGGATCGAACCCATGTCCCCTGCATTGGCAGGCGGATTCTTGACCACTGCACCACCAGGGAAGCCTTATGACTTATTTTAGAAATCAGGAAATTGTAAAGTCAAAGATGGTGGAGTTTGGGATTGGGGAGTTTGGTCTAGACAGTTGCAACAGTCTGTGTGAGGACATAATGGCAGGAGAGACCATGGCTAGTTTGAGATCCTGGAATGAGGCCAGCATGGCAGAGCTTAGTTGGCGATGGAGAGAGATAGGCATAGGTCATCTCACACAGACTCCTGAGGCCATGTTCAGAAAAGTGTACTTGATTTGAAGAACTCAGGAAGGATTATAAACAAGAAAAATAAATTAAATTAGAGTATTATGGAAGAACTCTAGTGGTGGGTAAGCAAGTCAGGAAGAATAAGGCCCTCAGACTCCAGTGATTATTATAGCCTAAAGCACTGGTTCCCAAGGCTGGATGGAGTACATGAAAGAAGTGATTTTTGTGGAAAAATAATCATTTGTATATGCGTAGAAGCATCTGTCCCTTAGGCATGTTTTATAATTGTACTTTCTGCAGCCTGCTAGGAAGAAAGTACCTACGTTTTTTCAAAGGAAGATACTTCATATGTTTGTGGTTTTAAGACCATCAGATGCCACATCAACCGTACCAAAATAGACTATGCAAAATGCAATGTGTTGAGAGACATGTATAACTGAATCATTCACTTAAAAACGTCTTTCTTTACTTGTCAGATGAGAAATGGTTGGAACTGATAAGTGATCTGCTAGAGAGTCTGGTTCGTTAGGTATACATCCATCCAGTAGGTGTTAGCAATTACACTCCTTTGACAGGGATTCAGGCCCACACCTCAGAACAAATCTCACCAATGACCAAAAGTGTTGATGGGAAGATGACTAATTATGGTGAAGCCTGGATGTTTTTGCCAAGTTGTCACACTCAGCATGAACGTCGTTCTCCACTCTAGAAAGGAGCTCAAAGGATGTTGAGAAAAGGCTGGGATTTAGAACTGTGGCTATAGGCAGGGTTGAGTGTGGGACGGACAAGGGGGAAAGAAAAAACACATCAGGCTGCCAGACACTTGATAGAGTTTATGCAATTAGTTCCTCATTCCTTTTATGTAGCTAAGCCAATCCAAAAGCACACAAAACATTCTACTTAATGCCCTATGAGTTTCACAAGAGTGACTTTCTGGAACTGAATTGGACATTTCTTTAATTTCCTTGATTTCTTTTTCTTTTTCTTTTTTTTGTGGACCCTATTCCCTTAGTTGCTACTCTGCCTTGCTTCATCTACCACATAGCACATCAAAGAATATTTTATACAATTCCTGTGAGATTTGAACTTTCAGAGTCATAGCATTTCCCCCAATTGTTTATATTATGTTCGCTTGTTTCTTTTTCTCCCTCTGGAATGCCCAGCTGGGCTTGGATTGTATTCTGCTCTCTGATCTGTAGCATGGAGATTTCTGTACATGCATTCCACGAGTGGGCTGTCCCTGGTTATCAGTGGGAACTCTGCCCAGAGAATAAGTGCAGAGCATGTTCTAGAGGGCTACTGTACAGGCAGGAGACAAGTCTGCCTTTTGACTGCAGAGAATAGTAAATTACAGTGGATCATTTTTAACTCCATCTGCAACATTTGGCACACTAACACAGGGGATGGCTGGAAAACCTGGTATGTTGGAAACTGAGTATTCTTTAAATGCAAAAATGAAGAGCATGGCTAAATAAAAAGAGAAATGGCAGAAGAACTGTTTCAAGGTGGATTTGTCATTTATCAGTGTAATATTTAGACAACCTCTCCAGTCTCTCATTCCTTTCTCTCACTAACCTAGTTTTAATTATGCCATGTGAAAAATGTACTTGGTCTTTACAGCCATAAATTAAGTTGCTTCTTGTAACTGCTTCTAAATTTCATGGGTAAAAGACTTGGGCTGGTCTTTGATCATGTACCACAAAAATGTCAAAAGACCACAAGAAAAATAGACGAGATGAAAGCCTGTCAAACAAAGGTTAAATTTTACCAAGTTTCATTTTTCCTGAGTTCTTGGCTTCTTTGGTTACAAATTGATTAGGTATTTAAAATTAAATTAAGATTAACATGAAATTCTTCCAACCTTTCTATTGGGTTTCATGGTTTCCTTTTGGTTTTCTACACCTATGTGTACAAAAAAATTGTTGAGTTTATTCAAGTTGGCTTTTTCTCAATTCCTGAGCTGAAATTCCAGAACTCTGGGTTGTTGGTGCTTTGATTCTGGCAGGAGCCTTGTTTCAGTCGTGCAATATGAATGACAGAATTTCGCTCTTACCTTAATGGTGGATTATATTTTCATTGCTCCTTATACTTTCAGGAGATTCCCGTCTTCCCCCCAACATTCCTTAATGTCTTTGTTTCAAACACACATAAAACATTTTCTTTGAAGCAAGGTTTGAACTGGTATATTACGAAAGAGTGTTGTCTTGTCATTAAAACCACCAAGGATGGACATTATAACTAACTTTTTTCCCCAGCCAAGAAGCTAGTAGGGCTAGCTAATCTTTATTATCAGTGCTGCATATTGATGTCCTACAGTGTGCAAAGCACTGAAGCTGTAGCTTTACATACTTTATCTCCTTTATCCTCACAATAACTCTAGAAGGTGGGAGGTGGGCACTGTTATGCCTATTTTGTAGTTAGGGACACTGAACATCAGAGATGTTAAGGGACTTGCTCAAGGGAAGTCTTAGTGGGCCTTAGAGTTGGGATTCACGCTCATGCTTGGCAGCCTGTGATCTTCCCACCCTGCCTCCCTGCCACACAAATGACCATAAAGGACTTCTCCTTGGGTCTGTGTAGGCTGACAGTTTGGGGGAGGGAGACAGAGAGTCATGTTTGGGACCAGTGGGAGGCAGAATTGTGAAAAGTTTATTTGGACAGATTCCAGGATCAGGTTGATGTTGGAACACTTAACCTCTGTGCCTCAGGTTTTTTTCTTTTTCCTTGTCTGTAGAATGGGGATAATAATATAATAGTATCCTTTCAGAGGGTTGTTGTTAGGACTGAATTATCCATATAAACTAGTTAGCACCTTGTCTGCTACAGAGAAAATTGTTAAGAACTCTTATTTTCTTTCTCTGCCTCCCTGCCTTCCTTCCTTCTTTCCAACAGCAACCATTCACTGAGTATTTAGTAAATATCTGTTATTCCCTATTCTAGATATGGAGTTATCAGATGTGAGTGCAAAGGGGGTCCTTGAAACTCACAGATTTTAAACTCTTAAGCTTCTTGAGGACACTAAATTATATAACGATGGGATACACACTATTATAAAATTATGAGTGATAAAATAGTGGTTGAGTAGAATTTTCCCAAATGAAGAAACAGATGAGAAGGTGAGAAGGATAGTTGAAGTAGAAGAAAGATCATGTGCGAAAATCTGTGGCATGTGGCCCGATGGGTGAAGGGCGTGAAGAGTGTAGTCAGGAGGGAGGGACAGTGAGGTGGAAAAATAGAAAAGTGAGCAGAGAAGGGCTTCAGTGCCTCTGTGGGGCATTATTTTAGTTATGTAACAAAGGTGTATAATCCTCATTATGTGTCACTATTCTATGCCACTGACTAGTATTAACTCACTTAGTCCTCACAACACTGTGAGATAGGTACTGTCTTTATCCCATTTTATAGAGGGAGAAACTGAGGTGCATCTCAAGTCAGCCAGTTAGTAATTGGCACAGCTGGGATTGGAACCCACACAGCTTGACTCTGGAGCCCTTGTTTAACCATCTTGCTTGGCTACTTTGCAAATGTGGATCCAATCCTGCAAAAATAGGAAACTATTCACTGATCTTAGGCAGACCTGGAGATGTGATTTTTTTGAACTTTCAAAAGATTTTTTTTTTGTGGTACCGTAGGGTGATTTGGAGGGGGAGAGACTAAAGGCAGATAGATTGGTTACAAGGGTATAATAACGCAGGAAAAAAATGATAAGGGTCAGGTACATCATGGTGGGTAACACATTTGAGGGTTGGTTTGGAGGCATGATTGTGGGGTGTCGGGAGGGGGCACAGGAGAAAAAGGTAAAGATCCCTTTGGTTTCCAACTTGGGTGTCTGAACAGGTGGTAGAACCATTAATGTTCAAGAATCAACCATGTGGAAAAGGGGGGATTAAGGAAGAAAAAGCAAATTCTTTTAAATCTGGGAAATATAAAATGCATCGTTAGATAAGAATAATCACGTGACTTCTGAGTGTACCAGTTCAAACTCCCACCCAAACACCCACAGAGTTGATAGGAACAAATGAACTTGAATGTATATTTTACATTAAAATGGAAAACAAAGGCCAACAGAAATAGGGAAAGTTGTTTGGAAATATTTCTCTCTTACCATGAAAGTATCCAGTTTGTAGCATTTCAATGCAGCAAATGAGCAGGGGTTGGGAGGGCTGGCAATGCTGAAGCGGGGCTAAGGGACTGTAAAACCGATACCGACCAGGGTTCTTGGCCTCCCCCAATCAATAGAAATTGATAAGAGGCTAGTCAAGAAATTTAGGCAAGGCTTTACTGGGGCTCCTGTAGTCTCAGGAGGGAGTGAAAGCAAGTAACATCTTCCCTTGCTTGCTCCTGAGGTGGGGGGGGGTTGGAGCTGGGGGGGTGAGGGGATGGGACTAGCTGGTTTCCTATATAGGTTGAAGGTGGGGAGTGTGTCCAGGGATCGGGCCAGAGGGGTGGTTAGGTGTTTTGCCCACCCCTTTGCTGATGGTGAGTGCAGGGGGCACATGCAGTACCCTGCTTTTGCTCCCAGCTCTTCAGAAGTGTCAGTTGGGTTTTTTGGTCTTTTTGTATCTTCTTGTCCATAATTTACCCCAACTGAGCATGCATGCAGTTATTTTTACTCCTTTATAGTTTCTTTGTATTTTGTTGCTCAAGGAGACGTTTGTCCAGGTGCAAGCACTGCAGCACTGCAGCAAAGGGTCCCAGGTCCCAGCCTGTCTCAAAATAATTGATTGCTTGCAGCATGGCCCCTACTTACCTACAGTTATTGCCTTGTAGGACTGGCAAGGGAAAGAAGAAAAAGTGCCAAATGAGACCATTGAAAAAATGCTGCTTTTGTTGATCTCCTTAGTCCCAGCTCTCCCTTGAATCCCATTTTATCGTACTGTCTCTAATTGCTCATGAGTATTTTCTCCAACTAAAACTAGTCATCTTGGGGCTGATCCTTTAACTGTTGTGTTAGGAGGAAGGAAAGACTTATAGCGCATGCTTCTGAAACTTAGGGTGGAGAGGGATTGGGATGATCAGAGAATGGTACACAACAACTCAGCAATTTGTCATAGGAATAGCCCCTAGACTCATTGCTTTTTGCCTTCCTACTCAGCTTGTTCACAAAGCTGTCTTAGACAATCTTTAAAGAGCCTTGAAGCTTTGCAGACCATTTGGACTACAGATTGGAATATAGTTGCAAAGAAGTGGATTTATCGTGTCAATGCAAAACGAATCAACTCAGAATGACAATTTCATATGGTTAAGCCCATTACAACTTTGTTGGACTTCTTTCATCTCTTCTGAGTATATGGCATGTCATTAATGTTACCAGCTGCCTGTCTTTTCTGGATACCAACAGCAGAGGGAAAAAACCCACCCTTAACAGCCACTGGCTCTCCTGTTTTCCACTTAGATAGCTACTGTACTGCCAAGGCAAATGTGAAACAGGCTCCCACAATAACAGCAATTTTCCAAATGCTCTGTTAATTTTCAGTAAACCAAAATAAAATGTGTTATTATTTATTAAGAATATACACTACATATGGTTTCCAGATGATAAGTATTTCAGTAAAGTACCACACTGAGAACAATCTGAGTTGGCTTGAAAGCTGTACCCTTAGAGTAATAGGTATAGCCCAGGGTCAGAATTGTCACTTTTATTGGGTTAATTCAATGTTCATGGTTTACAGGCTATGATACAGGACTAGTGAAAAGTTTTTCCATGCCCATATCAGCTGCATTATACATGTAATTTTACATAAAAAGTAGTATCCCATATATCATCATTTATTCATAATGATGTTCACTAAACAACTGCATGGCACAGGATGATAGTGTAGTTTGGGGTGTAGAATATGGAGCAGATTCCAAACACTAGGTCCGAGACAACTCCTTCAATTATGTAAACTTTAGAAACAGGACATAGAAAAATATAATTTTATAGTTATCAGATGGCATGTCATTGTTTCACAAATACGATACAAAAATTTGAAGGATCTCAGGTTTGTGGACTGATTTGGGCTCCTTTGAGTGTAGTTTAATACATTAAAAATCTTTTCCATAACACTGGTCCCTGAGTCTTCACCTGGATTACGGGGAGCCCTGACTTACTCATCTTTGATTTCTAGAAACTTCCACACTATGAGGGGAGGATGATTGCATCCAGCCAAAATTCTGGTGGTCACAGGGCATGCTCTGGATCTGGCCCCATGTCTGGTATTTTCGTTATAAGCATCTCTGCTGTAGACATCTTTGCCACAAACATTTTCGCAGCACAGCTAATTGGCTGTAAGGCAATTTTGCCATTAAAGATGAAATGACTAGTTGACTGTTTAGTCTGACATACAAAAGTCATGATAGATGACAACAATATGTCCCAAGAGTTGGTTTCTTATTTTGAAACCCACTACACTGGAGGAGAAAGAAGCTGAGGCTGAGGGCCTGAAAGTGGCAGAGTTGCACCCACATTTTCCATAGAACATTGGAATGTCTGTCTATCGCGAACAAAGAACAGTGTAGAGACTTTCACAATGCAATACAAAGCTCAGTTACAAATATGCATCCTAGTATTTGGAAACTGATACCTCTCTTAATGAAGGAAGAAATTATAGTGAAAAAGGAAAACGTGAACAAGGAGAGGACTCAACAAGCAGAAAAAAAAAGTATAAAACACTATAAACAAAAGACTTGGGAGACAAGTATTTAAGTACAACCCACAAAGCAAAATCAGTTACTTATGCAATATTGGATCTCCACACATTTTAAATGTATTCAAATGTTTTGTATTTCACAATAAAACCCTTTAAATTTTGTCATTCATTTCTCATGTTTCATTATGTCCTTTTTCATGTCCCTCTTTAATTTTTTGTTATCTTATCTTTTACGACAAAATTGCCTTACAGCCAATTAGTTATGTGGCAAAAATGTTTGCAGCAAAAATGCTTATGGCAAAGACGTTTAAGGCAAAGAAGTTCATGGTGAAAATATCTAGAACCATCTGGCCAGTGCTAGACTTCCGGTGAGGGCTGCCAGCCTTGGCTTTATTTCCTCTCCTCTGTGTTCCAGATCCTCACAGCATGGTCTTTGAACAGGGCTGGACAGGCCTTGCATCAGGCTCTCTCTCTCCCTGCAGGCCCTACTGCTAGAAGTGAGCCCAGACCAGGCTGAGGTCCAACACCCTGTGAAGAGTCTGTGCTCTGTCAGCACCACCCATCCTGGGGTCACACCTTCCTGGTTCTCATGGCTTCAGGTCACTCAGTTAGAATTCCAGTTTGGTTCTGGCTCTTTGTCTTAAAGAAAAGGAACTTATACTGTTTTTAAAAAATTAAACATAAAACACATATTCAGGGCTTCCCTGGTGGCGCAGTGGTTAAGAATCCACCTGCCAATTCAGGCGACACGGGTTCAAGCCCTGGTCTGGGAAGATCCCACATGCTGCAGAGCAACTAAGCCTGTGTGTCACAACTACTCAGCCCGAGTGCTACAAGTATTGAAGGCTGTGAGCCTAGAGCCCGTGCTTCGCAACAGAAGAAGCCACCACAATGAGAAGCCTGCGTACCACAACAAAGAATAGCCCCCGCTCGCCGCAACTAGAGAGGAAGCCCACGTGCAGCAACGGAGACCCAATGCGGCCAAAAATAAATAAATAAAATAAACAAATAAATATACATATTCATTTAGGGATAGGGAAATCAGAAAATCTCCTCCAAAATTACACAAACTCCCACTGACTAGTGATAACCATCACTAACATTTTGAAGTTTATTCTTCAAGACATTTTTCTCTGCACATATACACAAAAACTTACTTTTCTTACAAAAATGAGATTGTATCTATTTATTTAGCTCTATCTATCTTTCTCTATAGATATAGTTTTACAATCTGAATATGCATTTTTTCTTTTCTTGCATGAACCTAGTTCAGTATAAAAAATACTCCACAACATTACTTTTAATGGCTACTTAGTGTTCTAATTTACTTTAAATAAATTCTGAAACTCCCAAATGCAAGAAGAATGAGCTGTTACACATCCATTGCCTTTATTACCTCATCTGTTTTTGTCCAGTTTCTACGTCTGATGCCTTATGGTGGTTCTCTGTGACCCAAAAGGATTATCATTCTCACAACACAATACATAGAAGAATCATCCTTGGCACTTGTCTGGAGGTTATTTTCTTAGGTCCTAACCACAGGTATTTTCATTTAGGGATTTTGGAGTGGGGTTCTGAATTTGTAAGCGTACCTGAAATGATTTTTCTTCAGTGTTTTTCACACTTCATTGCTGTAAGAACCCTTGCCCTAGAGGAACCTTGTTCCCCAGTGCCTCTCAGCCATTGTACTTGGTAGCCCTCTGCTCAGGAAACCCCTTCCCACTCAGTGGCCTGGGAAGCTGCTTCTCATTACTTCCAACTCAGTTCCCAATTTTCCATCACTATCTAGCTCTTCCTGGGCTGATTGGGCAGTTATAGCCTCCCACCTTTGTATGTGTTTGACACTCATATGTACCCCCATTTCTATACATGCCATTTTCCCCACTAGGCTGTAGGGTCACAACCACATCTCTCTTGTGTAGGTGCTCAAGATCAGCCTGGCATCTGATATGGAGCATTTTATTTGCTCCATGTATGCTTGTGACCTGAAAGGAGGAAAAGAAAGAAGGAAGGAAGGAAGGAAGGAAGGAAGGAAGGCGGGAAGGAAGGAAGGGAGGAGGGAAGGAAGGAAGGAAGGGAAGAGGGAAAGAAGGGAGGAAGGAAGGAAATGGGGAAGGAAGGAAGGGAGGGAGGGAGTAAAGAAGGACTATTTTATTGGGAGGAGTCAAGGCAAGTTCCTATAGGGGATTCCATTTGAGCTAAGCCTTAAATATAGGTGTCATTTGATGAGCGGTAACTTCTGTATATTATAGTATTTCTCTGAAATCTCCCAACAGCACCTTACAATAGTGCATTTTACAATTTCCAGAGTTACTTCTGAGTCCAGGGAGATTAAGTATCTTGTTCAAGCACCCAGAGCTTAAAAAAGGCAAAGGATTTGCACCAACACTGTCTATGGGACCAGACAGTGGAGTTAGGATAAAAGGTCATCTCAGGTACATGGAGCACAGGGGAAGACATGGAGTAAGAATGGCTTATATGGGGGGTAATGGTATCCCAGAGTAACTCAGTTTAACTGGAATGTTGGATAGATGTAGAAAAGAGTAGGATTTGGGGCTGGAAAGGGAGTTTAGAGCTGAAGTACTGAGTTTATTTCACCAGACTTTGAGGCGTCACTACATTATTGTGAATAAGAAAGTGTTTGCTCAAAGCCTGAGGCAGTGTGCTTATTAGATGGGAAGGGAAATAGATAGGTTGTGGGGAAACCAGTTAGGAGCTTATTGCAAAAGCCCAAGTGGAAAATATTAGGGCTGATGATACAGGGCACGGGCAGGGAGTGAGAGTGGTTGAGATGTATTTTAGACGTAGAACCCAAACACTTTAGTGACTGAATGTATTCAAGCAAGATTAGAAGAATAAGCCAAAGTTAATTCTAAGTGGCTAATCTGTGAAATGTGAATATCTTTGGCAGGGGTGAAGAACTGCCATGGGAGGAGGTGCTCTGTGTGGGAGGGGTGCAGTGTGAGAAACTATGCTTTAGACGTGGTGGATTTGATATGTCAGAGGGATTCTTGCAGACAGATATACAGCCGGTACTGGGGGAAACTGAATCAGAGTAATTAAGACAGACTGGACAAGTGTTATGAGAAAAACTGTAGAAGTGCTAGTCAAGTTGTAGAAAATGCCAGCTTCTCCTGACCCTGAATGTAGGAAGGTAGATTGGAGAGACTGAAGGAAACTCGTGTCACCAGGGCACATCAGGAATCCTTTAAAACAAGCCGTGGATGGAGGTAATATAAAGGTAAAGGCAGAAAACACAGGGAGGTTTTTTTTTTTTTTAAATATTGGCTGTATTCTCTGTGCTGTACATTATATCCTGGTGTCTTATTTATTTATTTATAAATTTGTTTATTTATTTATGTCTGTGTTGGGTCTTCATTGCTGCACACGGGCTTTCTCTAGTTGCGGTAAGCGGGGACCACTCTTCCCTGTGTTGTGCAGGCTTCTCATTTCTGTGGCTTGTCTTTGTTGCGGAGCACAGGCTCTAGGCACGCAGGCTCAGTAGTTGTAGCTCACGGGCTCTAGAGCACAAGCTCAGTAGTTGTGTGCGTGGGCTTAGTTGCTCCACGGCATGTGGTATTCCCCCCCGGACCAGGGCTCGAACCTGTGTCCCCTGCCTTGGCAGGTGGGTTCCCAACCACTGAGCCACCAGGGAAGCCCCATAGGGAGGTTTTTTAATGGGACCTTGCTCTTGGGTGTGACCATGGGAGAAATTAGGACAACTATCTCATAAATTTGATATTTAGAGGTGATTTCTTTTGGCTTTATAGGAAGTTTTTGCCTTTTAATAAGACTAGAGACTCTTCTAGACCCTAAATTATCTATCCAAAGATTAACTTTCCAAAGGTAGAATTGCAGGTACATAACAAGTTGATGGGAAAGGCTGTTTGGAGTCCAGGGACCTTATTAACACACAAAATAATAGCTAACATTTATGGGGTTTGTGTTAAATGAATTAACTTATTTAATTCTGACAAAATAACCTTATGAAATAAAAACTATCATTCACTCCATTTAGAATTGAGGAAACAGAGGCACAGAGAGGTCAAATAATTTGCCTAAAATCACATAGCTGGTAAACGAACACTTGGGATTTAGACTAAACAGGCTGGCCCCCTGCCCACGTGCTTCAGCGCCTTTCCTGCCTCATCAAGAGTGAGCTCAAGCCTAGAGTTGGCATCACTCAGACATAGACTTCCACAGGACAGATATTCTCTTGTTTACTGATAGCTTTTTCTTTTCAGAGGTGCAGGTAGGGTGGGATATTGGTGAGCAGAGGCCCAGGGTTTTCCACTCCCCAGCCTAGCATCTCTTTTTGGATCACGGCATGCTGTTCCCTTGGAGTCATCTACAGTCTAGGATGTGCTAGAGCACATAGACAGGCCCCTATTTTCTTTGCTCTGGAGCAGTGTGGAGGGAGGGCTGGGGTGTGGGAGGTGAGCAAGCAAGTGGTCCTTGATCCTTCCTCCAGGATATCACTGGGAGTCTGACCATATCCCCACACCAACCCCTTCCCTCCTTCTGCTTATTTACTATCCCTCTCTAGGTACTGAGGGTGTAGGATGGTGAGAATTGAATTGAATAACTGAATGTGTGGATTTTATGTTAACCTCAATCCCATGTAAGTGTTGTGTGTGTGTGTGTGTGTGTGTGTGTGTGTGTGTGTGTGTGTGTGTGTCTGTGTTGGCTTTGCCTCTGAGAGGTATGAAAATACGGAAAGAATAGATACATGTTTCATCCAAAATACTTTTCACTTGAGTGTAGTTCTCAGGAACAGTGCTAATTTCATATGAACCTTGATAATCTCTTATCTGCATGTAGAATATATGTATTTAAAGATCTATCATTCTCTGGAACAGTGCCTCAGTAAAAGGAAGGAACCTGCAGCTTCAACAAGTAATTGAATCTTACTTATCAATGGACAACTAGAAGCCAACGTACACTTTCCTGACATCCTCCACTTGAAGAAAACAGCACTCTGACACATGACTATTTCAGAGTGGCATAATCTGCAGAAACCCCCTGCCAGTAACTGACAGGTCACATGATTGGCAGCTGAAAAGAACAGGAAACCTCCTGTAGGTGTGGGAGAAGGTGATCAGGGTGCTTTCATCTCCCCTTGCCACTCGCCTACTTTGCCGGAGCACTGAGCATGCTCTCACCTGCCTGCCCCAGGAACACAATCACATTCCGGAGGCTCCACTTTAATACTGCCAGGTGGTTTCTCTCTTCTTCAGCATGTACTTGGTGCTTTTCTTGAAATTAAATGGTGACCTCTCACTTACCTTCAGGTCTAACACTGGGCTATCTGTGATCCTGCCCCAAAGCTTATCTCCTGATTCATGTAACCAACAGTCAGGGAGTCATCAAGAGTGGGAAGGAAGCCTTTGCTCTTCTGTACTTGTCATCAAAGCCAAAGAAGCTCACTTTCCTCAGGGCAACATCTGGCTAGAATTTATATGGCAAGCATGGAAATATTCTTTTTTAGATCTTATGATTTCTTTGCTTTGGCATTGCTAAAATGGCACACTGCCACCACCAGAAAATAACCATGTCATTTTCCTCATGTCAACAAGCTCCTTGCCAGCAATGATTTCCTGTCATTCCTTCCCAGTTTCTGAAGAGGTGGCTGTTCTGCTGGCAGCATCCTTTAGGAAAAAAAATCAAATCAGCTGGGCAGCTCTTGAGGTAGGGAGCTCTTATGCCAGAGGAAATGACTTCTTTAGGATTCGCTGCTATACTGATAACTATGGTCTGGACTCACTCCTCTGATGCCTTATCAACAGCTCCTCCCATAATCCCCCCCAACCTCTTTGCTTCCTAGCCATTTTTCCAAGTGAAATATGGTTTTGGCTCAGTTGCTCTTCTCACTGTCTGTCCCCTCTTTTTGTTTCTGTAGATGGCTCCCTGCTTCCCAATGGTCTCTCTGTCTTTGCTTTCTAGGTCATTGGACTCCTTTGAGGCCTTTGACTTTTCCCTTTAGTGTTTCCTTGTGTCTGCTCCTGCTCGATCCTCTGGCCTCCTGATGTGGGCTATGTAAGCCTTTAAGAATTCTGTCCTTGTGACCTTTCCTCTCTGCTCATGCTGAGAGGTCACCCATACTTATAGCTTTAGATACAATTTAGTGATACTTAAACTCTTAACAGTGGCTTTAAAAATACTAAAGTTGTACAAGCACGTAGTTTAAAGAGTAAACTATTTTTACAATGCTTGACAGAATTAGTTCCCTGAAGGAAATCCCCCATACTCTGCCATTTCTTGCTTGTGGAAACCACATTCAATTCTTTTAGCTGCTGGGGGCGGGGGCACTTATCTCTAAATCTCTAAAAATGATGCTTATTTTTCTATTTCTTTCTATTTTTTAACGGTTTTCTCTCTTAACTTCCAACATAGATGCTGAAGATTGAGCCTTTCCCACTATAACACATCATACCTATATACTTTTCTTTGTCTTCCAAAGTGGTCATCTTATAATTTGGGATAAATGAATAATCACTCTTTATATTTGACTATGAAAATGCTACTTACAGTGGAGAAACATAATGGTCTATGGTTATTTTGAGAGGTAACATAATTTAAGAGAACAGCATCTAGAGTCCAGCTGCCTGGATTCAAATCCCAACGACAGTATTTACCATTAGGGTGAACTTGAGTAAGCTCCTTAACATCTGTGTCTCAGTTTCTTCAACTGTAAAATGAGGTAATCACAGTACCTACAACAACACTGGGCCGTTGTGATGATTAATAGTTAATAAGTTAATAAATATAAAAAAATTTAGAACAATGCATGTCGTATAAACACTAAAGAAGCATTAGAAATGTTTGTTTTTATATCTTTCCTGGTGCAACATTTAATTTTTTCTGAGATTATTAAAAACAACCATAATAATAATTTCCATTTTTATTTGTGTAGTTTTCCATGTACTTATGGCTAATTTATCCCTAATCTTTCTCCTGGAACTCTCTTTTTAATTGTATTCAAATATATTTGGTGAGATACTAACCCCATTTTTATGAAGTCTTTCCCAGAGTCTTTGCATCTGCTCTAGTTCATGCTGGGTGGTCTTCAGACCAAGACAGTATTCATCTCTCTCTTCACTATCGTCCTGAGGAGTCCTGTTATTTTCTTGTTTTATCACCTGCTTTCTAGATCTTCTTTGTTCCCCTTTTACTTGGTTCATCTCATTTTAGAAGAATATATCTTCTTGAGAAAAGATGAAAGTAATTTTTTTTTTTGAGATTCTGCATCTCTAAAAATGTCTCTATTCTATCTTCACACTTATGACTAGCTATGGAGTTCTAGGTTGGAATCATGTGCTCTCAGAATTTCGAAGACATGAGTTTATTGTCTTTAGCTCCCTTGCTGCTGTTGAAGAGTTCTATGCTGTTATAATTTTGATATTTTGTATATATCCAGTTCTTCTTCTCTGGAAATTTTTAGAACATTCCTATAATCCCGGGTGTTAAGGAATTTCATCACGATGTGCTTTCACCTGAATCTGTGTCCAACTATCATTCTGAGCACTTGATAGATTTTTCAGTTGAGGAAATTCTTTTGAATTATTTCTCTGATGATTTCTTCTCCATTTTCTCTGTTTCTTATTGGAATTCCTGTTCTGTGGATGTGGAATGGTCCTCTAAGTTTTATACCTTTCCTCTCCTACTTTTCATCTTTTTGTCCTTTTGCCCAACTCTCTAAAACTGGTCACATTTTATCCCAATCTATCTACTGAGTTTTTTTATTTTACTCTTTAATTTTTTTTTTTTTTTTTGGTCTCCGAATGTTCTTTTTTTCCCACTAAAGTCCTTGCTTTTCTTTCATGAATCCACTGTCTCTTTTTGAGGATTTTAATAATAATTATTTTAAAAGTTTTCCTATCTCTGTGTTGTCTGCTCTCTTCAAGTTTTTAAAATTTCTGTATCGTTTGACATCTATCTTTTATTTTGGAGGCTTTCTTTAAAGGTCTGGTGATCCTTGGATGTTGACTTTTATTTAAGATGGAGATACTGAGAATCAGATTGGAAAGTCTATGCCTGAAGGTGGCACTTTTCCAAGGTGCCACCAATGGTCCATTTAAGCTCGGCCATTAAGTTAGACAAGTCCTGAGGAAAATATCTCTAAGTCTTTATCCTGGGCTGATCAGATTCCACAAAGAAGGATTGAATTTTTTGCCCTTAGAGTATAATCTCTCTTTCCAGATGGAAGCCTATTTGAACATTTAATTTGAAAACTTGCAGTTAATCATCTGGCTTTAGTCCTGCACCCGGGTCTCCACTGTGCCTGGTATCTTCTAGCCCAGAGAACTTTCATTTCTACTCAGAGAACTCCCAGTCTAATGTTGGGTGAAGGAGAAACACTATGCACTGGGTGGGGGAGGATTTCTGATGATCTGATTCTTAAATGGATTTGGTTTTAGGTCTACTTCCTACATTCACAGGAAGCTGATGCCAAGAATTTCTGAATCTTTTATTACTTCCCTGGTGTAGATAAGGCTGCATCTCAGCCTTTCCCAGCCTTCAGATTCAGTTTTCTTGGGTTCACTAGGTCAATTGCTACTCATCTGCTTTCTAGCTGTCAATGTTTTTTGCATTTTCTTTAAATTGAATTTATGTCTTAAAAAGCTCTATTATTTTCATCTAGTGGGACTTACAGAGGGTGCAGAGGGTAATGTGTTGGGTAACATTAAGAAGACAGATCTTCAACAAATAACACATGTAAATATGTCACTACAAATGATAATAAAAATTATAAAGAAAAATAAGATAATTTGAGAGAACAGTAAAGAGGGACTAAATTTGGATTGGTGCTTCAGGACATGGCTCTCTGAGAACATATTTAAACCAAGTTCTGAAGACCAGTGGAGTCAGTCCCACAAAGAGTATAGAGAAAAGCATTTCATGCAGATGAGCAGCCTTGGGGTGATAGAATAGTCAGGACTCTGGACTTAAAGTGACAGAAGCCTAAGCCTAAGCTAAAAAAAGAAATTGATTACTACCTATAACTGGGAAGTCTAAGATGTGATGCAGTGTATCTTGGCTGGATCTGGGGTTTATATGAGGCCTTAGGTTCCTGTCTCTCTCTCCATTTATAGTTCTGCTTGTCACTGCTTGGCCTCCTTCTCAGAGAGACTTCCTCCATTTGGTGGCAAGTTGGTTACTAGAATCATAAGGCTATATCTTTGTTATTGCTCCTATACCGAAGAAAGTGGGAGAGGTTTCTCCCACTTTTTTTTTTTTTAAGCTGACATCCATATATGATACTCCACATTCCTTGGAATAATCACAATATAGGAGTTCTAAATTTGGCCAGACATATGTCCCACTCTAATTTGATCCCTGCAAAGTACTGAAAGATATTTACTATCAGAAGAAGTGTGAGAGAAAATTATAGAGACTTAAGTAGAGTCTTGTGGGTGACGTTAAGCTTTCCGAATTTAAACCAACTGCAATGAGAAGCTATTGATGGATTTTAATCAAGGAGTAACATAAGCACATTATGACTATTAATTTAATCCATACTTCCAAACCAAATTTCCTTCCCAGTCCCCTTACCTGTGTCAACAGCACCACCATTTTTCTACAACCTTAGCTTGACATTTTAGAGCCATCTTGGAAGTCTCTCTCAAATTGATCACTCATATAAAATTAATCACTAAGCCCAATAGATTCTTCCTTCTTGAAGTCTCTTGGATTTATCCTGGCTCCTGCTTCATGCATCTCATCATTCTATTGCAGGCTCTTATCAACTTGGACCTGGTTTGTGTGATAGTCTCCTAACTGGTTTCTTTTCTATTTTCTCCCTGCTTCTAAGTCATCACACATGGCACTGTCAGATTGTTCTTTTGAAAATACCACTATCTCTATATCACTTGTCTAAACAGGAGTCCATGATGCCTCCCTATCATTTAATGAATCAAGCCCAAATCCCTCAGCCCAGCATCCAGAGCCTTCCGTCATCTGGCCCTGCTGTACCTACCTCACCTTATCTACCAGTAATCCCTCCACCATGATAAGACTATATGGGCCCTGAAGACTCCCCAGTCTTCACCTCCAGGAGTCGGGGAAAGATGGACGGTTATCAATCACTTTGCAGATGGAAGAGGAGAGAAGCACGGGGGTTGGGGGGAGAGAAAGGACAGTGTGAACCATTCTGATGAGTCACAGCTGCATTAGATAAAGAAAGGCCATGGATGTAAGTACGTGGCTCCCTTGAACTTGATGGTGTGGTCAAGCTAGTCTTTCTGAGTCACATGGGCAGGCATCAGTGCCAAGTTGAAATCTCAGTGTGTGTATTTTCAACGTGAGGCTTTGGCTGGAAGGAGAACATTCACTTAGGCAAACCTTTCTAGGTCATAACACTCACTCCCTGATACAAAATGTGTGAGGCCAGCTCACAGCTTTCTGGGGACTTGCCTGGGATTTTCAGGGTCAATTGGTACTGCAGAGAAATGATAGATTATCCAGAGAAGTGTGAATAGTGTCAGGAAACATGATCAGCTCTGGTGGGATCTCATTACTTATTTTTGCTCAAGTAATTTTTCGTGGGGCTTGGTTGTGGTGTTTGGAATCTGCAGAGGTAAAGTGCTATTAGGAAGGGAAGGGGCTCTAACAACTTTTTTAAAACCTACTAAAGTTCTGAGGGAAATTGGGTAAAAGACTTGTATCTAAATCCTAAAATGAAACAATAGAAAATTTTTAAAAGTTAGTACAGAATCACTATTATCTTTTCCTGGGATTGATTTAGTTAACTGTTTACTATAGTCATCAATTATTGGATGATATGGGTGGACATAATTGGTTAAAATTCTATAATAATTCCTATAAGACTTGAAAGGAAGTGTACTTTGAAAAGCAAGAATTTTACTCTAGATTTTAAGGAGTGAAGAAGGAATTTTATTCATCGAAGAGAACACTTAAAAAGAACATGATACAAGGCCACAGTAATTCTGTGGTAGTAAGAATGATAGTTCCCCAAAGATGTACACACCCTAAATCCTGGAACCTAGGAATCTGTTAGCTCACATGGCAAAAAGAACTTAAGAGATGTGACTGAGGCTACAGACCTTGACGGGGAGGTTAGCCTATATTATCCAGGTGGACCCAATCTAATCACAACAGTCTTTAAAATCAGAAAACCATTTCCAGATGGGGTTAGTTGGCAGGAGATGTGACCATAGAAAAAGTGTCAGAGAGACGCAACATTGCTGGCTCTGAAGATTGAGGAGGGGGTTCAGGAGCCAAGGAGTGTGAGAGGCCTCGCTACAAACTGAAAAAAGCAAGGAAACAGATTCTCCCCTAGAGCCTCCAGAAAGAAACATAGCCCTGCCAACACCTTGGTTTTAGCCCAGTGAGATCTGCTTTGGACTTCTGACCTATAAAACTCTAAGATAATAAAATTGTGTTGTCCAAAATCACTAAGCTTGTGGTAATTTGTTATGGCAGCCATAGAAAATAAATGCAAATTGTTTAGTAAATACATTTTGAATGAATGAAATTAGTCTAAGAAATTCATAAGGAAATCACATAAACAGGCTTCTTTTACTGGGGCTGGGACTTAAATATGCTTTTCATAAGTGATTCTTTTTTTTAATAGATCATTATTGGAGTATCATTGCTTCACAGTACTGTGTTAGTTTTTGTTGTACAACAAAGTAAATCAGCCATATGCATACATATACCCCATCCCCTCCCTCTTAAGCCTCTCTCCCACTCTCTTTATCCCACCCCTCTAGGTGGTCACAAAGCACCGAGCTGATCTCCCTGTGCTATGCTGCTGCTTCCCACTAGCTAGCTATTTTACATTTGGTAGTGTATATATGTCACCGATACTCTCACTTCGCCCCAAGCACTTACTATGTACTAGGCACTTTTCTTTGTTTTTGTATTAAAACCTCGTAATAACTGAGGTCATTGCTATTAGTTAGTGATGTAATCTTTCCAAAGTCACACACTTAACAAATGGAGAAGCTGAGTTTTGAAACTGGGAAACTGTAGAGTTCATCGCTTAGTCACTACGATGGTTCTTCCCACACTTAACAGCATATTAAAATTGCTTAGGGAGTTTTTACAAATCCCAATGTCCTGATCACAGCCCATGTCAATTAAATCTGAATGTTCAAGTATGGAGCCAGGCATCAGTTATTTTTCAAAGATCTCCTGTAAATCCAATCTGCAGTGAAGTTGGGAACCACTGCATTTGGTGTACTCTCTCTCAAACTACAAGATAAATTTAGTTATTCCATCTATTAGAAAGCATTAAAACTTAGTTGGTTCAAAACTACAATCTAGATTACCTCTTACTCTGATGGTTTTTATCATGGTTAGTACAACAACTGTCATTAGCTGGATAAAAGGGCCGTCGTTTGTTAATCCAAAGACTATAGTAGAATTGATTTTGCATGTAGACACAATTTGGATTGCCAGTCAAAATAATGGAGGGCCAACAGTGGGGAAATCTTTCCCCAAATCAGACAAGGAGGAGGGAGAAACGAAGATCTTTATCTGGTATCTAAAGCCAGAAGAGAATGGAGATCTGCCTGATGAGATCAGAGATCAAACTGCCCGTCTGGACATTTTTGTCACCACTTTTGTTAAAAGTCTGTGCCTTTATTTCACCATCAGTTAGAAGCAGCTCTACTCTCCCATTAAGATTGCTGCTGTTTCCTTTATTTTGCCATAGCTTGGCTTCCTTGTGCCATACTGGACAGTACCTCTAGGGTGACCATCCCATCAGCAAGATCTCATCCCCCTTCTCGTCAGGGGACAGACTGCAAGTTGGGGCACGGTGGAATTTTGGCTGTAAGTGTCTGGCTGCCACCGTGGCAGATGACTGTTCCTCCCTTTAAATGGCACTTTCATAAGGTAAAGTACCCGACTTCCCCTCAGGCAGGACAGGCAGGCTCTGTTTCTTAATCTGTTGGAGAACTTCTTTACTTTCTCAATTAGTTCTGCCAACAGAAATTGGTTCAGCACGTTTCAACTGGAAACAGGTGTTGATGGCAGTGTCCAAATCCTCGGTGGAGGGGCTTCTCTCCCCTTTGACAGCCTCTCCATGCAAGGAATGAACGGGGCTTTGTTGGACGGACCAGATGCACGTCTCCTCGTGGGCCAGAGCTCTTGGTTCAAATTCCACAGATGAGAGCCATAAATTAAAATGCACTTTTGTCTCACTGGTAATAATCACAGACCCCAGTCCATCATCTTTTTGTTGACTCTAAGCCACAAACTTGCTTTAGACAGGATTACCTCAGGATTCCTAACTGAACACAAGGCACTCTTTTTGGCCTGAGTTCTACAAATTGGCTATATGCTCTTTGCAATTTCACCAGAATGTTGCCAGCACTCTACTGTGTGCTGTGTAGATGTGGAAGTAAACTAGCTAAATCAAAAGGGTGAGAGAAGTAACTTTACACATTTTGCATGATCGCATTGCAGGTTTTTCTCTTGTATTTACCCATCTTAGTAACTTTTACAAGTTACAATTTGATTTTATTTTTATTGATCCTTATTTTCTTTCTGGGTTTTTAAATTGATCAAGAAAGACATTTGGAGTTAAGAGAAGTTTCTTACTTCCAATGAGATTATAGCCTGAATGGAGTGGAGATGTTACTGTTTATCCTAGTGGATCCATACAGCATAACCAGGCAGAGGTACCAGCCAAGAAGTCTTCTTGGAGCAACTGCATAAAATACTGTCTTCTCATCATACAACATCATCCTGGAACAAGGATTCCAGGTTTTCTGAGGTTTAAAGATGGTCTAAAAATTCTTTAAAAATCACTGAGAATTAAGATCTTTCACAAGTTATAAATTCTGTAATAGAAAAACAAACAAACAAAAAAACCCACCCTTATCTAGGGGAAACCAGTACTGTTTTCTGAGAATTCTCTTCTACATTTTCCTTGCGGTTAATTTCAAATTTTGATTTTTCTCAAAACTGATTTGTATTTTGCACAGCTGTTTAGTGCTATTCTATGCCTTGCATTTTTCAAGGAGTTTTATGGTTGCTCTCTTTTTTAAAGATAATCTCAACACAGCTTACAGACATGCATACCAACACACAAATTTATTGGCCAATATCAGTAAATGACTAAAGCCCTGAGGAAACTGAACATTAAACTTGGTTATAGTACAATGGTATCTGCAGTGTACTGGCCACTTATCCATGTCTATAAATAGGACACAAAAGCTTAATTTTATCATAATTGAAGAGCAATTTTGAGAAAGTCATGTAATTTAATGGTTTAACTGTCTTTTATTGCTATATGTAAATGGACTAAATAACAGTAAATATTGAACACAATCTAATGTGCTGCAATTTCTTTGGAACACAATTTAAATTTCAAATTATGTTTAATGCTTCTGTACATATCACAGGTCTCTTTTTTAAAAGCTTATCACGTGGAATTCATTTTTTCAAGGAAACTGGTTTTTGGGAAAAACAGAGAAGTAGAAGTAGTGTGGGTCATTTGGAAATCTGACCAACTATGTTTTTTAAAAGTGCGTCATGTAGTTTTAAATCATCTTTTCCTTCCATTATTTTTAATTTTATCAATATCCTCCTGGATTATATATTTAGATGATCTCTGAATAAGACTTTTTCCAGTTGCATTGTGTTACTTGCCCTCAAACATTTCCTTTTTCTTTTGTATAATTAGGCTTAAAGGGAGAAGGTGATAGATAATAAGACACAATGTGCACATATGTTAGGCTACTTCTTCCCGTGGAAATGATTCACTAACTGGCATCCTTTGATTCTGTCCTTGTCCTGTCTTTGGGACCAATATGTCCTTTCCTATGAAATCATGTTCAGTGAAAGAAGGGAGGAAATGCTGTTCTCTTTGGATCCCAACTGATTTCAGAATGTTAGTAAGTAAGATATAGATGTGAAGGTGCCATAAGGAGTTAAAAAGTAAAGAGTTCCTTTGAGAGGCAGAATTAGAAGTCTCTGATGACATTTTAACATGGGGGTGTTAGAAATAAGCCAGGAGGTCTAACCTGTGTTCTCCTGGACTGCCTGATATCAACAATGGGGGAAGATTACCCTAAAACAAACTCACTCACGGAATTTATAAATCTTAGAAGGAGAGTACTCAAAGTATGTTGTGCACACAACAATATGCTTTGGTCTCATGGAATTTTAGTTTTTAAAAAGTTTAGTTTTGTGCTCACCAGAGGACTTCAAACAAAATTGAGAAAATATGGAAACAACTTGCTTTTAGGTTAAAAAGAAGTCTATCCATCTACCATGATAAAATTATTGCAATATTTACTGCCCATAACTATGAATGCTTCATTGGAAAAATCACGGAGATGTTTATCCTAAAACTTTTACCTTCTCCAGTGAAGTCTTTTCTTACTGTCCAACCAATTCTCCAATTCCCAGGAAGTTTGGTTAAATGAATGGGTCTTATTCGTTTATTTGTAAATTCATTCTTATTGTGTGCCAGACTTAAAGATTTAATGGTGGGCCAAAGAGTAATACAACTCAAAGTCTTAAAAGGAGGACAAATAATAAACAAATAATTACATAAATATAATGAATTCCCAGATGGAGACTGGAAGGCTGGAGTAAAGAGAAGGGACTTGCTCCTTTCTGTTGGTTCCTGTTCTTGTCAAGGTGAGCCTGGTTTCTTGAGGTTGGCAGCAGTCAGTAGCCTCATGACTCTGATTTGCAGCGTTTCCAATATTCACAGAACAAGCCTCATCTCCTAGCACCAGCGTCTCTCCTCAGAGTACTGAGTCCCAGTCTGTTTGCCCTTTCATCTAAGCTTCTAAGTTTTAATAATTTCAATCTCTTCCCTTTGTTTTCCAGTCCTGGGAGTGCTAGTTGCTGCCTGTAATTCACATGTCTGTGATACCTTGGTGTTCCAGTTTGCCTTTTCAGTTCTCTGATATCTGATGAACAATTTTTGCATCAAAATCTCTCTATTAAAATAATTGGTATGGTGAAATCTGACTGAAATCTCTCTAATGCAGTTGGCAAAACCTGACATTAATCACATGTATATTTTTTTTCCCCTAAAGAACTACCTGGATGTCATGTAAGAGTTGGCAATCACATAGTCAGGATATCCGGAATAGTATTCAATTAAAAAAAAAAAGTCAGATGAATAAGCCAGCCAGTTTTTGGAGATTATTAATGTGGCAAGTTTTTGGAGATTATTAATGTTGAGTTTATAAAT
Source organism: Leucopleurus acutus (assembly GCF_964270905.1). Lineage (NCBI taxonomy): Eukaryota > Metazoa > Chordata > Mammalia > Artiodactyla > Delphinidae > Leucopleurus > Leucopleurus acutus. The sequence continues at coordinate 120,307,620 of NC_139143.1, forward strand.
TAATGGAGAAGATGGAAACATAAAAAATTGACAATAAAATGACTCATGAAATGAGGGTATGAAAGATATTTTTAAGGCCATGCCAGTCTGATGGTAGAGACAATTGGAAAGATAGTGGAAAATTCATAACTCCTTAACTTGGCTTTACGTGGTGATTCATAGAAACTGTATCTATTAATGTAGGTCCTCTTCTGGCTTTGGGTGGGTTAAGCCCAAAGACAAACATCAAATCTTAGCCAAAAAGTAGGAGTAGTATTGCAAATAGGAAGTAAATAGGAAATAAAACAGATAAGTAGATCCAAAGCAGTTAACGAGAGTTAGGACAGCAATCTAATCATTGGAGATACATAACAACTTTGGTTATTCCTTGGTGTTTAGACATTTTGGAATGCTTGCTTGATAACCTCTTTGCTACCCAAATGCTGTCTGTCTACCACAATGCCCCATTGTCACTGCAGCATTGGACACTTTAGCATCAGCAACTGGGTCTATACCCCACATTTCCCTCTTCCAGTTTTAGGGTTTTGGGTTTAATGCTAGTTCTTCATCTCTTACAGTCTGTTTTGTTAGGTTGTAGCTAATTGGATAAGGGTAATTGGATAAGCTCTCACATGAGCTCTAGATTCAAATGTCCATCTTCATAGGATTATCCCAGTATCACACTACTTAATGCACACTAAAATAGCACACTAAAAGTGCTGTAAAGAAGAGAAAAACAGGATAAAGGTGTGCTATTTCAAATGGAATAATTAGTAAAAGTCTGACTGATGAGGTGACATTTGGGCAGAGACTTAAATTGGACACAGAGGCAAGCCATGCAAAGATCAAGTGAAAGAACATTCCAAGTAGATGGGATAGCAAAGGCAAAGGCCTAAGGCAGACAATAGTCTCAGCCTATTTGAGAAAGCATAAGGATGCCATGGAGTTGAAGTTAAATGAGCAGGAGGTCAGTGATAAGACATGATACTAAAATGGTAACCAGAGGTAGGCCATGTAGGACACTGCAGATCATGGTAAGAACATTGGATTTTCTTCTCAGTGTGGTGAAAAGTCATTGAAGAGTTTTAAATGGGGAAGTTATGTCATCTGACATATTTTTAAAGGACAACTCTGACTTCTTTATGGAGAATGAGTTATAGGTATCAGAAGTCCAGACCTGGTAGAATGTCACTGCAGTGGCATTCACTGCAGGAATAATGATTGTTCAAAATAAGGTGATTGTCATGAAGATGTTGAGAAGTGGTTGGACTTGAGGTACATCTGATGTTCAACAGACTGACTTTGCTGATGGTTTATCAATGAGGCTCCAAGAGCAAGTGAACAACTAATTGGCTGAACAATATACCAGTTACTGAAATGAGAAATCTGTTGGGGGAGCAGAGCATATACAGATATTGTGTTTGAGATGATTATTTGATATTAAAGTGAAAATGTCACATACACAGTTATGTGCGCAAGTTGAATGCTCAGTGGAGAGTTTGAGCTAGAGATATAAGGTAGATACTATTAGGTGAAACTGAAAAACATATGACTAGAGAGGATTATTTAGAAAATAAGTGTAGATAGAGAAGAAAAGAGGATGGAAGTCTGATTCCTGGAGCACTCTAACGTTTGGAAGTCATGAAGAGGAGGAGCGTTCAGCAATGGAGACTGAAAGGAGAGTCCAGTGAGGCAAGAGAAAATCCAAAAGTGGGGTGTAAAGAGGTCTAATAAAAAAAGGTTTTCATGAAAAAAAAAAGAGTGCTCACCTGTGCAAAATTTTCCTGAGAGGTCAAGTAAGTTTACAGTGGTGTGCAGACCATTGAATTAACAGCATGGGGTCTTTAGTGACCAATATAAGACAATAGAAGAATGGGGATAAAAATCCCAACTGATGTTTTCTCAAGAGAAAATAGGAGACTGTGAAACATCTAGTACAGTCACATTTTAAGGGATTTTCTTTAAAGTGAATCAGAGAAATGGAACAGTAGCTACAAGAGACATCTGATTAAGACAGCGTTCTTGTTTATTTTTTAATTGGAAGATATGCATAATTTTATGCTGATAAAAATGATTTGGAAAATAGGGGGAAACTGATACAAGGGAAAGAAGTAAAAACTATAGGAACAAAGTCCTTGAGTTGGCAGGTGGGGATAAAATCCAGTATAAACATGGGGTTTGAAAGGAGTATGGACAATAACTGAGCCATGGGACATGAAGGAAAAAAGAGTGTATGAGTGTAGATGCAGGTAAGTCAAAAGATTCAGTTGTGGTAGGAGATTTTCTGGTTGCTTCTTGAACTGGAAAAAAGATCAACAGCTGAGAGCAGTAAGGAGGATAGTGGATGTCAGTGTTTTGATGATAAAAGACAAGGTGTAAAATAGTTGTCTCAGAGAGTAGGAAAGTAAAATTATTAGGGTACTGCAGTTGGATTGTTAAGTAGTGCTGACGTTTTGAGGTGTGTGGACACAAATTTAGTGATATCAGTCTGCATATTCAGATGCCTGGATAAAAGCAGAGAGTGGACGGAGAGTCCTTTTTAACCAGGAATATGGTTTTGCTAAGTAATTATAGCAGAAAAAAAGACAGGTAGGGGAGCCCAGATATATACACAGGAGTAGTTATAAGGATGGTCCATAGAATGGGATGCAAGTTGTATAAAGAAGGAAGTAAGGATATGACAGGATAATACAATGAAAAGTGATTTGGTCAATTTTTTAAGCTCCTTGGTGGGGGTTAAAATAATTTCATGACCATATAGTTGATGTTTTTGAGGTGATGTAGTTATTGGTGTTGTGAAAATGGGGTGAGGGACCTGATATAAGTAAAAGACAAGATGATTGGAGATAAGGACATCAAGGAAGTGAATTTCTAGGAAGTGAGTTTCCATTGAGTTAGTGGTTTTCAGAGAAAGATGACAAAGCAGTGGTAGAGAGATGGGCAGTAAACTGGTAATCAAATATTCACTGAAGGAGAAAGAGTGACCACAAGACTGGGCCCAGAAGGATGGTAGATGACTGCAACATGGCAGGGGAATAGAGCCCAAGTGCTTCAAAGGAGCAGGGCACTTGTAGGGATGTGGAGGAACTAATGACTGGGAAAAGAAATGAAGAGCACTAAGTATATATGCCATTTTCAGGCTTAGTGGGAAGTGGGGTGGAGGAGGAAAAAGGGCCACCCTTAAAAGCACCACAAAGGTAGCAATGTCCTCCAGGGCTTCAGATTTCTGTTAGTGCAAGAAGGTGAAAATGAAGGCAACATTCAGAGAAGCGTTTATGGAGAGGCATTTATTCTTATAACATAGCAGTGTATGAAAACTAAATAAAAAAAATCCAGGTCCAGAATAAAGAATCATTAAGGATTTAGCTAAGAATGGTTCAAAAAGTCCTGACAACTAGAACAAAAAAGTTCCCAATTTGTATGGAAACACAAAAGACCCTGAATAGCCAAAGCAATCTTGAGAAAGAAAAACGGAGCTGGAGGAATCAGGCTCTCAGACTTCAGACTATACTACAAAGCTACAGTAATCAAGAGAGTGTGGTACTGGCACCAAAACAGAAATATAGATCAATGAAACAGGATAGAAAAGCCAGAGATAAACCCATGCACATATGGTCACCTTATTTTTCATAAAGGAGGCAAGAATATACAATGGAGAAAAGACAGCCTCTTCAATAAGTGGTGCTGGGAAAACTGGACAGCTACATGTAAAAGAATGAAATTAGAACACTCTCTAACACCATACACAAAAATAAACTCCAAATGAATTAAAGACCTAAATGTAAGGCCAGACACTATACAACTTTCAGAGGAAAACATAGGCAGAACACTCTATGACATAAATCACAGCAAGATCCTTTTTGACCCACCTCCTAGAGAAATGGAAATAAAACCAAAAATGAACAAATGGGACCTAATGAAACTTAAAAGCTTTTGCACAGCAAAGGAAACAAGAAGAAAAGACAACCTTCAGAATGGGAGAAAATATTTGCAAATGAAGCAACTGGCAAAGGATTAATCTCTAAAATTTACAAGCAGGTCATGCAGCTCAATATCAAAAAAACAAACAACCCAATCCAAAAATGTACAGAAGACCTAAATAGACATTTCTCCAAAGAAGATATACAGATTGCCAACAAACACATGAAAGGATGCTCAACATCACTAATCATTAGAGAAATGCAAATCAAAAGTACAATGAGGAATCACCTCACACTAGTCAGAATGGCCATCAACAAAAGATCTGCAAACTATAAATGCTGGAGAGGGTGTGGAGAAAAGGGAACCCTCTTGCACTGCTGGTGGGAATGTAAATTGATACAGCCACTATGGAGAACAGTGTGGAGGTTACTTAGAAAACTAAAAATAGAACTACCATATGACCCAGCAATCCCACTACTGGGCATATACCCTGAGAAAACCATAATTCAAAAAGGGGCATGTACCACAATGTTCATTGCAGCTCTATTTTCAATAGCCAGGACATGGAAGCAACCTAAGTGTCCATCAACAGATGAATGGATAAAGAAGATGTGGCACATATGTACAATGGAATATTACTCAGCCATAAAAAGAAACGAAATTGAGTTACTTGTAGTGAGGTGGATGGACCTAGAGACTGTCATACAGAGTGAAGTAAGTCAGAAAGAGAAAAACAAACACCGTATGCTAACATATATATATGGAATCTAAAAAAAAATAATAAAAAATGGTTCTGAAGAACCTAGGGGCAGGACAGGTATAAAGATGCAGACATAGAGAATGGACTTGAAGACACGGGGAAGGGGAAGGTTAAGCTGGGATGAAGTGAGAGAGTGGCAAGGACATATATACACTACCAAATGTAAAATAGATAGCTAGTGGGAAGGAGCTACATAGCACAGGGAGATCAGCTTGGTGCTTTGTGACCACCTAGAGGGGTGAGATAGGGAGGATGGGAGGGAGATGCAAGAGGGAGAAGATATGGGGATATATGTATATGTATAGCTGATTCACTTTGTTATACAGCAGCAACTAAAACACCATTGTAAAGCAATTATACTCCAATAAAGATGTTTAAAAAAACCCCAAACAGGGCTTCCCTGGTGGCGCAATGGTTGAGAGTCTGCCTGCTAATGCAGGGGACACGGTTTCGAGCCCTGGTCTGGGAAGATCTCACATGCCACAGAGCGACTGGGCCCATGAGCCACAACTACTGAACCTGCGCATCTGGAGCCTGTGCTCCACAACAAGAGAAGCCGTGACAGTGAGAGGCCCGCACCGCGATGAAGAGTGGCCCCCGCTTGCCACAACTAGAGAAAGCCCTCGCACAGAAACGAAGATCCAACACAGCAAAACTAAATAAGTTAATTAATAAACTCCTACCCCCAACATCTAAAGAAAAAAAAAAGATCCTTAAAAAAAAACCTCCTAATACTTAGTTTAATTTACAATCAAATTATTGTCACAAATATCACAGGATTATATTGCAGAGAAGTTTTGATGGACTCAAGTACTTCTTAACTCATGTTGTGGTTTTTACTGTTGCTGCTTTTGTGTGTGTGTGTTTGCATGTAGTGTATTATATAGGATTATTTCATATAGAAGTTTAGGCACAAAGTTGTGCTTTTCTTATGTACTAGAGCAAAAGTCAATTCATGCGTAGAGTTTTAAAGCTCTTTGTAAAAAATGCATTTTTGGACAAATTTAGTTGGGTTTTGTTTTTGACTGACTTTTGCTAATTTTCCATCTCCTGTTTCCTAATCATTGGTTTCCACTTTATATTATAATTTTCTATACCATCTCTGTAGTGTCTTTCCACCTTCTAGCCATCTTCAGGGTTGATCTTGGTGATCAACTATGTTTTACAGATGATGGAATTCATCTTTGTTTATTTGTTGATTTAAATGACAGACTTTGTATATCCCCCCAATCTATTTTTAATTATGCTGGATATGATTTCCTGCAGAATAGCTGACAAACACGTCCACATTAAAATATAAGCTTTATTTAAGGTGAAATGTTAATATTAATATGAGGACTTGGACTTCTATCAGCCTTTTCTTGATGGACAATTGCTTGAGCTGTTCTTACGTCACATAATTAAGCCCGTCATCTGATATTTATTACCCTATTCATGCTGTTAAGTAGCCATATTCTCTTGGTTGCAATTTGGACATAGCACTAAGATGACCCAAAACCCCAAAGCAGCCAAGTGTTTCCATCTTTTGTTATTGGGGGTGGTGATTAAGGGCATGCAGTTTCAAGTGGGCACTTGAGGGAAGTGCCACATAGTGTCAGAAAGAATGATATTTCCCCCATGAAGAAAGATTCCCACAAAGAGTTTAATTGTACTTCGTGGTGGAAGAGTTAAATAACCCATACCTTACAGGAGATATTATCCCATTGCAGACATCTTTGGTAAGTCAGTGTTGAACCTCAGCGAGTGGCAGTGATTGATCTGCCCTGGGTGCAGAACAGGAGGGAATTTAACAGTAATAAGACTCACTGAAAGTAGGTTGGTTTTTATTATAACCACATGCTGGAAATTCTAGATAGTCATTAACAAAATACTTCTCTCTCAAAAAAAATGTTTGTTGGCTTAAGTTCTAAACAATTACAATGATGAATTTGAATAATATATATGTAAGCTTCAAATTAACACATCTCTGTTGTGTGGCCTGTAATAAACAGTTTTCTATGTGAAGGTAATTTGGAGAACTCCCAGTGATACAGCTGGTTCCCCAACACATATGGACTCAGCTATAAGCGTTTGTTTTGAGAAGTTAGTTAAGGATTAGACTGTTCAGGGACTATTTGTGTCTTAAATTCCTAGGGCACTACATGTTCCTGTGTTTTAACCAGTGGATTTGAGATATATGGTCATAAAGCATTTGTAAAAAAGGAGAACTAGAACTTGAGTTACTTCAATTCTATCATCCTATGTGACCATTTGGATTTTAAATCAGTGTTTGAAATATAAAACGTGAACTACAAATTTCTTCACTGGAAGTGCAAATTGTTCGTATGTGAAATATTTTACTGCAATTGAATAATAGCTTTAAAATTCAACTTAATGTCTTTTTATATCATTTTAAAACTAAAGAACAAATAAAAAATACAATGTTACATTGGTGCTAAATTGTACTTTTTGTAGATGTTTCAGTTTTATTAAAATCTACTTAGTAATTAGGAGCAGTTACCTACATAATTTATATATATATGATTTTCAATAAAAGAAAACTTTGCCTACAATTCTTTTCTGTTCATCATTATTATTTGTTTCATTTCTTAATTGTTTCTGATAATAATTTTGTCATAGAGAGGAGAGTGTGTTAAAAATGATTTGCTCTGAGTGTCACAGGCTAGAGTTGCCACTAGGTGAAGCATTTCTGTTAATGGAATGGAGATATACATTTTTGTCATTATGAAGTGTGCTCCGATGGAAGATTTAGAATCAGGTTGCTAAAGATTTTTGGTGGAGAGATGCCCCAGAAGAATAGATTACTTGTGTTTGGAAAACTAAATAGTGGAGATTCATTGGCAGCACAGTTGTTTTAATTTGCTGGGGACAGAGGACAGTGAGTTTTATGTCTTGAACATACTCCCAGAGGCTGAAGGCTAAAACGAGAGACAGGCTTTGGCATAATAGAGATCTGTGTTTGAGTCTAAGTCCTATCTCTTCCAAGCTGTGCCATTTTGAGCAAATTACTTTCTTTAAGCTTCAGTTTCCTCATCTGTTAACATGTAAATAAAACATATCTATTTCAGAGGATCATGAGAATTAAATGTTGTAATAGTGGAAGTATAAGTGATGCTCAAGCCATAGGAAGTGCCCAATGAATGTGTTTCCTGTTCCTCTACTTCTTTAAATTTTCAGTTCTTTGCATACATTTTCATTAGATAGATACTTTCTTGTATTTTGTGCTGATTTTTTTAAGCACCAAGGAGGTCCATTGAACATTTGCTAATAAGCTGTGCTATGTGACATTAGTTTCTTGATGTCTTTGTTAAAGTTTCCACAAATTATTTATTGACTGACTTAGAGATAAAATGAATGAGAATCATCAATTTCTACTTTATTAAACATGTATGTATCTTTCAATTATAAATGAGATCTTTCAGCTTCAAGATTGGAGGCCTGGGCAAGGCATGGAGAGTGCGGAGTGCAGGGGTGGGTGGTGAGTGGGGATTAAACGTAAGTTGATCTACTGTAACAATTTTATATCGCTCTCTTCCCAGGGAAGATTTGTATCAGTGGCCCCGAAGCAGAGAGCTCAGTATCCCATTACCAGCCAATGAGTCATTCAGTCTCCCACAGATCCAAATAAAAGTTTCACAGAATACACTATGGCATGCCTTTCAAAATATATGAAGGCCATAAAATATATCATTTATTTTACCATATGAACTGACTCTGCCCCTTTTTTACCATTTGGGATAGCAATCTCACCATGTGTTTTTGGCTCTTAAGTTATCATCAGATATATTGGAGTTCTCTGAGCTTTTCCATTCTTAGTCCCCACGGGCTTTTCAGGAGTTTTATAACTTGGTTGTAAAAATTCACTCTAAACTGAAACTTGGCAAACAGTATATTAATCTGGGAAGTTAATTTCTTTTATAAAGTCTAGAATCTGTTTAGCCCCTCTTTTGAGTTTTCAGAGACCTTGGAAAAATAAAGTGAGCAATTAAAGTATTTTTTGTGTCTTAAAAAAATGTAATTACATTTTTCTAAAATCCCCCAACCCTATTTTTACAGGTGAATAGCTTATATTTTGGACTGAGTTCTGATAGATTTTGAAACAGATTTTTTTTTTTGGCATGGTGAAATAGAGTAATTAAAAAAGGAACTAGGCTGAGCTTACCCATTACATCACTGGAATAATAAAGTATATTTAGAGAGTGGTGCTTGCCTAATTTATAAAAAAGTGTAAGATGTTAATATCATTGGATGTTCACCAATGTAGGAATAAATCTGTGGGAAGTATCACTTAAAATATGCAATGTGTCCTCAGTCTTGCAAGAATTGCTATGTTTGCAGTTGATTCATTGGGCTTTGGGAATGACTTTGCCATCAGATATTGCCAGGAAGTGTGAATTCAACTTTCATGTCCTTTTGGTGCCAGCAAATGCTGTCACCACCTCTTGCCTCTTACCAGGCTAAAGTTCCGGATGAACTGTCCAGACAAGGTGATGGACCACATGGAACTTACACTAACTACCTTCTCACCACAGAGACAGGCCCTGGGACAAAAGAAGCTCAACAAAGACAAAGGACAACACAAAGGAGCATTTAAAATGAGGCTTTACCAGCTTTAAAATACTTTCAGGTATATTTTACTGAGGAAATGTAGAAGAAAATTAAATCATCGTCTCTGGAGTTGGACAGCCCTGATGGTTACTAGTTGTGTGGCCTTGGGGAAGCTATTTAATCTTTTCCATTTTCAATTCAATTATTCCTTAAAGTAGAAAAAATAACAGTACATATTTCTTAGAGTTATACTGAGGCTTAAAATATGAAAACACATGTAATGTAATTAACAGAATGATTAGCAAGAAGTAATGAATCAATATTCGTTTTTGTTATTGTTAATGCTATTCAATTATTTGGTTAGCTTTATGAGGTAGATTGCATTATTATTATGTCTACCATTTTACAGATGAGAAAAATTTAGGTTCAAAAATGGGTTTTACCTTATACAAGATCACACAACTACTAAGTATGCTTAGTTTGATCTCAAATCTAGGTTTCCTGATGATAAATCTAGTACATTTTTTCCTGGTAACCATAGTGCATAGTTAATGAACACTGTTTCTTATTCAAAATGTTGGATAAGGGCCTCCCTGGTGGTGCAGTGGTTGAGAGTCCGCCTGCTGATGCAGGGGACACGGGTTCGTGCCCCGGTCCGGGAAGATCCCACATGCCGCGGAGCGGCTGGGCCCGTGAGCCATGGCCGCTGAGTCTGCGCATCCGGAGCCTGTGCTCCGCAGCAGGAGAGGCCACAACATTGAGAGGCCCGCGTACCGAAAAAAAAAAAAAAAAAAGGTGGAAAAGTAGCTGTTTCATAGAGAACATAACCATTTTTTCATATTGAAAAGTTAGTTAACTTTTTAAAAAATTTATTGAAGTATGGTTGATTTACAATGTTCTGTTAACTTCTATTGTACAGTAAAGTGACTGAGTTATACGTATATATATTCTTTTTCATATTCTTTTCTATTATGGTTTATCACAAGATACTGAATATAGTTACCTGTGCTATACAGAAGGACCTTATTGTTTATCCATCCTCTATATAATAATTTGCATCTGCTAATCCCAAACTCCCAATTCATCTCTCCTCTAACCCCCTTCCCCCTTGGCAACTACAAGTCTGTTCTCTATATCTGTGAGTCTGTTTTGTTTTGTACATCTGTTCATTTGTGTCATATTTTAGATTCTACATATAAGTGATATCATATGGTATTTGTCTTTCTCTGTCTGCCTTACTTCACTTAGTTTGATAATATCTAGGTCTATCCATGTTGCTGCAAATGGTGTTATTTCATTCTTTTTAATAGCTGAGTGATATTCCATTTATATATATGTGTGTATATATATATATATATATATATATATATATATATATGCATGCCACATCTTAAAAGTTAGTTAAAAAATTTAATTCACAGGTATCAATGTATTTAGCGAGTAGAGCTTCAAGGTCCCTAAAGTTTGTTTCTTTTTAATAATGTACATTAACCATGTAAGAAAAATGTATGTAATGCATTCAATGTATCTGTGATAGCCTATTATGTTAATAGCATAAGGAGTTCCCAGTGGACTAGAATGGTTTAGAATAAAGTTGCCATAACAGTTTAATAGTTTATTGATTTTATATACATGGAATTCACTTGGTACTGTAGGTCTTGTTTTGCACACAATGGTCATGAGGGCCACCGCATACAGCTGGTAACATCTGCACATTTGAGTAGGGCAGTACTTGAGGAGGAAGGAGAGGCAGGGAAGGTTTTTACTTTTAGTATGAAGTTAGTCTGGACTTGTTTCAAACAAAGGAGGAATGGGGATGGGTTCATCAGATCAATGACAGATGTGGTGGATGGAGTCACGCATCCAGATCCATCTCTGGGACTGAGCACCCATTCCCCAGGTACCAGTACCTCTTTCTGGCGAGAGAGTTCCTCTCCCTGCAATGGCTCTTAGCTGAAAGGAACTGCTTTGCCCAAGGCATTTCCCCATTCCTGGAAGTAGTCTCTGTCCAATGACTTGTTAATGGAAAGGTCTTAAAGGCTTGGTCCTTTTCCTCCAGTTCAAGATAACTTGGATGTGCCATCCATCTTCAGGGTTCCTGTAGGATTAGCTGATGCCCCTGGTGCAAAAGCAACACAGTTCATTTTCTCCCTCTGCTCAGCCAATCCTATGCCCCTCATTTGCTTACAAGTGCTGTTCTATAGTGTTCTCCCAATAAACCTCCTAGGCCTGCCTATCTCCAGCTGAGAGTCTGTTTCCTGGGAATTCCAACCTAAAGTTGTAGCCATACACAAAAGACCTAAGGAGGTTTATCAGAAGCCCCAAGGAAAAGAAGCAGCTTTACGGTTGCAGAGGACGTGAGAGGCAGATTTGCAGAAAAGGCAATGAGAATCGATGCATTTGTGTGGATGCTAAGGTGTGTCATTTAGAGAGACAGAAACATTTTTTTAAAATCTGGAGGAGATGGATCAGAGGGGCTGAGACTGTATTACTACATTATTTGGTTATATGATCATCATAGATGGGTGAGATACTGTGGGATAAGTCTTTATAAGATAATCAATGTGTTCCTTATATGGCAGCTTGGCAAACGTAGAATTAGAGGTCAGACGGCTATAGGGATGGGTCTTCAAGATGGTCTCACAAGTGTCTATAGCAATGATGTCCAGATGGGCAATGTGAACTATGCATGAGGTGTGGCAACCAGTGAAACTCTCCTCTGGAACAGCAGGCAAGGCCCAGACTGTAGTGATGGACAGAGATACCAGGCACAGTCTTGAGGATAAATTTTGATCTTACATAGGGCTGTGTTAGGGGGCATTTGGGAAGGGGTAGAAGGAGCACGGGAGGCTATCACAGTCTTAGAATAATGAGGTAAGGGACCCAAAGAAATACTGAGGAACCATGAATAGGGTAGGGATCCAGATGCAGAAATTCGAGCATAATCAAGTCCAATGTCTGGCAAATTCAGCAAGGATGACTGGTCCCTGAGTCAGAGCTATACTAGAGTGATTTTGATTACAAGCTATATGCTGATAACTCTCAAATCTCTATGTCCAGCCCCAAGTACGTTTTAAAAATTTCTAGACTATGTCTCCAGTGGATATCTTCATGTGACTACTCTACCAGAAATTCATATCATACATATGCAAAACTCATTTTCTTCTCTAACCTTCACCCTTCAGTTCCTACTCTTGGTTAATTGCATTACCACTTCCTGGTTATTCTATTTGTTCCTATAAATACAAGAAGTGGACATAATAACCTGCATGAAAAAGAGTCTAGATGAGTAGGTTTTAAATTTTAGTGTAGAAGGAATTAGGAGTAGGAGATGTGGGTGCTCCTAGTTTGTCTCTAATCCATTCCCAAGCTTTCCCGCTTTTATTCCTGATCACATCCATGACCCACTGTTATCACAGTCTCCACGTTATAGACTTTATGTCCATGCCTCCTGGTATCTGGGCTTGACCCTCAAGAGCCTCAAACCCTTAGAACTGTGGTGGGTGAGGAATTGGATCCAGCCAGCTGCTCTGTGTCTTCATCTCTCAGTTTTAATAAGTTCCACAAATGAGTCTTACTTTGTCATGATTGATCACAAAAACTAAGCGGAAAGTGCTGGAGGAAAAATGTGTTGCACTTTATTGTACCTCAAGCTACTCAGAAATCATTTGATGATCTCTTTGAGCAGTGTGATGTTCAACTTAGTGAAATCAGAGATGATGCATGTAGGGGATCACCTGGCAATTATTTCCTTAGCTTTCATACTGGTTAAGAGTCATCATTCATCAGTGTTTCCCAGTTGATTAAGTTGAAGGACAGTGCTGAAGTCAGGGAGGCTCCTTAGCCTGTCACTCTGCAAGGAAGAATGTTGAGCAAAACAAAGCCAGAGTTCCCAGTGGGCTGAACTTGAGAAGTGGCTCAAGTTTATTTATTCATTTATTCACTAAATACATATCAAACACTATATCTTTGGAAACTCTCATCTTTCTATTTTGTATCTTTTCTCCTATACATTTACCTTCTCTATACCCACTGTTCTCATGTTTCTTTTTTCCCTACTACCATCAAAACTTTCTCTCTGGTATTTTTTTCACCCATACTAACTTTAGAAGCAACTAAAATGTTACCTTTCTTTGGCAACAATGCAATCCCAAATCTTAAGTTAAAGAATGTAATATGTATCAATCTTTGTTTCAGAGAGAACTTAGGACATCTGGGCCTTCCCAGGGTCCCTGAAATTGTCTTACCTGATTGATCTATGCAGTAGGCTGGCCTTAGGTCTTCATGTCCAAGGAAACAGGCAAACCAGAAATAGATTACAGTAGAATGCAATGTGTTAGACGAGACCATCAAAGAAATCTCACTGAGCAGGTGGCTGTGTAGAGTTAAGTAGCAGTGGTTTGGTGTTTGACAGAGCGGACTTTAAGGCTTAGTTGTGAAACAAGTTGTGAAGGTCAGTTCTGACCTTGGGAAGGCTGTAAGAATTAATTCACTATTTGCACAATTAGAATAATAATAGCACGTGTTCTCAGAGCTGTGAGAACTTCATGACATACTCTATGCAAAGTACTTAGGGAACAGTGCTGGCACACTGTAATTGCTCAATAAATGTGATGATGATGAGAAAGAGAAGAAGGAGGAAATGGAGGAGGAGGAGGGCTTTGTACTTGATTGGTCTTTGAGAGAGTTATATTGCTGTTGCTAAAGCGAGATTTGTTGTCACGTGTACCTTCTTGCTTGGGATGCTGAGTCTTGCTGCTTATCTCCAGCTCAGACTGGTGTATTCTGGTGTGGCAGCAGTGACCATGGACTGCCTCCAAGCTTCCATTCTTGTCCTGACTCTACCTTGTAGCAAGGAAACCATGCACATACTTTAGGCATTCTTTTTATTTCCTGTCTTTTTATTTTCTCCAACTTTTATGGAGGTTTAACTAGCAAGACCTGAAATAAAGACTGTGTTCTCTAACTTTTGAACATATTCTTTTGTTTAACAAGCACTTACTGAAAATCAATATATGCTGAACATTAAGGGCTGAGGATTTGATGGTTAGCATTAACATGCAAACTCTGTGCTAGTGGAGCATAAAATCAATGGGCTCACATGAAAAGTTACTAAATATCCTTAGTCATTAAGGGATTGCAAATTAAATGATAATGACATAGCACTACATACCTACTAGAATGGTTAAATACTACTACTGCTACTACTACTAATAAAACACTGAAAATGAAAAGTGCTGGAGCAACTAGAACTCTCAAACATTGCTGGTGAGAATGCAGGAGAGTACAGCCACTTTGACAAAGGACATAGCAATTTTTTTTAAGTTAAACATATACTTGATATACGACCCATAGCCCAACCCTAGGTATTTACCCAAGTGAAACAGAAATTTAAATTCCCACAAAAACCTATATAAAATTATAAAGGCTTTATTCATAATTGTCAAAAAATGGAAACCACCCAAATGTTTTTCAACTGGTGAATGGACACGCAAGTTGCGTACATCCATAGGTTGGAATTCTGTGGTCAATAAAAAGGAACACATTACTAATACATGGATCTTTAATGTATTACATTTCATTAAAAAGAGTCAGAACTCAAACGCTATGTACTGCATGAATCCATTTATGTGACATTCTGGATCAGAAAATAAATCAGTGATTTTCAGAGACTTGGGAGTGGGAGGTGGGGTTAGTTACAATGGGGCAATTTGTGGTAGTTTTGGAGAAATATAACTTTAAGAACCAAAAGGAGTAAAATTTACTGTAAATAAATTTTAAAAATTAATTTGAAAAGAAAAAATATAAAGGAGGGGAAGGAGGCTCAATAATATGTTGACAGAAAATACATTAATCAAATATCTTCAAGAGAAGATGTAGCTTTGTGTATTCAATCTCTCATTTCTTGTAGATAAAACTTCTATGTGGCTCTGATCATTTCAATTAAATACTAATAGGGCAAACATATTTTTAAAAATAGTTCTAACAGATTAAGTCAATATTTCATAATGACAGGTCTGAAGAGGTATTTCATTTAAACAAAATAAATAGGCTATGAATGTTCACCAAACAAGACTTGAAAATATAATATTTTAAGTGGAGTAACTAAAGTCTATGTGAAGGGTAAGGACTTTAAAAGTCTTATTGACGTAACAAATAAAATTTACTTATCAAAACAATTTAATTTGATTACCAGTAGCCTGAGCTTAATTTGCTTTAGAAATAGCAATCTAAATCCAGCCCTGCCCAACAATCAATTCATCAGTAACCAAAGTACCTTAATCAACTGGTCAAAGATGGTATTCTTTCAATTTTGGGGTCTACAACCCTGGAAGTAAATCAAAATAAATATAGTGGTTATTCTAGATAGGTATAAAAATAAAAGTAAAGAAATAATAATGAAATAGACCCATGATGTTGACACTTAAAATAATTAATTGGCTTTGTAATTGTTATATTTGTATATATTTTATTTATTTCAAGCATTTGCAATATTCGAAAGAATTAACCACATATATAATAGCAGTTAAAATCAAGATAAATTATTAATAAATTTGTAACTGTTGTTTAAATGCCAAAGAGGGATGAGCTTCAAAATTATATTAATTAGATAAATGAGTTTGTTAAATTTAGCATTAAAGAAACACAAACAAAAAATCCATTGAAAGGGACAAACAGCGAAAACTGAGAAAGATCAGTGGGTGGGATGAAATAATGAAAACTTGGAGGAGAGTTTGGACACCTGGGGATATAAATGGAAAACATTTTCCTGAGGTATAAAGAAGAGCTAAGAGTTAGGAAGAGGATCAGAGTGATTTGAGTATGAAAGGTCTCTGAAGTGTTGGAGAACCAAAGCCAGACCTTGTTTGGAAGGTCTGGAAGTGTGAAAATGGGCTGTTGAGTAAGCAGTATCTAAAGAATGCCCATGTGAGTCAGTGGAAGTGAATCTATATAATTGTCATCTAACTGCTTCATCTCAGGCTGTCCGATTTGGGATTTGTTTTTTCTTTCTTATAGCTAACAAATGAACTCATTCTCCTACCTTGTAGTTGTAGCTCTTGGGTTATGTTAAGTTAGGACAGGGAATACTGGTTGTGACTCTTAGGAGATTTTCTTGTCTTTATGGCATTCTCCATATCATAGAAGTCAGGCCATGTCCCAGGATAAATCTCACCCAAAGACAAGATTTTTACAAATATTTAATGAGCTCAGAAATTAAAACAAAGTTCTAAATCTCTCTCCATCCATTTCATTTTTCTTCCTGTGCAACAAGGTAACCACCTCCAGTAACATGTCAGTGGGGAAGAAGGGACGGAAACTGAGGAGAGGTGACTAAGGAGTAGAGGGAATCTCATCAGGAGGTTTTTTTTGTTTTTTTTTTTCTTTTTGTGATATACTAGGCTATGAGCTTCACTGTACCTAGGAAACAGAAGGAAGTCATCTTGCTGAACCAAGGACCATGGAGAATCATTCCTGGGAAGATGTAGTACAGAGTCCTGGTGGAGAAATGTCTAAGACTTGCCTCTGATTCAGGACTGTTATGGATCAGTGACTCCTGTGTGTTTCTTATTTTCCCCATTTTGAATATAGTGGTTACCTTATTCCAGTACCACTATTATATGATAGTATGATAGCTTTTTTATTGTTTAAACAAAATATTTTGTTTTAAAATTAAAAAATATATATATAGATAAGGGGGAATATATTTGAGGAGCTGTACTAAGGAACCAAAGCTGTCAAGCCTCATCATTCCCTGTATCTGATTTAGATAGAGAAATTCTGGACTTTGACCTGATGTTGTAATGGGATAAGACTTTTGGGGGCTTTGGGAGTAACCGAGTATATTTTGCATGTGGAAAGGATGTGAATGAGTGAGGAACAGAGGGTGGACTATGATTCTAGGGGTAGCCAGCTTCCCCCCAAACCCTTAATGCTCCCTGCATCCAGGTACACATGCTTTTGGATAGTTCCCTCCCACATAGTACCAGGGTTGGTCTGTGTGACCAATAGAATATGGCAGAAGTGATGGTGTGTCACTTCCGACATTAGGTAATAGGAGACTATGATTTCTGTCTGTATTTTGTCTCTTGGATGACTCTCTGGGGGATACAATCTGCCACGGAGATGTTCAGGAGGACATTCAGGCAGGCTATAGAGAGGCCCACATGATTAGGAACTGAGCATCTGACCAATAACCACCAAGGAACTGATACCTCCCATTAACCACACATGAACTTGGAAGCGGGTCATCCTCCAGTCTAGATGTCACATGACAGCAGCCCTGACTGGAAGCTTGTTTTCAGTCTCAGAAGATGCTCTGAATCAGAACCACCCAATGGAACCCCTCCTGGATTCCTTACTTACAGAAACCATAAAGCAAAACTTCATGAAGTGTTACCAAAACTTTACTCCAAAGGAAAACTGTTGCCCTGCAATGCCACATCATTGTACCCAGCTGCCTCGGAAGCCCCTGGCAACCCTCATGGGGCATTTGACCTGTATTAAAGGCAGAAAAAAAGAAATGGAACCACAACTCACACTTCCTTTCTGAGATGATTGGGATTTTGCCGTTCATCCTTATTTCTCAGTCACTGCTGTGTGTCTGTCTTCCCTGGTCACCCATCATTAGTAGAATCACACCCCTGTCCTGCTTTGATCCAACCACCTTGCTCTCTCTTCCTTTCCAAACCCTACTACTCTGCTTTCTTGGACCCTTGTTCTTTTGTTCAATTCTTCTCTATCCTCCAACTTTTCTTTGAACAACTTTGCTTTGTCACTTTGCTATAACTGAAGTTTTCTTGCTCTTGAGGCCCCTACTTTCCTGTAGCCTCCTGGTGGCAAGGCGTTATTGCTCATACTCATATATCTCTGGGACAGGAAGTGAGAATAGTGTTTAACTTACTCCCCATCACTGTTTTCAGACCACTATGGCCTGTCTCTGTCTCTCTATATCTCTGTCTCTCTCTCTCTGTCTCTCTCTCTCTCTCTCTCTCTCTCACACACACACACACACACACACACACACACACACACACACACATTGCTCCACTGAGGTGCATATCATTTAGTTATACCATATTCTTCCCAGACTCATTGCTTTTATCTATTGACCCTTATTCACTTCAGTTATCAAAAGTCTTAGTTGCTGGCTCAAAACATTTTTCTCTTCTGCAGATCCTGTGATTATTCTTGGTGACTTGAGCATCCATATAGATAATCTACCTAATAACCTTTGTCCTTTGATCTGCTCACACCTCGTCTCACCCCAGCTACCCAGGGCCACATCGAAAGTATTTCACTTTTGAAATGATTTCAAACACCCCAGCCTCTGATAAACGTTTTATTTTCCCCATGACATTTCAACTTCTCCTAATGACACTATTCTTTGGTAAAATTGAGATGTCTAATCTGTAGTCACCCAACATTTTTTTCTACTCATCAGTCTCCTTCTTGCTCTGCACAGTTTCCATATACCTTCACTATGATTGCTCACAGAAAATACTCTCTATGCACTTCCTATCTTCTTCCTCTCATTCTTCTCTTAAAAACTCCAACACTGGATGAACTCATCCATCAGCTGCCTCAAAGCCAATATATGAGAAGTTTAGCTTTTCTAGAAAAATTTCACAACTGAATGGAACATTTTGCATTTAAATTTATAACTTTTCTTTCAGTAGTGAACAATTATTTATTCAGCCCCTATTTTATCTATGCCAGGTAATATTTTAGACATTGGAGACCCCAAACCACCAAATATAAAGTCCCTGCCATCACAGAGCTTGTGTGTCACAGCATCACTCTTCTCTGTCCTTCATATCCACTTTCCTCTTTGACTCCCTGTGGTGGACTTATTGCTCTATCATAATGACTCTGGTCAGTGACTCCCATGTTGCTAAATCCAGGGTACAATTCTTTGGTTTCATCTTTATCATCATAAAGATAGCATTTTTCCATCTCCCCCAACTTTTTTTTTTTTTGCTTCTTCTTTTGGCTTCTGTTGTCACAGTCTTCAGCCCTTTCTTCCATCCCACAGGCCACTCCATTTCACAGCTTTTGTGATTTCTACCTCACCTTGAACGATCTTCTCTATTTATTCACTCTCTCAAAAGATGGCATCAATTTCTCTGCATTTAAATGCCATCTTTATAACAGTGATTCTTAAATATATGTTTTTAGCCTGGACTTTTCTTCTGATCTCCAGACTTTCATATCCTACTCAACATTTTAGTTGGGTGGTTCACAGACATCTCAAACCTGACATGTCCTAAATCCCTTTAACTATAAAATATATGCTTTCTCTCTTTCCCAGTCATTTCTATCTTAGAAAATTATACTATATTTCACTTAGGCAAGCCAGAAAATCATATCCATAATTTTATAATTATGGCTCTGTCTGGTCCCCAGTCCATCACTCTCCCATTTCTCTTTATAATCCAACCATCCTTGCTTATTCCCACTTACTCATACAAAATCTTTCCTGGCTCAGGGACTTTGAGTATACTGTTTTCTCTGTTTGGAGTGTTCTTTCTCCTACTCACAAAATGGCTATTAACTGCCTATGGAGAAGATAGATTTCAGATTTTAAGTGTTCCACAAGACCTACATAATTCCTTTTTACCTCAAAAGGAAGGAGTGTATGTATTTGCATTTATTGATCCTGATATCGTATGTGGGTGGTTTTGATGCCGACTGTTGTCTCCTTCTAACACCTGGTTATGGTTACTTGTGGGTTGAATACACCCATTTGGACCCAAGTGGGACAAACATCTAGTTAGATTTCCTCTATTGAGTGGAAACAAGTTAGCTTTTTTAGCAGTGTTTACAGAGTCTCCCCACTTAGCACAGGCATAAACTGGAGATCCAAAAGTGATGGCATTTAGTTTCTAATATGTGGAATTAATATTAAATACAGCTGATGAATAAAAAGAATGGCATCTCTAGAACAGTTAAAATCTTTATAATGTCCTTCCTGAGGACTCTGCATCCCATATTGTATTCTTTCTGCAGGGAGCACCATTGGTTTTTGACAATGCTGCTGTATAATAATGCTCAGTGCAACAATAAATTTCTTCAAGTGTGTGACTAAAAGCCGCCTGAAAGCCTTTGTAGTCATTTAGCCGAACGTTCTTCATAAACTTCCGCATTGCAATTCCATTTGTTTCTTGGTTATTTTGTACAGTTTCCCTTTAGTGGATGTCTGTAGACTTCTTCACATCTGGATCCAATTACAGAGCACTCTATGTGAATCTAATTATCTGTCTCTACATGTGCTCAGCAGACACACAATTATTAATAAGAGTTTGAATGTGGCTTTCCATTTCCAAATTGCCTTGTCCTTTTATTAGGCAATCCTCAATAACTTAAATTCCAGACCTAATCCTGACTCTGGCTTTTAGAGACATATTGAGAAAACTGGGGCACCAGAGAGTAAATTTGTTCCTATAAGTGGGCCAAATCAGGGGCAGTCAAACAGGGCTGAGTACTATGTGGTATAACTTTAGGGCTACAAGGGAGGAACTTAATTTTAAAATGTTCATTGCCTTCATGGTTTAATGAGTCCTTGTTTCTCTGCTACTATCTTACCCCCACTATCAAAAGAGGTGGTAGATTGAAGTTATATGTTGCTGTGAGATTTTGCTAAATTTGATTGCCTGTTTCTATCCCCCCTCCTTTTTTAAACAAAACTCTAATTTCCTTTTGGATAATTACTCCTTTTCCCACTCTTAATTTGTGTGCATCAGTGGGAGTGGAGAGATGCTCGATACTCATCTCCAGGGGTGGCACATGTGATGCAAGTCCTGTTTTTGGACACATCCTGAGCTCTCCCAGTAAGAAAAAGTCTTGAGTCTTGGAAACTGCTATGAGGAAAGAATATTGAACTTGAAAAGACATATGCTAAGGTACTAGAACTATTTTTCTTCTGGTGGCGAGATGGCCCAGCCATCCAACCTCTTTCATGCCAGGACAAACAACACAAGCAACAAGTCACAATAAATCAGGCTACCATTAGGTAGCTTGTTGCACTGAGCGTTCATTAGGGGCCGGACCCTGAGCCAAGCACTTTCATTTCGTATCCATTGGAATCTCCCCACAAATCCTGTGGAGTATGTTGTTTTAGTACAAGATGAGATATATCAAAGAATGGAATGAACTCAGAGGAAGCAAGCTGCAGGAGGAAAGAGAGAAACCAGGTCCTAGTGCTATATGAACTCCTGGATTGATCCAAACCTAATGTTCCACTATCTTTTTTATTTTTAAATTATGTGAATCCAAAAATTCTCCTGATATCGAAGAAAGTTTAGGTTGGATTACTGTTGATTGCATCTGAAGGACTCTCAGTTGACATTGATTATTTACATTCTAATTTTCATTGGGTCTTTTCTGAAAGTGAGATTTGATGCTCTGGAATTGAAGGAAAAAGCATGATGGCAATGAATGTGTGAGAAAACATGGAAATAAATCCAGTGAAGAGAAAGCAGGAGAGAATAAAAACTCTAGAAATTTAGATTTAAAACTCAAAGTCTACGGTTTTAAATTTTGTGCTGGAACTCATTAAATTTAATCTTTCTACTTGTAATTTCTGACAAGTGCAACTATTTGGAAATGTAGCAGGAGACATAATAAAAAATAAAGAGTGTTGTATAGCATATATATATGTATAAAATATATATGTATAAAATATATAAGTATATTTTAGGCTGAATTGTGTCCTCCCAAATTCATGGGTTGAAGCTCTAAACCTGCCTGTCTCAGAGAATGACTGTATTTGGAGGTAGAGTCTTATTTATTTATTTATTTTTGGCTGCTTTAGGTCTTCGTTGCTGCGTGCGGGGGCTACTCTTTATTGCAGTCCATGGCCTTCTCATTGCAGTGGCTTCTCTTATTGTGGAGCACAGGTTCTAGGCAGGCGGGCTTCAGTAGTTGTGGTGCATGGGCTCAGTAGTTGTGGTGCATGGGCTTAGTTTCTCCACGACATGTGGGATCTTCCTGGACCAGGGCTTGAACCTCGTGTCTCCTGAATCGGCAGATGGATTCTTAACCACTGCGCCACTAGGGAAGTCCCTGGAGGTAGAGTCTTTAAAGAGGTAGTTAAGTTAAAATGAGGCCCTTAGGCCCTAATTCAATCTGACTAGTGTCCTTATAAGAAGAGGAAATTGTGACACACAAAGAGACTTCAAGGATGTGCATGAATAAAGAAAAGATTATGTGAGGACACAAGGAAGAGGCAGTCATCAGCAAACCAAGGAGAGAGACCTCAGAAGAAATGAACACTTGGACTTCCAGCTTCCAGAACTGTGAGAAAATAAATTTCTGTTGTTTAAATCACCTAGTATGTGGTATTTTGTTATGGCCGCTCAAGTTAACTAACATAGGCTACAACTTGCATTGATTGCTCACTTCAGAACTGGACTTTAATTTCAGGTGTTTTTGGAATTGTTAATTACTTAAAACATGCATCTATTATGTGAAAGAATATGGAGTAGTTCTGGGAAAGTGGGTATTCCCAAATACAAGAAAAGATTCTGGAATGCATGATGTTTACACTCAATTTGTGTACTTAAGCCATCTGCACATAAAAAATAGACCCCAAAATCAAGAAGTGGTGAATAAATAGCACCAATGTGGGTATTCTGGGGATGGCCAGGAAGTGGGGAATGTTACTTTAAACTGGAAAGGTTGGAACTTTTTTGCTAGAGAGATGTCTACTTTAGTTGGGTCTCAAAATCAGAAGAGATTTTAGATAAGAGCTAAGAGAAGATGTGCTAGGCAAGGGAAATTTTGTCACTAAAATCAAAAAGTACAAAAGATATTTGGGGAATAAGAGTAAACAGGTAGGCTAGAATAGAGGATTCCTATGGAGAGCTGTCAAAAAATAAGCTGAGGAAAATAGTGTAGAGACAGCGTATGAAGAATTTGACTGTCAGGTACGTTAATTTGGATTTCTTCTCAAAGGCAAAAGATGAGAAGGCATTGATGGCTTTTCAGCAGAAAATTAATGTGATAAATGCCTGTTTGGGGAAGACTTCTCTTTTGGCCTCCCAGAGGAGTGTGTGAGAAGGAATTCAAGGTGAGAGACGGTAGACTGGGCGATTGGCACCATCAGCCCTGGTTTACCAAGGAGGAGATAGGGGTCCATGAAAATTCCTCTTAACTCTCACCTGGAAATGTGTGCCCAAGTGTAACTTTTAGTTTGATTTGCCTCAGGCAATGTGAACAGCATATTAACCCTTTCTAAACATCTTCTGAATTATCTTTTAAATGCTAAGTAACTCCTTGTTCAGCTACCTTGTACAAGAGACTTCGCAAATCCTAATAATAATATATTTTCTTGAAATAAGATCTTTATATTCTTCTGTTACTAATTCCCCCGTTGCCCTTGCATATAATGCATGAAATCTCCTCATTATTGCTTAAATGCCCTTGCCAATATAAAACTGTTTATTTCATTGTGGGAATTTTCCTTCAAACACCTGTTCCTTTTTTTAAAAAAAATCAGCAAATTCTCTCTAATTCAAGGTTATCTTTCTCTCTGTCTCTCTTTTTTTTTGGTAACAAGTATTCAGCCCACTGAATCAGTTTTCTCATAGAGTCCACTGAGGAATGTACTGATCTGCTTTCTCTTTCCAGATGTGGTTTAATTGTTTAACATAAAGACATATGCTGAGATTCAGGAAGAACTCCCTCCAGAACTCAGTATTATCATTATGTGCCAATTTAAAACCATCAATGATCAACCAGAGATTTTTTCTGCCTTTCAGTTAAAACATACTAGATGGGCAGGGTAAACCAGATGCAATAATTAAGAGAATAGTTTAACTGTTCATATTGCACATTGCTGTTTGCTACACATGACCATTAAACAAAAAGTAAAGCCAAGAAGTGTTGCATGGCCTCCTAAAAATCCCCTTTGGCTTGGAAATACAGTACCATTCTACATTAATGTTAAATACTCCAAGAGATAATTACACAGTCATGAGTCAACTGTATCAAATAATTAAATACAGGAAATGGATCAATAGGAAAAAAGACCCCTCCTTGACTTTGACCCTTTCCAAAAAAATTAAAGAAAAAAAAATTCACAACCTGCATAAAAGAATTCTCTTTGGGAGCCTGATCCCTTGGGAACTGCAGGTGGCAACAGGGAAAAGATATTAGTATTACATTCCACATACATGGGAAACCATTTCCCCAGGCAGCTCCAAAATTTTCCAACAAGATCAATTATCTAGGAAGAGTAATTATTTGGCAAATCCATTAGTAATATCAAAGGGTTACATAGCTTTTATTAAGTTGTATGGTGAGATAATTTATTACTTTCTATTTAGGTGATTATGATAAGGTATTCCATGAAAACCTGATGGAAGTCTTTCTGATTATACAACATATAACAGTATAAATTCTCCTGCTAATTATTTTTGCTGACTACCATCATATTGCCAAATATTCAATTTTTGAGCATTTATCTTGAAAATATTCATTACTTCACTTTGACAATTTCCTTCCTTCCCTCTTTTTCTCTCCATTTCCTTATTCCTCTGCAGAATAAAGACATCCTTTTGTTCTCTAGTTTGTTAATGACAAACTACTCTGCTTTGGAGTGGATGTGTGGAAGTTTAAACATATTTGTGATATTCCTCTTATGAGGGGCAGAGGTATCTAACTTCTCTTTGATAGTAGGTAGTTAAGCCCATTAAAATCTCTTTCCATTGGGGTTTTTAAAGGTCCCTGAAACCAGAGTAACTCAGAATTCCCTTGTCTCCAATTAAGTTGTTGAGGGAAAAGGTAACCAGGGTTCTCCTAAGAGTCTGATGTTCGGGGCAAGAACTAGCTGTTAACTTAATGAACCAATCAAAGGAGTTTATAAAAAGGTGGCAGGCATGGGAAACCAGAAAAGCAACTGAAAGGAAATTAATCAGTTATGTGAAAATCAAGAAAGTGAATGAAATCAAATCTACTAAACTTCTAAGAAGTGATAATTTCATTTGAATTGAATCTGACCTTAGTTTTTGAGGATTTTATAATAAAGAATTTTGTACTCAGCTTCTGTTGGCTTTCTACCAGGGAATTAAATCCCAAACCTTAAGGGTTAGAAAAGTCCTTTTCACCTCAATTATGTGTGATACATACATTAATATTTGTACTGTCTATAGACTCCTTTTGTTGTCTTTTATAGAACAAACATTTTAATCTAGATCAGCAATTCAACCACATTAATAGGCCACTTGGAGGAGAGCCCAGAATTGTGCAGGATGAAGAGACCCTCCTACTAGGAACTTTCCATGCTCAGGTAATAGGTAGTATGATCCAGTGATGAGTCATACATACTGTATAGTCACACTCCTATAATACAAATCCATAGAAACCTAGTGGATTATATTCACAAAGTGTGGATTTTCCTAATGTATTGTGATAGTTTCTGGCAGAGACTATAAACTTATAGCATGTCACCATAGTTGGGGATGGTTGCTATCAAGTATTATCATGAAATAGCCATCTTGTTGGAGAATAAAATAGAATATTATTATGGATTCCTTCTATTCTTTAGTTTAGTTTATTACCCTCTGTAGTGGATACATGGTTGCCCAGTCAGCCTGCCATAATATTTCTTCAGAATGGGACTGGCGCCCTCATCTCTGTGTCTCCAAGTGTGGGTGCATGACCCAGGGCCAGTCAATCAGAATCCTCCCTGGGACTTCTCTGAGCTTTTGGTAAAAAAAAAAAAAAAAAAAATGCTTGCCTTTTTTCAGTGAACTTGAGCTGTAAGAATATGGTAGCCATCTTGCTGTTACATAAATAGAGCCATTTGGGGAAAGGAGTCAAGCAGAATGAAACAACTAGAGGAGAGGAATAAGAAACAGGGCTCTGATGATGACCAACTTTCTGAATCATGTTTGAATCCAGCACCATCTTCTCAACTTTCTAGTTTTTTGAGCCAATAATTTTCCTTTTTTGGTTACATTTTTTTGTCATATGCATTCTAAAGTATCCTAATACAATTTTCCAACAAGTAATATAATAATAGTGTTTGAGACAGGGTTATTTGTTTCTAGCTTTCAAAGATAAAAATGACTTAAGAATGTTTCCAAGGTTTTCAGTGAGTAGTAAATGCTAGTAGGGTGACAAATTCAGGTGGTAGATCATTCTAGAATACATATTTCCTGTAGCTTCCTAGACATTTTCCAAGAGATTTTGGTGAAGTATACTTGGAGGCTGGCCAGATCAGCTCATTTCTAATGATGTCCCCAGATCTAGACCACGGTACTGATACCTGGTACACGGGGAAAGAATAAATGCACCAAACTGTCATACTGACTATAAAAAAGGACAGTATGACCGATTCAAAGACCCTTCAAAACATGGGCAGGGTGACAGTGTTTAATGCTGTGGTAGAGGATTTTCCTGAATTGTCTACCCACTATTTCATTAGAATGATAGTATATAACGTTTAAATGAGTTTAGGATGTTTTAGTCCTAACTTCCATGTGGTACATTAATTTACCCTCTTATATCCCTATGAATATATAATTTAGCTTTTCCTTGAATACCTCAATCAACTTTCATTATTTCCAAAGATATCTCATTCTGTTTGGGGAAGATCTTGTTAGTTAGAAGGTTTTCCCTCACACTGAACAGATTTTTATTGCTGCTGAATTTAACCTACAATACAACCTAAAGATTTACAGAACAAGACAACTCTTTCCTCCATATGATATATGTTAACATATTTGAGGATGTCTAGCAGGAACTGACAGCCTTCTTTCCCTTCAGGTACATTTTGTTAGTTCTTTTAACCATACCACTTATGTCAAAGATTTCAAAATGTATCTATCCTGGTTGCTGTTTTCTGAAGGTGCTTCAGTTTATTAATCCTTCTCAAGAAGTGTGCTTAGGAACAAATACTACTCTTGAGATGCAATCTGAAAGCACAGAAAGAAATACTAATACCTTCCCTGGTTCTGGACATGAGGCTCCAATTTATGCAATTTAAAATAACTTATTAACTTGTTTTGGCAGCCTCATGACAGAGTTAATTTGTTTTGAATTTGTACTTAACTAAGGTTAATTGCCAAAGCACTGTTGGACTTTTCACTCTGGTTGTCCTTTTAAGAAGTTTGTGATAAAATTAAGTTTACTAAGCTTGTCAGTGACTACTCCCTAATTATCACACTATAATATATTACTAGCAATCATCTGAAGCCTTGCAAGTCTCGTCACAGAGTGACTATATATATATAAAATTTATCTTCCAAATTGTGAGTCTTTTGAGAGCATAAGGGGGTGCTATTATTAATAATTACTCCAGTTTAAATAGGAACTGAGACAGCTAAACAGGGATTATGTTTCCCCTAACTATGGAGAGATTAGAACTAACATTTACAATCTAAATGAAAATAAAATCAAACTCATCAGTCTGAAAATTTTTGTTAACTACCAAGTAAAAATCTCAATAGTTTGACTTTATTTGCTTGACTGTGCTTCATTAATTTAGTAGAACTATTTTAGTATTCTTCTCAATTCTGTCCCTTTACTATGGGTGGACTTAAAGGATGCTTTCTTTGACCCAGATTTCCAGGTTGGCTAACCTCCTCTCCTTCAGAGTTATATGCTCCATGCTAGCATCTCTGGTTTCCAGCAAGCTTTTCCAGACATCCCTCTTTCCCCCCATTTATCTCATGAGGTGTTGTTTCCTCCCCTGTGAAATAGTCTGGCCAGCTGAGGTCACTCGGCAAGCATTTATTTATCAACCATCAGCTGAATGCTGTGTGTCTGGGCTCCACCCATGGTCTCTAAACTAAAGATCTGAAGAATTCCAAATCCTTCTAAAACTCCCTTTGGCTGTAACAAGGAAGAGCCTGCAGGCTGAAAGCCAACGTGTCCTCACCTCAACTCAAGGCTCATTGTTCACTTGGGAACAGACAGTTTTAAAACAAAACAAACAAAAACACTATCCA
The DNA here is from genome assembly GCF_964270905.1 of Leucopleurus acutus. Lineage (NCBI taxonomy): Eukaryota > Metazoa > Chordata > Mammalia > Artiodactyla > Delphinidae > Leucopleurus > Leucopleurus acutus. The sequence continues at coordinate 120,335,781 of NC_139143.1, forward strand.
ACCCTTCCTCTAAATAAACTTTGAAAAGTATCAGATTGAAAAAAAAAAAGAAAAACTTTTGTGAGTTTTTTTGTTGTTGTTGCTTTTTGCCTTTCTTCTCTGGATGCTGCATATGGGCTGTTTCCTGCCTTGTAGTCAGAGCCAGACTGCAGGCTTGCATGAAATTTCAGAGGTTAAAAAGAGACATGCTTTTGCGTGGAGTTGAGGGTTAGGGGAAGGGAAGTGGAGAGCTTTGAAGTCAGAGATTCCTGTCTTTCCAATTCCGCTTGGTGTTTTGCAGCAGTGTCTTACTAATTGTAAGTATCTTATGAAAACTTGTTATAAGAAGTAAGCTGTGTTTGTGGGTCATTTTCAAATTAAAATTTATAAAAATATTACATAAAAATGTAATCTATTCTACACTTTGGAAGGGAATATCCTGTTTCTGTTTCTCTTCTTGGGCACTCCCGAGACATAAAGGAAAGCATATGAATGATCTCCATAATCTTTCCAAATCCTATTTCTGAGACTATGGAGATGCATACCATCTCTTAAATTTGAACACTAATGCTTTTGCTTTAAAAACCATAGGCTTCCTATTAAAGAATCTAAGTAACAGGAAGATGAACCCCAATTACTTACTGTTGTTTGATTTAAGTGCACCAAATGCTTTAGGATTCCTTAGCTCAAAGTACAAATGCTACAGTAAAACTCAAACCAGAAGTTTCTCCATGTTGCATGAAGCCAGGCCCAAGAGATTTAATCTTAACTCCATTTCCAAAACAGTGAACATGCTGGAACTAAATCTGGGTTTTTGGGAAGCTGTCACAAAGAGAGAGAGAGAGAGAGAGAGAGAGAGAGAGATGCAAAAATCATAGCAATACACTTAGCATAGTAACGCTGTGTCTCAGGCTAAATCCCAGGTCATGATTTCCTGGATGCTTAGTTGGCAGGAAGCCTCCTATATCTGCTAGATCATCCACATATGCCTCCTTTGATACAAGCAAAACCAAATGCCATCACCCTCCAAGGGGTGATGCCTTGATTCCATCATTGGCAAAACTATCGGTAAGAGAGGTAGTCTGTAAGAGAAACTAAATTGACTTTTAAGATTCTGCCTTTTCAGATATTTCAGATTCTCCATAGACTTGAAAAATGCCTGGTTGCTTTTGCACAGATTCTATGAAGCCCTTCATGACTCAATTAGATTTTAAGCAATCCACATCTCATGGAAGATAATTAATAATTTTAATAATATTAATTTTCTCAACTAGACCATGTGAGCCCTCTGAGTGATGAATATAAACTTAGCAAAGTTTAAAATTATTTGTTTCTCAATTTTGGCACCTTTCTCCATTTCTTTTTTACTATTCAGTAATCCTAGAGGTATAGTCAATTGGTATAAAAAATTCTTATCTTTCCAGAATGTAGAAGATTAGATAATTAACAAAAAAACACATTTTCAGCTCAATTTGCTTATTATTTATTCATTTTTTAAATTTTTAGAGCATTTATCTGTAACTTTATCTATTGTTTGGAGTTATTGTGATTATCAACTAGGATAGTGGATTTAAAAGTATTTTGTAAACATTAAGCATTGCAATGTTAACATTTATTATTTCTTTTATTCATCTCTTATTTAATATATATTATATTCCAGGCATAGCGTTCAATGCTGCCTATAAAAATATGAGCAAGACACAGTTTTGCCATGAAGAAGCTTACATTTTTTTGAAGGAAATGTGTTCCATCATCATCATCATTATCTTTGTGATTTATGGCATGCCCTTTACTCTATGAATTAGGCTCAGGTTCCGGTCTAAGGAAAAAGTGATGAAGAAACCAAAGTCTCTGTCCTTTTTTGATTTAGAAAGACAATAAATAAGGAAATAGATAAATGTGCACTTTCAGATAGTGTTAAGAATTATGAAGAAAATAAAGCAGGATAAGGGGATAAAGTAATAGGTGATATTTTTGGTAGGGTGGTCAGAGAAGACCTCTTTAAAGTTACATGAGTTGGAATATGAATGATTTTTAAGAAGCCGTGCAACGGTCTGGGATCAGTAAAATGGCCTCTGGGGCAGAAGGAAAACCAAGGGAGTGTGGTGAATTGGAAGCTAAGTAAAAAAAAAAAAGAGAGGTTAACTCTTAAATGGTACTGACAGGCTGATTATAATTAGTAGTGAGAATTGACCTCTAAACGGATAAAATGAAGGTCATTGGCAGCCTTGTAAGAGTGGTTTGGGAAATTTTGAGGGAAAAATCCCTGACTGGAGTAATGGACGGAAGGAGGTGGAGCCACCAATTATAGACAGAATTCTAGAAACTTTGCTTAAAAAAAGCAAAGTGGAGAAATAGTATAGTACCTACTGAGGGACATGGAATCAATCTAGAGTTTTTGAAGCTTCTAGGTCAGTAGTTCTTAAACTTTCTGGTTTTAGAATGCTGTTTTTTATTTTTTTGATAGATATGCTAATTTATTTATTTATTGGGGTATAGTAGTTTTATAATGTTGTATTAGTTTCCACTGTACAGCAAAGTGAAGTTCCCTGTGCTATACTAGAATGCCTTTAAATATAATATATAATACATTACAGTGATTGATATTTACTGTGTTAAAAATTAAAATGTAGAAATTATTTAACATATTTATTAATTTACTCAAATCATAATAATATGCTATCACATGTTAACATAATAACATATTTTTAATGAAAAATAACTATATTTTTCAAAGCAAAAAGAAATAAGTCAAGTTTTTACGCAATTTTGCAAATCTCTTTAATGTTTGGCTTAATAGAAAAAAGATGGATTTTCATATCTGCCTCTGTATTCAATCTATCATGATTTGTTGTTTCGGTTAAGCATATGAAGAAGGTCAGATGTCATACAGATATACATTTTAATAGGCTTTTCTGATTATTGTGAGGATATGATGTACCCTATCCTTAGAGACTGAGAGTAAAAAATGCAAATAATATCTTTGTATCTTTCTGAAAATAATTTTGACCTCAGGGACACCCTGAAATGGTCTTGGGACTCTCAGGAGTTGCTGGACTACACTTAGAAAACCACTAAACATACTTTATATCCAACAATATCTGAGTCATGTTTTGTATGAAATATTGTAGGATAACAAAAAGTGAAGTAACAACAATAGCAGAGACCTTGTGAAAAGCTGAAATTTCTTTTCTTCTAAAAGAACATTAACTACATTATGATATAGAATCTTGCAGGACATACCAGCTGTGGATTTGTTGTCTGACAGTTTCCCCAACTGCTAATCACAGGTGCCAAAATTTGGGTGGTGGTTGTTTTTATTTTTTTTCAGCTTTATTAGGGTATAATTGACAAATAGAGATTATATATATTTAAGGTACACAACACAACTTGATGTTTTGATATACCTATACATCACAAAATGATCACCACAATCAAACTAGTTAACATTCCATCAACTCACATAGTTACCTTTTTTGTATGTGTGGTAAGAATACTTAAGATCCATTATCTTACCAAATTTCAAGTATATAATACAGTATTGTTAACTATAGTCACTACAGGTAGTGGCTGTTCTTAAAAGAGTATTTCCAATGATTAGTGCTATCCTATGATTAGTGATGGATTTTAGAAATTGTTATTTGTTCCTTTCTTTCAGCTATGAATTATTTTAGAGTGATGATGGATATGTGCTAAAATGCCTGAATTTTAATGTGTTTCTTTATATTTCATGTCTTAAAATTAGAGATGGAAGAGACCTCATGAGTTGTGCAGTCCATCACCCTGGCATAATGTCATGGCTCTTTCCAGAAAGGCATTGTCTGGCTCAGTTCTAAATGAGAAAGCCAATTATACTCCCATTAGTTCCCTTGGGAGACTATTCTATTCACTGATAGATCTCCATTTTGAAATGTTGCCCAACATCAAGCCCATGTTGGTTGAATAGTATTAATCCTTGACTGGATAAGCCCCATGTGGTGATCTCTATGAGAGAACTTCAGCCACATTACTCCTGTGGTAAATGTTCTTCTAGTAAGCAAGAAATCCATGGTCTATGAGCTGTGCTACCTCACTGGTTATTGAGTGTATTCTGCACACTGGCTTGTAAATTATCTCCTGTTGAATCACCTGATAAAGAATTTATCGTATAATTGTTGTAAGATTTCTGCAAGGATGTTCATTGAAAGGGCATTGGGGATTCTAGCATATAGAAAATAGGTGAATGGATGATTTTATTTGATAAGAAAATTTTTACACACCAAAAGGAATGAAGTGTTGCTGAGTTATTCAACATGTTAATCAAACAATAGCCAACTGAATTTTTTTTAGAGTCACCCTAGAAAAATGACTGTTATCTGAATAAGTGAATAAACATTTCAGGCATTTGTAGTAATGATGATGAAATAATTTCATAGACTTTTAAAAGATGGAATATACATTTCTATTTCTACAGAAAGTCAAGATGTAAATCTCCAGGGGCATGCTGTTAAAAAGATAACATTTTTTTTTGTGCCTTGAGGATATTCATACGGCTTATTTAAACATTATTTTCTGAAAGCATAATGTTTGAATTCCCAGTTTCTTTATGCTTAGCTGATTGGGTGACGGCTTGGGAGACATTAAGCTGTCCCCTTTTCCTTGCATTTAAAAGTTTATTTCCATTTACTGTTATAAATCTAGATTATTTTTCTCCACTTTGAAAGGAATTTCAACAAATCTCTTGATGTAGTCCAGTAAACATTCTCATGTAAAATGATCTTTAGGCTATATCTTAAGAAGCAAATTTATCCCCCTTAAAATATTAACCCCCTTAATAACTTTACAATTTGTTCAAGTTAAGAAGAGGAAAAGCAACAAACCAGAAATAGAATTATGCTTATTTTATTATTCCAGTGCTTAGCACTTGGACAGAATATGTTTGTTTTTTTTTAATTAATATAGAAGACTTTTTTTTTCCCTTTTTTCTCCTTGCATGACTTCAGTTGTTTTTTGTTGTTGTTGTTTTGCCTTTAAAGGAGACTGTTTGGATGAGTCAGTGGAACAATAATGAAAAACAAGAGGTTGGAAGTTCCCACCCCTCTCTCCCAGACAACATGAGGCAAGGCAAGGGTTCCATAGGATGTTTTAGAAAGAAATCCAGCTCTTGAGATCTTGGTTAAAAGCACAAAACTAAAAATAAAAACAAAACAAAAAAAAGTCAAAGGCTCTTCAGTGGCTGTTACAAGGGATTTTTCTTTACTCAATCTGGAAAGGTAAATAATCCATTATTCCTTTAGGAGTAGTGCTGTATCATCTTTAGGATTTGTTTTACAAAGTTTATGGCAAAGTCAATGCCAATACCCAATAACTCCATTATACACCCACATCTATGTTCTTTACCAGGAAATGAATTAACAGAAATATAAGGTAAGATTACTAAACTTTTAGAGGAATATTCAGATACTCTTTGCTATTTCAAATCATTTTCAACTCTTGGGCATATTCTTAGCTCTAAAAGTCCGTTTTGAAAAAAGAAATAAGAAAAAAATAAATTTACCTTAAACTAGCGCGTGTGTGTGATGTGTATACACTAACTGTTGTTAGTTTCTAAACATGAAAGACAAAATAAATTTTCTTTTGCAAATGCAAAGTGGGTAGTCTCCAATGATGGCTCAACATAAAAAAACAAACAAACAAAAAAAACTACTAATCATTTCAGACTAATGATTTATAGCTGATCTTAAACCTGTTAGGTCTATGCTATGAAAATTAAGCATACTATTCACCTGAAATTTCTCACCAATTTATACAACATTATGAGAGGTCATTATACCAAATATGATGCTTTAGAAAGCAGTCGTTCTGTGATAGACTCTGGGAATACCAAAATAAACCCAAAACCTCTTCAGTGGAGCTAACGTGGGCCACATGCCATGTATGTAATATCATTCCTTCATTCACTCATTCACTCACACATAATTTACAAGCCAGTGTGCAGAATATTCATCAATATTCATTGTATATTTGCTTTTTATATACAAGGTGCTGTGCTAGATATTAGAGGAGAGAAAATAAGTTTGGATTATGATTTTCTCTTTTTGAACAGTTATACATGAAACTCATGTAGCTTTTGCCTCCTCTCTTTCTTGATTATGCCAAAGGCTGCAAAGAAATGAATGAGAGTCAAGAAGGTGATGGTGATTCAAAAGCCACCAGTATGTTTTGAAAGCATGTTTTTTTCAATACAGTGGTGAGGGGACAGATTGAAGGAGGTTAAATAGAGAATGAGTTAAAATAAAGCTGAGTTTGAGGTATGGTCATACAACTTGGAGACTTTTTTTCTTTTTCTTTCTGAGACTTTTTTCCACAAAAGTAAGAAGAGCGTTTGGCAACAGAATATGACAAGGTCAAGAAAAAGAATTTTGCTTCCCACTAAATGAAGAAGACTTAATATGTGTTCAATCAAAGAGGAGGAAATAAAAACAGTGGAGAAAAATATCTGAAAGGTGCTGTTGGTGGGGATGGTAATAGTGATACATATATATATATATATATATATTATATATGTTGTGAGATTAAATGGGTAAACCTAATTTTGGGAGAAAGTAGGCTGAAATGAATCCAAATGTTTCCTACTACTGGGGGATGCTCTCCTGTGAGTGTGGCACCATCAGTAGGTAGACACCCCATGGGGATGGGGATCTGCAAAGTCCTTACTTCCATCAGAAGTCCAACTATTTGTCCCTTGCTTTGTGTATAGGCTATTGGTTATTCTGTACTGTATCCAGACTGTGAGGCTTGGTTTCCAGATACTACACTAACTAGCAAGTTACTGAAATTCTCTATTCCTTGGGTATACTACATGTAAAATGGAGATATTAGTAACAATCTTCATAGGTTGCTGTGATGATGATTAAATGCATTAATATACATAGAACACTTAGGAAATTTCCTGTCACATAGTAAGTGCTTATTATTATTTTTTAAACTTTACACCCTCTAACTGCGTCATTGGTGTCTTTCCAACAATCATATCATCAGTAGGTGTATTCAAATGATTTGCCAACATCTTGTGGCCTTTATATTCCAGAGAATGTGGTTTTCAGCAAAATTCTGGCACAGTCCACTCTACCATTCTAAAGTAATAATTTGTTAAATGGGGTTCATGATACACTCAAATAATTCCTGCACTTCAACAATTGGCACATGAATTTCCTCTTTGCCAAAGGCTCTAGTCTCCCTAAGATGGGTAATTCGGCTTTTATCATAGGTTTTTTTTTCTCATTACTAAAATTATTCCTATGATTATATAAAAATGCTTTAAAATCTCCTATCCTTCTGTGCACCTGAAACTATCCCAACATTGTTAATTGGCTATACTCCAATATAAAATAAAAAGTTAAAAAAAAATCCTATCCTTAAAATATCATCTTTTTATATCACATTCCACTTTAGCTATCACCCAATTTCTCTATTTTATTTACAGAAATTCCTTAAAAGAATTATCTATACTCACTGTCTTGAATTTATTTCCATTTGTCCTTTCTAGAATTTGATCCAATAAGACTTTCACCCCTACTGTCCACTGGAACTGCTCTTTTCAAGAATACCTAGGACCTCCCTGTGGCTTAACCCACTAGTGAATTTTGCCTTCCCCTAACTTGACCTATTGGCAGCAGGAACATTAACAGCAGCTTATTCCCCTACTCCTACATCAACATTCTCCCCTCAGCTTCCATTTCCTCACAGCCTTCTAGTTTTCCTTCTATTCCTTTAACTTGTTTTCAATCCCCTTTGTTAATTACTTCTCATCATTCCAATATTTAAAGATTGGTATGCCCTAGGGTACAGCTGCCGGAACTCTTCTCTTCTCTAGTTGCACTTATTTCATTGTAAACTCATCTGGTCTCATGACTTTAAGTACTGTTTATACCCTCACAATTCTCACATTTATATTCTGGACCTGAACTTCTCCCTTGAACTTCAGACTTATCTCTCTAGCTGCCAACTCAACTTTTTCCATCTGATTGTCTAATAGTGATCACAACTAAACAAACCCTAAACTGAACTCCTGATCTTCCTTGCAAAAGTGGTTCTCTCACTGTGTTTTCTATTAAGTTAATTGTAACTTCCCACTTCTGGGTTCTCAGGCTCATCACTTAATATTCATCCTTGAATCTCAATTTTTTCTCATACCCTCATTTAATCTATCAAAAAATTCCATTGTCTCTACCTTCAAAATACAGAATTTTATCATCACTTCCCATTTATCATCACCTCCACCACTACCATCCCAGTCCAGCCATTATTCCCTCCCTGGATTATTGCAATGCATCTTGACTGCTTTCCTGGATAACATACTTGCCTACTGTGCTATACTCTATCAGAAGTAGTGCTGTTACATTACTCTAAGTAAAAATCAAAATCCTCATCAAGTACTTAGTTTGGGCTCAAAACATTGCATGGCACTTAAATGGCAAAGCAGAAGATCCAATAACATAATTCTTTCCCCTCTTCAGTTTTAAAGCCATGTCACTTCACTTAAACTTAAGAGAGATACTTCATAGCTGTTACAAACTCCTCTGCTACAACATCTCAGCCTTTGGCAATGCTGATGGGGTGAGATTAAAAGAAAAAGGTAAACAAGAGAGACTGCAATAAGTCTAGGCAATAGGATAACATAATTAACGGTTAATGAGAAAACATTCTTGTGCTTACGCTCTCAAGACATAGTCTAAAACAAGCTGATTGCTGCCTAAAGGCCTCTTAGGCATGTTTCTTTCATGTTCTCTTACACAGTTTTGGTAGTTAACACACTGGCCCTTAAAAAGAGCATCTGTTAGATGCAATTATTGTTTTTAGGTATACTCAAATTGTATTAAGTTTACCCCAACAAATTTGATTTGTAAGTATTTTCTCACCCAGGAATTTTCAAGCCCTTTTCTGTAGTGATGGAAGAAAGACAGGAGGCAGATGGCTGAAAACACAATCTGAAGTAGGGCTGCTGAGGGCACACAAGTTTGAAACAGAAACAGACTATTTGTTGACATTCCATAAGAATGCTGGGAAATGATTGTGATTGTTTTCTGTAAATATAGAAGACCCTCTCTTCCATTTATCTCCCCAAAATAATTTTGTACAAACCATTTTCTTCTTCAATCTGGCATACTCTAAACTGACATTGGGAGTAATTCAACAGAGATTTAAAAAAAACTGTGCTGGGCTATTGTGTCTGAAAATGTGTATAATGCTATTGATGATAACACCTTTTGTCCAAGGATCTCAAATGATAAAGGAGACAACAAAACTCGTCTTTACCAGGCACACACTCTGCCAAATATGAGACTAGAAGACTTGAAAACATTAACTCTTTCTGTCCAGGCTCAGTGGATGTTCACACCTGGTGACACTCCTTCTAAGTTTCTCCCATTCATCTCTTTCCCATTCTCAGCAGTGACTTCAGAACTTTTCTACACTGTTCAGACTTCTGACCCTGTCATCTTTCCCTACTCTTGGGAAATGACTTTGCCTTCAACAGTACCCAGAAAACAGAAGTCATAAAAGGGAACTGTCTCAGTTTTCTTCCACCAAACTAACTAACTTGAGCTCACTCAACTCTCCTTTTCCTATTTTTATTCTTTTCAAACATTAATACTCTCCAATTGCTACTTGATTGGAAAACATCAACATTAAAACATGCTCAAGGAATCTTTCACCTTAAAACAACAAATGAACAGGTAGATAATCAAAACCTCCGATCTCTCGTCTACATCTTTTTACTTCCATCCAGAGCCAAACTTTCTACTCACAGTCTCCACATCTTCACTTCCTTCCTTGTGGCCATGACTTTGCTTTCCCCAAGGTCTCCCTCCTTTGATCTCCTAATTGCTAAATCCAGTGGACTCTTCCCTGTCCCTAGGTTCCTTGACTTCTCAGTGTCGTTTGACCTGTCTTCTTAAAGAGTTCTCTTGCCTAGAGTTTTGTAACTATACATTCTCCTGATTTTCCTGTGGACATCTTTTCTCATTCTCCCTTGTGGGACACTTTTCTCTGTCTGCTTTAATGCTGCATTAAAATTTCTTGGGGTTCTTGCCCAGAGCTTCTCTTTTCACTGTGTGTATTCCCTGGAAATCTCACTTCAGTAAATGAATTTATAATATTGTTATAAATATTTTGCCTTTTGTTACCATAAAAAATTATGTTCAGGGAGGCTGACTCTCCTGTACATTTTGTGAATGTTTCTGGAAGCCTTATTTGTAGTAGGTAGAATTAATATCCCTTTCTGATTATGAGAACAAAAGTAGCATTTTCTTGGATGAGTTCTGGTTTGGAGGACTCTTTTAGATTTGTCCAAATCACTTCTCTTTAGGCCTTACTTCAGCTTCACATCTCCTCTTTCCTTGGGACAGGTTTAGCATGAATGATTCAGCACTTTACAACACTTTTGCACTCTCTGTGTAGATTACAGCAACAAGTAGGTTTCCAGCCATACAACATGGCAGACAACTTGTCTTGATGGATTTTCAGAAGCATGAACTGAGGTTCTCTTTAAGGAGATCATACTCAGGTTTGACATAATATACATGAGAACCTCATGTGGTCAGAAGAGATGGGATGGGGTGTGTGGACAGTGGGTTAATAGTTTGAAATGAGTTGTAACTTAACCTATAGGCACAAATACATAAACTGGGTCTGAATCTTGAAAGATGAACTTCTTGATCTTACATATTGATAATTGTTTTGTAATACTAATACTAAATTAGCAACATTCATTAGTAGCCCTCAATATATCCACCTAGTATGAAGAATTTCGATTGGTTTTACTCAGTATAGAACTCACTCATGAGATTGAGTTTCCCTTTTGCAAAACCTTGTCATAAGGGACCCCTTGATATGGATTAAAAAACTATTGAAATAGAAATAAATGACCTTTTGAGCACGTCATAAACACATAGATCAGGTCTTCCATATACAGGCTTACATTTTTCACACATTAGCACATGTTCTTCACACGTTGTACATCTCTTATTCAGAATCTTGGCCACCACTCAACTCCTCTCACCTGCCTTAAACTCCACAAATATATATTTTATATTTTTATGTACAGTATATGCATTTAGGCAAGCCAATATCCCCCTTTCAAAGAGATTTATTCACTTGGGAGAGGTTTACCTTCCATTCACTGTGTGTGCATAACTCAAATGAAAGCTAAGTTGGTTTATGTTTTTATGTCTTGGAAAGAATAAACTTCTTAAATGCTTTACAAGGCTTTTATTCTGGCACAGGGACAGGACCACCTTGTGTACTCCAAGTCTCTAAAATATGAAATCATTGACTCATTTTGGTTTCTGAAGGCCTTGTTTTTAACAGCAAAGAAAGGTAATCTCAGTATTGTGATGTACTACATGCCTCAGTATAGTCAAGGTAATGAGCATGTTTGAAATGGAGGTCACCAGTAACAAGAAGAACTTTAAATTGGGGGAAAAAATGTCTAGTTTGGAGCCAAAAGCTGTTGTCTTGTTAGGAGTCAACACCATCTATTGTTTCAAAACAATGTTCAAAATGGTAATATGTGAGGGAAGTAGCTAAATTTTGTAAAAAATGAAGTTGAAAGTGCCTCTCTCATGTAGCAAGTGAACCTGAGATGAAAAGGCACACTGGGGTGGAGAGAAAAGTAAGTTTTCCACATGGTTGTACATATTTTTAATAAATAAACTAAGATAATTTATTCTTCCTGTGTTCCAGTAGCCACCTCTCTGCCACCTTGCAGTTCAATTTACAGAGGCTCTGTGACATGTTATTTTTATCTTTGTAGTGCAAACATATAGTAGCATAAGGCACCAATAGAAATGCAAAATCACAGCTTTTCTAATCCAGATACTTAAAGTTTAAGAGTGTCTGGGGCTTGCTTTTCTTAGAGACACATTATACTTTATGGCCAGCAGCAGGAGGCATTACCACATCAGAGCCAGGAGAGGCTGTAGGTCTTCTGACTGCTTAGATGTCCCTTCCATTTGAGCCAAATAATTCCTCCTGAAGCCACTTTTTCTATCAGCATCACATATGTCTGCACAAGGAGAGAGGGGTAAGTCTCGCATTAGTTGGTAAATTGGTAAATTTACTCCCTCTTATTTTACATCTGAACCTAGGCTAAACAGGCTCAAGTCCTTTGCTGTTTTGAAAATGGTATAAGCAGGTTTATAAGACATCCATATAACCTATATATTTGGGTCAAACAGATCAATAGAGTAGAGAGATAGAAAGCAAAAACAAACAAAAAAATTATCATTCAAGCTGTTATTTTCAACAACCAGAAGAGTCAAACCTCAGTATCCAGTAATCCTATGTAAACAGGTCCATGGAGTTTTCAACTTTGACCTGGAATCTGCCACTCTAAGGAGAAGGGGCTCATGTAACATTCTTACAGGTCATCCAAGCACTGCTCCACGTCACTCAGAGACACCCTATTGTGCACTGCTTCATTCAAGTCCACCTTGCCCAGATATACAAATAGCATTTTTCATTGCATAAATATCACCACAGCCCCAAGCAAATTAACCTTGCATATGGCACTGTCTGTGGCTATGAAGCCTATTTTTTACAGACTGTGGGAGGCACCCAGGGAAAATGAGGAGAAATTAGTTTATTTTACTTATTGCCAAGATTGGAACATACTCTTTTTTTTAATGACATAAGTGTGTATACCATGATTCTTGGCTACATGAACATTAAATTCCTTTTAAATTATGCTATTTATGTATTCATGTTGGGGCATAGCTCAAAATATTTGGATTTACACATGATGTACAAAGGGGAGCTTTTTACACAAAGAAATACTCTAATTATATACAATGCTTGTCTCAGATAGGTGGCAGGAAAGGCGGTGAAAAGAAGCTATTGCTTCCTTTCTCAGGATTTATTATACCCATTGGTCTATTTCATCATGAAATGTCTTTGTGCCCAGAACATTAGGGTTAAGAAAAAAATACATATTTCAAAGTGTGTATGCCAGCTAGAGAAAGGGCATCCTCTACCAAATAGTCTTAGATCAAAACCATCATGCAGCCTCTTGTAGGTGGCAGGCTCATAGAACTGTATTTTTCAGCTGGGCAGAAGGGTGTCTATACCTCTAAAACAACCCTTAGTCCAAGTGACTGGGCCTATAGGGATGGATTCAGACTGCCAAGTTACCATCTTGCACTTGGCTTTGTCATTTTTGTCTTCCTTTTGTTGACTTTCACTCAGCAAGGAACTTTAGATTTAGATTTGCCCCTGCAAGGATTTGTTGACACATTTTTGCTACTCTCATGTCTTCTCTTGGCCACACTCTGCAATACTCTTTTACTGTAGGAACTAAGTCTTGCTCATTCTTTTTTTTTTTTTAACATCTTTATTGGGGTATAATTGCTTTACAATGGTGTGTTAGTTTCTGCTTTATAACAAAGTGAATCAGTTATACATATACATATGTTCCCATATGTCTTCCCTCTTGCGTCTCCCTCCCTCCCACCCTCCCTATCCCACCCCTCCAGGCTGTCACAAAGCACCGAGCCAATATCCCTGTGCCATGCGGCTGCTTCCCACTAGCTATCTACCTTACTACGTTTTGTTAGTGTGTATATGCCCATGACTCTCTCTCGCCCTGTCACAGCTCACCCTTCCCCCTCCCCATAACCTCAAGTCCTTTCTCTAGTAGGTCTGCGTCTTCATTCCTGCCTGACATTTTTTTTTCCTTAAATTCCATATATATGTGTTAGCATACGGTATTTGTCTTTTTCTTTCTGACTTACTTCACTCTGTATGACAGACTCTAGGTCTATCCACCTCATTACAAATAGCTCAATTTCGTTTCTTTTTATGGCTGAGTAATATTCCATTGTATATATGTGCCACATCTTCTTTATCTATTCATCCGATGATGGGCACTTAGGTTGTTTCCATCTCCGGGCTATTGTAAATAGAGCTGCAATGAACATTTTGGTATATGACTCTTTTTGAATTTTGGTTTTCTCAGGGTATATGCCCAGTAGTGGGATTGCTGGGTCCTATGGTAGTTCTATTTGTAGTTTTTTAAGGAACCTCCATACTGTTCTCCCTAGTGGCTGAACCAATTCACATTCCCACCAGCAGTGCAAGAGTATTCCCTTTTCTCCACACCCTCTCCAGCATTTATTGTTTGTAGATTTTTTGATGATGGCCATTCTGACTGGTGTGAGATGATATCTCATTGTAGTTTTGATTTGCATTTCTCTAATGATTAATGATGTTGAGCATTCTTTCATGTGTTTGTTGGCAGTCTGTATATCTTCTTTGGAGAAATGTCTATTTAGGTCTTCTGCCCATTTTTGGATTGGGTTGTTTGTTTTTTTGTTATTGAGCTGCATGAGCTGATTGTAAATTTTGAAGATTAATCCTTTGTCGGTTGTTTCATTTGCAAATATTTTCTCCCATTCTGAGGGTTGTCTTTTGGTCTTGTTTATGGTTTCCTTTGCTGTGCAAAGCTTTGAAGTTTCATTAGGTCCCATTTGTTTATTTTTGTTTTTATTTCCATTACTCTAGGAGGTGGGTCAGAAAGGATCTTGCTGTGATTTATGTCATAGAGTGTTCTGCCTATGTTTTCCTCTAAGAGTTTGATAGTTTCTGGCCTTACATTTAGGTCTTTAATCCATTTTGAGCTTATTTTTATGTATGGTGTTAGGGAGTGATCTAATCTTATACTTTTACATGTAGCGGTCCAGTTTTCCCAGCACCACTTATTGAAGAGGCTGTCCTTTCTCCACTGTACATTCCTGCCACCTTTATCAAAGATAAGGTGTCCATATGTGCGTGGGTTTATCTCTGGGCTTTCTATCCTGTTCCATTGATCTATCTTTCTGTTTTTGTGCCAGTACCATACTGTCTTGATTACTGTAGCTTTGTAGTATAGTCTGAAGTCAGGGAGCCTGATTCCTCCAGCTCCGTTTTTCATTCTCAAGATTGCTTTGGCTATTCGGGGTCTTTTGTGTTTCCATACAAATTGCGAAATTTTTTGTTCTAGTTCTGTGAAAAATGCCAGTGGTAGTTTGATAGGGATTGCATTGAATCTGTAGATTGCTTTGGGTAGTAGAGTCATTTTCACAATGTTGATTCTTCCAATCCAAGAACATGGTATATCTCTCCATCTATTTGTATCATCTTTAATTTCTTTCATCAGTGTCTTATAATTTTCTGCATACAGGTCTTTTGTCTCCTTAGGTAGGTTTATTCCTAGATATTTTATTCTTTTTGTTGCAATGGTAAATGGGAGTGTTTTCTTGATTTCACTTTCAGATTTTTCATCATTAGTATATAGGAATGTCAGAGATTTCTGTGCATTAATCTTGTATCCTGCCACTTTACCAAATTCATTGATTAGCTCTGGTAGTTTTCTGGTGGCATCTTTAGGATTCTCTATGTATAGGATCATGTCATCTGCAAACAGTGACAGCTTTACTTCTTCTTTTCCGATTTGGATTCCTTTTATGTCCTTTTCTTCTCTGATTGCTGTGGCTAAAACTTCCAAAACTATGTTGAATAATAGTGGTGAGAGTGGGCAACCTTGTCTTGTTCCTGATCTTAGTGGAAATGCTTTCAGTTTTTCACCATTGAGGATGATGTTTGCTGTGGGCTTGTCATATATGGCCTTTATTATGTTGAGGAAAGTTCCCTCTATGCCTGCTTTCTGCAGGGTTTTTATCATAAATGGGTGTTGAATTTTGTCAGAAGCTTTCTCTGCATCTATTGAGATGATCATATGGTTTTTCTCCTTCAATTTGTTAATATGGTTTATCACATTGAGAGATTTGCGTATATTGAAGAATCCTTGCATTCCTGGAATAAACCCCACTTGATCATGGTGTATTATCTTTTTAATGTGCTGTTGGATTCTGTTTGCTAGTATTTTGTTGAGGATTTTTGCATCTATGTTCATCAGTGATATTGGCCTGTAGTTTTCTTTCTTTGTGACATCCTTGTCTGGTTTTGGTATCAAGGTGATGGTGGCCTCGTAGAAGGAATTTGGGAGTGTTCCTCCCTCTGCTATATTTTGGAAGAGTTTGAGAAGGATAGGTGTTAGCTCTTCTCTAAATGTTTGATATAATTCGCCTGTGAAGCCATCTGGTCCTGGGCTTTTGTTTGTTGGAAGATTTTTAATCACAGTTTCAATTTCAATGCTTGTGATTGGTCTGTTCATATTTTCTATTTCTTCCTGATTCAGTCTTGGAAGGTTGTGCATTTCTAAGAATTTGTCCAGTTCATCCAGATTGTCCATTTTATTGGCATAGAGTTGCTTGTAGTAATCTCTCATGATCTTTTGTATTTCTGCAGTGTCAGTTGTTACCTCTCCCTTTTCATTTCTAATTCTATTGATTTGAGTCTTCTCCCTTTTTTTCTTGATGAGTCTGGCTAGTGGTTTATCTATTTTGTTTATCTTCTCAAAGAACCAGCTTTTAGTTTTATTGATCTTTGCTATTGTTTCCTTCATTTCTTTTTCATTTATTTCTGATCTGATTTTTATGATTTCTTTCCTTCTGTTGCTTTGGGGTTTTATTGTTCTTCTTTATCTAATTGCTTGAGGTGCAAGGTTAGGTTGTTTATTTGAGATGTTTCCTGCTTCTTAAGGTGGGCTTGTATTGCTATAAACTTCCCCCTTAGAACTGCTTTTGCTGCATCCCATAGGTTTTGGGTCGTTGTGTCTCCATTGTCATTTGTTTCTAGGTATTTTTTTTATTTCCTCTTTGATTTCTTCAGTGATCACTTCATTATTAAGTAGTGTATTGTTTAGCCTCCATGTGTTTGTATTTCTTACAGATCTTTTCCTGTAATTGATATCTAGTCTCATGGCATTGTGGTCAGAAAAGATACTTGATACAATTTCAATTTTCTTAAATTTACCAAGGCTTGATTTGTTACCCAAGATATGATCTATCCTGGAGAATGTTGCATGAGCACTTGAGAAAAATGTGTATTCTGTTGTTTTTGGATGGAGTGTCCTATAAATATCAATTAAGTCCATCTTGTTTAATGTATCATTTAAAGCTTGTGTTTCCTTATTTATTTTCATTTTGGATGATCTGTCCATTGGTGAAAGTCGGGTGTTTAAGTCCCCTACTATGAATGTGTTACTGTCGATTTCCCCTTTTATGGCTGTTAGTATTTGCCTTATGTATTGAGGTGCTCCTATGTTGGGTGCATAAATATTTACAATTGTTATATCTTCTTCTTGGATCGATCCCTTGATCATTATGTAGTGTCCTTCTTTGTCTCTTTTAATAGTCCTTATTTTAAAGTCTATTTTGCCTGATATGAGAATTGCTACTCCAGCTTTCTTTTGGTTTCCATTTGCATGGAAATCTTTTTCCATCCCCTTACTTTCAGTCTGTATGTGTCTCTAGGTCTGAAGTGGGTCTCTTGTAGACAGCATATATAAGGGTCTTGTTTTTGTATCCATTCAGCCAATCTGTGTCTTTTGGTGCGAGCATTTAGTCCATTTACATTTAAAGTAATTATCGATATGTATGTTCCTATTCCCATTTTCTAAATTGTTTTGGGTTCGTTATTGTAGGTCTTTTCCTTCTCTTGTGTTTCTTGTCTAGAGAAGTTGCTTTAGCATTTGTTATAAAGCTGGCTTGGTGGTGCTGAACTCTCTCAGCTTTTGCTTGTCTGTAAAGGTTTTAATTTCTCCATCAAATCTGAATGAGATCCTTGCTGGGTAGAGTAGTCTTGGCTGCAGGTTTTTCTCCTTCATCACTCTCAGTATGTCTTGCCACTCCCTTCTGGCTTGTAGGGTTTCTGCTGAGAGATCAGCTGTTAACCTTATGGGGATTCCCTTATGTGTTATTTGTTGTTTTTCCCTTGCTGCTTTTAATATGCTTTCTTTGTATTTAATTTTTGACAGTTTGATTAATATGTGTCTTGGCATATTTCTCCTTGTATTTATCCTGTATGGGACTCTCTGTGCTTCCTGGACTTGATTAACTATTTCCTTTCCCATATTAAGGAAGTTTTCAACTATAATCTCTTCAAATACTTTCTCACTCCCTTTCTTTTTCTCTTCTTCTTTTGGAACCCCTATAATTCGAATGTTGGTGTGTTTAATGTTGTCCCAGAGGTCTCTGAGACTGTCCTCAGTTCTTTTTATTCTTTTTTCTTTATTCTGCTCTGCAGTAGTTATTTCCACTATTTTATCTTCCAGGTCACTTATCCGTTCTTCTGCCTCAGTTATTCTGCTATTGATCCCATCTAGAGTACTTTTAATTTCATTTATTGTGTTGTTCATCGTTGCTTGTTTCATCTTTAGTTCTTCTAGGTCCTTGTTAACTGTTTCTTGCATTTTGTCCATTCTATTTCCAAGATTTCGGATCATCCTTACTATCATTATTCTGAATTCTTTTTCAGGTAGACTGCCTATTTCCTCTTCATTTGTTAGGTCTGGTGCATTTTTATCTTGCTCCTTTATCTGCTGTGTGTTTTTCTGTCTTTTCATTTTGCTTATCTTACTGGGTTTGGGGTCTCCTTTTTGCAGACTGCAGGTTCATAGTTCCCGCTGTTTTTGATATCTGTCTCCAGTGGCTAAGGTTGGTTCAGTGGGTTGTGTAGGCTTCCTGGTGAAGGGGACTAGTGCCTGTGTTGTGGTGGATGAGGCTTGACCTTGTCTCTCTAGTGGGCAGGTTCACATCTTGTGGTATGTTTTGGGGTGTCTGTGGCCTTATTATGATTTTAGTCAGCCTCTCTGCTAATGGGTGGTGTTGTGTTCCTGTTTTGCTAGTTGTTTGGCATAGGTTGTCTAGCACTGTGGCTTGCTGGTCGTTGAGTGAAGCTGGGTGCTGGTGTTAAGATGGAGGTCTCTGGGAGATTTTCGCCGTTTGATATTATGTGGAGCTGGGAGGTCTCCTGTTGACCAGTGTCCTGAAGTTGGCTCTCCTACCTCAGAGGCAGAGCCCTGACTCCTGGCTGGAGCACCAAGAGCCTTCATCCACACAGCTCAGAATAAAAGGGAGAAAAAGTAGAGAGAATTAGTATAAGTATGAGGAAAGAAAGAAGGAAAGGAGGGAAGGAAGGAAGGAAGGAAGAAAGAAAGAAAGAAAGAAAGAAGCAAAGAAGGAAAGAAGGCAAGAAGGAAAGAAAGGAGGTAGAGAGGGAGGAAGGAAGGAAGGAAGGCGGGAAAGAAAGAAAAAAGACAGAAAGAAGATACAGTAAAAATAAAATAAAGTATAATAAAGTTATCGAATTAAAAAATTATTATTTAGAAAAAAGAAAAAGGGATGGATAGAACCTTAGGACAAATGTTGGAAGCAAAGCTATACAGACAAAATCTTACACAGAAGCATACACATACACCCGCACTAAAAGAGGTAAAGGGGGAAAAATCATAAATCTTGCTGTCAGAGACCACCTCCTCAATTTGGGATGATTCGTTGTCTAAAGGAGGGAAGGAAGGAAGGAAAGAAAGAAAGAAAGAAAGAACGAAGGTAAAGTATAATAACGTTATTAAAATTAATTATTAAGAAAAAAATTAAAAAAAAAAACATGGACGGATAGAACCCTTGGACAAATGGTGGAAGCAAGACTATACAGACAAGATCTCACACAGAAACATACACATACACATTCACAAAAAGAGGAAAAGGGAAAAAAGTCATAGCTCTTGCTCCTAAAGTCCACTTCCTTAATTTGGGATGATTGGTTGTCTATTCAGGTATTCCACAGATGCAGGGTACATCAAGTTGATCGTGGAGCTTTAATCCGCTGCTTCTGAGGCTGCTGGGAGAGATTTCCCTTTCACTTCTTTGTTCTCACAGCTCACAGGGGCTCAGCTTTGGATTTGGCCCTGCCTCTGCGTGTAGGTCGCTGGAGGGCGTCTGTTTTTTGCTCAGACAGGACGGGGTTAAAGGAGCTGCTGATTCGGGGGCTCTGGTGCACTCAGGCCGGCGGGGAGGGAGGGGCACGGAGTGTGGGGCGGGCCTTCGGCGGCAAAGTCCGGCGTGACTTTGCACCAGCCTGAGGCCCGCCGTGCGTTCTCCCGGGGAAGTTGTCCCTGGATCCCGGGAACCTGGCAGTGGCGGGCTGCACAGGCTCCGCGGAAGAGGGGTGTGGAGAGTGACCTGTGCTCGCACACAGGCCCCTCGGTGGCGGCGGCAGCAGCCTTAGCGTCTCCCGCCCGTCTCTGAGGTCCGCGCTTTTAGCCGCGGCTCGCGCCCGTCTCTGGGGTCCGCGCTTTTAGCCGCGTCTCGCGCCCGTCTCTGGGGTCCGCGCTTTCAGCTGCGGCTCGCGCCCGTCTCTGGGGTTTGCGCTCTTAGCTGCGGCTCGCGCCCGTCTCTGGAGTTCCTTTAAGCAGCGTTCTTAAACCCCTCTCCTCACGCACCAGGAAACAAAGAGGGAAGAAAAAGTCTCTTGCCTCTTCGGCAGGTGCAGACTTTTCCCCGGACTCCCTCCCGGCTAGCCGTGGTGCACTAACCCCTTCAGGCTATGTTCAAGCCGCCAACCCCAGTCCTCTCCCTGCGATCCGTCCGAAACCGAAACCCGAGCCTCAGAGCCTCAGCTCGCAGCCCCGCCCGCTCCGGCGGGGGAGCAGACAAGCCTCTCGGGCTGGTGAGTGCCGGTCGGCACCGATTCTCTGTGCGGGAATCTCCCCGCTTTGCCCTCCGCACCCGTTGCTGTGCACTCCTCCGCGGCTTCGAAGCTCCCCCCTCCGCCTCCCGCAGACTACGCCCGCGAAGGGGCTTCCTAGTGTGTGGAAACTTTTCCACCTTCACAGCTCCCTCCCACTGGTGCAGGTGCCGTCCCTATTCTTTTGTCTCTGTTTTTTCTTTTTTTTCTTTTGCCCTACCCAGGTACGTGGGGAGTTTCTTGCCTTTTGGGAGGTCTGATGTCTTCTGCCAGCCTTCAGTAGGTGTTCTGTAGGAGTTGTTCCACGTGTAGATGTATTTCTGGTATATCTGTGGGGAGGAAGGTGATCTCCGTGTCTTACTCTTCCGCCATCTTCCTCTCCATCTGCTCATTCTTATCTCTGGTTTTTGGTCTGGTACTTCGATAATGTAACAAATATTTATGTAGTTCCTATTATATGCTAGGTAATAAATGCTGAGGGTACAATGATGAACAAGACATAGTCTCTACTTAATGGAAATGATTGTCTGGTGGGGGTTACAGGTAACTACACAGGCAATTATAATACAGTGTCATAAGTGACATGAGGAGAAACAATTTGGTTTTTTGCCAGCAGAGAAAGCAGACACCTAGTCAGGAATAGGGGCATTAGTCGGGGGTGTAAGCAAGGGAATCTTCCTAGAGAAAGTGGCGTGACCTTTATGTCTAAATAATAGGCTAGAGCCTGGACACAGCCTACATCTGTTATACCTTATGCAAAAGAACTTTTTATGGCCTCGTGAATCCAACTTGCCATTTACCATACTAGTTCATTCTCAAAATATTCATTCTCAAACTTCCGCTCCTTCTCTCCCTCAATCCTAAGATAGGGCACTTAGTTTATTGAATTGCCCATAACTTTACCTTGAGAACAATGGCTCATGTAACACAGAGGAGACTGCCATTGTGAGGCTCACAACAGTGGCCAGTAGGGTATTTGGGCAAAGCACCAACAACATCTCCTAAACTGCATTGCCCCTTCCTCATTCATAATATAATTGATATGTGTCTTCTTTATCTTTCTCTTTTACTTAAATATTGAATGCCAGGTTTTCCTGATTTATGTTCACAGCAAAATTGAGAGAAACATACAGAGGTTCTCCATATACCCTCTGCCTCTACACATGCATAGCCTCCCCGATGATCAACATCACTCACCAGAGTAGTACATTTGTTACAATTATTGAACCTTCATTGACAAATCATAATTGCCCAAACTCTGTAGTTTACATTAGGGTTCACACTTGGTGGTGTAAATTCTATGGGTTTGGGCAAATTTATAGTGACATGTATCCATCACTATAATATCACACAGAGTGTTTTCACTTCCCTAAAAATCCTCTGTACTCCATCTGTTCATCTGTCTCCCAACTCTGACACCTGCCAACAGACCTTTTATTGCCTCTAGAGTTTTGACTTTTCTAAAATGTCCTAGAGTTGGAGTTATATAGTATGTAGCCTATTCAGATTGGCTTCTTTCCCTTAGCAAATAAGTTTCCTCTATGTCTTTTCATGGCTTGATAGCTCATTTCCTTTTAGCACTGAATAATATTCCATTGTTTGGATGTACCACAGTTTATCCATTCACCTACTGAAAGACATTTTGATTGCCTCCAAATTTTGGCAATTATCAATAGAACTGCTTTAAACATTTTTGTGCAGGTTTTTGTGGTCATAAGTTTTTAACTCCTTTGGGTAAATACCAAGGAGCACTACTGCTGGATTATATGGGAAGACTATGTTGATTTTTATAAGAACCACCAAACTGTCTTCCAAAATGGCTGTACCAATTTACATTCCTACCAGCAATGTATGAGAGTTCCTATTGCTCCACATACTCTTCAGTATTTGATGTTGTCAGCGTTCTAGATTTGGGCCATCCTAACAGGTATGTAGAGGCATCTCATTGTTGTTTTAATTTACATTTCACTGATGACATAAGATGTAGATTATCTTTTCATAAATTTATTTGCAACCTGTATATCTGCTTTTGTAGTTCATTACTTTTTTTTTTCCGAACAACCAGTTTTGGTTTTTGTTGATTCTCTCTATATTATCTTTATTTTCTGTTTTAGTTTAATAGTTTTTTTTTCCTCTGTTTATTATATCTTTAATTCTACTTTCTTAGGGTTTATTTTATTCTTTTTTCCTCTAACTTCCTTCTAAAATTAGACCATTAAATCATTAATTTTTATTCATTTTTTAATACAACAATGCTATAAATCTCCACTGAACATTGCTTTTAATGTTTGCTATCTGCTGGTTATGTTCTAGGCTGTCTCCCTGTGTTTTTTGCTACAGGAGGAAACACAGGTAGAAGGGTGTACTTGTCTGGCACAGGCTTTGACTCTAGCTGCTTGTTCTCTGTTGCTTTAGTCACTGATTTTTCTTCAACTTTTATTCTGAATTGCTTGTCTAGCTTTGATTTATCGAAACCTCCATGTTTGAGGGCTTCCTTTGCTTTAGATTTCTTATCTCTTTTGAGTTACCCCTTCATCCAAGGTGGACTAATAGTCAAGAGCTCAGAGTTCTAGACTTACCTCTGCTCAGTATAATGGTCTTAGGTCTAGATATGATTGTATTAGTTTTCTACTACTGGTGTAATAAATTTCCACAAACTAGCAGCTTAAAACAACACAAATTTATTGTTTTATAGTTCTGTATGTCAGAAGTCTGGCTTCTTACTGGTCTTACTGGGCTAATATCAAGGTGTTAACAGGGCTGCATTCCTTTCAGGAGGCTCTTGGGGAGGATCCAACTCCATGCTCTTTTAAGTTGTTGGCAGAATTCAGTCCCTTATGGTTGTAGGACAGAGATCCCACTTTGTTGCTGGCTATTAGCTGAGAATGACCCCACACATTTAGAGGCTACTTGCATTCCTTGAGTTGTGGTCCCCTTTTACCCATCTTTAATACCAACAACTGTGGGTTTAATTCCTCCCATGCTTTTAATTTCTCCTGTTTCCTCTTCTGTTTCATCTCTCTAACCCTCTACTTTTAAGATTCTCCACTTTTAAAGGGCTCAAATGACTAGATTGGACTCACCTGGAAAATCCAGAAAAATTTTCCCAGTTCAAAATCTGTAACCTTTATCACATCTGCAGAATCCCTTTTGCCATATAAGGTAAATTCACAGGTTTTGGGGCTTAAAGCCCAATGTCAAGGGAGGAAATCGTTCTGCCTATTACAATGATTTTTGCCTCTCTCTGCTTCAAATTTTTCATCTGTGTAATGGAACTAATGTCTCTCACTTATATTGTTGGGAAGGTCCACCTACTAACTTGTAGTGAGGATCAATTGATGAGGTATATATAATCTGTATACTTGAAAGTAATATGCAAATTTGAGATACAAAAAAATTGTTAATAACATACTTGCTGGACATTGGGTCATATTTGACAGTGAGTCTCCAGTGACTAGCAAAGGGCCTAACTCTCAATAACAGTTTGCTGAGTGACATCATCAATAATTGTCACTATAATTTTCCTTCACTGGAGCAGGTCTCACTTTTGTGGGACTTTAAGGTTATATAATGTTTAGTGCCCTCTTTAAGAAATAGAATATAAAGTTATAAATGTAAAATCAGGTACAGGCCTTGGGAGAGCCTATGCACATGAGGAGCCCTGAGATTTAATTTTCATTAGCTTTCCCCCAAATCTGCTTCTTATATTTACTGTTGTTCCTTTTTCCTTTCTTGTTCCACACTTCACCAGTGATTTGCACCTATACTTCATTCTAGCTTTTTCTTTTTTTGGTGTTTTTATACTGGCTTAAAACCTCACTCCATTGATTTTCTCATTGTTTATGGCTTAGTGTGACAGTAGTTATGTAAGAAATGAATATACAATCAATGTATTTAGCATGTATTTGTTGAGTGCCCTCAACATGCCAGCAATGGGCTAGGAGCTGTGGGCACTATGATGACACCATACGTCACATTTCATAAGTTTCTAGGTTCCAACTGAGCAAAAGATAAATCCTGAGAGTAGAGGGTCCCAGTCAGGGGATTTACCTAAAGTAGCCTGAGGAAAACTAGTTTGAACAAAATTAGAACTGCTGTAAAGAAGATATGACTCAAAATCCAACTGTTAGAAGTATAAGCAAAAATGGAAAAGAAGAGTATATTTAAAAGCCTAGAAAGTTGGAAGCAAGACAGACCTTGTCATGTGAGGAGATAGTACAGGAGCCCAAGTCAGAATTGAGGTGCTGAGGGGTCAGGACATGAAGTGAATCTAGACCACACTGTATGTAGGAGGCAGCACCTGAAAAGCACTTCATAGGGCAACATGCTTATTCGGAAGGTGCTCTGTATCAATTCACCTTGAAATCTTCATTTGACCTCAAAATCTCTTTCCAGAGTTTTGTTTCATCAGTCTTTTCACTTCGAGTGTTGACAAACTTATTAATCTCTCATAGACGTTGTGATGTTTGACACATATTACATTACTAGGATAAATGGAATTATTAATAGAAATTTCAGGGAACTTGAAATCTACTGGGAAATATATATAAAATGAAGAGACAGGATTATTTTATTCTATGGAAAGCCTTTTAATAAAGTCACAAGAAGCATGCACCACATAACCTTGGCTGTATCTAACACCACACATTTTATGCTTAGTCTATGTTGGCACACAATATGCACTTGTTTATTAATAATTGGGTGGGATTTTATGTATTTGAGGTATTTTCACATGTTTTAAAACTCTCAG
This sequence comes from Leucopleurus acutus, assembly GCF_964270905.1. NCBI lineage: Eukaryota > Metazoa > Chordata > Mammalia > Artiodactyla > Delphinidae > Leucopleurus > Leucopleurus acutus. Next base: position 120,361,114 of record NC_139143.1, read on the forward strand.
AGTTAAGGAAGGTGGCATTCCTTATTTTTCTTAGAGTTTGTTCTTACCATCATTGACTTATTCTCTAAAGTCCTTATACTGTCTACTTTGTTCCAGAAGCTGTACTATGTGCTGAGGATGCTAATACAAGGAGATAAAAATCCCTGCCTTAGAGATGTCTCTAGCTCAGTTGGGGAAAAGACCATCAAATAGAGGAATGTTCCATGCGTGGTGAAACAGACCACAGAGAAGGAAGGGCCCGCCTGCTAGAGAGTCAGGAGAAAATTTCTGAAGTCTGACATTTTGGTGTTATGTCCTGAAAGATGAGTGGACATTTGTCAGGCAGATAGAGTTAGTGAAAAGGATCATTATTTAATCAAGGTAAAGGGGGAATGGGGTTGGGGGGCAACCATGTAAAACGGCATACAGATGAAAATTTTCAAGTAGTTTAGGTGTTTGGTAGGACAGGGTAGCTGTGGAACAGGCTATAAGGTTACAAAGCCTAAGACGTTGCCGTTGAACCAGATCTCTTGACACTGGGTTCAACTCTTTCCTCTTCTGCCACTGGACTGCTTCCTAACTGGCTCATTTGTCACTATGCCCCTTGGTCCTTAGTGTCTGGCATATCAAAGGCACTCAAATACTGATATGGAAGGGTAAAAACCTGAGTGGATGAATACTACACTGCTTCTGAACTTCCCTGAAGTTTCTTTTTCTACTTTAGGGCACTGTGGACAGATCCATTCTATTTTTCTCCCTTATTGTGCTGTCTCTTTTCCACTCTCTTTCATGCTCTCTCTTACAAACACACACACACACACACACACACACACACACACACACTGGTTACCCAGCAGTGTCCATTCTGAGTATCAAATTGTTTATACTTCTCAAGTGTAACTACATTCAGGAACTTTGAGCCCAGTTAGCTGACACTCTCATAAAAAACTGTGGATGTGTGGGCTGGAGAAAATTTGAATAGAACATGCTAGTTACAACTTTTAACAGGTTAAAATCACCCATAATAATTTTGACTCTATTTCAATAATCATATCTTTTCTGATTTGCCTCAACTAAAGTAGAAATGCTGAGGAAGAAGCATAATATCTCCTCTTTGGAGTCCTTTTCTTAGAGCTATTTTTCCACTTGGTCAAAGAAAGATAAAGAAGAAATATCTACAAATCAGATCTAATAATTGTCCCTTTGACTGCATTGACTTTGATTAAAAACAGAGAACTTTTTACTGTATTTAAGAAAACATGAAATAATATCTTTCTTTGTAATTTTTCTGGTTGTGATTCATTTAATCCAATACTAAATTGGAAAAACCAGCTGGTTTTTCAGTAAGTTGTTTTAGCTACCATAAGGAACAACCAATGTTTAAAATCTATACATTCTTTGTATAGAAAGGAGACACTCTGAATAACATTTGATAAAACATTTTGTGTGCAGATTTGAATAAGTTTGATGGTTGTTTTCTCCCTTCACTCTACCTTTGTGTTTTTTTTTTTTTAATCTGACTTCTCCTGTAACAAGCCTTTCTTTAGGTCTTGTTCAGCCTTCCTGCAGTCATATTTTACTGTTTTATATCTCATTCCCTCAGAGTTTTGCTCTCAGTGGAGTGATGAAATTCAATCTGTAAACCAAATCATGTTACCGGGTGGAAGCATGTAAACATGTAAGCTGTCCATCTGAAAACCCAGAGTCACGGCATTCACAGTAGGAATTTTAAGTTCTACTTAAACAGAGAGAAGTACATTTTCTGTTTGTCTGTAGAGAAAGTCCCTGTTTCCAGCTGATGCATGGATGAAAAGAAAAGAGGCTGACTATGTCTTCCAGTTTTAGGGACAGATGGAGATACATGGACCACTTTCAGATTGTAGACCTTGGAATTAAGTATCCTCTTCTGTACCCTGATGAGTGGAAATTTTTCTTTCTCTGGAAGACACATTAGACCTCAGAAAATACCTGTGACCCTGCGGCATTGCCATATTTCCAATGACATTTTAACTTATACAGACCATCTAAAAAGATTCCTTTACAATGATCTTTCCAGCTGCTTCAGCTGCACAAAAAATAGATGAATCACTCTACTAACAAGGGTATTTTCTTATCAGTATGGATTGAGTGGGAAGGGTGGAGGGAGGTGGCAATGAAAAAAGAAACTTGATTGCTTCTGTTTGAATTAACTATCTGATTAAAACAACAGCAACAATAACAACACCGACAAAGAGGAAAATATACTCTACCACCAAAAAAACACAACAATTTTCACTTTGCATGGACCATTTCCTTTGAAATGGAAAGAAAAAAATGAAGCAGTTACACCTGCTTGTGCTAGGGTGTCCCTAGCACAAGATGTATCCAACCTATAACTTCTGATTACTCAGAAATTCACAGAAAGTAAATCCAGATAGGATTAAGAAAGCCCCCAGGGATGAACAAGTGAGAGAATATTTATTTGTTTGTACCAAATAGTTGACTGAATAATGAATAACTATTAGCTTAAATTGCAATAAACACAGTTATTTAATTGAGATCTAACAGTTGCATTTTTCTTGTTTTCTCCTAAGCAGCCTCTGAACGGCATCTTCAGAGTATCTTATAAAAAGGATGACTATGATCTTTACATCTGAATAGCAGATTTGATTTTCAGCAATTTTCTGATCCTCCCTTTTGTTCTCTAAGATGACGCTTTTTAGAAGATAAGAACAGACACTCACAAAATTATTTTCCCCTGTTTGGACAAGAGTGAAAGTTTGCTTTATCTAGAAATATTTAAGTCTTTTATAGCAAAGAGATATTTTTAGAAACAGAAGACCAGGTTCTAACCCAGAATTAAGTTCCCCAGTCACTGATTATCCTCACCCTCCCCTCCACCCGTATCCTTTGGGAGTGAATATGTTGATATTAAGGTTTATCAAGTTATATCAATTGACACATTTATCCTTTTTTCTTATTATGTTTATTTTTTTTCTAGGATATCCTATTAGAGGATAAATTCTTAGTCAGAAAACCACCCTGAACTTTTAGGAAGCAATTCTTTAAAAAAGGAAGGTTGGACGGGACCTTCTGGAATTGAAATTTTTTTATCTATACAAGAGTAGGAAAGCAAGAGGACCTATTTGGAGAGAAGTGGAATAGAAAGGGGATATTTGTGAATAGAGCTTAGGATATTAGCTTTATGGAGAGTAAGGACAGAATCAGTAGAAAGGGTTGTGATTATATCTTTATGTTTCCAGATGTATGTAGGTTAATAATTCACAATAGTAATCTGGAATATTTTTTTCCCTAAATTATTCTCTCTTCCTTCCATCCAGCCCAGGGAAGAGGTATGAAAATGTAGAAAGTAGAAATAGTGTGCTAATCTTTGGGACTTTTTACTTGTTAGTTTATCTGTTTGATTTTCAAACACCCCATAGAAGAGACAGAAATGGAAGCTTGGAAAAACTGTCTTAACCAGAAGCAGCAGGTAGACCTGGACTCAGTCCCTTAAAACTATAGAGAAGTGTCTTAGCCTGGAAGGAGAAAACAAGATAGCATGTACAAGCCCATATGAAGTAGGGATTGGGGCCTCAGTCATCAACAGGAATGGTGAGCAGGGACAAAATCTCTGAGAGGAAATGGCTATGTGGGGTATTTGGGAAAGTGGGATTCACACATAAGCTCAGACGAGAGTTCCATGTCCCAATGTACCTGAAATCATGAGTGAGCCAGCAGTCTAGAAGTGGTCATGTGCATTAGAGCTGAGGGTGTCTCAGTGGCTCTCTATATGAATGAAGCCTGAAGATCAGAAAGGTCCCACTCCTGAATCCCAGGGCACTCTCCAAGACCCCAAAAGGAGACAGCAAATTATGAGGAGGACTAAGCTTCAGTTTCCCACCACCTCCATGGTAAAGGTGAGTCTCAAAATAAAAATTAAGTTGAGTTTTATAATGCATGGGACTGTCTATTTCTTGTTCAAATTGAACTTGTGGCTGAGCTTCACACTTGTTAATAGGATCAAAAAAAACAAGAACTTTAATATTGCAGTGATGATACAGGAAGTAGGGTTGAGAAGGGAAAACAGGAAAGGAAAAAATATTGGTACCCATATTATGTGGCAGGTACCTGAACTATCCTCTCCTGGTGCTCTGGGGCCAGCAAACACCATGAGTTGGTTGTGTAGGAGACTGAAAGGATAGTGCACTCATTGCTTCAATCAGTATTGGAAGGCTAAGTGTAGCCCTGTGGATACAAGAGCAGTGCAATTCCTTGAAAGTCAGCTGGATGGCGTTTAGACCAGCGAGACAATCACAGCATAAGACCAGCATTGACTAGTGGACTGTGTGGGGCCAGGTTTAATCGTCCACTGTGCTGCAGCAGGATTCAAAGGAAATAGTTACTTGAGACACCGAATTTCTGTACCCTTGGGTGTGAAAGTCTGTAAAATCTTCTTTTCAGTTTGTTTAAACTGCCATGATTATGAACAAACCAGGGGGATGAGAAACACCAAGAGGAAGAACCTGGGCTTCTTTTTTTAAGACAGGTAATGCTTGAGCTATTGATTGGAAATATAGACATGTTCTCATCTGCACTCTGATTTTGTGAAGCAATTCATATAGAAATAATCCATATAAAGTGTCTTCAGATAAATGTTTCACACTGCAGTACTTATTCTCTGAATGTCAGAGGATTTATTTGGGTCAGTTTGTCTTCAAGTATTTCATATAACAAATATAAATTGAGTTCATTTCGATGTTGTTTGGTTTCTTGCGCCAAGTAGAAGATTCTGGGTTAAGATTACTAGGTTGGAGTCTGGGCTTCAAATTTTAGAAGTCAGTTAATCTTGGGCATGACGTTTCTGACTGTTTCCTTATTTGTAAAATAGAGATGATAGCACTGCATGGTCATGTAGAGGGGAACAATGAGTACAGGTTGACATTTTGATATCCAAGGAAGTATAATGGAAGTACAGAGGAGGGATCATTAATTCTTCCCCAGGGATGGAATTAGAGTAAGTGACAACTGACCTTGGGATTAAAGGTTGAGTAGAATTTCGCTGGCAACCACAACCACAGCCACAACAACAACAACAAAAAGAGGCAGTCCCAACACAAATAACAGTTTAAGCACAGCAATAAAGATATAAGTGAGACTGTGTTCTATGTCCACTAAAATAGTCCTGACCAGTGCTCAACCATATGTCCTTGGCATTCACCAATCTAGTAACATACATTCTACTGGAAGCACTTATAACTCTGCCAAAGGCATTCTATCTATTCATGCATGTGACAGGCTAAAAATGCTAGAGTGAATGCATCCAGGAGCAGATACCCCTTGGAAGCAAGTGGGGTTGGGCATTGGATAACAGGGAGGGGTGTTTCTCACTGTATCCCAGGATTCTCCAGTGAGATTGAAGCTTAGTTGTCCTATTCCAAAACCTGGTTGATAATGCATACCGTATTGGTTCTCTTTTTTTCCCTGTCTCCCTTTCCTGAATGTTTATGGTCCTTTCTGGGGACATCTCCCAAATAATAAAGCAATTGCGCACAAATTATGTTTCTGGATCTGCTTCTGGGGAAATCAACTTAACACAGAGACACTAGTTTGAAATATAGGGCATATGGAAAGGGTAGGAAGGAGCTAATGAGGAAACTGTTGTTTGGAGACATATAGTGAAATCCAGTAGAACATGGTAAGTATTTGGCTAATATGGAAAATAAGAAGCCTTTGAAAGCTTAAGCAGAGGGGAAGCTGAGAAGAAAGCAGAAGCAACATTTCATATCCACTTTTTAAAAGACATTTTTAGAGCAGTTTTAATTCACAACAAAATTGAGAGGAATGTACAGAGATTTTCCATATACCCTCTGCCACCACACATGCAAAGCCTCTGCCATTGTCAGTGTCACTCATCAGAATGATATATTTATTACCAAGAATGAATCTACCTTGACACATCATAATTGCCCCAAATCCATAAATTACATTTGAGTTCATTCTTGATCTTGTATATTCTATGAGTTTGGACAAATGTAAAATGACATATATCCATCATTACATATCATACAGAGTGCTAAAAATGCCCTAAAATCCTCTGTGCTCTGCCTATTTACCCCTCCACGTCAACTGCTGGCAACCACTGAGTTTTTAATTGTCTCCATAGTTTTGCCTTTTCCAGAATGTTCTATAGTTAGAATACACAGCATGTAGCCTTTTCAGACTGGCTTCTTTTACTTAGTAATATGCATATAAGGTTCCCCTATGTTTTTTCATGACTTGATAACTCATTTCTTCTTAGGGCTTAATAATACTCCATTGTCTGGATACACCCCAGTTTATTTATCCTTCACCTACTGAAGGACATCTTGGCTGTTTCCAAGTTTTGGCAATTATAAACAGAGCTGTTATAAACATCTGTGTGCAGGTTTTTGTGTGGACATAAGTTTTCAACTCCTTTGGATAAATACCAAAAATTGTGATTGTAAGAGTATGTTTGGTTTTATCAGAGGTTGTCAAACTGTGTTCCAGAATGGCTGTACCATTCCTCATCAGCAATTTTTGAGTGTTTCTATTATTGCACATCCTCACTAACATTTGGTATCATCATTGTTTTAGATTTTGGCTATTTTGATAGATATCTAGTGGTATCTTATTGTTTTAATTTGCATTGCCCTGATGACATGTAATATGGATCATCTTTTCTAATGCTTATTTGACATATGTATATCTTCTTTGGTTAGATGTCTGTTAGGATCTTTGGATTATTTTTTGGTCAGGTTTTTTGTTTTGTTTTGTTTTCTTATTGCTGTGTTTTAATAGTTCTTTGTATACTTTGGAAAATAGTTTTTTTACCAGATGTGTCTTTTGAAAATATTTTCTTCCACTCTGTGGCTGGTTTCTCATTCTCTTGACATTGTCTTTCACAGAGCAGATATTTTCAATCCTAATGAATTCCAGCTTACCATTATTTTTTTCATGAGTTGCGTCCTTGGTGTTGTATTGAAAAATACCATACCCAAGGCTATTCTTGATTTTCTCCTATATCATATTCTAGGAATTTAATAGGTTTTCATTTTAAATTTATGTCTGTGACCCATTTAATTTAATTTTTGTGAAGGACATAAAGTCTATGTCTAGATTTATCACTATTATTATTATTATTACGATTACTGGTTGTGGATATCCAGCTGTTCCAGTACCACTTGCTGAAGAGACTATCGTTTCTCCATTGTATTGCCTCTGCTCCTTTGTCAAAGATCAGTTGACTATATTTGTGGGAGCATATTTCTGGGCTCTTTATTGTGTTCCACTGATTTATTTGAGCATTTTTTTTCCAATATCCACTGTCCTGATTACTGTACCTTTATAGTAAGCCTTAAAATACAGTAGGATTAGTCCTCCAAATTTGTTCTTTTCCTTCAATACTATATTGGGTATTCTGTGTTTTTTTCCTCTTCATATAAATATTAGAATCATTTTGTTGATATCCTCAAGGTAACTTGCTGGGATTTTGGTTGGGATTACATTGAATCTATAGATCAAGTTGGGAAGAACTCTTATCTTAGCAATATTGAATCATCCTGTCCATGAACATGGAATATCTCTCCTTTTACTTAGTGCTTCTTTGAGTTCAGTATCAGAATTTTGTGGTTTTATTCATATTAATCATGTACATATTTTGTTAGATTTATATCTATGTATTTCATTCATTTTGGGTGCTAATGTAAATGGTATTGTGTTTTTCTTTTCTATTGGTATAGTGTTTTTAATTTCAAATGATATATAGAAAACTAAGCAGCTCAATATTAAAAAAAACAAACAACCCAATCAAAAATTGGACAGAAAACCTAAACAGACATTTCTCCAAATAAGACATACAGATAACCAAGAAGCACATGAGAAGCGGTCAACATCACTAATTATTATAGAAATGCAAATCAAAACTACAATGAGGTATCACCTCACATCAGTTAGAATGAGCATCATCAGAAAATCTACAAACAACAAATGCTGGAGGGGGTGTGGAGAAAAGGGAACCCTCTTGCACTGTTGGTGGGAATGTAAATTGATACAGCCACTGTGGAGAACAGTATGGAGGTTCCTTAAAACACTAAAAATAGAATTACCATATGACCTAGCAATCCCACTACTAGGCATATACCCAGAGAAAACCATAATTCAAACAGACACATGCACCTCAATGTTCATTGCAGCACTATTTACAATAGCCAGGTCATGGAAACAACCTAAATGCCCATCGACAGATGAATGGATAAAGAAGATGTGGTACATATATACAATGGAATATTACTCAGCCACAAAATGGAATGAAATTGGGTCATTTGTAGAGATGTGGATGGACTTAGAGACTGTCATACAGAATGAAGTAAGTCAGAAAGAGAAAAAACACATATCATATATTAATGCATATATGTGGAACCTAGAAAAATGTTACAGATGAACTAGTTTTCAGAGCAGAAATAGAGACACAGATGTGGAGAACAAACGTATGGACACCAAGGGGGGAAAGTGGCGGGGGTGGGTGGTGTGATGAATTGGGAGATTGGGATTGACATATATACACTAATATGTATAAAATGGATAACTAATAAGAACCTGCTGTATAAACCAATAAATAAAATAAAATTCAAAAATTAAAGAAAAAGAAAGAAAATTGACCTATATTAATTTTGTATTATGCAACCTTATTACAATTGCTTATGAGTTCCAGGAATGTTTATTATTATTATTATTGTTTCATATGTTCAACAAAGAAGATCATGTTAATTGTGAACAAAGACATTTTTAGGTCTTTCTTCCCAATCTGTGTACCTTTTATTTTCTTTTCTTGCCTTGTTGCATTAGCAAGGATTTTTAATATTATGTTAAAAAGGAGTGGTAAGAAGGGATATCCTTGACTTTTATATGATATTAGTGAGAAAGATTTAAGTTTCTCACCATTATATATGTTAGCTGTAGTTTTGTAGGTAGTCTTTATCAAGTTGAGAAAGTTCACCTCTAATCCCAATTTAATGAGAGTTATTATAATAAATGAGTGTTGGATTTTGTTAAATGTTTTTCTGCATTTATTTATATGATCATGCAATTTTTCTTTTTTAATCTGTTGTTGGAATGGATTACATTATTACTATTACTTTTCAAATGTTGAATCAGCTTTGCATACCTGGGATAAGTACCACTTGGTTGTGGTGTATAATTCTATATATATATTTTTTTTTTTTGAATTTTATTTGCTATCATTGAGAATTTTTTCCATCTATGTCCATGAGAAATATTGGTCTGTAGTTTCCTTTTCTTATAATGTCTGTGGTTTTGGTATTAGGGTACTGTTGGCCTCATAGGATGAGTTAGGAAACATTTCCTCTGTTTCAATCTTCTGAAAGAGATTGTAAACAATTAGTATAACTTCTTCCTTAAATTTTTGGTAGAAGTTACCAGGGAACCTATCTGGGACTGGTGTTTTCTGTTTTAGAAAGCTATTCATCATTGATTCAATTTCTTTACTAGATACAGGTTCATCAGGTTTCCTATTTCTTCTTGTGTGAGTTTTGGCAAATTGTGTCTTTCAAAGAATTAGTCCATTTCATCTAAATTACTGTATGATCAGGCCCCCCAAGATGGCTGTTCTCTGTACATCCCCTGCTCAACCAGCCCCTGGTTCACCTACACCCTATTTATGTAACTGACCTTCCATCTTAATCATAGAGCCTAATTCATAAAAGCCTATGTACTTGCCTCCTGCCTCAGCTAGTGATTCTTCTAATCTTTAGATCAGAATGTCTCCACTATGATAGTTTATCCAAGGAGCAGTGAAGGGTCTGCCCCTCTGTTGATTTCCCTGGTAGACAATGAACCAACCTGATGTCAGTTCTCCCTGTAACTGATAACCTCACTCTTTCCGGGGTAAAGAAGACTGCTGCCATGTCCTGCCTGCCATCTGCTGTCCACGTTGGAGTATTACTCCAGGACCCTCTTGCTTTGGAAGTGTAAGATCTTCCTTCTATTAAACCATTGATGTCTCTGTCGTTGACTCCAGGCTCTTTCTTTGATCTTGAGACATGCAGGCCTGCAGTGTGTAACCCAAGAGTTACCAAATTTGTGGGCATTTTGTTGTTCACAGTATTTCTTTATAATGCTTTTAATGTCAGTAGCATCTGTAGTGATGTCCCCTCTCATTTCTGATACTAGTAATATGTGTCCTCTGTCTTTTTCTTAGTTAGCCTGGCTAGAGGCTTATTGATTTTTTTTTAACTTTAAAAAATGTTTATTTTATTTTAATTATTTATTTTTTTTATAGAGCAGGTTCTTATTAGTTATCCATTTTATACATATTAGTGTATATATGTCAACCACAAACTCCCAATTCAACCCACCTCCCTCTCCCACCCCACTTTCCCCCTTGGTGTCCATATGTTTGTTCTCTACCCGTGTGTCTCTATTTCTGCCTTGCAAACGAATTCATCTGTACCATTTTTCTAGATTCCACATATATGCATTAATATATGATATTTGTTTTTCCTTTCTGACTTACTTCACTCTGTATGACAGTCTAGATCCATCCACGTCTCTATAAATGACCCAATTTTGTTCCTTTTTATGGCTGAGCAATATTCCATTGTATATATGTACCGCATCTTCTTTATCCATTTGTCTGTTGATGGGCATTTAGGTTGCTTCCATGATCTGGCTATTGTAAATAGTGCTGCAATGAACACTGGGGCTCATGTGTCTTTTTGAATTATGATTGTTCTCTGATTATATGTCCAGTAGTGGGATTGCTGGGTCATATGGTAGTTCTACTTTTAGTGTTTTAAGGAACCTCCATACTGTTCTCCATAGTGGCTGTATCAATTTACATTTCCACAAACAGTACAAGAGGGTTCACTTTTCCACACCTCCTCCAGCATTTGTTGTTTGTACATTTTCTGAGGATGCCCATTCTAACTAGTGTGAGGTAAAACCTTATTGTAGTTTTGATTTGCAATTTCTCTAATAATTAGTGATGTTGAGCAGTTTTCATGTTCCTCGTGGCCATCTGTATGTCTTCTTTGGTGAAATGTCTATTTACATCTTTTGCCCATTTTTTGATTGGGTTGTTTGTTTTTTTTTAATTTTGAGCTGCATGAGCTGTTTATGTACTTTGGAGATTAATCCTTTGTCCGTTGATTCATTTGCAAATATTTTCTCCCATTCTGAGGGTTGTCTTTTCATCTTGTTTATGGTTCCCTTTGCTGTGCAAAAGCTTTTAAGTTTCATTATGTCCCATTTGTTTAGTTTTGTTTTTATTTCCATTTCTCTAGGAGGTGGGTCAAAATGGATCTTGCTGTGATTTATGTCATAGAGTGTTCTGCCTATGTTTTCCTCTAAGAGTTTGATAGTTTCTGGCCTTACATTTAGGTCTTTAATCCATTTTGAGTTTATTTTTGTATATGGTGTTAGGGAGTGTTCTAATTTCATTCTTTTACGTGTAGCTGTCCAGTTTTCCCAGCACCACTTATTGAAGAGGCTGTCTTTTCTCCACTGTATATTCTTTCCTCCTGTATCAAAAATAAGGTGAACATATGTGCATGGGTTTATCTCTGGGTTTTGTATCCTGTTCCATTCATCTATATTTCTGTTATTGTGCCAGTACCATGCTTTCTTGATTACTGTAGCTTCGTAGTATAGTCCGAAGTACTGGAGCCTGATTCCTCCAGCTCTCCATTTTTCTTTCTCAAGATTGCTTTGGTTATTCAGGGTTGCTTTGGCTATTCCATACAAACTGTGAAATTTTTTGTTCTAGTTCTGTGATAGATGCCATTGGTAGTTTAATAGGGATTGCACTGAATCTGTAAATTGCTTTGGGTATTATAGTCATTTTCACAATGTTGATTCTTTCAAGCCAAGAACATGGCATATCTCTCCATCTGTTTGTGTCATCTTTGATTTCTTTCATAAGTGTCTTATAGTTTTCTGAGTACAGGTCTTTTACCTCCTTAGGTAGGTTTATTCCTGGGTATTTTATTCTTTTTGTTGCAAAGGTGTATGGGATTGTTTCCTTAATTTCTCTTTCAGATTTTTCATTGTTAGTGTATAGGAATGCAAGAGATTTCTATGCATTAATTTTGTATCCTGCAACTTTACAAAATTCATTGATTAACTCTAGTATTTTTTCTGGTGGCATCTTTAGGATTCTTTGTGTATAGTATCATGCCATCTGCCAACAGTGACAGTTTTACTTCTTCTTTTCCAATTTGGATTCCTTTTATTTCTTCTTCTTCTCCGATTGCTGTGTCTAGGACTTCTGAAACTATGTTGAATAATAGTGGCAAGAGTGGGCACTCTTGTCTTTTCCTGATCTTAGAGGAAATGCTTTCAGTTTTTCACCATTGAGAATGATGTTTGCTCTGCGTTTGTCGTATATGGCCTTTATTATGTTGAGGTAGGTTCCCTCTGTGCCCACTTTCTAGAGGGTTTTTATCATAAATGGGTGTTGAATTTTGTCAAAAACTTTTTTCTGCATCTATTTATCCTTCAATTTGTTAATATGGTGTATCACATTGAATTATTTGCATATATTGAAGAATCTTTACATCCCTGTGATAAATCCCACTTGATCATGGTGCATGATCCTTTTAATGTGTTGTTAGATTCTGTTTGCTAGTATTTTGTTGAGGATTTTTGCATCTATATTCATCAGTCATACTGGTCTGTAATATTCTTTTTTTTTAAGTATCTTTGCCTGGTTTTGGTATCAGGGTGATGGTGGACTCACAGAATGAGTTTGGGAGTGTTCCTTCCTCTGCCGATTTTTGGAAGTGTTTGAGAAGGCTGGGGGTTAGCTCTTCTCTAAATGTTTGATAGAATTCACCTGTGAAGCCACCTGGTCCTGGACTTTTGTTTCTTGGAAGATTTTTAATCACAGTTTTAATTTCAGTGCTTGTGATTGGTCTGTTCATATTTTCTATTTCTTCATGGTTCAGGCTTAGAAGGTTATACGTTTCTAAGAATTTGTCCATTTCTCCCAGGTTGTCCATTTTATTTGCATAGAGTTGCTTGTGGTAGTCTCTTACAATGCTTTGTATTTCTGCAGTGTCCATTGTAACTTCTTTTTCCTTTCTAATTTTATTAATTTGAGTCCTCTCCCTTTTTTTCTTGATGAGTCTGGCTAAAGTTTTATTAATCTTTTTATCTTCTCAAAGAACGAGCTTTTAGTTTTATTGATCTTTGCCATTGTTTTCTTTGCTTCTATTTCATTTTTTTCCACTTGATCTTTATGATTTCTTTTCTTCTACTTTAGGTTTTGTTTATTCTTCTTTATCTAGTTCCTTTAGGTGTAAGGTTAGACTGTTTATTTGAGATTTTTCTTGTTTCTTGAAATAGGATTGTATTGTTATAAACGTCCCTCTTAGAACTGCTTTTGCTGCATCCCATAAGTTTAGGAATGTCATGTTTTTGTTGTCATTTGTCTCTAGGTAACTTTTGATTTCCTCTTTGATTGCTTTAGTGATGTCTTGGTTATTTAGTAATGTATTGTTTAGCCTCCATGTGTTTTTGTTTTTTACTTTTCCCTGTCATTTATTTCTAATCTCATAATATTGTGGTTGGAAAATATGCTTGATATGATTTCAATTTTCTTAAATGTATGGAGGCTTGATTTGTGACCCAAGATATGATCTATCCTGGAGAATATTCCATGTGCACTTGAGAAGAAAGTGTGATCTGTTGTTAAGAATTGTTATTTTTTGGGGGAAATTGTCTTCTTTACCATTATGTAATATCCTTCTTTATCCCTGATAACTTTTTTTACTTTTTACTCTGTCTGAAATTAATCTAGCTACTGCTTTCTTTTGATTAGTATTAGAATGGTATATTTTTCTTTGTCCATTTGCTTTTAATCAATGCATGTTTTTATATATAAAGTAGATTTCTTGTACACAAAATATAGTTGGGTCTTGTTTTGTGATCTACACTGATAATCTCTGTCTTTTAACTGGTGCATTTAGACCATTGGTGTTCAAAGTGATT